>NC_135499.1:98670924-99270924 GCF_052857255.1 Amblyomma americanum | reverse complement strand
GTCTGCGTGGTGTTGCAATGCATGCATGTGAATGTGTGTGTTGTTTCCTTCCTCCCTTTGCTTCCAAAGTAGCCAAAGCAAACCTGGCAAAAGAAGTGGACCTGAAGGGAATCCATTTCTGTCTCCCACGTCTTCCTAAGCATGTGTGTGGTGTCAGGCAACACGTCACTGCCACAAAGCGTGTTGATGAGCTTCAACAAACCCTCTACTTGGGTCCAAGAGAGGCCTGCGTGCACAACGTACATCAAAATTAGAAGGATGGTCTGTGCTTTGTTTATGACCTGATTGGGCAGGGTTTCTTTTGCACATTCTAGGCAATAACGTCTGAAGTTTTCATCACATTCTCTAAATGACGCTGGCTCTTCTTCGTTCGGGGGGCCCCCCTCGCCACTCTCGCCCACCTCACTGAAAGATGCCCATTCATCTGTGTTGGGAGTGCCGCCTTCGCTACGCTCGCCGACGTCAGTGAACGATGTCGACTCGCCCGAGTTTGGAGGGCTGTCTTCGGCACTCCCGCCTACATCGCTGACCGACGCCATCTCGTCTTCGTTCGCAGGATGGCCGTTGTTGCACATTTCCACTGGTTTTGATCCGACAGGGTGATCAAAATCGCCGATTGCCTGTTCGTGGCAATCAAAAAAATCGTCAGGCGCTTCATTGCCATCAACACAGCTAGTATCGTCTCCTGAGTGGCTGGAACTGTCTGAACATCGGCTTCCGTGCGCATGGTCGGACTCGTCGCCTTATGTCACACTATCCACGTTGCTAGCGTGAGCGCGTCGAGCTCTCTTCAGCACATCGTTGTACGCCGTCTGCCTCGGCACATCCCACGGCTGCCCGGGCTCCAAGTACTGACGGTACAGCTTGCGACGAGGAGTACTCATCGCTGTACGTACGAGGGGCAAAAGTGTTTGCGGTGCTGCCGGCCTCACGTTGGATGGATGCGACTGCGCGCCAGGAAGAAAAGTGAACACGACCATACCTAAATATAAACGGATTGGATTGGGTTGGATTGTGGAGGGCTCACTCGTTGGCTCTGTGTTTAACCTTCTAAACGAGCTCTAGTCCACCGTGGCTGGAATCGAACATGAGTGCTCAGTCCTCCTCTCAGTATCGAGCGCAGTGACACCTGACACCTGAGGTGTCCCTCGGGTGTCGTTTGATTTGAACCATTAAGCCACGTACCGTGGCGGGGTTTACTAAAGGCTGCCCAGGTTCGAACCCAGCCGCGGCGGCTGCATGCGTTTCAATGGATGCGAAGTGCAAAAAGCGCCCGTATGCTATGCGATGGAAGTGCACATTAAAAATCCCCAGGGTCGAAATTATTCCTGAGCTCTCCACTGCAACACTTCCCTCTTCCTTTCTTCCTTCAATTCCTCCTTCATTCTTTCCCTTACGGCGCTGTTCGGGTATCCGTGCACTGAGATGTGAGGTCATTTCTTTCCTCAAAAACCAATTTCTTTTTTTTCCCCGTCAAAAAAAAAGTTGGCCTGGGGCTCATATGATATATCGTGTCAACCGTCTAAACTGGTGGCTTTTTGTTCGCTCTTTGCACAGCCTGCTCGCCGACCGTCACTCGAAAGAGGAACCCCAACTGGGGTCCTTCAATGCGCAACCTTATTTCCCATTTGGGAGGCCGGTATAATCAAAAGAGCTACTACTGGGGCTAGTTGGAAATGCATCCTTGAAGGTATTGGTGAGCGCTATCAAATACGAAGAAATATGGAGTCTACCTGTGTGTTCGTCCCTTTCCGTATTTTGATAGCACTCACCAATACACCTTTAAGGCGGTATAATCACAACCGGAGGAACGTGCGCCGTAGGTCAAAAGTTCAGAGCTCAAAACCGCGTGCAATGTTGTATGGCTAGTTATACCCATGTACGTATCCCATATATCTCTTGAATTTGAACTCGTCACAGCAGATCTGAGGGCTCTGCGTGTGCCGCCCTAGCTGCACTTTCTCGTTTCTTGACAAAAGGGGGTGGCCGAATTAAGTTCCTGAGTTGGGGAGAAGTGTGTGAACGTCGAACCGACATTCATTGCGAGCTGAAAGGCGGTGAATATATGTACTCACAGTTAATACGCTGGACTGCACATCGAAAGCAGACAGTGCGGTTTAATGCGTGTTGCATGCAATTCGCATTTCGGAGGTAATTTGCGCTGTCGCACACCTGAGTATACATACGCGTACTATCGCGATCGAAAGGAAGGCGAACAACACGGAGCGTACGCGCTCAGCTGTTCGCATTTCTTTTCATCACGATTTTACTTCGGTGGTAGCAAAAAAGACGCTATAGAGTCGTCCGTGATGCATTCTAGGACGAACGTCATGTGAAAGCGCGATCAAAAGAAATGTGAACAGCGGAGCGCGTAGGCGCCGCGTTGTTCGTGTTTCTTTCGATCGCGATAGTAAGAGCTAAAAATTGAGCAAAAAAATTAATGTAGTAACTGCATAACGATGCAATTACGTATAACACACAAAAAGAAACACGGAAGACGCAGCGTCAACTTATTTTTGTCACCCCTTTTTATGCCACAGCACATGTGGTATGAATAACCAACTATTATATAGCTAGTGTACATACACGTACACTCTAGCTATTGGAGAGAATTTACTAGACTGCATCCCGTCGATCAGCTGGTGTCCTAATTCTGTTTTCTTCTTTTTTTTGCGATTGACACCATTAATATATATGCCTGAACATTATGCGGGCCATCAACTTTTTTCTGCCCTTTACAGCATGCAAAAAATCTTGCGCATATGTGCAGTACCATTTGCCTGATCGAGATAGTTATATAGTATATTTACTCGAATCTAGGCCGTGACCAAGACTTTAAGACGATCGACGCTTGAAAGTTAAAGGTCGAATCGATCAGAACGTTCAGCAGGGACAGCACGCAAACGGCATTTCTTTCATGTGAACCTACTCCCGCTCACTCGTCCTTGCCATCACTGGCCTCCTCCGTATCACTCTCCTCTTTGTACAGTTCCAATCTTCTGTGCAGTCAATCAAGAGGTTTGTAGTGCTGCTCTTTTGAAACGAGTGCTCAACCAGGATTTCCGGGATGCGTGTTTAAAGCGGCCTGTCGGAGTTTGCTCGTGCGTTTCATTGGTCACGTGGAATCTAAGCCGACCTAGGAGTTCTATATCTTGTGATTAAAAAAAACAACTATCGGCCTAATATAGAGTCGAATATACAGGGCACCTCAATATATCTTCTGCGCACTTTGTACTTCAATTGCAAGTTCGCGTTTAATACTTCTCTTTCCTAAAGAGCCACTCTCGGGCTTTTTGGTCCTACCAGTACTCGGAATGAAGTATCTGTTCTGCACCCCTTATTTTTTTTTTCACTACATATTCACGTGTATATGCACATGAGTATTAGGCTATATTTTATTTTCACATGCCGCTTGTCGCGGACATTTGTAATAAAAAAACAAATTAAACAGAATTCAACATGAACGATAAATGCTTGTTTACAAAGAAAAGTGGTGCGGTTTCGTTTCCGACATATACGAAGTTATTTGGTTTCCGGCCACGACTAGGCGTGGCCATACCGTTTCGGAGAATTCGCGGCACATGTTTAGCCCTAGCGTAGTGTGAAGGTGAGCTCGGGTGTGCTCTTATGTGCTCGCTTTGCTGACTCTGTTGGGGCAAGGAAATGTTCGTGCTTGTCCAGTACGAAGGCGAAGACAAACGCTACGTCGTATCGGACGCCGACGTTCGAAATTTTGCACCGCATGATATCGACGACTTTGAGAGGGGGAAGCCTTATGATGTGTTTTGGGCGGTCAACACCACCACCCGGGCCGGATTTTACAAGGCCACCATTGTCCATATGACAGGTAAGAGTTAGGATCCTCTCCGGCATTGCCGAACACGATTTTGTCGTTCACTTATAATAATGCGGTAAAAATTGCAGAGACTGAAGAGGAAATGAGAACGTGGGGCCAAAACAAGCGTATGGCCTCGCGCAAGTGTTCCTCGAAGGATGGCCCGCCGCGGAAGAAGGCGCGTCCAACTGGCTTTCCTGGGCTTGCTGAACATTATGCGCTTAGTTCACATTAACCGCAATTATCTTTGAACCAGGAACTTACCAACATGTGTACTGTGTCCATGTTCTTGATATTGCTTTTTTTGGATTAGTGATCAGCCTAGGAGATTCACGCATGGGTTCCACGTATTGCCCGCTGCACGGCTTTCACGTGTTGTCGGTCACACGGAAGCAATAAAAACGTCGTTCCAGTAGATTTATTGATTTGCAGGTGGGCTTAGCGCGAGCCAATGCAGGGACAAAGGACGAGCGCTAACTTGCTACTGAAAGAAACGGAAGCAGAATTACTAGCTCGAGGATCTTAATGCACGCCCAGCTATCCACTGAGGATAGCAAGCAAGTTTTGTCTGGACGTTGTTTTGAAGGCACCTCGAAAAGCATCAGGCTTGCAAGTTAGTTGCGTGCAAAGTTGGTGTTGTTTACGAGGTCCCCCTGAGCTGTGGCCGTGTCTAAATAGGGCAGACTGGTCGCTGCCTCAGTGAACGTCTAGAGAACATGCTACTTCTTTTAAATCGTCTCAATCTAACAACCTGCCTAAGCATTATTTGAGCTGCAAATGTCATGCACTGTTTGGAAAAAGAAAAGTTCTTGGCCGTTCTTAAGGACAACTAGCAGGGGAGGTTCTTGAGGCGTCATTTATTCATAAGCTAGGAAGTGTTAAGTTCCTGAGTGACGCGTCTATTGTCATGTTGCGAAATGAATCTGTTTCTAAATGTTGAGTAATTTCTTGGGTATTGCTGCTTGAAGGTGGAAGAGGTGCTTCCAGTTTCTTTCTGTGCCATTTTTGCCGCCATTCAGTCCCAGATTATCTTGGTTCAGTTTGCCTTTATCCAGACCCCGTCTTAATGAGTGGATAGCTGGGCATGCACATTCAGTTCCTTGAGCTCGTAATTCTGCTTCTCTTTCTTTTAGTTGCAAGTTAGCGGTCATCCTGTGTCCCTCTCTTGTCCTCGTTTGTCTCACGCTAAGCCCACCTCCAAATCACGACTTGCCAACTGGCCCAAAACTCCACTTTGCTCAGTAGATTTCTTGCTTGGAGGAATTTCTTCTTGTTGACAGTGCACGAGGGATTTTTTTCTCTAGCATGCTGGAAGCTGAGGGGAAGGATTTACTGTGTCTACCAAGGTTTGCGACAGTCAGAAATGGGGGCACCCATTGGCAAACCTTTAAATTGCCTGCAAAAGCAGCTTCGTAACATAAAGTGTTGACTAACGAGAATAGCGGGAGTCAGCAGAGATTCGGGAAGTCGACATAGGAGCCATGAGGTAAAGCTCTGTTAGCTTCGAGATCAGTAAAGGAAAAGTACGGCAAGACCAACAGGAAGGAACGCTCGAGCAAATTGAACAGTGAAATCCGAGTTGTTACCCTGTGCTATTCGGCCCGTGCTCAATGGGCCGCCCAATCTCTATATCTAGCTACCCTCACTGTGCCCTCTCGCCTCCTGTTGGTCTTGGCTTGATGCGTGTATGCAACTAAAATGACGCTGATGACATAGCCTTCATATGTATGTCACTACGAGCCCGTCTTCCCTATCGTTTTCTGCTCAACCGGCTGTGTTTGCATTAGCGAGGTGGAAATGTGATGCGCCAAAAAGCGTAATGGCGTTGAAAACAAAACGGTGTGTTTCAGCAGTTTTGCCAAACACTGTGTCATCTGCCTACGACTTTTGATGGGGGGAGGGGATGCGCATACTTCCAGCTAAAAAAAAAAGGTATTTCCTAGAACTGTAATTATGCAAGTGACTAATGACACCCTAAATTGTAGCCACTAAGGTCAACCCCCAGTGTACATATGCTTCCTGACCCTCTTTTTAAAATCCAATGCAGCTTTAATCACTTTGTTGTGAACAAGGCTCCTGTACAGTAGGGGAAATTATTTATCCTTTTAATTTTTGTGGTTTCAATTCACTTTTTAATGTGATGTCTTATCAGGCAAGTTTTTGTTGAAATCTCATTTTTGTACCAGTTTTCTCGGGTTACAAGCTGT
Source organism: Amblyomma americanum (assembly GCF_052857255.1). Classification (NCBI taxonomy): domain Eukaryota; kingdom Metazoa; phylum Arthropoda; class Arachnida; order Ixodida; family Ixodidae; genus Amblyomma; species Amblyomma americanum. The sequence continues at coordinate 99,264,882 of NC_135499.1, read as the reverse complement.
CCCTTGACCTGGTAGTTGGCTTTCCGTGGGCTGGAATGCTTGGGACAAGGTTTAGGACCAGTGGTTATAGTGCTCGGCTGCTGACCTGAACGACACGGGATTGATCCCGGCCGCTGCTGCGATCGCATTTTGATGGAGACGAAATGATAGCGGAGTTGCTTTGGGATGTTAAACCCCATAAAGCCTAAATCATTCTTTTGATGGATCACTATTTCATCCCGCTGGCAAGAAGTTTACATCCACTTCATTTGGAAAAGGGCCGAGGATTTGACTAAGCACTTCTTTATTTTTCAGTCCAAGCTGAACTTCAAGGCTAGGGCCCTGGCAAAAAGAAGTGCTGAGGACGAGCTGATGGAACAAACAAGTGAGATGGAGGGGACTGAGGGCACAAGCAAAGCTGTAAGCCTTCAATTCAAGGTTGCAGACTTGGTGGCACGGGTGAAGGAGCTCGAGAGCCTTAACAAGGAGCTGCAGAAGGCCCTCTCTGCCAAAGTTTTGAATATGGGTATGTGAATAATTTGGACTCCAAATGCTTGCCTGTTATAGCAAGATTGCTTTTTACACCACGCTGTAAAGGGTGCCCTCTTTCTGCTAGTTCACATAGGCTTTCACCGTTGGTCATGAAGTGACAGCTTTTGCGAAGCTATATACTTGGGTAACAGTGAAAGTGGGCTGCCTTCCTGCAGCAGGTGCTCACTGTTAGTAGGATTTACGCAGTACAAGAACCGGATGTTAAAACCACATGCACAGTGCTTTGGTTGCATCAAGACAGCTATGCACTATCACTAGATTCTACCATTGTAATTAGTAGGTATGAGAAAACGGAGCATTTCTGTACAATTTCGGCACTCAAAAGTTATCACCTCTTCAGTGTTCTGAACCTGGCATGTCTGTTCAGTAATTTGATGCTTCCCTTTGTAACTTCTCTTTAGATTCCTGTGTGTTGGAATGTGGCCATGGGCAGCCAAGTTCTCACCGTGCGCAGCCAGGACCACCTAGAGCAGCAGGTTCGTAAACCTCTTTTGCAACGCAGAATGGCATAGTGAGTCAGCAGGTGTTTGAGCATTTGCTATTGAATCAAGATTACCGTGCCATTTACATTGGCCAGTGCCCATGTGACCAACTGTGTAAACAAAAACAACAAAAACAGCCGAAGCAAAATGTCATCCTTGGAGTACACCTAAAACATGGTCGCTGGGAGCCAACCATTGTCTGATTCCACAGCAGTCGAAAAGAATGAGTGCGAGAGAGGGTGAAGAGTGCAGGAAGAGACTGAAGTTAATGGCAAGAGCAAAATCGAACATCAAGGCAAAAGCAGTTGTTAGTAAAAGACAACAATGTGAACTGTAATGGAAACATTTTACATAAAGGTGCACCATCTGCCTAACTAAGTTGCTTCAGGATAAAGGCTACCAGTGTTATTTCTATTAACCCTGTCCAATGCCAGCTGTGGCCAGCTTATCCTGCTAACTTCCTAATCTCATTCACCCGGCTTTCTGCTGCCATCTGCTACACATGCCTTTGTGGTAGGTGATCCACATTTATTTGGGGTCCCGGTAGCTGCAGATGGTGAGCCGGCGGAGCGGGCTGTTGACGTTGCTGGCCAGGCCTGCTGCTGAAAGCGTTCTGTAGTGCGTGAGTCAGGTCGCGCTCTGAGCTTCGTCTTCATCAGCGCCGTTGTCGATACCAGCGCCGCTACACCTTCTCGTGGACCTCTTGCTGCTACTGCTGCTGCTGCTGCTGCTTTTAATCTTGCTCGTCCTTCACTGTTTTGTTTCGTCACTATTTTTTTTGTTATGCTGGATCTAGGTTCCTGATGGGCCCATGAAGACTGCCTCAGATTCATGAAATTTTGCTTTGGCTATGTTTGTCTTGTTTGTTTGTAGTTTCTTTGTCCTATGGGCTCTGGCTGTTCTATAAATGATGCTGATAAAAAAATCATGAGCATGGTAGTTGACAAGTGGCATGGCAGGGCACTGATTGGCCAGCAGGTTGTGTGTCGTCGCGAGACCACATGATATAACTGAGTTGACAGCTGCCAACTCGAGCAACTCCTTTGACGTGAGGGTGCGAGATGGAAATTGAATCCAGGACTCTTGGATCCAGAGTCAGACACCGTGCCCCTTGGCCATGCATGCACATTCATACAGCTTAGTTAAAGCGGGGCTCTGTATCGTCGGGTAATCTGCAAATAATGTGACAGGCTACGATTGTATTCTTATGAGTGTGAAAGATAGAGGAGCAAGTTAAAGAATTAGTGGTTACGAGAGTAGCAAAGTGCATGTACACGAATGAGGATCTGCAAGAAGAGTCTGATGGGAGCCATTAAACACTCCCACATCATGCATCGAATGAGGATCTGCAAGAAGAGTCTGATGGGAGCCATTAAACACTGCCACATCATGCCCTTGAAGGCGACGAAGCTGAAGAATACCCAAATTTTTTGTTTTTGCTGTTGCAAATTTTTTGAAATTTTTTTGTGCATAATGAATGCTCTTCCCAATTTTGAGCTATTTTTTAAAATGTATTCTTCTTTTGAGTGAACATGGTAAATGCTGCTCTGTGTGCTTAATTAGTTGATAGTGTATTATACTGGTATCTGTAGGAATAGGAAGTTTTGTCAAATTTTATGTGCTTATTTGATTTCCAGTCCCCGGCCATGCTTCTTGGGTTGAAAGTCAGTGTGCCCATGGCAGCAGTGCTTCACAGGCTAAGCCCTCGTCGCCCTTGCCGCAGCTGGCTGGTACCAACTTTTAACATTCTTGAAATATTCCCGTGTTATCATCTTCATGCAAAATTAGCATAAACTGCTGCCTTTCTACTAGCGCAAAAATTCGGAGCCTGGACTGTTAGCAGGGCTGTTCTATGTAGAGTGGCTTGCACATTATTTCATTCGAGACACTGTAATGATCGAATCAATCAAAGCCCAACACCTATCCCCAAAAGAGTTAAGTTCTCGTGACATAATGCTGCTATACAGTCCAGCTCACTTTATGAATATGACTATGTTACATATGGGGAGCTAATTGCCACAGCACTGCCGATTAGGCTTCTTGTTATGAACAATATGCCATGTCTAGTGGATAGAGCTTACTGGTAGCATGCAGTGGCAGAAATGCTTATCTTTTTCATTGATTTCGACAAGAACGGTAGTCACTGAAGTGTGAAGGGTTTTTGCGCAGTTGAATTTTGCATGCAGTCGACCATTGAATGAGGAAGGAGTTCTTAGATGCATGCAGCATGCAGTAGACTAGAGTCACTAAATAAAAAGTTAGAGTACCGGCACTCTTTTCTCTTATTATGTACCGCTGCCACGATCATTGGTCAGTTTGCATCACGTGATATTTGTTTACACTGCGATGGTTCATGGGGGTGGCCATTTTGTGGCTTATGCGTTTTCAGTCGGCCAACTGTGGTAGTCCTAATGCTGCGACGCTGCAAGTGCTGTCAGTGGCCGACGCATTGACCACGAGATCCCGCGCTTCGCAGCATTTCAGCTGCACAAGAGCATACGAGGTTGCCGTTTTGCTGCGTTGTTGGCTGTTTCAACTCGCAAAATGACAGAAAACGCTTCATGCGCTTTCAGTTGGGGAAAAAGGACGGTGCCCGACTACGCGCACGGCTGCAACTCGTGAGCCGCAATGATTTCGATTGTGCCATTCCCTGTAACGATTATGCCATTCTCTGTAACCAGCCCCCAAAGTTTCACAGAATTATAGTGATTACTGTACTCCGGAAGCGTGCTGACCACCCAGTTACACCGGCTACAAGTTGCGAATACACGTGCAGATGGCTCGCTGCCGTTAGCTTCAAGATTAAGCCGCTGTTTGAAGGAGTCGCCAGTGCGCCCAGCATTATTTTACCTCCAGCGGGGTTACCCTTGCCTTAATCACCGTGAATTGCTCAGCCAGAGCGCTCGTATATTTCTCCTGTAAAAGTTTGGAGTAACCGCGAAGACACCCGTAGTAGCATTTCACTCGACCGCTGCCTACATTGAGCCATTAGCAATACTCCCGCGGTGTTGACACATTAGCTCCTACAAAATAAAAGCAAGTTTAAAAGGCAACGCATGAAGTGTTATAGCAACAGCTTCTACTGAGGAGGCGACCGCAATATATAATAAAGCATACGAACAGCGCAACGCCGATTGTGCAGAGTCTAGAAAAATTTGCCCAGAATAATCAACAATAACCTGGAATATTTAAGTTCATACTGCAAGGAGTGTCTCCCCACGATGAAAGCATAGACTGATGGTAACGGCTGTACCCTTTGCATTTGAGCGGTTCCAAGCCGCACGATTCCCGCCGCAGCGTCAGGGTGGCTAACAGCATTGTTTATGAAATAGTTGGGCTAAAGTTAGCGGCGAGGTCACAGAAGTGGCAATCTGACAACAGTGATAAACACCAAAATGGCCGCCCCTGCTTAACGCCGTGTTACAGTGTCGGTACTCTAAGTTTTATTTAGTGACTCTACAGTAGACCAGCCTTGTCAAAGAAGTTGTAATGATGCAATGACAAAGCTGCCATAGCACCTATGACATGAAGCATTTCATGATTTCTCTGCTGTCAGCATGCAATTGACATGGTAACAGCGCAAAAGCTGGTGAGCTGGTTGGGAATCCAGCGCAAGGCACATGACAGCTTCAGCCGGTGAGGCATACCATATTGAAATTTTCAGTTTGCTGGCAGCTGTAGATCACTGACTGTGTGCAGTAGTTTCACTTGCTCTGATGCCCACTTATCGCACCCACTAGACCCAGGATTCTATTATCGGCGGTTTGCCCGTGTAGGACATATGGATCATTAGGGGCAAAAGTACCAGACCCCCCCCCCCCCCCTCCAAGTTTAGACTCATGCCACTGTGCGTAGGGGCGTCACCTGAAAAAGCACTTTTGGTGTCGAAACAGGCCCTCTGCGCCGGTCTCGACACCAGAAGTGTTTCGTCAGGTGGCGTTCCCGTGCACAGTGGCAAGGGCCAGAACTTAGACATGGCGTCTGTTACTTTTTCCCCGTAATGGTACACACTATGTAACTTTGTAAATGTTTGGCATGCTGTTACACTTTCAGTGCAGTCATTTTGTAGCTTTTCTTGAGGCAGCACATTGTTTTGAGGGCACCTCCCCTCAAAAGAAGGGGACTGGGATGTCTTTCGGTGTCCGGGTGCTTCTGCTAAGACGTGCAAGTGCTTCAACTAAAGGATGAATTGCAGTGCCTCTTTGTTTCGTCTGACTGAGGCATGGCTGCAGTTTGTTCTATCCGAGGCGCTGTGACAATGGGCTAATGCACATTTTGACGGCAGGACTGCCCTCATTCATAATTAGTAAGCGTCAATTATAACTGGAGCTGGTATTGCGATTACAATTATAGCATGTGCAGGAGCTATGGACAGAAATGCGAACAGAGCGGAGCCTGGGTAAAAGCACAATGAATAGAAATGCGAACAGCGGAGCCTGGGTGCTCCACTGTTTGCATTTTTTTTTCATCTTGCTTTCACTTCAGTGGACACGAGAGTCGTCTGTTATGCATTCATGGATTACTTTAACATCTTTTTCTTACCACCTTGGTAAAAGCGCAATCAAAAGAAATTCGAACAGCGGAACGCATATGTGCCGTGTTGTTCACATTTCTTTCCATTGTTATAGTACTTTATAATGAGAAGTACTGCCTACATTGATAGACATTCTTTGCTAGTGTTCATAGTGACACCATTTTTGTGGTGCCATTATTCGCATGTAAGGCACTGAATATTTCCTGTCAAGGGGTAGCCAGCTTGTCAAGCAGCCGTATGGTCGCTTTTTGTGGCTGATCCTTGCCTGCAGTAAGGAAAAATAAATTAATTTCAGGGTATTTTGCGGCAGTAAAAAGGGAGACACTTTTGTTGAGAATGGTGTGTTACGTTCGTTTCAGAAATTTTTCTGGGCAGGAATTTTGGATGCAAGACACAAAAGGGTCGTTTTTATTTCGTTAATAGTGGACCCTGCACCATTTCCCGACGTGAACCCCGCAGACGAAGCAAGGCTGCCAAAAGGTATGTTTTTGCTTGCACAAGCTGAAGGAAACTTGGCAAGAGGGCTCTTCATTGTGCGAATAGCAATTCTTTAATGGTGTTCCCGGCATTTAACTTTTGTTTTACTGCCCTGAATACTGACTTCATCCTTATTAATGCCTTGCAAGTGAAAACCCAGGTTTATTTTATTATGCCGAATGTAATCTGACCCTGCTTGGGCAGTCGGCTGCCAGTTGTCAAGCTCACTCCTGAAAAAAATTGTCTTGGGGCGGTCTCTACAACCTCACTTTCCGCCTTGTAGGTTGGCCTCCTCTGCATTTGCAGTACCTGTCTGCTGCATTACATGCGGCTATCTCAATACTGTGCCCTTGTATTAGTGAAGCCATGCTTCTGGTTTTTCTTAGAGCACATTTACATCAAGAAACATGATTTACTCCATAGCCTTCAGTAAAAGTGCCTTGCTGCACTGGAGAACTATGGTGTCTTGGGATTTTTGTGGTGTATTCTGAAGGAGTCAGCCTTTTCACAATCCATGATATGGAAAGCAGCGTGCATCTGTTGTTTAAAGCACTTGTGACTCGTTGGCATATACTCATGGAATGCATGCGATGCTGAAACTTCCACCACTCCACTGAAAAGCGTTATCTTTGTTCTGATTTTGGTGTAGCTCTAGTCTTCAAAGGTAAAACTGCCAGCTATGTTCCTAAGCACAGATGAGATTTCAAACATAAGCAAAGGTCTGAAATTGTGTGAGGTGAAAGAGTAAAAAAAAAACGGTGCTGTGTATCTATTACCTCAAATCAATGGGAAAAAACTCAAAATCAATGAAAATGAAAAAAACAATGAAAACAAAACTACCCAGGGCACATAATTCCTTACATGCTATGAATGCGAAAGCTGTGTGGGTTAATGTTCATACGTGCAGAATTGGTCATTCTTTACCTAAGATTCATAGATGGCAGATAGTTCTCGCACTACTACTGTAAGCTGCTTTTTACTTTATCCACCTGTCTTTCTTGTTTTTCCTCCTATTTTGCAGCTGTAGGGCCTACAGCACAAGTGTACAACACAGTGGGGATCACAAATGAAGCTGGAGAGGTGCGTGGTATTTCGATAGTTTTTTGTTTACGTACTGTGTTAGTCAGAGGTGAGAAAAAAAGCATTTCTTGAGACTTCATAATGGTCGTGGACTCTCGACCTCGTCAGTTTACCATGCTCGGGCAGCTTGCTGACCGCTAGAAAAGTCTAGACAGGAAGGTTCATCATAGTCATAAGGGATGGTTGCCACGGATCACGGAAGCACGCTGCTTTGCGGGCTAGTGCCTATCGTTGCTTGCACATGTACGGTAGATATTGGCTCCTTGGGAGCAGAAGAAACGACGTGAAGTTATTGGGCGGCTGCAGGCTGTAGAGCAAACAGCTGATCGCGTTTCGCACACATATGGCTACGACGACACGAGTGTATGGTGCTGTGTGCTATCTTGAAATCTGAACTTAAGCTTCGAGAAATCCTCAAAAGCACGTGACGAGCAGTTGCACTGGCTGCTCGCTTCCGCCCGCGCATCTTGTCCCACAGCTTTCCACCACTCCTCCTCCAGGCAGTGGCTGAATCGCTGATTTAGAAGCTGCGGGACAAGACGCACCGGCGGAAGCAAGCGGCCCCCTTGACAAAGGCCAGCTAGTTATGCCCTATGTGCATAAAATGGCACATAACCTGAAGAAGGTGGCGTCTTAGCAGGGAATCTGTCTTGTGTTCTCCGCCCCCTGCAAGTTGTCTCAACTTTGCAAGCATGTGGCGGACGGTCCGTGCAGCGCCGCCTGCACCACTGAAGTGGTGTACCAATTTCCACTGCTGTGTGGCAGCGTTTACATTGCCCAAACTGGCCAATGTATTAATGATAGACTGTGGCAGCATTTCTGCTCTCTGAAGAGTGAAATTGGTGCTAATCTCCCCAGACATTGCATGGAATGCAATGGTTGTTACCCCAAGCTTAATAAAACAATATCGTAGGAGGGGGAAAGTCTAGAATTGAGCGGGAGATTTTAGAAGCAGCATACATGCACACACTTGGCCTTGACACCCATGTAAGTGAGCCTTCTCTGGCTCTCCTAGAAAAATAGACCCGGTTTATTATCAACAAGTGATAGTTGCGTCACCCCTTTGCAATCGTTTTTCTTTTGTCATTATGTGTGATTTTACCACATGTTATTCTTGAGTTTATTGTTTTAATGATTTCATGGCATTCCACGCACAGACGCAATGTTTTGCTTCTATGTGTTTTTTGATACTCAATGTCATTTGGTGTCTACTTCTGTAATCTTCCACGGTGAAACACATAAGTTACACTGTGCCACATGTAAGTGTTTTGTACAACAGTGGCAACTTCAGACATGATTGAGTCCTGTAATTTCGTAGTGTGTCAATCTTAATTGAATTGAATCAAAATATTAGTGCATCCACTAAGTTTCCAGTGTTCTTCACAGCATGCTTTGGGCAAGTTACAAGGCCTGTAAAGCAGATATGTTTCCAAGCATGCCGGAGCAAACTTTTCCAGTCTTTCATTGTATTGTAAACAGCATGGAACACAGCTGCAGAGAAGTAAAACAGCAAGTGCTGTGCTATATATAAATTTTTTAGACCTTCGCTTACCACAAATAAATACCAACTTGACTAACTTGCCATAATTCTACGCTTCTTGCGGTGACTGGCTTCTTTGCCAGAGGGTTACAAGTCACGAGGTTCGGTGCCCGCTTGGACCTGAGAACTGTTTTCGCCCTTGCTAGCTTGATATCAAATATTGAAGTACTGGCTATGTGTGTTAATATTATAAAGGTGCCGGTACAGCGCATGTAATGAGTGCAGGCAGTGTAACAGTCGGTGGGCCTTGACTGTTGGGGCCCATGAAGCTAGTCCGGATTGTTCTGCAGTCCCGATGTAATTATGGAATATACAAGAACCCCAGGTGGTAGAAATATCCGAAGCTCTCCACTACGATGTTCCTTATAGCCTGAGTTGCTTTCAGACATCAAACCCCATAACACCAAACCAAACCATTTTTTACCATACACATATGAGTACTGCAGCATGTATCATGCTGCAGTGTGCAACTAGCAACTAGTGTGCAGCATTTGATAGAAAATACATGCAAGCCAAAAATTTGTTGTCTCCACTCTGCAATGTGTCTTGGTTACTTTGAGCGGAAATTAAAATGTGAAAGTGCTTCTCAGGAAACGCATCTAAGACTGGTTCCTTAATATGTACATTTTTTAGTGGCTTTGAATGTTCAATCAGAAGACAGATCACTAGCAAGTATGTTTATGTTGGCATTTCATGTCGGGTGAGTTCTGCATTTAAAACAGTATTAAAGCCATCTGTGCTCTGTGTTCAACTTCAGGTTCATGTTGGGCATGGAAGTTATGTGCCCGTGGCTGCATGGAATCGCCTGCTGGCATTGGGCAGTGATTCCACATTCTGCAAACAGTTGGCAGTGTGCCTGTGGGGCAACGAAATCCTCGCCCAAAGGAGCCTCACAGGCACGCTGTCAAATAACGCCGTCTCTAAGGGGATGACGAAGATACATCCGCCGCTTTCCCCTCTAAAGGTGGCTTCAGTGTCAGGTAAACCACTCGTTCTTGTTGCATAGCTGCATGCATTTAGTCACTCTTACTGGTGAATCTGGTGAATGTTTTTAGAATGTGGCCCATTTGAGATTCTGTGAGTTTGTAAATAATTAATTGCATTACTGGCATTGTTGTCAGACTGATGAGAACCAATTCACACTATAAAGAGGACTTTACAGTAAAAGCTCGTGAATTCGAACCTCGATAATTTGAATTTTTGGATAATTCGAACTACACTACTTGGTCCGGCCAAGCTCCATAGAGATATCTGTATAAAAAAGCCCGTTAATTCCAAAGCGAGTCGGTTCCGCTACGGATAATTCGAACTACGCGCTGCCGCGTCTGGGCAGCTTGGCACACAGCTCGTGGCCAAAAAAAAATAGCACCTCCGCATAGTTAGAGGCTGCGCATGTCTTAAACAGGGACTGAAGATGGTACCAGATAAAACCGTGGAAGAGTGGGCAAAGCCTAAATGGCGCAATCACCGGCGCGGCGGCACCGACGGGTAGGGGTCGACGGTCGCCGTGACGGCTGCCTGCCCTCATTTCCGCACAGCCTCCGAAACTCGCCACTAAATACTCGTTAATTCGAGTGCTGTTAATTCGGAAATATGGATAAATACTGTCAGCGCACTCTCAGCCAACGCCCATGAAAGGCTATGACTTCGGACGGGTGCTACGAATTACGTGCGAAAAGCTTTTTTTCTTTCGCAAGTGTCGTCCATCTTTCCACCCATCAGTCGCCAATGGAAGCATGCGGTCAGCCGCGATCATAACGCCGGCTTTTAGCATCGCCTGGCGGTCAGCCGCTGGCCGGAAGCGGCCAACGTCGGCTATCAGCGCAGACCAATCAGGGCGCGACCGCGTCATGCTTCCGCCTGCTTCTGCAACATGGCTGTGCCTGTCAAAGCGGCCTCTCACTTCACCACGAACTCGTCGTTGCCGCTACACTGGGCCTCATGTCCACGGCAAACAAAAGTCGCACGAAGCTTTTGCTTTGTCTGAAGATGTCCACAGCACAAAATTTTAGCGATGAAACGCGCCAAATTTTCAGAATGCTTCTGGATTTTCAAGGCTGCTAGGCTTAGCCACTACGCGTCGGTTGACGTCAGGAAGCGCAGGAGGTTCAAACAGGTTAATTATTTTGGTTCAGAAAAGAGCCATGAATAATTGGTCCTCTTGGTCGTCATTGAATAAATAATAGTTTAATTGTAAATGCACAGCTGTTCTTTTCATCATTTTACTAAGCATATGAAATCACGCAGTTTCTAAACCCTGGCGGCAGCCGGCCATTTTCCGCCACTTGTGGTGCTGCACGGCGGCGGTGCGGGGAACGCTGTGCCGCTCAAAGTCCGCAGCGCAAGTACGCTCCTATGGGTCGCCCTTAAGGCGAATTTACTGAAAATGAGGCTTGCATAACCGGACAAGCGCTGGCACTCTGCAAATTTCGCTTCTCCCCTTTGCTAGAGCTAATGTCAAAAGGTAAACACACTGGGATGTTATCGCTGCGCAGCATCTTGGCGCACTGCCAAGAAATGCGTTGTGGACCATGAAGGTATGAAATAGAGGGAAGTGTTAACGACTGACGCTATTTTTTTCAAATTCTTAGGCAGAAATTGGGGGTGGGTGGGTTCGTTACACAAGTAAATACGGTACGTTTACTACCATAATGCAAATGGTTCTTGTTAGTTTTTTCGGGCCCATTCGTTATTCGAACATCCGATAATTCAAACTTTTTTTCCCGGTCCCATGAAGTTCGAATTAACGAGCTTTTACTGTATATGAAAGTCACTTGAGTGATGCTTTGCTCGTCTAGTGGCAGCTGAAAAGTGCACAGTGGGCTGTGGGATCAGGCGGCAGCTGTTGCAGCCGCTGCTTTCCAACCTTCTTGCGAGTAAGGTGGTTTGAGAGGTCAAAATAGAGGTCGTAAAGACATGACGTATGGTTCCCTGCAGTTTCTTTTGCGTTGGCTCATGATGGTAGCAAGACTTTTGTTTCAGACTGATTCTGTCTGCTGTAAAAATAGACTCGGGGACTGAACGCATTCTGTTTACATTGCTGTCACAGCAGTTACTGAAGGGGGTGTGTTGTTCAACAGGTACAAGGAAATATCAGTATCGTCAGCTGCCCCATTTTAGATGAACGTGTCCGGAATGAACATGGCAGCACCAGTACAAAACAACAAAGATGCAGCGAAACGTTGACACACAAGCACCCCGGTGCCAGGAAAAAGTGCTAAAGTTGCTATATTTAAACGCGGAGTAGACTGCTGCTAAAACTTAGTGAAATGTATGTTTTTCAACATGCGCTGTCCATGGTTCAGGCATGATTCATACAGAGCAATGACATCGAATCGCATGACACGCAACCAGCTTCTGGACTAATGATTCACTCCTGTGAATCGGGTGTTACACTTACTAGAGGACAGAAGCCCCCTCTCCCATTGATCTTTAGTGAACTGTGCCTGTGCCACTTGCTGCCACCTTTTCAGAGTCGTGGGATAGAATTTGCTGGTGCCAGTTACAGTTGACGACCGATTTTTCGGACTGTCTAGGGACCACTAAAAGTCTGAAAAATCAGGCAGTTCGGACAATCAGATTTTACTGAAAAAATTACGACCTTATTACGAATATGCCGGAGAAAGGGGTCAGTTGTATTGCACACATTATAAAGCTCCTCACGACTAAATTTCTCCGCGTGACGTGCACAGACGACGGCGGTGACCGCTTTCACATGCTCGGCCTGGCTGTGGTGCCCTCTGCATGTCGCCGATAAATGCACGGTTGGGACAAAGCTTAAACGAGAAAGCAAGCACGCTGCTGTGGGAACTGCGCTGCACCCGCAATACGATGGGCCTGGAACGAGAATTCGAAGATGGCGAGACCATAACAATCGAGGAACAGCCGACGCAGGTGCTCCGTCGGCATTGGCCTCGTAATTAGGCCTAGCGACTGGAGCCAAAAATGGCATTGTATCCAGCGATATGCTCTTAGCGGTGGCTTGCATATAATGAGAGGTGTCTTGCCTGTCATCGAAACGCTAGTTGTTTACGGTTTTATGATAGAAAAGTCAGGTTTGCGGTGTGTTTTGCCGCGGGTACGCTGACCTCGCTTTGAAATGCACCACCATTTCCTCCTGCGCTCGCCGTCTTCGTGAAGCCGTACGCCTCCCACGCAGCTTTGCTGCTACCTGCTCTCGTATTCGCGACGAAAGACTCGGTACAGATGATTTCCGTGAACTCTGACTACTGTTCAAGTTCGTGTGGCGGAAAACATTCGAGAAAAGTATAAAATCAAAACCACGCGGGTGCAATGTGCCGACTTGCGTAGATCTTGAGCATCGCAAGTTAAGAGGCTCCCTTTAAGCTTGAATTTCGTTTTGTTTGATCAAGTTTTCGATCTCGCTTGAAGTTATGAATTAATGAGGTTCCACTGTTCACATTATATGGCAGCTTCAGTATTGGCGGCGAGTGCGAATGAGGTCCGAAAAATCAAGCAATCAGTTGTGGTGCGTCTGAAATTTTAGGCACTCTTGAACATTGGCTGGATGGGCCATATCGCGGTGCCGTGGAAAAGTCCGAATAATCAAGCATGTCCGAAAATTGTTTCATTTTGTCTTCAGCAGCTCAGAGGTAGCTAATGATGAAGGTGAGAAGATGTAATGCGAGGTGTACTGAAACTACGAATCTCTTTGCTTGTTAATTTTTTTGTCAATTCAGCTTTGGGTAGGCTTGCATAAGAGTTGGCATGAAATAAAGTGAAGAAAGCAGCAACCTTTGTGCAGTTTCTGTATGCCTCACATGACCTGAGCCCGTGTTTTACGTCATCTTACCCATTCGCTGGATGAACCAGCAACAAAAAAATGAAAAAGCTTGTTTTCAAATTATTTTATGATTTTTTTATAAACACACTGACATTACTCAATGTCCAAACTTTGCAGATTCCTTCCGGTAATATTTGATGCTGAAAGGGTGCTCTGCCGAGCAGCTTTCAAAGCGGCACAAGAAGTTCGTGCGGTATTTAGCACAGAAGTGCTGTGACCTGCGGCGGTAGATATCTGTGCAATATCTGTTTTCTGGTGTGTGAAAATACACTCTAATTTGCTTTTGTTTTCATTATCATCAGTAAAAGTCTGATGAACTGGCATGCACTGGCTCCACCGAAATGCAGCCGCAATGTCCTTGGTATCAGCAGTCGAGCGTTCTAACCACTAAGCCACCGCGGCAGTGTTCGTTGTTTAGGACGCTCGACAGCTCAAGAGTGTTCGCATTATGTGGCACTCGTAGGTTGCTGCTGCTGCCAACGCTTATAGTAGCAGTAGCAACCTTCACGTTTTTACAAAAATTACATTTTTTAACTTCACAAAGTGATGAAATTTGCCCAAATTTTCTTGAAACTTTTGTATCAAAACTGGCATGAAACTGCTTCGTTAAATCGAGGAAAAAAACACATGGATTTCAGTGGAAACTAAGAACTAAAATTAAACTTTGTTGCGCAGTGAACTTCCTTATATTGAGGTTTAGCTGTAACTAGGTGTGTGCGAATATTCGAAATTTTGAATACGAATCGAATATGTTTCATATTCGGTTCATATTCGTATTCGAGAAATGATATTCGTGAATTTTCGAAAATTCCCGAATACTCAGCAGCGATCGTATACCGCACCGACTTTCGTAAATCTGATTGTTGCAAAGGCGCAATATATGGGCAGATTATCTGAATATAGAGTTTAAAGTTCCAGGAAAACAATAAAAATGCCTTGTTCTCTTTCTTCTCCGTCGTTTATCGCGCCGACCGGTCGCATTCCGATGCCGCTAGGCTTGACCTTGTGCACAATTCCGCAAGTGGGCTTTTCCATATACCACACGTGCTGCGAACAACATGGGGGACGAGCCGCTTCTAACGGCTGCAATGCGAAAGCTTGTGTATTTTTTATTTTTCTGTAATGTGTTATCTAATTAATGCCCACACCCATGGCATTCGTTCTGTCACCTTAGCTCTCCGAGCGTGACCACCGCCATCTTGTTTTGGTCAACTACGCTATGCGGGAAAGCCTACTTGCGGAATTTCACGTGAGAATCCCGAAGGGACGAGTCTAGGTCTTAACTAGGACGAGTCTTAACTTTTTAACTACCAATCTCGAGCTGCACTCGTAATCGTAAATTGTACCAATATCTCCAGTGACAACTGCGGCCAGATGTCATGCTGCTATCACTGACAGACTAGCTACAGTCTGCTACAGCTTACAAATTATAACACTAGAAGATGTTAGTTTTCCATAAAAACGTTTCATGCATGTAGAACATTTTAAGCCTGACAACAGTCATTTTGGACTCTCTGCACCACTGTGCCTACAGATGTATCGCACAATGTCTGACTATACTAATGATGAAACCTTGTTTATGCTGGGACGAAGCAATGTCTATGCACTCTAGTGCATTACAGTGTATCGGATCGAATAGATATGGGGTTGTAACCCATTACTATATGGCATGCACTGAGGGAAAGGTGCCCGCAGGAGCAGCTTTTTCATTTTAGATTTTAATGGGAGACCATCTGGTTTCTTCTTTGGCCTGAAGTGCAAGGTTATGGATGTGGGGGCAGGTTTTGGCACCTTGTTAGCTGTAACTGTGTGGTTTGGCCATCTGGTTAGTCCTTTTTATATTGATGCAGTGTCATTTACCTAACGCATAATTGGTTGATGCAAGCCCTCGTTTGTAAAAAGATGAGCGTTCATTATAACTGCGGCCATGTCTACTTGACTGTCTAAAATGGGTGTCTGCTGACATTCAGTATTACATTAATTTTTCCTTTTTCAGCCAAGACAAGACCGCTTTTGGGCCACAAGAACCTGCAGCCAGGAGCCTGCAGCCGGGAGCCTGCAGCCAAGAGCCGGCATGCAGCCAGGGCAGCGTGCATGAGCAAGTGCTAAAAAAAGCTTAATTTATTACAATAAATATATTTATCATTTTCATGTCAAATAAGCTAAGTGGTTTTGTGCATGAATTACACTAGAATGGACGAAGCTTTTGTTAATTGAGAGGCGACCGTTAACAAGCTTCGCATTTTTGTGCATGACTTCCAGAATGCACAAAGCCTGTGTTACGTGATAGGTGACCATTAAGTTCACAAGAATTGCACAGTAATGACTGCAACACAGCGTACGAGGCTCTACACAAGACAAGACAGACTACAAAAGACAAGACAGACTATAAAAGAGAAGACAGACTACAAAAGAGAAGACAGACTACAAAAGACAAGACAGACTTCAAAAGACAAGACAGACTACAGACTACAAAAGACAAGACAGACTACAAAAGACAAGACCGACAACAAAAGACAAGACAGACTACAGACTTCAAAAGACAAGACAGACTACAAAAGACAAGACAGACTACACAAGACATGCCCAAAATACGACAAGACAACAGACTACAAACTTTTTCTGTCTTAGAATCCTGTAGTACGTTTTGACTGGGGAACGCAACAAAATCAATGTAATCATCAGAAGAGCGTACAAGACGGCGCTGGGCCTGTTCGAGTCCACGAGCACGACCCGCCTCTTACAACTCGGGATGCACAACACGCTCGAATAAATAGCCGAAGCGCAACGGACCTCTCAACTGGACCGGCTGTCCACGACCAAAGCCGGGAGGAAGATACTGGACGACCTGGGAATAGGACACTCGAACGAGGCGGAGATGAAGCTCCCCGTCCCCGAAGAGGTCCGACGCCAGACCTGAATCGACCCCATACTTAAAAACATGAACCCCGAGTTTAACAAATGAAGAAGAGCGGCGAGGGCCAAGGCTCTCATCGATTTTCATGGCAACGCGGCAGAATACCAACGAAACGCCTTCGCAGCGGTCGTCATAGAGGCGTCGACCGGCGCCACGAGGACGGCAGCGAGCGTGAGAAGCGCCGGAGCGGAACAAGCGCAGGAGGTGGCCATCGCCATGGCCATCGCCGACGCAGACTGCTACACGGTGCTGAGTGACTCGAGACAGGCGGTGCGAAACTTCGGCAAATTCCAAGTCTGCAGGGAGGCCGAGCGCGTGCTACGAGCGACCAAACTGCAAGACAGAAGAGTAAGAATCAAGTAGTTTTCGGTACACGCGGGCGACGCGTCGGAACGCAGTGAGAACCACAATGAGACGGCACACGCAGCGGCGCGAGCGCTAACCAACCGCGCCCCGGCAACACACCGTCCGACGTGGTTCGGAGCCAAGGACTGCATGACGGACTACAGCGAAATCACGAAGGCCTACCGCCTGGCACGCAGGACTCTCCCACCCCCGCACCCGGAGCTGAGTCGAGCGGAGGCGGTACTACTGAGACAGCTCCAGATCGGATCGCTACCGAGCCCGGGACTGATGCATCGCATGTATACCGAGACTTACCCGACCGATACGTGTAGAGTCTGCCGGAGGGAGACGGCAGATCACACGCACAACTTCTGGGACTGCATCAAAAATCCAAAAGAAGCAAGGTCAAGAACAATCCCGCCGCTGCTGGAGGCAGCCGCGAAGATCAACGACCAAGACCAACAGCTATGGGCCGTCCAGCAGGTCCTCGGGGCGCTCGAAAGGCGGGGACCCAGCGAGCCGGCAACGGCGAGCGGAGACCCGCGCCGAGTAACGGCAACCTCGTAGACGACGTAGGCCCTCGTCGGGGCGCGCGAGCGCCCAATTACAGGCACAAATAAAGTTTGCTCCAATCCAATCTAATCCAACGAACGCAACTTTCGTTCAGGAATAGCGCCAGCTTAAAGCTGCAACACGCTAAAAATTGCTCTGTGACCAGCTTGTCACGCACACCTTCAAAACTCTTTTCTGTGTGTGACATATCAAGCCACCTATCAAAATAGTTGGATAGCCTGCAGGAAACCTGCTTAGCGGTTTCCGAATCCTCAGGTTTTGCAGTGCGAAATCTCTCACGAAAACCCTCTCCCGTAAGCCAGAATCTTTGGAGGAGTGCCTTTTTGACTTTCTCGTAGTCCATGGAATCAGCAGCAGGCATCCTTCCAAACATATTCAGCGCCTCTCCAACTAAACACATGCTCAATGCCGTGGCCCATTCACTACGCTCCCAGTCTTGCCCCAAAGCTATTCGCTCGAATCGTTGCAGATATGCGTCCAGATCATCTTTTTTGTCATTGAAGGGAACCATCGGCTTGCTTGGACAAATTCTGGCCGGTCTATGAGATTCTCTAGCCGCTAAGGAACGCTGATCACTGTCCGTGATCTCCTCACATCCTCCCGCGACATGTGCCTGTTTCCACAAAAGAAACTCCTTCTCGCGTTCTATACTTCTTTTCTCTTGTTCTTCCGCCCCGCGAGCTCTTCTAGCCTCTCGCTCTTCTGCCTCGCGAGCTCTTTCCTCTCTTCGCTCTTCTGCCTCGCGAGCTCTTTTATCTGCTTCGCGAGCTCTCTGGTCTGCTTCGCGAGCGTATGCGCGTGCTTGCGCCCTTTCCTCTCTCTGCCTATCTGCCTCCTCTTTCTGCCTCTTTCACTCCTCGTCATAGAGACGCATTGCCTCTTCTTTGCTTAAACCTAGCTTGAGCGCCAGTTCTAACGTTTTTGCCAAATCCATACTTTCTGCCGTCGGGAGATGGGAAAAATCCGAGACAAAGCAAAAATAAAAAGGAAATGAATCCTGGCACAGGCTCGCCACTTATCTTTGTCACGGATCTCCCCGGAGAACACTCGGACCGAAAGAATGGACTAGGCGACGGGTGTACACACACAAACGCACATTTAATACACCCTACGTGACGCACACACTAGGACACAAAACTAACAGAAAACACAGACTATAAATACACACGACCCGGCACACTGCTACCAGCGTCTACAACTAGCGCTCTACTATTCGTGGTCGGCGTTCGTGCTCACGGTTTGTTCGGTGCGGCTGCGGCGTTGTATGGATCCAGTATCCGGCGTCGAGGTGGCGTTCGGCGTGCTTGGGCTGGCGTTGCTGGCGGCGTTCAACGTGCTTGGGCTGGCGTCGCTGGCGGCATTGCTGGCTGTGTCGTACAAGGTCCCGGTTTAAGCGCCCGTGGAGGTGATGCCGGTGTTGTTGGCGTTGGGGTAACCACCCGGATGGGTGGCAACAGCGCTGGAGACACCCCTGGCCGAAGCAGGTGGTAGCGTCCTCCGTTGACTCCCCGGAACGGGCTCAGGCACGGCAAGAGGTCCACGATGCGATGCCGTAGAACTCGAGCTCACCGGAGCAGTAGCCGGCATCGCTCTCTTCCAGCCAAAGTGTCCCTGACCAGCCGGAGCGTCCGCTTCTCTGCCGGAGCGTCCGCTTCTCTGCTTCCCCCCCCCCCATGCCTCGGCTGTCTGTCTGTCTGTTACCGCCTGGAAGAAAGAAAAGTGCACAGGCCTGCTCACTGGCTCAAGCCGAGCCACAATCGCTACCACGTGCAGATAGAAGAAGAGTTGAAAGAGGGGATAGAAAGACAGGATAGTAAAGACGCGCTAAAGAAAAGGCCGATCCCGGAGGTAGTGCAATACCGAGCCAACCGTGGGCGGGAGTGAAGCATTCTTCAAACTCTCCGCAACATTTCCAAAAATAAGTCCAACTTGGACCCGTAAC
Organism: Amblyomma americanum; assembly: GCF_052857255.1. Taxonomy (NCBI): domain Eukaryota; kingdom Metazoa; phylum Arthropoda; class Arachnida; order Ixodida; family Ixodidae; genus Amblyomma; species Amblyomma americanum. The sequence goes on along the minus strand of NC_135499.1, from coordinate 99,245,657 downwards.
AGATACTCTACGGGTCCCGTGCCGCGCTCTCACTCGCCCTTTTATAGCCTCGGTGTTAGTCCACGTAAGCATTGTCGTCGTCTTCTTCTCTTCTCCAAAAATCATCTCTCCACCATACATCTCTCTCCACCTCACCGAATGCTTCTTCTTCCTCTTGTTTATTCTTCGGTTAATCAGCGTCGTCTTCTTCACTCCTCTTTCCTTTAAAATTTAATTTAGTCTCCTTAATATATGTGACAATGTGGCATTTTCGTGTGAGCAGTTCATCGCTGTTTCATTTTCTTTCTACTTGAAAGTACCACGTTCTTGATATGCGTCACTGCTCATATCGACGATATTCGAGGCAGATTGGCTGGGCAGCCATTGAATTACTGGCAAGGTGTCTCATCAAAACGAGCAGGCCTGTTACTGATTCTTATGAACTACGATAAGTTGGCTTCGATCAGAATTTAGTATATCTAGATATAGGATATGAAAATACTTTTGTAGACATCGTCGTGTTGCAGAAGCGGAGAGGCGTGTGTTGGTGCGTGGTAAAATGTTTGGCATCTGGAGTTAATCTAGAGTGTACGGACTTTCGATTGTACGGCCGCCAAGCCCAAGATATATGGCGGAATTTCCCGTGACATGAACCAAGGTTTCTTTGTAAGTTCCTGGACGTCGTACATATTGGTTTTCAATTTCAGGGAATTATTTACTAGCTAAGAGTAATCATGCACATATTGTATAATTTATTTTTGCGCCACGCGTGTTTAGTGAAGTTCTAAAGGAATAGTTAAGTATGCTTAGTTTAATGGCTCAAAAGCAACTAAGGCTATGATGCACCAAATACAAGGTTAGAGATTTTTGTCAAACGTGACGCTTTTTATACCTAGAGTTAGGTTAAAATTGGATTTCTCGAGGTACTGAAAAATTTGTGACAAATCAACAAGTGCTATATCACCGAAAAAGGAACTTGGGATGTTTACTGAAGTTCTAGACGGGATCCCCTCAGTATTTTTTTTGCTGCAGGTAAATGAACCTTTAAAAATATGAAAAAGAAAACATTATAGCGCTGTCAACAGTATTTTGGAAGTGCACGCGGTGCGCCGAAATGAGCAGCGGATATTATAAGCATAGCCATCAATGTGTTTCAGCACCTCCGTCACGAGCAATGACAATGTGTGCCGTCGCTCCTGATTAGTGATCAGTAGGAGACCAAAAATTTAAATCCAGAAAATGCAAGTTTCTGGAGGAAATGCAGCCGCTTTTGGTCGATGTTGTATTTCCTGTGATTATGTCCTTCACTCAGTTCAAATTTATGGCATGAACCAACAATCCCTACAGCAAGAAATACTGCGAGACAATCTGAAGCCGGCTGAAATTAGATTTTCTTCGGTCATCACATATAAAAGAAAGAAACAACTTAAATGGGTGAAGTGAAGCTGTTCAAGGCAGCCTTAGTAATCCTTTTTGAGTACACCACTGCGCAAATCTTCGAATTCGGTGGCGGGCTCTCACATCGACGTGGTTAGCACACCAGCTTGGTTCTATTAAAAAGTCAGTTGTCCTGGCTAGAATACTGCAACGCAGACAACACGAGACTTCCTCCACATTTTGCAAGCTTTTGTTTAAATTCCTGTGAAAAGAACACAGCGAGAGCGCGTTACCTCGAAAACAACGAAATGAACTGGTCCGCAACCAGTTCCACTATATTAGTAAACGCAGTCGGGCGTAAATAAAAAGTCGAACATCTCTACAACCAGGTTGACGGGGCCCGGCGATTACATCCTTAAATCTGCTACGTCGTTATAGCCCGGGTAAGCCCATCTTCTAAGGGGAATCCTCATTCCTTCATTATTTGTACTATTTTGCTGTCAGCTTTTTCATTATTGTAAGGTTCGAGTCTAGTGCAATTATCGTAGACGTATCGCCTAATGACACGACTGGGCTGGATTTAAAATTTTCTTGGATTGCACAAGTGGAAGGAAATATATATCTAGATACTGCGTACTTTTCTTATAACTTTAGTCCGCGCTATGTGTAGCCACTCCCCATTTTAATCTGTGTTCCTACCTTTCGCAACATTTATTCCTACGATTCTTTCGCGAGCTGGCATGGTATTGCTGCATAATTTTGTTTTGGATCTGAAAATCTTAACAGCCCACCCTTCGCTTATGTAGCAGCTAACAAAACCGAAAGGCACTTCTTTTAGTTTGACCCAGTATATTATAAAAAAGAGAAACGTCCTTGTAAACCCGTTACTCATCTAAAAAGCGAAGGGCTCTTCTACTAAAGAATCGGCCGAGTACAATATAGATGCAAGGAAGGTCTGTATAGCGTGAAAATTTGTCCTGTTCAGCCTCAGCCACAAGAAAACAGCACTAAGCAAGAGCATGTACTGACACCGCCGTTCCGGAAGAGCCCCGCGGCGCACACGTGTTATAAGCGAAGCAGATAAAAAGATCCTGCCTACAGGAGCAGGCGACCATTTTGATGTGTTGCATTTTATACTGGTGCGTTTTCATAAAGAATTAGAGCGTCTCGTTTGATCGGAGCATCATGCGGTTTAATAGGAAAATTGAATTTGCCCTAGGGCCTCTGGAGAACGGGTTGTTGGAGCGCTTGCTTCTCCAAACGAAAGGCATTCGTGGACTACGGTATTTGACGATGCCGCCGAACATGGCCGCATACAAAGTAAACAACAAATGTTCGCTAAGGTCATGAGCTTCAGGGTGGAAGTCTCATTACGGTTGGCAAATGCCGCAACGTGAAAGCGGGGTGATAAGGTGTTTTTTCTACCACAGTGATGCGCCCTTGTCCTCGTCCCTTCTGTTAACGAGCGTGCTGAAGGGCAATGCATGCCTCGTCTATCTACCTATCCCCGAACACATGCAAAAGGAATAAAGACTGGCTAACAGCCTTCGAATCATTTCTTCTTAGTTGTATTCCACACCTTTTTCCTGTGGGCTAACCCTTGAGCGAGCGCTGCCGTGCGAAAATGCGGCTCACAGCCGCCTGAAAATATGCGACACATTGCTTTGAGGGCTGAGTATCCTCAAAGTACAGCATATACTCAGGAGGTATTTTGGATAAGGATACTCCGACTCTCATTTTTGGCAAGCGATACATAAAACAATGAACATAATTAGCCAAAATCTATTAACGACGCTGGGCAAGCTTCGATACTGTCTATGCCAGGTTTTGTGTCTGTCCTGCTGCTTACTTAATATACCAAGAGCCAGAAATATGTGCGCCGTTGTCTCGCCGATGTCTGTTTCTTGCTGCAGCTTGGCCATGTTGCTGTTCCGCGGTAAAGGGTTTCCAGTTATCGCCTCTCCGCTTAACACTTCCGGCAGCCTTTTTCGGGAAGGGGTGTTTCGACCTGCAGCCTGATTTGCTGCTGTTGAACGTGTGTGAGCATTAGCCTCTACATTACCCTCCAGTATTGGCGTATCCTGGTGATAAGGAAAAGAATCGATTCTAAATTGTTGTATCATCAGTTCGCTTGAACGGATTAGGCAGTACTACGTTAGGTCCAACAAACTGCTGTGGGGATTTCTCGACAGGCCTATGGGGAACTTGCGCTGAAGTTTGCGGTGCCGATTGCAGCGCCATAACGCACTGCCTACCAAGAAGAGCAAGTAGTTTTGGGTAGCACTATTATCACTTTTCCGCGTAACCTTCAGGCGCTTATTGGCGTGAGCCTCCGCGCTCTGTGGAAGGTGCACGTGCCATGCGTCATCTAACTGGGCTACGCAGAAAGAAGCTAGGCAATGAATGCTGTGAGCCAAACGCAGGTATCTAATCGTGCAGAATGTGTTCTCGTGTTTGAAGCGTTTACAAAAGCAGTTTTGATTGGCCGAATGAAACAATTGCAGTGCCAACATAGAAGCGCAGGTTCCCTATAGCGGCGAAACTTGTAATTACCCTAACCTCACCAGTTGGTGCTTAGACACGAACGGTTCGTCGAGTCGCCTGCGTTCATCTCTCACCTGACGGGCTGTTGAATCATTCCCGATAAGCTATTATTTCCATTTCCATATTTCCATCAATAAGGCCTACACATTAGAGTAGGCAATTCAAATACCTCAAATACCTTTTTCTTTAATTCCACTCTTACGTAGACAGTAAACATATACACTTAAAATCAGCAAACAGGAGCAACAACAAATACAGAAGACGACAGTGTCAACGCAGAGAATAAAAACACGTCACTGTTTTATAATCACCTTGTGTGGCCCTCCGATTATGAACATGATGAAAATTACTTGGAGTCCGCGACAGTTGAATAATACACCTCACCTTCCGGGTTAAATAGTATCTTTATGCAAATTATGAGGCACATGCCATTCGTCAGCAGCAGCTACAGCAGCAGAACCGCGATCGAAGTCTAGATTTTATCAAAGATTCATTGATGTTGCTAACATTTTCTTGGAATGGTAAAGGAATATACAAATTGTTGAATTGTAAATGCGGAACACTTTCGTAATTCCTTGATCTCAGAAGAACCAGCTCAAAAAGGACAACGGACAAGAAACAAGGTGGCCGACACGCATAGAAGAGCTGAAAATTCAACTTTATTTCGCAAAAATAATTGCCAAGTATTTATGCAGTATCCTGTCAAAGGCAATTACGCACAAGCAGAGCAAAGCAATCTTTTTATAAGACAGTGACTCAGGATCTAATTGAAGCGGAGGTGGCAACACGAAAGCAAAAACCAACACAGCTCTTTAGTGTTAAATATCAAGGAAAGAAATGAATTAATGGAATAAAAAAGAATCTGAAGATGAATCGCCAACAAGGAACACGCCATAAACAAGCGGAGATAAAAACATCGTCTTGTAAGCTAAAGCCGAAAAACAATAACAGGCATAAATGTATAACGAGTTAAAAGGCTAAAAAGTTGCAAGGCAAAAATATAAAACCAACCTATGATACACAACAATAAGATGTGCTCAAAGGCGATGAAAGTGCTAAAAATTAGTATACATGGTGAGAGGGGTGCAAAGCTAATGCCTCGAATTTCATGTCGGATAATAATTTTTCAGAAAGAAAGTTAAAAGTTCAGCGCTTCTGTCCGTGTCGCCCCTTTGTTTCTTCCGTTGTACATTTTGCGCTGGTTCTTCTGAGAACACGGCTTACTAACTAGCGCAAAAAGAAGTTTTGCTGTAATTCTATGTAGCTCAGGTCAAAACATTTGCGGCAGATTTAGTGCCACACGTAAAGAGGAAGAAACAGATTAGCCTTTTAGCTTCGCCTTTTAAAAGGTCGTCTATAAAGGAACAGTTTGAGGCAACCCTGCCGGTGTTTTTGGCTGGGAAGAACTTCCTGCTTTGCCAGAAGTTGTACTCTGAAGCTATGAAAGAGCTTACGTTAAACACCTTGGTATTCACAGTCTCCACTTTATTGGTACCAACTTTGGCCACAGTGCACACCCTGGCTGTTGGAAAAAAAAAATCTTAAGCACATGATGCGCTGTGTCTGCTGCTAAAATACCATGCATTATTCACACATCAATGACTCGAAACTACAAAGCTCTTCCGTGCAACATCTCGTCGTAAGAAGCTTGTACAAAAATTCCGGGTGTTAAATTTATATATAACTTTATACGTCTCGCGTGTCCGCAAAGAATGGGCAATTATTTCTGTGGAGGGGTATATGCCACCATTCAGCGTCATCATCACACGCGCGTATTTATGAGGAATTCAGTCTGAGTGTCCGATTAAATGCTGATTGAGGCTCTCGGTGCTTGAACACACGAATGAACACAGTGTACAGTGAAAGCCCTCAGCTCTTGGATGTGTAAGCATATGACGGTTTAAAGTCCCTTTTTGAGTCGCCGAATAAGAACACACTGCACATTTGTAGGGCTTTTCGCCTCTGTGCGTACGCCTGTGCTGGGCTAGGCTGACACTTGTAGCCGCTGCATAAAGGCACTGGTCGCACTTGTAGGGTTTCTCACCTGTGTGCCTACGCATGTGCCGAACTAGGTTGCTACTTGTAGCCGCTGCATAAAGGCACTTGTCACACTTGTAGGGTTTCTCGCGCGTGTGCGTACGCTTGTGTACGACTAGATTGCTAGATGAGACACTTGCAAAAAGACACTGGTCGCACTTGTACGGTTTTTCCCCTGTATGCATACGCTTGTGCGCAACTAGCTGGCTAGATGAAACAGTTGCAAAAAGGAACTGGTCGCACTTGTATGGCTTTTCCCCAGTATGGGATGACATATGCCTGTTAAGGTGGGAACACATATCAAACGCCTTTGAGCACAGGGGGCATTTAAATGTCTCTCCTGGGGCGTGAGATTTGATGTGTCTCATAACATCGGCATATTTCGTAGACGTGTACGGGCAGTGGGGGCACCACAACAGCTCCCGTGTTATGTCAGGGTTCTCATACCGAACAGAAATTTCTTCATTCGTAGCCGGCGATGGCCCCTGGTCCACCCAGTTTCTATGGATCACACATCCAAGCCTTGATCTCGAGGGCCACTCTTGAGAAGAATTTACGGGAAGGTACTCGGGACTGAATACAGGCTCTGAAATCAAAGTTGGTAACAAGAGTGCGTTAGTGAAAATCGGAAACTTTTTTTGCCTAATTGCTTGGAAATGCTTTTGTGCAGTGATTTAAGAATGCCATATCAATTATCTCATTGGCGAATTTGGCCCTGGGGCTGATTAACGTGCACGGACATCGCGCAGTCTAAGGGCCTCCAGCATTCGCCTAAACTAAAATGCGACCGGCACCGCGGTGATCGAAGCCACAGCAGAGCACCCCAGCTACCGAGCCGAACACCACTACTGTGGCGGCGCATTTATAAAAAAAGGCAGTGGCTCCTGATTCTATGTAAACACCTCGCAATTCATATTGCGACTTTCCAAATCAATAATGTTTATGAACAGATGTCTAGGTACTTAGCTTGAAACTAAGAGACGGCCGAAGTTCGTATAGAATGCAACTTATGGTAGACCACGGAAATGAAAAAATTCATAGCCAAGGCACCCAAAGAAGCAAATGTGCACACTGTCAATCGTCAATATATGTATACGGCAGAAAGTACGGAGTAGCAGTGGATATATACTGCAAAGTATCACCAATAACGTGAGGCAAAATAAAGACAGAACGAAACGCAAAAAATACACGTGATTTATCTCCGTTCCTAATGTGCATCCACTTCATTTGCGACAACCAGCGAACGGTAGGCTGCAAACTGCAAAAGGGACCACCCCCGAAACTCCTCACCGTCAGTCACTTGGTGGTCGCAGTCCGGCCGAAAGTCCATGGCGCTTCCTGTTAGGGCATGTGGGAATCGCTATTCTGGTTTAAGGACGGCTGGTTAGGTACAGCCCCAGAAGGTATAGTGAAAATCCACGATAATCTCTTGTGTTCGGATTACCCCCTGTGCACACCTATGAAGAATCAAAATAGCAATATTGGAAAAGTAGAATTCTTGGCGAGGCACACTTTGCGTGAAAGGTTTACGCGGAACTCAAGCTGAAAAAAAATGTTCTCGTGTTGCCTGCGAGACAGCCTGAAAAGTAGGTGGTCGTGCTCGCGCTTGTATGTATGAGCTAGCGGTTTTCATTCCTGCCTAAATGGAATAGTTGAGGGAAAATATTAATTTTTTGGTCTGCTGTTTTGTGGTACCAGGGGTACTTAGCACAAGAACACACCATTCCGTTTTCAAGTAATTACCTACCTCTTTTCTTAACGCATGATCAAGATTCCAGCGAAACCGTAAGAAAAACAGCTGCCATTGTACTTCTCTGTGGGGAGGGTTTAAAGATAGTGCGCCCTTCACTAAACGGAAAGTGCACCGTTGGAAGAAAAAAAACGCTGTTTTAAGAACTGATAGTGGCGCCTTTTTCAACGCATCCAAGGAGCATGCTTGTCTCTGCATTCTACTGTACTACACAGTTGCGCTGGTGGTGAATCGCAACAAAACCTATTTTCAGAGAACGGAAAAAAGCCTTATCACAGATATAGAAACAGTGGAACGAAAAATATTTTAGCGCTTGCAAAGCGAAAACAACCTGCTCCTCTGGAACTGATTTATGTCCCTCCTCTAGCACATGGCTGTGCATAGGGCATGCGGTGGCGTTATGCTCTTTCAACAGAGTATGCATTGTCTCAATAAGGATGGTCCCGCTAGAGATATTAATTATAGGGGATCGTACACTGACAATTCCTGTCGTGATGAGAAATGCCCACTGAAAACTGGAAGCAGGTTGCTGGACATAAACTTCTAATGACATGAGCACCCCTCACCACATTATAATAATAATTGGTTTTGGGGGGAAAGGAAATGGCGCAGTATCTGTCCCGTATATCGTTGGACACCTGAACCGCGCCGTAAGGGAAGGGTAAAGGAGGGAGTGAAAGAAGAAAGGAAGAGAGAGGTGCCGTAGTGGAGGGCTCCGGAATAATTTCGACCACCTCGGGATCTTTAACGTGCACAGACATCGCCCAGCACATGGGCGCCTTAGCGTTTTTCCTTCATAAAAACGCAGCCGCCGGGGTCGGGTTCGAACCCGGGAACTCCGGATCAGTAGTCGAGCGCCCTAACCACTGAACCACCGCGGCGGGGCCACATTATCTGGTGGAAACGAAATGGACGCTATCGGCGCAGCCTGTGTTCTGCTGAACAGACTCTGTTGCACTGGAAGCATTAAAACTAGAATAGAAAAGCGCTGAAAGGAATGCAGCAAGAAAAATACTTTCAAAAGACCATAGCGGCAACAAACTAAGAAGTGTTAAATAAACCTTTTCAGCAATTTGAAAGGAATAGAGGCAAAGTTTGTGGGGAATACAAAGTCTGTGGAAGGATTGCTGCATGCAGGAAGATGCTCCCTGGTCTTTTGAAAGATTATTTGATACGAAATATTACGCAGCTTACGTTTTATTTTAGAGTGCGACGATAGACCTTAATCAACTTGTAAACCTATCCCGAGTGCCATAATTTTAACTTCGGAGGGGAAGTACGAAATATAAGCCAAATGCAGAATCTCTTACCCTCGCAGAAATTGTCGCGGCACGATCCTGCTTTTTAAGCAATACCCTATCTTTAGGCGGGGGGAATCAACGACGCCCGTCATGGGCAGAATGTTCGCCTCTCAATTTGTGTATTTGTTTTTGGTATCGACGTGCACAGGTGAAGATGGCATTATTTTGTGAAGTGTTCATTCACCGGTTGTATTTTGTTTCTACCAAAGAGCACCGCTTATATTTTATCGATCATTACTCATATCAGTGATTTTAGAGGTGGATTTTCTAGGCAGCCTTTGAATGCCTGCCTAGGAGGGTTAACAAAAAGCAGCCGGTGTGAATTAAACGGCTGAGGTATGAAAAGTAGGCTCTGATAAGAAATGATCATTTATAAATATCGGAACTGAAAATCCATCCTCAGATTTCGCCATGTTACACAAGCGCAGAAGGAAGTGTTGATGTGTGGGAAAAAATTTGGCAACAGGAAATAAGCTGTACTATACAAATTCCAGATTTTGCTCTCGTAACGCCTAAGGTATACTCTGTATTTCGCGCGACTCGAACTAAGGGTTCTGAACTTATCTTCGGACGTAGTTTTGCGTTCGCAATGCCTTTTTCAATTTCTGGTAAATATTTACTGGCTATGTAAAATGATGCACTTTATTATTGGTATTTGCGCCACGCGTGTTTAGTAAATGTATAGCAAGGCACAGTCAGTATTTTTATGCAGATAGCAGACGCTTTATAAATATATTTAAAAAACGACGCGCCTATAATTGTGTCCAGCACAGTTATAGCGCTGGCAACCGTATCAAGCAAGACGCGTACGCGCGGACTGTGTCTAAATGAGCAGCCGGTACCAGAAGCATTGTCGATAACGCGGTTCAGCACCTTCCTCAGTAACAAGGACAACACTTGTCGGTGCATCTAAGTGATAAGTAGGCAACCTGTAAATTGCAACGGCGCTAAGCACACGACCACAGGAAATGCAAGGCTGACGAAAAGAGGCGCGCTTTCACAGAGTGACCTGAGCAGCCCTACAAAAAGCACTTCTCGAAAACAACGTAAAACTGCCTGAAATGTAGATTTTATTCGTTAATTGCATAAACACACAAAAGAAAGAAGACGGCAATTGCGTGAAGTAAAGATGTTCATGCCTGTCATAATATCTTTTTTTTCTAAGAGGACAGTGCAGATCTTCGAAGTAGTGGCGTAAGCTCACATCATCGCGGTTAGCACACCTGCTTCCTTCATTCAGAACTCAATTGCGCAGGCTACTCTACTTTAGCACAGAGTACCCGAGATTTTTTTCGTATTTTGCAAGCTTTTTAAATAGCTGCGGAAAATAAACACAGAGAACGTTGCCGCAAAAATGCTGAATACGCTTGTCTGGAACCAGTTCTATAATATTAAAGCAATCGCGCATAAAAAAATAAAGTTAAACCTTGTTATAACGATGTTGTAGATAACCGTCGATTTCGTCATTATAGCCGTAGCTTCGCTATAGCCAGTGTTGGCCGTGTTTACAATCAGAGTATTTATTCTTTTGTTGCTTCCATAATTTCATCATGATCCGTTCCGTTACAACGAAGTTTCATTGTACTATTATTCTCGCATAGGTATTCTTGGCTGACGACATGACTAGGTGGGATAAAAAATTTTCTTGCATTGACATGTAGAAGGAAAACCATATCCGGATACCGCGTATCTTTTAGTTTTTAACGTCACTTCAAGTTACGTGCTAACACCGCACATTTCAAAATGCGTTGCCACCTGTCACAACATTCATGCGTACAATTCTTGCGTATGCTGGAAACCTACCCCAGGATCATTTGTTTGGCATTGGTTTCTGTTATCTCCCAATAGAGTGCTTCTGTGCCCTTCAACGAAACCGGAAGGCTCCTCTTGTCTTTGTTTGATACAGCACAATATAGATAAAGAAAAGCCCTGTTTAGCATCATGCTTGGTCCTGTCCATCCGAAGCCAGAAGAAACGACAATGTGCGGGTTTAACAAGACTAAAAATTTGTTCTTCGGTGCGATTCGCTGAGCACTGGCTTCAGTTATTGTAATACAACATAAATGCGTTTGAGCTTTCGCGCTTTTCGGCAGTCCGAGTTTTAAGTACTGGTTTGTTCACTTACATAGAGGCTTTAGTGATGCAATGAAAAATGAGCTGGAAGATTTTCTGCCCGAAATTCGATCTGCACTGCACAGTCGTTCTGTTTTTCATAGCTGGTTGATGTTCAGCAACATGTTCACGGAGCTGACTAACAAATGTATACTTCTGGTGACCATGCGGGCCAATCACTAGAAGACGTGGTTCACAAACGGATTGAAACGGTTGGAATGAAAAAAAAAGCGCCTTAATCGAGCTGCAAAATTAAACCAAAGCACCTGCGCTTGGAACAGATATGTAGTTGAGGACGCTTACTATATTCATATTCGAGACGCTAAACAATCATTCTTTAATCTTGGGTAGCCCCAAATACTTAGCAACGACCCGAAGAAATTCTGAAAAATTTTAAACTGGAGGCACACCCATGCTGTTACACTAACCGACACAGTGGGATAGGAGGTCAGGGGTGATTAATGTGCTGAAATTTTTAATGTGTCCTTTTCCACTGTTTTTATTGATGAAACTGGCCCCTTACCGCCTTCAATGCGTAATACCGCACTTCTCCATTTACCCTGTCTATTCTTCTCTGATGATAATATTTTGTCCATAACAGAAAATGTGAAGCTCTCGTCATCAGCTGGCTTTGAAAAAATCAATTCGAAACTGTTGAAAAACAGTAATTGCATCATTGTTGAATACCCGTCATTGTAGTTCACACAATCCTTTGCTACAGGAAGCCTACCGGATGGCTGAAAATTGGGGAAGGTCTTTTCAGTGCACAGATCAGGTGACAAGCAATCTCCCCTTAATTATCGCCCCATTTCTCTAACCAGTGTTCCTTGCAAAATCATGAAACACGTCATTTACTCCCCAAATTTTAAATCATCTTAATAGTAACAAGTTTTTCTTCCTTCACAGCTTGGCTTCCGCAAACATTTTCTTGCGAAACGCAGCCCGCACTTTTCGTTAATGATCTGTATAATAATCATGACCGTAATATTCAAACTGGCGCTATTTTCTTGGATTTTGCAACAGCCCTTGACGCTGTACGTCACGCACGTTTGCTACTAAAGGTAGAGCAGCTAAATTCACTTCCTAACATTCTTGCTGCGGTCAAAGAATTTCTAAAATATCGCAGCCAGTTTGTTTTTCTTAACAACCGAAATTCTACCTCCCTCGCAGTAACATCAGGCGTCCCACAATGCTCTGTCTTTGGTCCACGGCTGTTTATAGTCTATATTAACGATGTACCAACGCATCTATCATGTAACGGTTTCATGTTTGCCGACGAATGTGTCATCTATCGCACAATAACCAAATGTCCCATCAAGCAGCTCTTCAAAATGTTATTAATCACGTTCATCGCTGGTGCTACCAATGGCACATGAAGCTAAACGCTAACAAATGTAAACCTGTCTCCTTCCTTCGCCACCAACAGCCTATTATTTTTAACTACTCTGTCCTCAGTTCTGCTATCGAACTTGTACAATGTTATAAATGAATTGGCATAACCTTAAGCAGTGATCTCTCCTGGCGCACTGATATTACTAACGTCACATTATCAGCAAACCGAACTCTTGGATTTGTGAAACGTCACCTACGTCATGCTCAACCGCAAGTGAAACTACTGGCCTATACGTCGCTCGTCCGGTCTAGGCTAGAATATGCATTTCCTATCTGGCATCCGCATCAAACTTATCTAGCTAGCGCCCTTGAAGCTTCAAAAAACCGCGCTGTAAGATTCATTCACTCCGATTACGCTTTCAATACCAGAGTGACAGCATTAAAACTTCAGTCCGAAGATTTGAACCTTAGCACTCGTCGTCATATAGCTAGCCTTTGCTTGTTCTATAAGAAATTGCACAGTTTGCTTAATCATCCGCCACACCTATAGCACCACATTCACTCATATCCCACCGCAATATGCATCCATTTTATGTTGCTCGAGCGCTCACTAGAACCGCTACGTTTGCTGGCTCATATCTTCCCCGAACAGCTATCATCTGGAACGGCCTTTCCCGCATCATTGCTGCCCTCGCCTGCCCATCGACGTTTGCGACGAATGTTCCACCTCCGATTCAATAACTGTAATCTCATCCATTATATGTAACCCACCCAATATTTAATACCCCGGCAGGGGTTTTTAAGGTAAGACAACGAAACGAAACCCCTGATTCACTGATACCCTGCTAATCTGTAATTGTTCCTCTCACTCTTGTGTTGCGCAGCGTTTGATAACTGCCAGGTTCTAATTTCAGTCGAACACCATTTCCGAAAAGGGAACATATGCAGATAGTAAATTCGTAATGTGTCCGGTTTGCAAATAACGCGTTTCACAACTGCACGGAGAGTAAGGTTATGCTGGGTTAGACTTTGGTAGACTGCGGCTTTGTATTTTCTAAATATAGTGTTTGTACTTTGCATAAATTGCCGCGGCATGTTTAGACCGAGCGCACCTAAGACTATGATTTATGCATTGGGTAGGCGGTAGAGTACCTGGAACACGAGTCATGTAATCAAAACGGCTGCATATTTTGGGACGCTTAAACCGTTTTCTGGAGATTCTCGCAGCAGGAGCATTTGCAAAGAAATTGCAACTGTGCACGAAATATCTTCGTAGAACAGTACGGAGCAACTCGATGGCACCCGTCCGCAAGTGGACCGCAAATGACGCGAGGAAATTAGCTGTGAATAGCTGCGGTACTCACACCTTGTCACCTTGGGGTCCGAGTCTCTCTTGGCCTTTCAACGTGAAATGAGCGCTTCACGAAGTGTAAAACGTAAGCGGGTGCAAAATATCTATGCAGCGGCTGGGCACTCGGGCAAAACCGTACGGTTCGAATGGGCCACCGTCGTGGTATTTCAGATGGTCACGCCCACGCTTCTTTGCATTTCATGTGTCGCCGCCTATTGGAATCTACATGAACCGAACGGTTGCGCTGCATTTCTGTGCATCTTAATCGCACTATTCCAGAAAATGACCAAAGGGCCCGTCTCTAAAAATCCATCACCCCAATTTTTTTTCAGAGTTCTTATAATAGTTGTGTTCATATGGTTACCAAAGTTAGTTTCAGTGCTGCACATCAGACGTCAATTTCGTCGGCTACTGCATGCCAACAACATTAGCCTTGAAAGTGCTAGTGAAGCGCTAGCAGAATACACTTCGCCAATGAGTTATGCTTTACATTCGTTACACGGAAAGCCTGTTGCCTTGCACCTGCCAAGGGAAAAAAAAACATTAAATGAACTGCTTTTATAAGCGGAAGTGATGTGGTTTATTGAAAACCATATTTTGACTTCTTCAATATAATAAAAACCGATTTTCGGGCCACTTTTAAACAACTAGCCGCACATTGCTGGCGTGAGTTTCTCGGTGTTCTTTTCAAAGCTGCGGTATTCCCGCGCTGTCTTGTATGCATTACTCGGACAAGTGCAGACTTAGTTTTTTGATGAAATGCGCTGCTTGCGATGCTTTCTTCCAACAGACGCATTCCTTGAGGAGCGCATTTGTGGGCACGATAAGTAAAAAAAAAAAAAACTGCTTTCAATACCGTTAGCCGACTACATTAAGACTTGTATTCCTGACAAAGATATAATTAACGAACCCAATATACTCGATACTATATCATGGATTCTATTCATGGATCATGAATTATTACCGAGTTCAGAAACCATAGATAGAGCTTGACTAGATAACATTGAACTCAAAGCTGTTCTTAATTCTTTTCGTTCGTTGGTGCAGAATTTAGTCGGCTGCCTCTACCTTTAACCTGTGCGGAATGGAACAAGCTCTATGAGCTTTGGAAAGCCAGTTCCTTCCCAAGCACGGTGATTAACAGACGGTTGAAGCTGAATTTGCTGCGTTCAATGCTTGGAAAAAGCCAAGAAAAACAAAAGGATTGTTTTATTGCACCGAAGAAACCTTGATGATCTTTAATTCCACGTTACCTTTTCTTGATTATATTCGGTAGCAGGTCGTGTTGGAACCGCTTGTTCAGAAGAGCCACGCGATGCGGCTCTGTATCAGCGAAGCCAGCGAAGCTGATAAAAGAAGCCCGCCGACAGGACCTGTTGAGCACGTTGACAAGTTTGTTTAATGACGGTGCATTTTTTAAAGATTTAGAGTGAAGGAATGCTGCGTCGGATCGAGGATCCTGCGAACCAAATTTGCACTATCGCCTCTTGAAAATGGGTTGCTCTTCTGCAGTATCGCATTGGGTGTTCCGCTTTAACACGTGGTTCAACGCAAAAACGCCGCTATGCACTGGGCGCATTTAACAGCTTTTCTCTAGCTCGAATTGGGCCATTCTTTGTATTGTTTGAAGAGGAGGCTGAAGAAAAGAGCTGCCGGGCTAACAGCAGCAGCTCCCGCGGTTGTCTGCTCGCGACGACCAGTCTGAGACTCTTGAGAAGATAAGGATGGCATTTGCTAGGTGTATTATATGATCTGCCATGCCCGTTCTCTTCTGCGTGCTAAATTAAACGCAATGCTTCATACATTCCAAATCCCAGGCGTTCGAGCAAGTGCCTGTCCAAGCATCGTCGAGTCTGCTCCTTCCTTCCAATGGCTCAACGCATACATTATCCGACAGATGCTCTGCACAGACTGCTCATGAATATGTTCGATGATCTGAGCTGGAAAAGCAAATTTCGATAAATGGCGAGACGATGTTGTTAAGATTTCTTTGAGACCGAGAGTTAATCGACCTGTCTTCACCCTGGTTGAATGCTAGACTTTAAATGTGCAGCGTAGTTGTAGTACAGGGTGACAAATTTCGATGACAACGCACATGCATCGTGAGCAAAGCTTCTTCAGCTTGCTTGCGACAAGTATAATGGATGCAGAAAAGTTGTTCAACGCCGTCACGTTATATTAGACAGTTTATGACGATACGGTGTGGAGAAGCGTTGGCTGTCTTCATGGGTGCCATGTTATTGTTTGCTTCGCGACACGTGGCACTCTGAGGCCAACAGGAACGTAAGTTTAACAACCATGACACTCGCAGTGTCCACATAATTGGTGTAGACATCATTAGCCATGCAATCGAGGCTATTTAGAGAAAACCGAAGCATTTTATGCGGAGTGCAATACTGAAATAACGGGTAATTATAAAATATGAGTCGTTAGCGATGCGCTTTACTGACTCAAAGCTGCAAATGTATTCCACTGAGCATTAGGAAGTAAAAAGTTTGTTCTAAAACACAGATGTTGACTTAATTAGACATGAAACTACTGCATGTTGACTAAGAGAGGATGGCTATTCGTGGCGAGTCTCAACCCAATAGTTAGTATCATCATCCTCATCACATATCGTTTTAACCTATGAGGAATTCACTTCCATAGCACGCAGATGTGCTGTTGGAGGCCTTTGAGTACTTGAACCTTCAAATGATCGCGCCAGGTACGGCAAGGGCCCTCTTCACTTGCATGTCTCCTCAACAGTGGCTTTTGCAGACGCCTTCCGACCAGTCGCAAGTGGACACATGTAACACGTGAAGGACCTTTCATCACTGTGCGCCACCTTTTGACGAGTTGGTACTTCGGCTTAAGCGGTGCGTAGGGGCACATTTCGCACTTATAAGGTCTCTTTCGACTGTGGCGGCGCATACGTATCTTAGTCACTTTTCACCCGAAATTACCATGTGCAAATTCAATGGTTCTTCTGGTGTGTGAAATTAAATGTGACTGTTTACCCACTCACTGCTTCCATTCGGATCGAGCAGATGTACTGGTGTGGGGAGGGGACGAAAAGATATAGGCTGCTACTTGGCCGCCTAACTGCTGTCTTACAAATTTGTTGCAAGCGCCCGCTTGTTTTTCCGTTATTTGTTCTCCTTTTTTGCTTCGACATTTCCAGTTTTTCTTTCAAGCCGGAGCTACTGTGCTTTTATATCGATGGGCCTGTTCGCGGTTTATGTGTGTGAACGTTTTTCCCTCAGTTTTGTTATAAAAAACCATGATCGGGCTCAATTCTGCCAAACACTAGATTCCTCGATATGTTGAGCTGTTTTTCTGCCCAGACATTGATTCGTTTTAATTAAATTGCCCAAGCGGCCAGGTCCAAGTCATGTGCTTATAAGTTACCTTCCAAATAAATGCACTCTCTGCGAGCTTGCAGAATATACGTACCATGATCATGACCGCTTTCTTTGCGATATCTATAATGATTACAACAAAAGCGGACTAATGACAATATGCACTCGTTCATGTTCACTCCCCAAGCAACTGCCGACCACTTTTTCGTCGCTTTCGTTTTCTCGATTAGTTTCTCCTCAGCACACTGCACCTGCTGCACTCGTCAGTGATACACATGCATGTGCCCAGCGATATGGAAAAAGATGCCGATGCTCAATCACTTAGAAGTTTAAATTATTCGAACAAAACTTTTTATACGTATTGTCCTGTCAGCGAAAACCAGAGGGCATTGCTGAAAAAAGGCATGCGATGAACACGGCCGGTCCGACAAACATGATATTTAGGGCAGCAATACCATTCTTAAGCAAATGCTAAACAATGTTACCTCTGATAGACGAAAAAATCTAACCAGGATCGGCGGCGGCTGAAAAAAGCACGTCTAATCTGTAGCGGCTTGTCAAACGTTTCATCTGGTTCAACATGAGGAGCGCAAAATGTTTGATGCGTTGATCATAAGCTTCGTTAACTCATCGCATGTGGCGCGCAATAAATATTCCAGATAGACCGTGGAGGATGCTTGAAGAACAGCGATCGAAGTCGAGATCCCATCAAAGATTCATAGAAGTTGCTAACATTTTTTTGGAATGGAAAAGGAATATACAAAATGTAGTATTGTAAATGCAAAGCACTGTTGTGATTCCATGTAGCTCAGGTCGAAAATGCTTTGACAGATTTAGTGCCACACGTAAAGAGGTCGCAACAGATTTGCCTTTTAACTTTTAAATTGACCAAAGGGCCCATCTCTGAAAATACAGCGCCTCAGTTTGTTAAAATACATACACTAGCTGCGTTCATATTATTATCAAAGTTAGTTTCCATGCTGAGGTGTAAATTCTCTCCAAAAATTAGTGGACAACAACATTAGCCTTGAAAATCCTAGTGAAGCGCAATTCAGAGATGCTTGGCTAGTGGGCTATGTCTTAAATTCGTTGTACGAAAAAGCCGGTTGCCTTGCACCTTGCACAGAAAAAAAAAGAACTTTAAGGTAAACCGTTTTTGTAAGCTGGGGTGATGTGGCATATTGAAAAGATTATTTTGATTTCTTCAACATTAATGGAAACCGATTTTCGGGCCACTCTTAAACAACTAGCCTCATGTTCCTAGAGTCAGTGTGATTTCTTTTCATATCTGCGGTATTCCCGGTGTGTCTTCTGAATGCCTCGGGACCGGTGCAGGTTAAGCTCTTTCTTGATAAAATGCGCTGCTCGCGCTCCTTTTATCTAGCACACATGTTCCTTGAGTGCAATGCTGAGCACAATACAAAAAAAAACTGCTTTCACTACCAATAGCAGATCCCATCAAGAATTGGATTTTTCATACATCACCGAAGACATCGATATTAAAATTAATGGCAATATCGTTACCTAAGTGCCAACCCTGAGAGAGATCCAGGCTTTAGAACATTAAACTGAAAACTGTTCATAATTGTTTTCGTTTCTTGCAGCAGAATTTAGTCGGCTGCCTCTGCTTTTGTCCTCATCTAAATGGTAGAAGGTAACGCGGTTTGGAGAGCCAGTCATTTCCCGAGCACAGGGATTAATGAACGTTTGAAGCTGAACTTCCTGCGTTCGAAGCGGGAAGATATCCAACGAAAACAAAAGAGGTGTAAGTTTTCATTAAACTGAATGAACCTTGATCTTTGTTATTTTAATGTTACCTTTTCTGGACTATTATAAGCAACAGCACGTATTGAAACCCCTTGTTCAGAAGAGGCACGCGATACGGTCGCGTATCAGCGAAGCTGATAACACAGCCCGACAACAGGAGCTATCGAGCACGTGGACGTCTTGCCTTTCTTGATGGTGCATTTTCGAAGAGAATTAGAATGAAGCATTGCTGAGTCGGATCGAGGATCCTGCGAAGTGAAATTTCCCTAGTGCCTCGTGAGAATAGCTTGCACTTCAGCAGTATCACAGTGCGGTTTCGACTTTAACATGTGGTTCAACTCAAAAAGAGGCCGCTATGAACTGGGGGCATTTTACAGCTTTTCTCCCACGTGAGTTCAGCCATTCTTCTTAACGTCTCAAAAGGAGGCTGACGAGCAGAGTTTCCAGGCGAACGGCTGTAGGTTCCTTGGGTGGTCTGCTGGCGACAGCCAGTTTGGTACTCTCCAGATGATAAGGATGATATGTGCTACTTGTATTATCTCCTCTGCTATGCCCGTCTTCTTCCGTCTGCTTCATGAAATGCAATGCCATAGTTTTGGCCTCCGCACACACCGCCACAGTTCTCTTTGTGAACAACTTTTCCGCATTACATAGTTTCAGTGTTCGTGTCCTCTAGCGTACATCTCTTACAAATGACACTTTCAGGGGCAGCAAAGGTTAATCAAAGCTGACAAGTTACCACGGGGGAGAGCCAGAGAGGGATGACTAAATATAATGTCGTACGTCCCTCAGCGTTCGTCAGTGATGTCTAAACGCTTGGTCCTTGAAAACTGCACAAAGCTGCCACTTCCTGCAGATACTCCTATCGCTGGCGAAACGTCGTCTGCGGGAACCGGCGGTCGTCTTTGCTCCCAGAACTACTAAAACCTGCTTAGGGTCGAGCAACAGCTCAGGAACGCCTCCATTTAAGCTGCGAACGTTCACCTATTATTCTTGCAATGCCGCGGTGGATAAGAAATTCATTTTGCTTTGTGTGCATCGGCAGTGATGTTGCATGCTTTCAACGATATGGAGGCTTCATATCGAGCGATAAGATACCGTCATCGATCAAGCATCATGGCAGCTACTTTCCCAACCGCGCATACAAAGGGTAGTAGCCTCGAAGGCCGTTACCGTATGTGGCACGGCAGCCCATGTGTCGACGACCGTCAGTTCTAGTTTGCACACGAAAACTTAAACACGGCCGAGTCTTGGCCTTTAGAGAGCTCCTCAGTAGAGAGCCGGGCTTTTGTATAAATCAACAGTATACGGCGTATGGTGTAATTATTTATTTTATATTTTTCAAGCACCTTTTATGAAACCGGTCCTTATCATTCCGCTAAGTCTACAACGCAAAGATAACAGGATGAACAGTTAGAAATATATGAAGAACGCCATAGGTTGTAGAACATACTGTAGTGGGAGCTTAATTTGGCAAGGATTGTTTGACGAAACTGGGAGGCTGGGGTGAAACAGCAGACGCTGGAGCGCTTTCAACTGCGTTTACCCATTCCGACATATTCGATTCGGATTGAGGCGATGGAGAACTGTGGGGAGGGGAAAGAAAGAATAATTTTTTGATGATGATTGTGCTTGTTTTTGGGACGAAAGGGAATCTGCGACCAAATAGCGCCATGACTGAAGGTATTTTTGTTCTACTCAACGCGGGGTCAAAGACCCATTTCTCTAGCACTTCGCCCTGATGAAGCCGAGCAACAGGCCAGGGGAAGCTTGCACCCATTGTATCAATGGTGGATACCCGGGGGCACGGCGGATCGAACCTCAAACACGAGGCCACCGCTGCGGTGCAAAAGATAGGTTGCTCTCTGCCGCCTATCTGATTTACAATGATGATGTCCTCAGGCTGAATTCTATCATGCATATGCGTTGTTCTTCTTCGTCATATTAAGACATGGCACATACCCACATGGGGGGGATTGGCCAAAGAAGCGCCTGCTTCTTTTTTTTATCGTTTACAATTTTTTCTCATCTGGTTCCTGCAACACTGGTTCTTCGCAAGACTGTTCTTGCTCTGCCCAAAATATGATTGTTTCGCTTGCCCAGGCTGCCAGGCGCGATGTCATGTGTTTATGAGGCAGGTTTCACACAAAAGCATTGACAACGGGATTGCGGAATATTTGTAGCAAGATCGTAAAACTGCACTTTGTGATATCTACATACGCTGATGTCCTCCATTACAACAAAAGCGGACAAAACTACTATCTTCAGGTGTCCGTGTTCACACCGCGGGTAATTTTCCAACATTTTTTCAGTCGCGTTCTATCGCTTGATTACACTCGCGTCAGCGCGGATTGCACCTGCTGCACTCGTCGATGACACGCATGCACCCACGCTGAAATCTGGACAAAGATGGCGACGCTCAGTAACTTCTTAGTTTTAATTATTCGAACGAAAGTTTTTATACGTGTTGTCTAGTCAGAGAAATCACTCAGGGAAATGTTACCTCTTATAGATGGAAAAACCTTATCAGGCTCGGCGTTGGCTCAAATATGCACGTCTGCTCCGTAGCGGATTTCCAAATAGTTCATCTGGTTCAACATCAGGTGCGCAAAATGTTTTAAGCGTTGCTCTCAAACTTCGTTACCTGACCGCATGGGGCACGAGATAAATACGCCGGAAAGACCGTGGTGGACGCTTGAAGGACGGCGATTGAAATCCGAATTCCATGAATGATTTATAGGAGTTGCTAAGACGTTCTTGGGGAGTGAAAGGAAGATACAAAATGTTAAACTGTAAATGAGAAGCACTGTTGTAAGTCGATGTAGCTCAGGTCAAAAATGTTGTGGCATCTTTAGTCCTACACGCAAGAGGGAGGCAATGAGTTTGTCTTTTACCTCCGGCTTATAAAATGTCGTCTATGAAGGAACGGTTGGGGGCACCCCTGCCGGAGTTTTTTGGCGGGGATAAACTCCTATGCGTTGCGACTAGTTGCACTCTGCACCAATGGTATGCGCAGTCTGCACTTTATTGGTACTAACTCTTGCCAAAAGGCACCCTGCCTGTCTGTTCTGGGAAAAAACCGAAGCACTTGATGCGCTGCGTCCACGGCTAAAATAAAATGCATTAATAATACGTCAACGATTCAAACCTGCAACGCTCTTGCTTCCAACGCCTTGTGGTAAGTAGGTTGCACAAATATCGGTTGTCAGCCGTCCATGTAATCGAACATATATCGCGTGTCCGAAAAAAATGAATAATATTTTGGTGAGGAGGCATATGCCTCTTTTCAGCGTCATGATCACACTGGCGTATTTATTAGAAATTCAATCCCAGAGTCCGCAGATGGGCTGTATGAGGCTCTCAGTGCTTGAACACACGAATGAACATAGAGTACACTGAAAGCCCTCCGCTCTTGGATGCATACGCATATAACGGTCTAAATTCCCCTTCCGTGTCGACGAATAAAAACACACTTCACATTTGCAGGGCTTTTCGCCTATGTGCGTACGCTTGTGCTCATCTAGATGGCCCCTTCTATTCGCTGCATAAAGGCACTTCTCGCACTTGTAGGGTTTTTCTGCTGTGTGCGTGCGCTTGTGCTGGTCTAGGCTGCTCGGTGAAACAGATGCAAAAGGGCAATTTTCGCACTTGTAGGGTTTTTCTTCTTTGGGGGAGGACATATGCCTGTTAAGTTCGAAGGACGTGGCAAACGAATTGGAGCACAGGAAACATTTAAATTTCTCTCCTGGGGAGTGCGATTCGATGTGTCTCTTAACATCGGCCCTTTTCGTAGAAGTGTACGGGCCGTGGGGGCACCACAGCGGCCCTCCTGTTATGTGAGGGTTCTGATACGGAAAAAAAATTTTCTTCATCAGTAGCCAGCGGAGGCCCCTGGCCATCCCAGTTTCTATGGATCAGACATCCTAGCCTTGAGGTCAATGGTGACTGCTGAACAGAAATCGCAGGAAGGTACTCGGAACTGGATACAGCCCCTGGAATCAAAGTTGATAGAAAGGGTAGTTCAGGGAATATCAGTTATGTTCGTAACTCCAGATTCGGCAACGTTTTTAAGCAATGGCTGAAAAATGCCACAGCATTTGGCACATTGCACTTAAACTGGTGCTAAATAATACACGTTATTTAGACACACTGAGAAAATGCACCACACTGACGAGAACTCAAGCTATCACAGGAATTTTCAAGCGAGTTCATTGGATCTTAAGCCGTGCTACGCGCACAATCGATAATGTGGTTTGGGCTGCCCAGATTATGCAGTTCTGACAACCCTGGGAAGTGGAAAGCTTTTTTCGTCCCATTGCGCATAACGCAAAATGTATAGCTGATTCGGCGTCTAATGTTTGCGCAGTCTATGTAGCCCCAGGCTATTAGAACATACCTATTAGGACGCGCTTACCATATTCTCTAGCCACAATTTAAATTTAGACCTTACACTGGTTGCGTCGTTTGGAAGCCCATCAGTTTCCTTTGGTTTGATGGGGTTTACATGCCGATGCGACATGGGTTATGAGCGACGCCGTAGTGAGGGTTCCTGATAAGTTAGGTCACCTGGGGCTCATGAACGTGCACTGCCATCACACAGTCCAAGGGCCTGTACCGTTTGCCTTATTCGAATTGCGACCGGCGCCGCCGTGATCAAAGCCGCAGCCGAGCTCCAGAACTACTGTGCAACCGCGGTGGCGCACTCACAAGAGAACATTGAGCTTTATTCTAATTGAACACCTTATAATTCAGATTGCCACTTTACAATTCAGTATTGTACCTGAGCAGATCAATATGTCTAGGCACTTCACACAAAACTAAGAGACGTCAGAAATTCGTATGAAACGCTGTAATATACCATCTCAGAAAAAAAAGTTACAGCCAATGCGTTTATATATAAAACTCTGTACACTGTCAGCATAAGTGACAGCCAAAAAATACAGTCTACTAGTGGTTATAAGAAATATACAAATTATCACAAGTCATGCAAGAAAAAGTAAGGACAAAACCGTACACGCAAAGAATACACGTGAATTATCTGATTTCGAAATCACATATGTTTAGCGAACAATCAAAATTTTTCAGAAACAGGCTTTTTCTGGTAAAATACGGCTTTTCTGGTACATTATCACCAGTCTTGAGAGACACGGGAAAACTGCTCAGTTGTCTTAAGTACTAAGGTGGTTAACAAATTGTTCATAATGAACTTTTTAACTAGTAGAGTTAGGCGCTCAGTTGCAATTAGATATTTGTTGCCGGTCTTAAGTAGTAGCCATATCAATTTTTAGATTTTTGAAACGCTGTTACGCCCACCGCTGTGCCTCGACAAAATATGGATGCATCGAGCGAGAATACATGTGCTTTCGAAAGCATTCAGGCAAAGCAACTCCTCCAGTGCGAGTAACTATTCGAAAAATCCGATATTTGTCTTCATGGGTCTTCGTGGGAGTCCCATGAAGAGAAAAAGCACAGCGCCAAGGGTAATGGGGTTTTCGAAAATTTAAAAACTTATATGGCTGTTACTAGCGACCGGCTACCAATCTCCAATTGCTACTAGACGTCTCACTATAATAGTAAAATCTTCATTATTAGAAATTTGTTACATCTTACTGCCTAAAACGATTGTCCAGTATTCTGGTGTCCGCCAACACTGATAATACATTGCCGCAAAAGTCATATTTTTGCGCCAAAGAATCTATTCTTGAAAGTTTTTGAAGTGTTCGCCGAAGCACAACGTATACATCCACATCATTTAAGTGTCAACGAGCGAATAAAGTACGAGCTTAAGTGAAAGGATATGTTTTCTGCGTAAACACGAGAGCTGCTTTAAAAGTATTTACACAACAGCATCTCACAAAACAACTGCTTCCAAGTCCGCGTTTTATCAACAAATGCAGGCCTCTGCTTTATCTAGATATGCACGGAGCGACGACGCCAGGGTGGATGGATTGGCTGATTAGACTAAACTGGATAGACGGATACATACCCGATCTTTAATCTTCGAAAAGTACGGTATGGCCAGAGAATCTATATTATTCATGGTCGTTATTTCTGGTGAGGTTACGAACATTTTTAAGGCTTATATATAATGCACTGAAGGCACCGCGCAAAGGCAAATGCAAGTGTGAAGAATTCCGAGGCAACATACTGTATATTACAGAATAGTATCCACCACTCAGAAGGTTGAATGTGGCAAGAAACCCGCTTTAGATCCATAAAAAAAACTTCTTAATTTTCTCAAATGTGATGAGAACAAGAGTTTCCAAGCCATATGTTCCTGTGACAGTGCTAGAAATTATACCTCTAAGAAAAATTTGTATATACAGATAAGCTCAGTATATACGTAGTTCTGCTTCGAACAAAGCTCTACCGCATGACTTCCGAAGCGACAACTCTGTCCGCGAGACACGAATGAGCCAGGGAACGGAAGCTAGTCTTCGGGACGGCCACTTCCGCGAACTTTGGGTAGTCGGAATGTCGCAGAGCGCGGTTAAAATTTTTTTTTCTGTTTTCTTCGCCTCGCTGATTTGCCAATGCACTGTTGCAATATCACTTTGTACTCTAGTTTTTCTGAAGTACTACTTTGCATACGTCGCACTGTTTTGCAGAAATGGGAGCGATTTGCAATAATTTTGATTAACGTCCGTTTTGTAAGTGCGGTTCAGTGAACTTTTCGTTCACTGCAACCCATTATCAAGGCCAGAAGTGGCGAAAGGGACTTCGCCCGAAATTTCTCCTCACCATTTGTCACTTGGGGGTTAGTCTTGGGCTGATAGCCCATGGTAATTCCTCTTAGAGCTTATGGGTGCTTGTGGGAGCCCAAGGGCTACTGGTTAATTACACCACCCGTGCGTATGGTGAAAATACGCGATGATTCCTTGTCTTCAGGTGTCGGCCTATGAATACCTGCAAAGCATGGAAATGGAATATGCTCAAAGATGCAATTTTCGCGAAGTGCATTTGGCGCGAAATGTTTACTCTCCTCACGAGTGGGTGAAAAACATGTTCTCGCATCGCCTGTGAGGCAGATTGAAAGAAATCTAGTCGCGTTCAGCCGTTTATGTCTGAGAAATCGGTTTCGTTTTATGCTTACACGCCATAGGTGAGGTAAAATAATCTTTTTCAGGTCTCGGGCACCCGTAAATTTGTGACACCTGGAGTACTTAGTCGCAAGAAAACAGAACTTCGTTTTCACGTGAGCAACTTTCTCTATTTTTAACGCTCAACCATGGGTCCAGTGCAACCATAGCACAGCAGTTTTCCTAGTACTGTTCATCTGTGGAAATGCTTTAAAGAGAGCACGTCATTCACCAAAGGAAAGCCCACCGTTGTAGGCAAAATATAAACGCTCTTTCAAGAACTGCAAGTGGCACCACTTTGCAGGGGCACTCTTGCCAAAAGCGCGCTAGCCCATGGACGTATCCAAAAGATGTAAACGCCATCAGCCTCTAACAAGTAGCCTCCACATTCTACAGTTCTGCACAGTTGCGCTGGTGGCGAATCGCGTCAATAACTATTTCCAGAGAATGGAAAGAGCCTTATCACTGATAGAGCAGCAGCGGGAAGAAATAGTCAAGCACTTGTATAATGAATTACAACATGCTAACCTAGAACTGATAACATTTGAGGTTACCATTGCTGCCGTTCTCTTTGAGAACAGTAAGAAGCTTCAGCGTTATTTTGAGCCAGGTTTTTCCCTTTCTGATTCCTTGCAGTGGCCGTTTTCAGAAAGATCTAATTCAGGCATGTTAGGCACTGCATTCTCCGAGGTATTTTTGCAAGGCACACCTTAAACATCCAATAAAAATCATTTCTTTTTGCATATAGTTGGCTATGGCGGTTTTGTCGGGACAACAGTATTTCCGTGATGGATTAAGCATGTGACAACGAGCGATAAACATAGGTAGCAGCAGCTTATATCAGCCGGATCTCCTATAGAGTAGGTTTCATAACAATACAGTCGTGGTTTTGAAGCTTCTACAGCCAAGTCAGTTGCTTTCCCTTGATTTGAAACGGGATGTAATAATTCGCCTGGATTTCAACAACTGCCGCGTTTACTTTGTGTTTTTATATAAGATTCATTTGTGTTCAACGGCGCACAACACTTTCAATTCAATTTCTGACTTGGGAAATTACGCGAAACGTGTCCTCTTTATTCTGCAAGTTTAGGTTGCAGATGTAAGTGCTGAAGGACATAACGCTGATAACATCAGGAGGAACAAGTTATCTTGCTCCGAAGCGCTGAGCCACATTCAATTCCCTATAATGGCCCCAGCTACAATATGAGCATGCAGGGGGTATACCGCGTTTTGGGTGATTATGCGAGCTAAAGAAGATGGCTGATAAAGTGGCCCCTCAAAATATCAACCATCATTCATCTAGGTACCAACGGCAAAGGAATGAAAATCTGCACTCATGAACCCCAGAAATAGGTTAGGCGCTTGAGAGGTCATGTGCTAGGGTTACCCCTCTTTTAACGAATGCCGCACTCTCAAAGAAAGATGACGCCGCTAGAGGAATTATATAAAGGTGATCATACAGTTACGATTCTGTGATGCTGAGAAGTACCCACTGCAAAGTGCAAGCACGTCGTTCGATGTAACCTTCTAATGAGATGAGCGCAACTCGCCAGATTCGCTCCAGGACAAAAAATGAGATGTTACCGGCGCAGCGTATGTTCCACTCAATACACCTCAGTGCATAGAAAGCGCAGGACCTGTAATCATAAAATAGTGCTCAAAGCGATGTGTCGGAAAAAGTATGTGTCGGAAAGAGCATGAAAGGAGCGAACTAAGAAGTGCTATTTCGTCGCCTTCCGCACTTTCAAAGATACAGGCACGAAATGCTTTTGCCAGAGAAAGCGTATGAAAGGATTTCTGCAAGTAGAAAGATGCATGCTGGTCGTAAGAAAGGTGTGCTCATACCAAGCTTATGTTTTATTTTGCAGTGCGGTGGTATGCCTTGATCTGCTTAAACGTCTTAGAGCAGTGGCATAATTTTGGCGCCGGACAGGAATTATCAAAGACACACCAGTTGCAGAATCTTTTGATCTCGCAGAAATGTTTTCAGCACTCTCCTGCTCTCGACGCCTTAGATTATCTGCAAGCGTGGGCGTCTCTACGAAACCCGGCATTGAAAGAATGGGCATCTATGTATATGTGTATTTTGCTTTCATCGTCGACGTGCACTTCTACATCTGACAGTGTCGAGTGAGCTGTTCATCGCCTGTTACATTTTTCTTCTAAAGAAAGCCTCCTCTTTGATATCCTTGACTCCTCATATGTGTGATAATCGAGGCGGATCTGTTGGGCAGCCTTTGAATACTTGGTAAGGTGTCTCATCAAAGAGGAGATGACCTGTTAAGATGCTTATGAAGTACATTAAGTTGCCTTGTATAATAAATTAGTATGTCCAAATATCTGACTCGAAAATATGGTTTTAGACATCCACATGTTACAGAATCGGAGAAGGGTGTGTTGATTCGTGGGAAAATTTTTGGCATCTGGAAATAACCTGGAATGTACGGATTCTTGATTCCACGGCCGCCAAGCCTCGGCTACATTGGATATTTCCCGTTACGTGAATCAAGGTTTATTAAGTTCCTGGGAGTCTTATTGCGCAACACGTATTGTTTTTTTTCAATTTCGGGGAACTGTTTAATAGCTAAAAATAATCATGCATATACTGCATCACTTATTTTTGCGCTACTCGTGTTGAGTGAAGTTCGAGAGGGTTAGTTAGATATATTGAGTTTAATGCGCTGTAGCAGCTAAGGCTATGATACACCCAATAAAAGGTTAGAGATTCCTGCTAAACGTGAAGCTTTTTATACCTAGAGTTTGTTTAAAACATGCCTTTTTTCGAGGAACTGAACAATGTATGAGAAATCAACAAGTGCTTGATCACCTAAAAAGCAACTTGGTATGTTTACTGAAGTTCTAGACGGCATTCTCAAAGTATTTTTTTTTTGCTGCAGATAGATGAACGTTCGAAATTATTTTTTAAAAAAGGAGACAATGGACTCTAGTCGAGGACCGTTATAACGCTGTAAACTGTATCTTGGAAGTGGACGCGCTGCGCCAAAATGAGCAGCAGATTTCATAAGCATAGCCACCAATATGTTTCAGCACCTTCCTCACGAAAAATGACAACGTGTGCCCTCACTTCTCAGTAGTGATAAGTAGGCGACCAAAAAATAAATCCAGAAAATGCAAGTTTCTGGAGAAAATGCAGCCGCTTTTTATCGTCCTTGTAGTTCTTGTGACCGTGTTCTTCATTCCGTTCGAATTGATGACATGAACCAACTATTCCTACAACAAGAAATACTGCGCGCTGAAATTAGATTTTATTCGCTCATCACATATAAAAGAAAGAAAGAAGCTAAATGGTTGAGGTGAAGTTGATCAAGACACACTTATTAATTTTTATGTAAACCACTGCGCAAATCTTCGAATTCGGTTGCGGGCTCTCACACCGACGTGGTTAGCCCACCAGCTCGGTTCGGTTGAAAAGTCAGTTTTCCTGGCTACAGTACTGCAACGAAGACAACATGAGACTTCGTCCATATTTTGCAAGATTTTCTTTAAATTATCGCGGAAAGAACACAGATAGAGTCCGTTGCCGCGAAAAAACACGAGATACACTGGTCCGCAACCACTTCCAATATATTAGTAAACGTAGTCGGGTTTAAAAAAAAAAAGAATTGAACTTTTCTACAACGAGGTTGATTGGTTTCGGCGATATATTCGTTAACGCCGTTGCGTCGTTATAGCCTGGGTAAGCCGAGCTTCTAAAGGTAATCCTCATTCCTTCCTTATTTGTGCTATTTCGTTGTAAGCCTTTCGTTATGATAAGGTTCGAGTCTAGTGCTATCATCGCAGACGTATTGCCTAATGACACGACTGGGCGGGTTTAAAATTATCTTGGATTGCGCATGTGGAAGGAAAAGTAACTAGATACGGCGTATCTCTTTTTTGATAACTTTGGTCCGAGCTACATGTAGCCGCTCCCCATTTTAAACTTGGTTCCTACCTTTCGCAACATTTATTCGTACAATTTTAGCGTAAGCTTGCACGAGATTGCTCGATCATTTTGTTTTGGATCTGTAAAAGTTAACAGCTCCCCGTGTGCATATGTAACAGATAACAGAACCGAAAGGCAGTTCTGCTCTCAGTTTGGTCCTTTATATTATAAAAGAAGAGAAACGTCTTTGTAAACTCGTTACTTTTCAAAAAAGCGAAAAGCTCCCCTACTAATGGTTTCGTCCAGTACAATACGGATGCAAGAAATGTCTGTATACCTTGAAATTTGCTTCTCTCCAGCCTGAAACACAAGAAAGCAGCATGTGATTTTATCGAAAAAAAAAGAAATTGGTCATTTCATGCAGCTCACTGAACACCGGCGTCAGTTATTGTCATACACAAAAAGCTTTTTTACTTGCACACCTATAAACAATGCTGTTTTTGCGCACACATTGATCCGTTTGTTTCGAGTCCTTGGAGCACTGAAAAACTGTATGCGTTCTCCTTGATCCTTTTTTGTAACGACTGCATATTCGTCAAGTTTTAATTTTGGTCACACACTATTTTCGAAAGGTGAAATGATGCTGACAGGAAATTGCTTATGGCTCCTACTTGCCAAATGCGCGTTTCAGAACGCTATGAAGCATAAGCTTTTACAGGCTTCGGCTTTGGAAAACGGCGGCTTTAAACTTTCTAATTGTAGCGTGTGCACACGAAATAGCGTTAAGAATTTTTTTTTTGACTAGCCGCTGAAGGTTTAGAGAAAGGAATCCTAGGTATGTTCTTGTATGCATTGCGTCCGCGGTAGAATGCTTGAAACAGGAGTCATAAATTAAAATATGCGCATGTTTCGGGACGCTTCCTCCGTTTTGTGCAGCCTTTCGCAGACGGAGCAGTTGCAAGAAAACCATAACTTTGGATGCAATTTCTTCGTACACCTGTACGCAGCACCTCGTACCTACTGGACCGCAACCTGTCAACAATCGACGCGAAGCAGGTGAGCTGTGAAGAGCTGCGGTACTCACACGTGGTCTCCTTGGAATTTCGTCCTTGGGGTCCTGGTCCCGCCTTGTCCTTCAAAGTGAAATGAGTGCTTAAAGAAGCGTAAAACCTGCGCGAGTGGAAAACGACTATGGAGCGGCTGGGCACTCCGGCCATAGCGTACCGTTGAAATGCCCCACCCACATTTCAAATAAAGACTTCATATCGCCACCCCCGTGCTGCTTTGGATTTCATGTATCGCCACCAGGTGTGATACAGGCGAAAAGAAAGGGTGCGGTTCATGTATGCAAACATTGATCTCACTATTTCCGGAATTGATGAAAGGGTCCATTTCTGAAAATCCAGCTCCCGGATTTGATCAAACTGTTTCATACCTGTGCCAAAGTTAGCTTTTATGCTCTGATGTGGATTCCGTCGCAAACAGTTGCCAGCGACATTAGCCTTGAAAAAGCTTGCGAAGAGCAACTGGAGGTATGGGAGCCAAAGAACCATGCTATAAATTTGTCGAACTAAAAATCATTTGCCTTGCACCCTTTAAAAAAGAAAGAAACATTAAGAAAACATGCTTTTATAAGCTGAAGTGACGAGGTTTATTAAAATTTATATCTTGATTTCTGTAACATTAAAGAAAATCAATTTTCGGTCTCCTCTCGATAATTTTCTGTTGCTGCCGTCAGTTTGCAGATCTTTTATAGCTGCGCTATTCCTACGCTATATCATTTGCGTGGCTCGGAAAAAGTGCATAATATTTTCTCTGTTGATAAAATGCGCCGCTTTAGATGTTTTCATCCAGCACACGCATTTCTTGAATGCAGAGCTGATCATGAGACTGAATAAAAGAGGACTGCCTTCAACACCGACAGCCGCTCTCTTCACGAATTGTATCTCAGATACGGGTATTAGACAGAGAACCAAATTTGGTTTCTGTTTCATATAGTCGATACAACATTATGGATTCTTTTATACATCATTGCGCTCATCTGTATGTCTATGTGTGACAATTTCATTAACTGAGTTGGAAGCCTTTTCTTGGAGAACGTGAATACATAATAAACGTCAAACTGTTTTCGTTTCTTACTTCAGTAATTATTAGGTTGCCTCTGATTTTGTCCCGTAATAAATGGTACAAGGTCGATGCGCTTTTGAAAGCGACTCATTGCCCAATTACAGTGATTAAGTGACGTTCGTAGCCCCACTATCTAGCGTTGGAACCTCGAATAAAGCCAACAAAACAAAAGGGGCGTTAGATTCTATTGCACTGCAGACGTCTTGATAATCACTGTTATTTCTGTCTTACCTTATTTTAACGGTATTAGGCAGGAGCATGTGTTGACACCGCCTTTCCGGAAGAGCCCCGCGGTGCACCTGTGTTATAAGCGGAGCAGATAAAAAGATCCTGCCTACAGGAGCAGACGAGCATTTTAATGTGTTGCATTTTATGCCGGTGCATTTTCGTGGAGAATTAGAGCGTCTCGTTTGATCGAAGCATCTGGCGGTTTATTAGAGAAAGAAAAGTTGAACTAGGGCCTCGGGAGAACGGGTTGTTGGAGCGCTTGCTTCCCCAAACGAAAGACATGCATGGACTGACATTTGACGATGCCGCCGAACATGGCCGCATACAAAGTAAACAAATGTTATCTAATATCATAAACTTTAGGACGGAAGTCTTATTACGGTTGCCAACTGCCGCAACGCAAAATCGCGGTGATAAGTTGTTGCTTCTACCACAATGATGAGGCTGTGTCCTGTTCCCTTCTGGCAACGCGTGTGCTGAAGGGCAATGCATGCCTCCTGAACCTACCTAACAACGAACGCATGCAAAATGAATAAAGACGGGCTAACAGCCTTCGCGCCATTTCTTTTAAGTTGCATTCCACACCATTTTTGGTGGGCTACCGCTTAAGCGAGCGCTGCCGGGCGAAAATGTTGCTCACAGCCGCCTGAAAATGTGCGACACACAGGGCTTTGAGGACTGAGTACCCTCAAAGTACAGCATACACTCAACAGTTACTTTAGATAAGGATACTCCGACTCATTTTTGAAAGCGATAAATAAAGTAATGAACATAATGACCCAAAATATATTATCGAAGCTGCAGGATATTCGATACTGTCTATGCCTGGTTGTGTGTCTGTTCTGCTGCGTACTTAATGTACCAAGCGCCAAAATTATGTGCGCCGTTGTCTGTTCCTCGCTGCAACTTGGCCATGTTGCTGTTCCGCGGTAAAGGGTTCGCAGTCATCGCAATTCCGCTTAACATTTCCAGCAACCTTTTTCTGGAAAGAGTGTTCGTCTTGCAGTCTGATTTGCTGCTGTTGAACTTGTGTGAGCATTAACCTCTGAATTACCCTCCAGTATTGTCGTATCATGGTGATAAGGAAAAAAATTAATTCTAAATTGTTGTATCATCATTTCGCGTTAAATGGGTTATGCTGTACCACGTTAGGACCAACAAACTGCTGGGGCGAATCTCTCGACAAGCCTACAGCGGCAAAACTGAAATATCTCCTTACCCTAAGCTCACCAGCGGGTGCTTAGACATGAACGGTTCGTCCGGTCGCCGGCGTTCTTCGCTAAGCTGAAGGGCTGTTGAATCAATTCCGACAAGATAATATTTCCATTTCCATATTTCCATTAGTAAGGCGTACACATTAGAGTAGGCAATTCAAATACCTCAAACACCATTTATTTTTAATTACTCTCTTGCGAAGACAGTAAATATATACACTTAAAATAAACAAATAAGAGCAACAACAACAAATACAGAAGACGACAGTGTCAACGCAGAGAATAAAACACATCACTGTTTTATAATCACCTTGTAGGTCTCTCTGATTATGCACATGCTGAAAATTACTGGGAGTCCACGACAGTTGAATAATACACCTTACCTTCCGGCTTAAATAGTACCTTTACGAAAATCATGAGGCACATGCTATTCGTCAGCGGCAGCTACAGCAGCAGAACCGCGATCCAAGCCCAGATTTCATCACAGATTCATAGAGGTATCTAACATTTTCTTGGAATGGAAAAGGAATATACAAACTGTTGAATTGTAAATGCGAAGCACTGCTGTATTTCCATGATCTCAAAAGAACCAGCACAGAAAGGACAACGGACAAGAATCAAGGAGGGCGACACGGACAGAAGCGCTGAACATTCAACTTTATTTCGCAAAAATTATTTCAACGTATTTATGCAGTATTCTGTCAGAGGCAATGACGCACAAGCAGAGCAAAGCAATCTATTGATAGGACAATGACTCAGGATCTAAATGAAGTGGCAGTGGCAACAAGCAAGCAATAACCAAATCGGCTCCTTAGTATCAAGTATCAAGGAAAGAAAAGAAATAAACGAATAAAAATGAATGTGAAGATGAATCGCCAACAAGGAACACGCCATAAACAAACAGAGATAAAAACGCGGTCTTGTAAGCCTAAACCGATAAAAACAATAACAGGCATAAAAGTTTAACGAGTGAAAAGTCTAAAAAGTTACACGGCAAAAAGATAAAAACCAAGATATACAAACAGATCAACTATAAGATATGTTCAAAGGTGATGAAAGTTCTAAAAAATTTTGTGTGAGATAATAATTTTTCCGAAATAAAGTTAAAAGTTCAGCGCTTCTGTCCGTGTCGCCCCCCCCCCCCCCCCCCCACCTTGTTTCTTCTGTAGTGCTATTTGTGCTGTTTCTTCTGAGATCATGGCTTACCAACAAGCCCAACAATAAGATTTTACTGTTATTCTATGTAGCTCAGGTCGAAAATGTTGCGACAGATTTAGTGTCACAGGTAAAGAGGAAGCAACAGGAACGGTTCGAGGCACCCCTGCCGGAATTTTTGACTGGGATTAATTTCCCGCTTTTCCAGAAGTTGTACTCTGAAGCAGTGAAAGAGCTTACGCTAAACGACCGTGGTATTCAGAGTCACCACTTTGTTGGCACCAACTTTGGCCACTGTGCACAACAGCCTGTTTAGCATTATGCTTGAACCTGTCCATCCGAAACCAGAAGAAAAGGTAATATACGCGTTTAACAAATTTTTTTAAAAAATCGTTCTTTAGTGCGACTCGCTGAAAACTGGTTTTAGTTATTGCAATACAACAAATGCTTTTGTGCGTCCACGCTTTCCTTCCATCCGAGCTTTAAGTACTGGTTTGTTCACTTACATTTATGCGGTTGTGATGCAATCAACCATGAGATGGAAGATTTTCTGCCCCAGTTTCTGTCTGGACTGCACAGTCCTTCAGTTAATAATAACTGGTTGAGTTCTAGCAACAAGTTCACGGAGCTAGCGAACAATTATATACTTCTGATGACCATTCGTGCCAGTCACCAGAAGACGTGGTTCACATACGGATCGAAACGGTTGGAATGAAAGAAAAAGCGCCTTTTTCGAGCGTCAAAATTAAAGCAAAGCACCTGCGCTTGAAACAGATATTACGTAGCCGACGACGCCTACTATATTGCTATTCGAAACGCTAAATCATTCGTTAATCTTGAAGTGCCCCAAATCCTTAACAATGACCCCCAAAAAATTCGGGAAAATAATAAACCCTTCGCACACCCATGTTGTTACCCTTACCGACAAAGTGCGAGAGGCCAGTGGCGCTCAACGGGCTGAAACATTTAATGTTGCCATT
The DNA here is from genome assembly GCF_052857255.1 of Amblyomma americanum. Classification (NCBI taxonomy): domain Eukaryota; kingdom Metazoa; phylum Arthropoda; class Arachnida; order Ixodida; family Ixodidae; genus Amblyomma; species Amblyomma americanum. The sequence continues at coordinate 99,210,100 of NC_135499.1, read as the reverse complement.
TCCTCCATTTTTATTGATGAAATTGGTACCTTACCACCTTCACTGCGTAATACTGTACTTCCCCCTTTATTCTGTCTATCCTTCTTTTATGATGGTATTTTGTCTATAACAGAGAATATGAAGCTCTCGTCATAAGCTGGAATTGAAGAAATCAATTCAAGACTGTTGAAAAACACAAATTGCATCAGTGTTAAATACCCCTCATTGTAGTTCAAACAATCCCTTGCTACAGGAAGCCTACCGGATGGCTGGAAAGTGGAGAAAGTCGTTCCAGTGCACAAGTCAGGAGACAAGCAATCTCTCCTCAATTATGGCCCCATTGAACAGTCTTGATAGTAACAAGTTTTTTCTTCCTTCACAGCATGGACTCCGCAAGGGCTTTTCTTGCGAAACATAGCTCGCGCTTTGCGTTCATGATCTGCATGATAATCTTGATCGTAATATCCAAACTGATGCTATTTTCTAAGATTTTGCAAAAGCCCTTCACGCCGTACCTCACGCACGTTTGCTACTAAAGCAAGGGCAGCTATGTTTACATCCTAACATTCTTGCTATGATCAAGGAATTTCTAAAAACCGGCTCCCAGTTTGTTTCTCTTGACAACCAAAATTCTACCTCCCTCGCAGTAACATCAGGCATCCCACAATGTTCTGTCCTTGGTCCACGGCTGTTTCAAGTCTGTATTAACGATTTACCAACGCATCTAACATGTAACGTTCGCATGTTTGCCGACGAATTTTCCATCTATCGCACAATAACCAAAATATCCCATCAAGCAGCTCTTCAAAAAGATATTAATCATGTTCATCGCTGGTGCTACCAATGGCTCATAAAGCTAAATGCTAACAAATGTAAACTTGTCTCCTTCCATCGCCGCCAGCAGCGTATCGTTTTAACTACGCTGTCTTCAATTTTGCTATCGAACTTGTACATTGTTATAGATAGCTTGGCGTAACCTTAAGCAGTGATCTTTCCTGGTGCACTGATATCACTAACGTCATAGCATCAGTAAACCTATCTCTTGGATTTGTGAAACGTCACCTACGTCATGCTCCACCGCACATGAAACTAGTGGCCTAGAAGTCGCTCGTCCGGTCAAGGCTAGAAAATGCATCTCCTATCTGGCATCCGCATCAAACTTATCCAGCTAACGCCCTTGAAGCTTTTAAAAATCGCGCTGCAAGCTTCATTCACTGCGACTACGCTTTCAATACCAGCGTAACAGCATTAAAACTTCAGTTCGAACTTTTGAACCATAGCACTCGTCGTGAACTAGCTAGCCTTTCTTTGCATGGAAACAGCGCAACAGACGGGACCAAGAAAGGAAGACACAAACACACGGGGGCTGTGTGTGCAGCGCCCGTGTGTGTGTCTTCCTTTCTTGGTCCCGTCTGCTGCGCTGTTTCCATGCAAAGAATGTATCAACTATGCCCGGCTTACTCCTTTGTTGGAGCTAGCCTTTGCATGTTCCGTAAGATATTTCACAGTTTGCTTAATCATCAGCCATACCTACAGCACCACTTCACGCCGATCCCACCGCCATATGCATCCATTTTTTGTTGCTCGACCGCTCACTAGAACCGCTACGTTTGCTGGCTCGTTTCCACGAACAGCTGCCATCTGGGTCGATCTTCCCGACATCATTGCTGCCATCACCTGCCCATCGACGTTGGCGACGAGTGTTCCTCCTCCCATTCAATAACTAATTTCACCCATTATATGAAACCCACACAATATTTAATACCCTGGAAGTTGTCTTTTAAGTAATAAGACGAAACGAAACCTCCCAGTTACTGACACGCTACTAAACTAAGTGTTTCTCTCAGTCATGTGTTGCGTGGAGTTTGGTAATTGCCAGCTTTTAATTCCATTCGAACACTATTTCCGAGAAGGGAACTTATGCAGATAGTAAATTGGGAATGTGTCCTGCTTGCAAATAACGCGTTTCACAACTGTACGGAGGGTAAGGATATGCTGCATTGGACGTTGGTACACTGCGGCTTTGTACTTTCTAAACATTGTGTGTGTACTCGCCTAAGTTGCCGCGGCAGATTTAGACCGAGCGCACCTTAGACTACGCTTTATGCATTGGGTAGGCGGTAGAGTACCAGGATTAGGAGTCACGTAATGAAAACGGCTGCATGTTTCAGGACGCTTAAACCATATTGTGCAGCCTCTCGCAGCAGGAGCAGTTGCAAGGAAGTTACGGCTGCGTACGAAGTATCTTCGTACAACAGTCCGGAGCAACTCGATGGTACCTGGCCTCAAGTGGACCGCAAACGACGCGAGGAAAGTAGCTCTGAATAGCTGCGGTACTCACACGTGGTCTCCTTAGAACTTCGTCCTTGCGGTCCGAGTCTCGCTTAGTCGTTCAACGTGAAATGAGTGCTTCACGAAGTGTAATAGGTAAGCGGGTGCAAAATGACTATGCAGCGGCAGGGCACTCGGGCAAAAGCGAACCGTTCGAATGGGCCACCGTCGTGGCATTTCAGATGGCCACGCAAGGTAGATGTATACTGGTAGCGAAGGCTCCATAGACGCCCATTGGTCCAAAAAATGGCGGCTCATGGGCACTCCAGCGCCCCCTGGATTTTGGGGGGCAAACTACGCAAACGTGACGTAGAATGACGTCACGCATACGTATGCTTTTGGCGCGAATTATAAAGCGGTCTTTCTGTAGAAACCGCGTTTTCGAGCCCGTATCTCTCGAAGGTTGCTGCCTTTCAGCGCGCCCCAACCTTTGCCAGTCAAATGTGCTCGAGTTCCTGCTAGTTATGGCCTTGTCAATGTGCAATTGGGAACGCAATGAAAGTGACTGGTAAAGGAGGGGCAGCATAGAAAGGCAGCAACACTTCCAGACACTGGCGAAGCATGCATGATTCGTAGTGCAAATACTGGTGCTAGTACTTTTGAGAGCTTTTGAGTACAGCAAGGTATGATGCAAGGTATGATGCACAAAGCACTGGCTCAAGTGCACAGTTCGCAATAGAGTGTAGGGCAAGTATGGTTTTCATAGCTTCATATTCATTGTTTATTGCAGCAACCAAACAAATACAGTCACAAAGCACACCCTTGGCACACAAACAAAAAATACATGTCACAGGCAGCACAAGCAGTATTGTTTAAGTTGGCTAATCATCTCAATAGTCGCAGTGCAGAAGGAAAAAGCGCTGAAGTGCCACGAACGTTGTCAGTTAGGAAATTGAAAAGTATTGAAAACAATGCTACGACAGCTTCAATTGAAGCAAACATAACATGACATAATTAGGCGCATCAACACAGACCATAGAGCACTCTGGGATTATTCTTCACATTTAATTTCTTCAGCTGAAAGAATATAGCAGGTGCGTTTACATCTGCAAGGCAATGTTAAAGCCAGCTTTAGCACCCTCAAACGTGCTCAACGTAGGAGCAAATACCATACATTGAAAAAGACATGAAGCCAAGTACGCACGAACGGGTTACAGCTATAGAAACACGAGCGAACAGCCCGGCGAAACCATATCGAAGCTATCGCGCATACCTAGAGCAGACGACACACCTGTGAAAGTCCAGCGGGAATCGGTGTAGCGTGACACCAATGGTACTATCCACGCTGTCGCAGTGTACCGCCTTGGTGTACCACGGAGCATCGTTTCTTCACATGCCGCAAGCTCATCTTGAAATGAAGCGCTAAGCGCTTCAAAAGAAGAGCGCGAAGCGTGCAAAGACGGAAAAAGACTTCGCACTGGCCGCACGCCGAAGGAAACGACAAAACCGAGAAAACAGCCGCAGCGGTGCAGCGGGGTGCAAATCTTACCGAACGGTGACAAAGAAGCGACGTGCAAGGACGACGAAAACTTCGCAAAAGGAGCATTTTGAGACCGGCAAGCTAAATTTATACGCTTTACCAGGCGCGCCATCGCAGACAGCTGGCGATAAGAAATCGCCACTGTGGCCGGGTTAGCCGGGTATCGAAACAAGGCCTGCAAAGACGCGCTGTAATGCACCGCACACTCATGAATAGGGGGCAGGTCAAGAGTGTTGCAAAAATACAAAGTTTGCCAGGTTTTAATAAAATGACTTACCTCTTTCATAAAACAAGGTGCTAATATATTTTTTCTTTTTTATTGGCAGATTACATTCCAATTTTGTAGCTTTAATATTTCTTTATATGAGTGTTTTGCCCCCCCCCCCCCCCCATCCTCTGGTTGTGCTGCAGTCGCGCTAAACCACTTTTCGGCCCAGCCTTCGCCACCACTTTCAATCCGCCTTGGGCCACGCCCACGCTTCTTTGCATTTTGTGTGTCGCCGCCTAGTGGGATCCACATGAACCGAAGGGTTGCGCTGCATTTGTGCGAACCTTAATCGCACTATTGCAGAAATTGACCAAAGGACCCTTCTCTCAAAATCCAGGACCCCGGTTCGTTCAGAGTTTTTATATTAGTTGTTTTCATCCCGTTGCCAAAGTTAGTTTCAGGGCTTCACATGAGACGTCAATTTCGTCGGCAACTACATGCCAACAACATTAGCCTTGAAAGTGCTAGTGAAGCGCTACCACAGCACACTTCGCCAATGGGTCATGGTTTACATTCGTTACACGGAAAGCCTTTGTCCTTGCACTTGCCACCGAAAAAAATAGAAAACTTTAAAGTGAACTACATTTATAAGAAGAAGTGACGTGGTTTATTGAAAACCACATTTTGATTTCTTCAATAATAATGAAAGCCGATTTTCAGGCCACTCTTAAACAACTAGCCGCACATTGCTGGCGTGACTTTCTAGGTCTTCTTTTCATAGCTGCGGTATTCCCACGGTGCTTTATATACATGAATGGGGACAAGTGCAGATTTAGTTCTTTGATAAAATGTGCTGCATGCGATGCTTTCTTCCAGCACACGCATTCCTTGAGCACATTTCTAGGCATGATACGTAAAAAAACTGCCTTCAACACCTTTAGCCGACCGCATTAAGAATTATATTCCTGAGAAAGTTATAAGTTACGGACCCGATATACTCGATACTATATGAAGGTTTCTATTCATGGATTATGAATCATTACCAAGGGGAGAAATCTGATACAGAACTTGACTAGATAACATTAAACTCAAAGCTGTTCTTAATTCTTTACGTTCGTTGGTGTAGAATTCAGTCGGCTGCTGCTGCCTTTATCCGGTACGAAATGGTGCAAGCTCCATGCACTTTGGAAGACCAGTTATTTCCCAAGCAGAGTGATTAACAGACGTTTGAAGCTGAACTTCCTACGTTCAATGTTTGAAAAGGCCAAGGAAAAGAAAAGGGTTATTTGTTTTATTTCGTCTAAGAAACCTCGATAATCTTTTTTTTCCACGTTATATTTTCTTGATTATATTCGGTAACAGGTCGTGTTGGAACCACCTCTTCGGAAGAGCCTCGCGATGCGGCCGTGTATCAGCGAAGCTGAAAAAAGAAGCCCGCCATCAGGACCTGTTGAACACGTTGATGTGTTGCGTTTAATGACGGTGCATTTTTGTAAATATTTAGAGTGAAGCAATGCTGCTCCAGATCGAGGATCCCGCGAAGCAAATTTGCACTAGCGCCTGTTGAGAATGGCTTGTTCTGCCCTATCGCAGTGGGTGTTGCGCTTTAACATGTGGTTCAACGCAAAAACGCCGCTATGCATTGTGCACAATTGAACAGCTTTTCTCCAGCTCGTGTTGGGCCATCCTTCGTAACGTGTGAAGAGGAGGCTCAGGAGCAGAGTTGCCGGGCTAAAAGCAGCAGCTCCCGTGGTTTGTCTACTGGCGACGGCCAGTCTGATACTCTTCAGATGATAAGGATGGCATTTGTTAGTTTTATTAACTCATCTGCCATCCCCGTCTTCTTCCGTTAGGTCTTTGTAATGCAACGCTCCTTGCATTCTAAATCCGAAGCGTTCGAGCAGGTGCCTGTCCAAGCATCGTCGAGTCTGCTCCTTCCTTCCGATAGCTCAACCCATACAATACCCGACAGATGCTCTGCGCAGACCCCTCATGCATATGTTCGATGATCCGAGCTCAAAAAACTAATTTCGTTTATTGGTGAGACGAAGTTGCTAAGATATTTTTGAGACTGAAAGCTAATCGACATGTCTTCACCCTGGTTGAATGCCGGACTGTAAATGAGGAGCGTAGTTGTAATACGAGGGGACAAATTTCGATGTCAAAGCACATGCATTGTGGGCAAAACTTCTTCAGCTTGCTTGCGACCAGTATTCAGGATGCAGAAAAGTTGCTCAACACCGTCAACTTATATTAGAGAGTTTATGACGATACGTTGTGTAGAAACATTGCCTCTCTTCATGGGTGCCATGGTTTTGTTTGATTTGCGATACGTGGCACTCCAGGCCAAAAGAAACGTAAGTTGAACGACCATGATGCTCGCAGTTACCACATTATTGGTGTAGACGTCATTAGCCATGAAAACGAGACTCTTTGAAGAAAACCGAATCAATTGATGCAGAGTGTAATCCTAAAAAAACGGGTGTTATAAATTATGAGTTGGTAGCGATGCGCATTAGTGATGGAAAGCTGCAAATGTCTCCCACTGATATTTAGGCAGTAAAAAGTTTGTTCTTAAACACAGATGTTGACTTAATTATACAAAACTAATGCATGTTGACTAAGAGAGGATAGTTATTCGTGGCGAGTCTCAACCCACTTGTCAGTATCATCATCCTCATCACATATCGTTTTAACCTATGAGGAATTCTCTGCCAGTGTACGCAGATGTGCTGTTCGAGGCCTTTGAGTACTGGAACCTACGAATGATCGCGCAAGGTACAGCAAAGGCCCTCTGCACTTGCATGTCTCCTCAAAATTGGCTTTTGCAGACGCCTTTCGACCAGTCGCAAGTGGACACATGTTACACATGAAGGGCCTTTCATCATGCGCCACCTTTTGACGAGTTGGTACCTCGGCTAAAGCGGTGCATAGGGCCACATGTCGCACCTATAAGGTCTCTTTCGACTGTGGCGACGCATATGTTTCTCAATCACTTTTCGCCCAAAATCACAGTGTGCAGTCGAGGAAATTCAGTGGTTCTTCTGGTGTGTGAAATTAAATGTGTCTCGTGACATCGGTACGATTCGGAGATAGCAGAGGCAAAGAAAGCCGACAAAACGAGGACGGCGTCCTTATTGACGCGGTAAGGCTCCTGGATCTGTGAAGCATCCAGGGCGCTATCGCTTGGCGATGAGCGTCGCTGAATTTAATGTCCGGGCTGCCCTCTAATATTTGCAGAAGGCGGCGCGTAGAGCCGAGTCGGCGAGTCGGGTCAATTCAATCCCATATCACAGTAGCTTGACCGCTGACGACTCTCACATTTAAGGGATCTTGACCTCTTGCTTGCCAAATGAACTAAGGCCCTTTTATATTGTGTTAAATGTTTTGGCTTTCGTATTGGTTTCTGCACCTTCTATTTTTAACGTATAAACCTGGCAGTAAAAAAAAATGAGGCCACCGCTACCACGAATTCATCCTTCCTAAAATGTGGGTCATTATTCTAGAGCATGGAATATGGAGATGTAGCTAACTCCTGATTAATAGCGGGTATTTTTATAGCACGTGTGTTATACAGCTGATTTATTTTATTATGCTTCTGCAGATGTATTTCACAATCCTTAAATCTTAGACGACGCGTGTATGCCAGATTTCGCGCAAGGAATGTGACTGAGCTGTATGTGTATTGAAGCACTGTGCTTGTCAGCCGACCCTGCCAAATCGCTCCAACATTCTGAACCTCAATCGCTCCCGTCACCATGCCGGCACTGTTTTCTTTCTTCGCCATCATCACTTGAGTATGCTTTCCTTTTTCCGCCGAGCATCCGGGTAGAATAAATCACTGCCCCGTGCGACGTCGATTGCGCAGTGTCCTGACGATGCTCGGTCGTCTTAGCATGAGACCATTGCTTCGGTTGCAGACAGTGTGAAAAATTATACTTGAAACAAAAAATGAAGCTGCATTTATTCATTGCCCGCTGCATGCGTCTTGCCATCATGCACGTTTCGAGAAAACTTCCAGTACATATCGCCGCCGGCTGTCACTCCTGAGCACCCCGATGCTATTAAGCCTTTTTGAATAGAGCACCCTTGGCCTCCTCTGATAGAAAGCTCCTTTGTAGGGAGTCCACTTTTTATGTAAATTTAAAGAAAACGGCGTCCTGTCCGGATATTTTTTTAATAATTCAAGGTTACGGTACACAAGCAATTATTAACCTTCTCCCGACGCTACAACGCCAGAGAGCACGATGAACAGATAATACTAAATAAAGGGAACACCAAGGCTGTAGAACAATGCGGAGTGCTAGGTGAAGCCGGAAAAGATCAGGTGACCAGTGTGCGTGGGGGAGGGGGTATAAAAGCGGGCGCTTGATTGTTTTTGACTGCTTACCCACTCCGACTGATTCCATTCGGATCGAGCAAATGGACGGGTGTGGGGAGGGGACGAAAAGATATAGGCTGCTACTTGGCCGCCTATCTGCTTTCCAGAAAATCGGTTGTAAGGGCCCGCTTCTTTATTCTTTATACTTTTCTCGTTGTTTGCTTCGACATTTCCAGTTTGTCTTACAAGCCGGAGCTACTGTGCATTTATATCGATCGGCTTGCTCGCTATTTATGTGTGTGAAAGTTTTTCCCTTAGAATTGTTATAAAAAATTATCGGGCTCAATTGCGCCACGAACCAGATTACTTGATATGTTGAGCTGCTGCTCTGCCCAGACCATGATTCGTTTTAATTCAATTGTCCAAGCGGCCAGGTCCAATGCCATGTGCTTATAAGTTACGTTCCAAATAAACGCACTCTGCAAGCTTGCAGAATATACATACCATGATCATGAAAGCTTTCTTTGCGATATCTATAACGGTTGATCACCTTGATTACAACAAAAGGGGACGAACTGAAAATTTGCACGCGTTCATGTTCACTCCCAACGCAAGTGTCGACCATTTTTCCGCCGCTTTCCTTTCCTCAATTAGAGCCTCCTCAGCACACTGCACCTGCTGCACTCGTCAATGTTACACATGCATGCGCCCAGCGATGTGGAAAAAGAGACCGATGCTCAATGACTTCGAAGTTTCAATTATTTCTTTTTTTGTGAAGCGAAATTTATTGCCCCAGGGCATCAATGATGGGTGAAGGTGTGATGAATGCTATAGTAGCAATTAAATGAATGAAAAAAGGTTAGCTGATTTGATGAAATCCAGTATAGAACGATGGTACGGTCCCTGCGTCCAGGCAAGGTATGACGAAGGGTTGCTTGGTGAAAGACCGGCTACCATCAGGTGCCGGATCTTTCTAGGCTTGAGAGCGGGGCAGTCCTACAGTAAGTGATTAATGTCGGCCTCAATGTCCTTGTGTTTACATATCGGACACCTTGGCCGAGGAGACAATTCTCGGTACTAAGGCCACTTCCGAGTGATGGCTGGTGTGAGGGCAACCCCGAGCCGGATCCTCCTAAGTGCAACATCCTCTGCACTGGTAAGACCGCGGGGGAACCGTGGTTAAAATTATTCGAACAAAAGCTTATATACGTATTTGTCACGTCAGGGAAGATCAGAGGGCATTGCTGAAAAAAGGCATGCTATGAACGAGGCTGGTCCGACAAGTATGTTTCGCGCAGTAATGCCATTTTTTTGCACATGCGAAATAATGTTTCCTTCGAGAGACAAGAAATTCTAACCAGGCTCGGCGGCGGCACAGAGATGCACGTCTCCTCCGTAGCTACTAATCAAACGTTTCATCTGGTTCAACATGAGGAGCACCAAATGTTTGATGCGTTGTTCGTTACCTCACCGCATGTGGTACGCAATAAATGTACCGGATAGATCGTGGTGGACGCTTGAAAAACAGCGATTGAAGTCAAGATTCCATCAAAGTGTCAAAGAAGTTGCTAACATTTTCTTGGATTTGGAAAGGAACATACAAAATGTTGAATTTTAAATGCGAAGCACTGACGCAAATCCAAGTAGCTCTGGTCGAAAATGTTGTCGCATCTTTAGTGCGACACGTAAACAGGACGCAACGGATTTGCCTTTCACCTGCGGTTTATAAAATGTCTTCTTTGAGGGCACGGTTTGAGGCACCATTGCTGGTGTAATTGGCCGGGATGAAATTTCATATTTTGCGACAAGTCGCACTCTTAAGAAATGAAAGAGCTTATGCTGAACGCCCATGGTATTCGCAGGCTTCATTTTATTGGTCTCGAGTTTTGCCACAATGCACACCACCTGGCTGTTCGGCAAAAAAACCGTAGCACTTGATGTGCTATGTGTGCTGCTAAAATAACACGTATTACTAGGACTTCAGTGACGTGAACCTACAAAACTCTAGCTTCCGCCGCCTCATGGTAAGAAGTTTGCTAAAAAATGGCGATATAAACAGTACATATGATTTGTTACATATCGCATGTGTATGTAACCTAATATATCTCGTTGGTCCGCAAACAACAGGTAAAGATTTCTGTCGAGGGGCATATGCCACTGTTCAGCGTCATTACCACACGCGCGTATTTATGAAGAATTCAATCCCAGTGTCCGCAGATGTGTTGTTTGAGGCTGTCAGTGCTTGAACACACGAATGAACATAGAGTACAGTGAAAGCCCTCAGCTCTTCGATGCGTACACATGTGACGGTCATAATTCCCTTTCTTTATCGCCCGATAGGAACACACTTTACATTTGTAGGGTTTTTCTCCTTTGTGCGTACGCATGTGCTCAGCTAGGGTGCGACGTGTGGCCGCTGCACAAAGGCACTTGTCACACTTTTGGGGTCTTTCGCCCGGTTGCCTACGCTTGTGCTCATCTAGCCTGCTACGTGAAGCCACTACAAAGGGGCACTGGTCGCACTTGTATCTTTTCTCCCGAGCGTGACATGACATGTGCATTTCAAGGTCGTGGATCGTCTGAAACGCCGTTGTGCACAGGGAGCATTCAAATTTCGTTATTGCGTCGTGCCATTCGATGTGTCTCAAAACTTCGTCATAATTCGTAGAAGTGTATGGACAGAACACGCATATGAACGGCTTTCCTGTTAAGTCAGGGCTCAGATACCCGACAGAATTTTCTTCATTGGTAGCCAGTAAAGGTCGCAGGTGTTCCCAATTTGTGTGGGTTACATTTCTCAGCTCAGTGGTCGACGGCAATGGTAGAACAGAATGAACAGGAATGTCCACGGGACTGGATACAGCCTCTGGAAGGAAAGTTGATAACAAGTGTACGTTAGAAAAAATCTGATATTCTCGTTCCTCCGCGTTCGGCGACATTTTCCAGCAACGGTTCACAAATGCCGCACCATTTGGAACATTGCACTAAAGCAAAGTGATGTAAATAACAAACAGTACATGAACAATGTGGAAATTCACCTGCATCGACAACCACTCAAACTAGCAGAAGACTTCTCAAGCGAGGAATTTGAACCTCAAGCCGTAGTGTGCGCACAATCGCAGCTGGATTTTGTGCTGGCTTTCTTGAAAATGAAGCTTTTATGGCACTCGGAAGTGGCCACCAGTTTTCGCCACCATGTGCAAAAAGAAAACACGATATCTGCGGCGGTGTCCGATGTTTGGGCCCTATTTGAAGCTCTGTGCAAGACACATGCCATCACAACGCGCTAATACTGTTTTGTGGCCACTCTTAGCTTTTTAGGCCGCACACTTGTTACAGTGCTTCGAAGCACACAACTTTTCTTTTGCTTATGGGGCTTACGTTCGGAAGCAACTAGCGTAATGAGGAACGCTGTTGTGGAGGACTTCGGATATTGCGATCGCAAAGGTTTCTTTAACGTGCACTGACATCGCGCAATCCAAGAGCCTTCATTATTCCTGACCCGTCGAAATGAGACCACCGCCGTCGAGATGGAAGCCTCAGCCGATCACCGTAACTACGTTGAAACCACGGCGGCGTACTTAAGAGAAAGGCACTCGCAATTCGGTCTACTAAATCGCTTCGTATTTCAGATCACAACTTCCTATTTAAATTTTGTAATCAGTATAGTATATGAGCAGATTAATATGCATAAGAACATCATAAAAAACTAATGGACGTCCGGAATTCGTATGAAATGCGACGAACATACAAGAGGACGAAATGGTTTTAAGCGGGGCATGTAATGCGATGGAAACGTAACTGCTTCTCCTTAAGGGCAACAGGGTGCATTCTAACCGAAGGAAACGGGCACAGGGTGCGGCAGTAATTTAGGCGAACGGTTCAGATAAAAATCTTGCAGGCATAGGGTGGCCGCAGTTATCCATAGGGTTAATTTGGCAAGCACGGGAGAGGCTTTATCCTGCAGTTGGCGTAGTCGGGCTAATTGTGCTGATAACTACGCAAGCACAACAAAAAAACATTGGCAGTCAAGGCCCATATAAAAGCAAACGTGCACACTGTCACTATGAGTGATATCCAGAAAAATACAGTGTATGAGTAGATTCAAAAACTATGCAAATTATCACCAATCATACAAGAAAAATTAAAGACAAAAGAGTACACAAAGAATACAACTGATTATTCCGAGCTCGAAATAAACATCCACTTATTATCCATTATCCTTAATATCCACTTATTATAAACATCCAACTAACAGTGGGTGTGCGAGCTAAAGGGCAAACGTAAGTTTTCTGCGTAAACAGGACAATTAAATTTAATGTATTCTCGCAACGTATTTTGAAGAAACAACTTTTCTTAAGTTTGTGTTTTGTCGGCAAATGCAGGCCTCAATCGTGAACATAAGTGATAATGGGATTGCTGGTTCAACTTAGCTGGATGAACGTACATGTCTGACCTGTAATTTTCGCAAAAATGGGATATGACCACAAAAAATATGTTATCACTGGCCGTCATTTCGGATCAGTGAAACTCTCTATTAAAATCGGTTTTTTAGGAAAATGGAGGAATAACTGTATCACATACCTTGGTGCATACCCATACCCCGCCGTAAACGAAGGCGATAAAGGGGAGAGTGAAAGAGGAAATGAAGGAAGAGGTGCCTTAGTGGAGGGCTCGGAATAAATGCCACTACCTGAGGACTTAGGCTTGCACTGACATCGGCTGCATGTTGAGTACAACCAATTCTCTAGGCTCGAAAAGGGGGATGATATCTGCCTCCAGCCCTCCAACTTCTACTCACCGTTCGTCACTTGGCGGTCGCAGCCCGGCTGATAGTGCATGACGTTTCTATTATTACACGTGGTGCTACCTATTCCGGTAAAGGGCGCTTGGTTACGTACGGCACCAGTGCGTATATTGGAATTCGGCGATGATCCGTTGTCTCCAGGTTATGCCCTGCGGACACCTGCAGACAATCGAAATCACACCAGCAAGATACACCATCAGTCTCTCACATGTAGACTGCACTCTCTCCACTTTTTCACAGTAGTGCCGGTTGTAAATCCTGTGAGAAATGTTTTTCAGAAAACGAACACAGTCTTATGAAGGATATACGAACAGAGATAAAAAAAATAGTAAGCACCTGCATAGGTAATTAGAACCTGCTCTGCTAATCTGATTTTGTCTTTGGATACCATTACTGCCGTTCTCTTTCTGAAAGCTCAAAAGCTTTAGCATTAGTTTAGAGCCACAATTATTTTCCCTGCGGATTTATTATACAGGCCGTTTTCTAACTTAAATCTGCGCTGCGCCGATAAGGAACGGCCCACTTTAATGTACCGCCGTACCGCAGTCCTGTTCCAGAGCCTTCCTCCACAAATATGTAATAAAAATGTATGTAGTTAGCACGAACGCTAATCTCGGGAAAGGAGTACTTCCGTAGAGACGTTAGGGATGAGACAACGTCGGATAAGAAAAAGTAGGAGGAGCTTGTAAAAGCCGGCACTTCTCGCGAGTAGGTTTCACAAGACTGCTGCCGTCCTTTGCTTGTGTTTTCCAACCAGTTCAATTGCTGCTTCTTGGATTGAAACAAAATGCAATATTTCGCTTTCTTTCGCCAACAGCCACTGTTATATTCTGCGCATTATTATACACGATCTCTTTGTGTTGAACGGCGCACAACATTTTCAATCAAATTGGAGATTTAGAAAATAAACGAAATAGATTTTCTTTTGCTCCAACTTTAAGACAGATATTAATTCCGGCAGAATAAATTGCTAAAGGATCAGGACGAAGAAGTGAATTTGCTCCGAATTGCTGCCCCAAATAAAATTCCCTACAATGCGTTCAACTATGATTTGTTTGCAAGCTAACTACATGACTGGAAAAAATTTTGCAAAGATCAATCATCAATTGTTACTGAACTAACCGGAAATGAATGATCATGTGCTCTCATGCCTTACCGAAATAGGGCAGACGGAGCAGAGGTCAAGTCTGGTTGTTACGACCTGTCATAAAAGTGCACACTCAGAGAATAAAAATGCCGCCGCTGGAACAAATACTTAAAGGTTATGCTGATTGAGAATTTTTTGTGGCGTAAGGCCTTTGTGGCCAATCATCGCCATGGCACCCGGTTTTTTTCTTTGCACTCAAGGTGGGGTCAAAGGATTATTTCCCAAGCATTTCAAGCTAAAGAAGCCGGGCATCAGGCAGGCGAATGCTTGTACCCGTTCTATCAGCAACTGGTATCCTGCGGCATTGGGGACCCATTGGGGATCCCCGGCCAGCGCAAATGTATTGATATTAGCCATTTTCATGCGACCTGTTCATCGCCAGTTATAAATTATTTCTGCTATCAAGTGCCTCATTTCTGATGTCCTTCACTGCGCATATCACCGACTTTCGGTGCCGATTGCATGTTCAATGTTTCTAAATTTCGGCTAACTATTTATTAGATAGGAGTAATTATGAATATTTTGTATAACTTATATATGGGCCACGCCGGTTTACTGAAGATCTATTGGGGCCGACCTAAGTTTTTTTTTTTGCAGCAGCAGCAGCAGCTGGAAGAAGACGAAAAAATAAAAAAAAAATACGTGACTGTACTCTTGTCACGCCCCTCTATAGTGTTCCACCCGTGTCTTGGAATAAGTGTACGCGCTGACTGTGTCGAAATAAGCAGCCGATATACCATAAGCACCGGCATCAAAGTGTTTCCGCACCTTCGTCAGGAACAGTGATAACGCGTGATTTCGACTCTGATAAGAAATAGATATGAAACCGAAAAATATGAGCCCAGGAAATTCAAGATGGGCAGAAAGAGGCGCTCTTTATGTCGTCCTCGTACTTTCTGCGATCGTGATTTACGCTGTTCAAATTTATAACTTGAAGAATGAACCTCTGTGGCGAAAATTATATGAAGCGCACCTAAAGCCGGTTGAAACGTAGATTTTATTCGGCCTTCCAAAATACAAAAAAGAAAACGAAAGGCGAAGGGTAAATAGTGAAGTGAAGTTAGTCAAGGCTGCCATAGTAATTTTCGATTGTTGTGTATAGCTCTGAGCAAATTTTCGAAGTCGGTGGCGTTGCTGACATTGATGCGGTCAGCACAAATGATTAGTTAATTGAAATCTCAGTTGGGAAGGTTACAATGCTGTAGCGCCGAGTTCACGCGATTGACTTCGTATTTTGAAAGCTTCCTGAAATTTCTGTGAACAAAAAACCAGAAAGTTCTTTCCCATCATAAATATTGAATCGATCGGTCCGCAAACACTTCTACAATTTCAATGAACAAACTTGGGCATAAAGAAAATACGGTTGGACTTTGTTATAACGATGTTGAAGGGGACCAGAGGTTCCTTCGTTATAACCAGTGTTTGCAGATATTCCAAGGAGAGTCGTCTTTCTTTTGTTATATTATTTTGTGATAAGCTGTTACGTTACATGAGGATCGACTGTGGTACTATCCTCGCACATGTATTATAAGGTAATGATACGACCAGGCGGGAATTAAAATTATCTTGGATTGCATAAGTGGAAGGAAAAGCATAACTAGAGACGGCGTATCTCATTTTCTAACACCAGTTCTAGTTACCTGTTAACACGGCGCATTTTGTACCGGGGTCCTATCTGTCTCAACATTTATTCGTACACTGGTAAGCTGTCACGCTTTTGCTGAATCACTTGGCTTTGGATCTGCCAATGTTAGCAGCACACCGGGTGTTTACGTACCCATTAACACCTGGCTCCTCTAATCTTGGTTTGTTTCAGTACAATTTAGGTAAAAGACACGTCTGCATAGCATAAAATTTGCACCTGTCCATCCGCAGCCTTACGGAAAAAGCATGCACGCTTATCAAAGGGGAATAAATTTCGTCGCTTGATGCCGATCACTGAACACCAGCGTCAGTAAATGTAACACAAACAAACGTTTATTTTTTACTTTCACACCTTGAAACAATGCTGTTTTCAGGTAGAGATTGATCACTTATGTTCGAGTGACTAGTACACTACAAAAATGTAGGTGATCTCTTCAAACCGTTTTTTGTACAGGACTTAAATTTGTCAGCTTTTAATTCTGGTCGCACACTATTCCCGAAAGATGAAATGATGCAGACAGGAAATTGCTCATGAGTCCCACTTTCAAATTGAGCGCTTCACAATAGTGGGCGAGCTTTTACTAGTTTGTACAATGGCACAGGGCGGATTGAACTGTATATTAATAGCGTGCGCACGTGAAAAAGCGTTAACTTTTTTCTTTCACTTGCCACTGCAGGTTCAAAGTGTACACGCTTAGGAATCAGCTTGCATGCATAGGATTAGCGGCAGAATACTTCGAACCCGAGTCAGAATATCAAACGGGTCGAATTTTTCAGAAGGGTTCCACCGTTTTGTGCAGTCTTTGTCAGAAGCTGCTGCACAGAAATCGTAACTGCGGATGAAATTTCTTGGCACACCAGTACGGAGCAAGAATAATGTAGTCGTCAGCAAGTGGAACACAAACGACGCGAAGGATGTGAGCTGTGAATAGCTGCGGTACTCACACGTGGGCTCCTCAAAATTTCTTCCTTGATGTCCTGATCCCGCCTGGTCCTTATACGACAAATGAGAGCTGCACGACACGTAAAAGCTGTGCGAGTCCGTAATGGCTATCGAGCGGCTGGACACTGCTCCTAAAGTGAACGGTTCGACTGCGCCACCCTCCTGACATTGCAAGGTCACGGCCATGCTGCGTTGCATTCCATGTGTCGCCACCTAGTGCGGTCTATGTGAACCGAAAGGCGGCGCTGCATGTATGTCAACTGTGGTTTATCGACACTGTGGGAAAAGTAGATTTTAAGCGGGTAGAAGTACTCAAGCGAAGGTTATCCGAATGGTGGCTGAAATCGAGACAAGAGTAAAATTTCACAAGTCATGGCAAGCTGGCTTGAACCACCGCCAGATATAAAGGGTTCAGCCTTATCCATCCATCCATTCATCTTCTGAATCGCACTATTTCCGAAATTGAACAAAGGAACCATCTCTGAAAACCCAACGCCTCAGTGTGTTCAAAAAGACATACATTAGCTGCTTCCGTATTGTTAGCAATGTTAGTTTCCATGCTGAGACGTGAATTCTGTCGAAAACTAGTTGACATCAACATTAGCGTTGAAAATCCTAGTGAAGCGCAATTCAGAGTTGCTTGCCGATTGGGCTATGCTGTAAATTTGTTTGAAGGAAAAAGCCAGTTGCGTTGGACCTTCCATAGAAAAAACGAAACTTTAAGGTGAATTTCTTTTATAAGCTAGAGTGATGTGGTGTATTGAAACTATTATGTTGATTTCTTCAACATTAATGGAAACCAATTTTCGGGCAACTCTTAAACAACTAGCTTCATGTTACTAGAGTGAGTGTGATTTCTTTTCATATCTGTGGTATTCCCGGGCTGTATCTTCTGAATGCCTCAAGACAAGCGCAAATTAAGCTCTTTCTTGATGAACTGCGAGGCTTGCGATACTTTTATGTAGCACACATATACGTTGTGTGCAATCCTGAGCACAATACAACAGAAAACCTGCTTTCAATACCATCAGCCGATCTCATAAAAAATTGTATTCCTGAAAATGACATCAGCTGCTAACCAAAGGATACTCGACACGGTAGCGTGGATGTATTTTTACCTAATTGAAGTCAACGATATTAATATCACTGGTAACATCGTTACGTAAGTGCGAGCCCTGAGAGAGATCCTGACTTCATACCATCAAACCCAAAGCTGCTCATAATTATGTTCGTGTCTTGCTGCAGCATTTAGACCGCTGCCTCTGCGTTTGTCCTCTACGTAATGGCAGAAGCTAATGCGGATTGGAAATCCAGTTATTTCATAAACACAGGGATTAACGGACGTTTGAAGCTGAACTTCTTGCGTTCGAAGTGGGACGATATCCAACAAAAACAAAAGAGGTGTTAGTTTTCAATATACCAAAAGAACCTTGATGATCTTTTCTATTTGAATGTTACCTTTTCTACACTAAATTATGTAACAGCACGTATTGAAACCACTGTTCCAGAAGAGGCACGCGATACGGCCGCATATCAGCGAAGCTGACAATAAGAGCCCGACAACAGGAGCTGTCGAGCACGTGGACCTGTTGCCTTTCTTGATGGTGCAATTTCCAAAAGAATTAGAATGAAAGAATCCTTAGTCGAATTGAGTATAGTGCGAAGTAAAGCTGCACTAGTGCCTCAAGAGAATAGCTTGTACTTCAGCACTATCGCAGTGGGTTTCCACTTTAACATGTAGTTCAACGCAAAAAGAGCCCGCTATGTACTGGGCGCATTTTTACAGCTTTTTTCGCGCGTGAGTTCGGCCATTCTTCGTAACGTCTGAAAAGGAGGCTGAGGAGCAGAGTTGCCAGGCAAGCAGCTGCAGGTTCTTTGCTGTTCTGCTGGCGACAGCCAGTCTGCTACTCTCCAGGTGATAAGGGTGGCCTGTGCTAGTTGTATTATCTCCTCTGATATGCCCGTTTTCTTCCGTCTGCTTCATGAAATGCAATACAATAGTCTTGGCTTCCGCACACACAGCGACAGTAATCTTTGCGAACAGCTTTTCCGAATTACATAGTTTCAGTGTCCGTGTCCTCTCGCGTACTTCTCTTACAAATTACACTTTCAGGGGCAGCAGAGGTTAATCAAAGCTGACAAGTTACCACTGGGGAGAGCTAGAGAGGGATGACTAACTATGATGTCGGACGTCCCTCAGTGTTCCTCAGTGGTGTCTTAACGCTTGGAACTTGATAACTGCACAAAGTTGCCTCTTCCTGCAGATACTCTTATCGCTGGCGAAACGTCGTCTGTGGGAACCGGCGGTCGTGTTTGCTCCCAAAACGACTAAAAACTTCTTAGGCTAGAGCAACAGCTCAGGCACGCCTCCATTTAAGCTGCGAACGTTCACCTATTATTCTTGCAATGCTGCTGTCGATAAGAACACATTTTTGCTTTGTGGGCATCTGTAGTAGTCTGGCACGCTTTCAACGACCATGTGAACACCTCATACCGAGTGATAAGATACCGTCGTCAATCAAGCATCATGCCGGCAACTTTCACGGCTCCATGTACTAACGTTAGTGTCCTCGGAAGGTTTTACCGTATATGGCACGGCAGCCCATGTCTCGATGAAAGTCAGTTCGTGTTTGCGCACGAAAACTTAAATACGGCGGAGTCTTGGACTTCAGAGAGATCCTCAGTAAAGAGCACGTTTTTTATATAAATTAAAAGAAAACGGTGTGTGGTCTAAATGTTTATTTTATAGTATTCAAGAACATTTTATGAGACCGACCCTTAAGTTTCAATTTCAATTTCAATTCAATTCTTTTTATTATCATTTCTTCAGTACAGTACATAACATCACTGTCTGGATCCTTAGCCAAAGGCTAGATCCTCAGCCAAAGGCCGAGGCTACAACACCTGATAACAGGATGAAAAGCTAGAAATATATGAAGAACGCCAGGGGCTGTGTGTAGTGGGAGCTAAAATTGGGAAGGATCGAGTGACGAAAGTGGGAGGCTGGGGTGTAACAGCGGACGCTGGAGCGCTTTCGACTGGGTTTATTCACTCCGACGTATCCGATTTGGATTCAGGCGATGGAGGATTGTGGGGAGGGAAAACAAAGGATAGGATGCTGACCATGATTGTGCTTGTTTATATGACGCAAGGGCATCTGCGACCAAATAGCGCCATGAAACAAGGCATTTTTGTTTGCTCAAGGTGGGGTCGACGACCCATTTCCCAAGCACTTCGCCCTGTCCAAGCCGAGCAACAGGACAAGGGAAGCTTGGACCCATTGTATCACTGTCTGGTACCCGACGCCACTGGAGATCGGACCACGTACCTCTGGCATGATAGGCGGATGCTCAACCACTAGTCCACTGCTGCGCTGCAAGAGATAGGTCGCTGCTGGGCCGCCTATCGACTTGATGATGATGATGGTGTCCTCAGGCTGAATCCTATCATGCATATGCGTTGTTCTTCTTCGTCCTCTTAAGACATGGCACATACCCACATGGGGGGGGATTGGCCAAAGAATCGACTGCTTCTCTTTTTTCTCATCTGTTACCTGCAACATTTGTTCTTCGCAAGATGTGTTTTTGCTCTGCCCACACTATGATTGTTTCGCTTGCCCAGCCTGCCAGGCGCGATGTCGTTTGTTTATAAGTTAGGTTTCACACAAATGCATTGGCTGCGGGATTGCGGAATATTTGTACCAAGATCGTAAAAGCGCGCCTTGTGATATCTACAAACGCTGATGACCTTCACTACAACAAAAGCGGACAAATTGACAATTTTCAGGAGTCCGTGTTCACACACCGCGTAATTTTCTACCATATTTCTGTCGCGTTCCATCGCTTGAATACAGTCGCGTCTTCACGGAGTGCACCTGCTGCACTCGTCGATGATACGCATGCACGCGTGCAGCAATATGTAATAAGATGCCGATGCTTAACGACTTAGAAGATAGAATTGCTCGTCAAAAGTTTTTTATACCCATAGCCTGGTCAGGGAAGATCAGGCAGCATTGCTGAAGAAAGGCGTGCGATAACCAAGGCTGGTCGGACAAGTATGACATTTAGCGCAGCAATATCATTCTTAAGCAGTTGCTAAATAATGTTTCTCTGATGGACGCAAAAATCTAACCGGCTCGGCGTTGGCTCAAATATGCACGTTTACTTCGTAACGGATTGCCAAATAGTTCATTTGGTTCAACATCAGGTGTGCAAAATGTTTGATGCGTTGCTCTTACA
Organism: Amblyomma americanum; assembly: GCF_052857255.1. Taxonomy (NCBI): domain Eukaryota; kingdom Metazoa; phylum Arthropoda; class Arachnida; order Ixodida; family Ixodidae; genus Amblyomma; species Amblyomma americanum. Next base: position 99,189,002 of record NC_135499.1, on the reverse strand, counting down.
TTTCGTTACCTCACCGCATGCAGCACGAAATAAATAGGCCAGGTAGACTGTGGTGGACGCTTGAATAACGGCGATTTAAATCCGAATTCCATGAATGATTCATAGAACTTGCTATGACGTTCTTGGGATGCGAAAGTAATATACAAAATGTTATACTGTAAATGCGAAGCACTGTTGCAAATCTATGTAGCTCAGGTCGAAAATGTTGTGGTATCTTTAGTGCGACATGTAAAGCGGACGCAACGGATTTGTCTATTACCTTCGGCTTGTAAAATGTCTATGAAGGATCGGTTGGAGGCACCCCGGCAAGAGTTCTTTGGCGGGGATGAACTCCCATGCTTTGCGACAAGTTGTACTCTGAACCAATGGTATGCACAGTCTGCACTTTATTGCTACCAACTCTTGCCAAAATGCACCCTGTCCGCCTGTTCTGGAAACAAAAAACGAAGCACTTGATGCGCAGTGTCTACGGCTAAAATAACATGCGTTAATAATACGTCAACCATTGTAACCTACAAAGCTCTTGCTTCCAACGTCTCGTGGTAAGAAGGTTGTACAAAAATGCCGGATGTAAACCGTCCATATAATCAAATACATCTCGTGTGTCCGCAAAGAATGGATAATTATTTCTGTGGAGGGGCATATGGCAGTGTTCAGAGTCATTATCACACGCGCGTATTTATGTATAATTCACTCCCTGTGTTCGCAGATGGGCTGTTTGAGGCTCTCAGTGCTTGAACACATGAACGAACATAGAGTACACTGACAGCCCTCAGCTCTTGGATGCGTAAGCATGTGACGGTCTAAATTCTCTTTCCGTGTCGCCGAATAAGAACACACTTCACATTTGTAGGGCCTTTCGCCTGTGTGCATACGCCTGTGCCGAGCTAGGTGGCTACTTGTAGCCGCTGCATAAAGGCACTTGTCACACTTGTAGGGTCTTTCGCCTGAGTGCGTACGCTTATGCTCAACTAGGCGGCCCCTTGTAGCCGCTGCATAAAGGCACTTGTCACACTTGTAGGGTTTTTCTCCTGCGTGCGTACGCTTGTGAATTTCAAGGTTGCCACGTGTAGCCGCTGCATAAAGGCACATGTCACACTTGTACGGTCTTTCGCCTGAGTGCGTACGCTTATGCTCAACTAGGCGGCCCCTTGTAGTCGCTGCATAAAGGCAGTTGTCGCACTTGTAGGGTTTTTCTCCTGTGTGCGTACGCATGTGCTCATCTAGCTTGCTGAGTGAAACAGCTGCAAAAGGGCACAGGTCACACTTGTAGGGTTTTTCACCCGTGCGCGTACGCTTGTGCTGGACTAGGCTTCTAAGTGAAACAGATGTAAAATGGCACTGGTCGCACTTGCAGGACTTTCCTTCTTTGTGGGAGGACATATGCCTGTTAAGGGTGAACGACGTGGCAAACGATTTCGAGCAGAGGAAGCATTTAAATTTCTCTCCTGGACCGTGCGATTCGATGTGTCTCTTAACATCGGCCCTTTCCGTAGAAGTGTACGGGCCGTGGGGGCACCACAGCGGCCCTCCTGTTATGCGAGGGCTCTGATACGGAAAAAAATTTTCTTCATCAGTAGCCAGCGAAGGCCCCTGGCCATACCAGTTTCTATGGATCAGACATCCCAGCCTTGAGGTCAACGGTGATTGCTGAATAGAACTCGCAGGAAGGTACTCGGAACTGGATAAGGCCTCTGGAATCAAGGTTGATAGAAAGGGTACTTTAGAGAATATCAGCTATGTTCCTACCTCCACATTCGGCAACGTTTTCGAATAATGGTTGAAAAATGCCACACTATTTGACACATTGCACTTAAACAAACTGGTGCTAAGTAACACAGGTTATTTAGACACACTGAGAAATTGCACCACATCGACGAGTACTCCAACTATCACAAGAATTTTTAAGCGAGGACATTGAATCTTAAGCCGTGCCATGCGCACAATCGATAATGCGGTTTGGGCTGTCCGGCGTTTATATGCAGCTCTGATAACCCTGGGAAGTGGAAAGCTTTTTTCGTCCCATTGCGCATAACGCAAAATGGATAGCTGATTCGGCGTCTGATATTAGCGCACTCTATGTAGCCCCAGGCTATATATTTCCCCATTAGAACGAGCTAAGTATTTTCTGGCCCCCCTTTAAATTTAGACCATACACTGGTTGCGTCATAAGAAGGTCAGCAGTTTCCTTTGGTTTCATCGGGTTCACAAGCAGATGCGACTTGGGTTATGAGGCACGGCGAGTGGGGGGTCCGATAAGTTCGGTCACCTGGGGCTCATTAACGTTGCCTGCCATCACACAGTCCAAGGGCCTCTACCGTTCGCCTCCATCGAAATGCGACCAGCACCGCTGTGATGGAAGCAACAGCCGAGCTCCGCAAGTACTGCCCAACCGCGGTGGCGAACACACATGAGAATATTGAACTTCGTTCTAATTAAACACCACTTATTTCAGATTACCACTTTCCAAATCACTATTTTATCTGAGCAGATCAATATGTCTAGGCACTTGACACAAAACCTAGAGACGTCAGAAATTCGTTTGAAACGCTGTAATATACGATCTCAGAAAAAAAAAATTACAGCCAAGCATTCATAAACGAATATCTGTACACTGTCAATATAAGTGAGCGCCAAAACTCTACTAGTGTAAAAAGTGCATTATTAACAATTAGTTGACCAGGTTAGTACTTAAGAAAAACTGAGCAGTTTCTCGTGTCTGCAATACTGGTAATAATATCCGCTGAAAAGCCGTATTAGGACCATCAAAAAGCCCTGTTTCTGAAATCAGAAACAGGGTTTTTGTGGTAAAATACGGCTTTTCAGGGATATTATTACCAGTATTGGCAGACACGAGAAAACTGCTCAGTTTTCTTAAGTACTAACCTGGTCAACTAATTGTTAATAATGAACTTTTTAACTAGTAGAGTTAGGCGCTCAGTTCAATTGGATATTTGTTGCCGTCGTTAGTAGTAGCAATATCAGTTTTTAGAATTTTGATAACGCGGTTACGCTCACCGCTGTGGCTCGACAAAATTCCGCTGCATCGAACGAGTACACATATGCTTTCGAAAGCATGCAGGCAAAGCAACCCCTCCAGTGCGAGTAACTGTTCGAAAAAGCCGAATTTTGTCTTCATGGTACTTCATGGCACTCCCATGAAGCTAAAAAAACACAGCGCCAAGAATAATCGCGTTTTAGAAAAAATAAAAACTGATATGGCTCTAATTACCGACCGGCTGAAAATCTCGAATTGCAACTAGGCGATAGACTCTTAGTGAAAAAGCTAATTATTAAAAATTTGTGATCCACCTTGCTGCCTAAAACGACTGTCCAGTTTTCTGGTGTTCGCCAACACTGGAAATACTATGCCGCAAAAGCCATATTTTTTCGCCAAATAGCCTATTTTTGAAAATTTTTGAATGTGTCCGCTGAAGCACAGGGTATACACCCACATCATTTGAGTGTCAACGAGCGAATAAAGTATGAGGTTAAGAGAAAGGATATGTTTTCTGCGTAAGCAGGAGAGCTGCTTTAAAGGTATTTACACAACAGCGTCTCACAAAACAACAGCTGTCAAGTTTGCGTTGTATCAACAAATGCAGGCCTCTGTTTCGTCTACGTACGCACAAATCGACGACGCCAGGGTGAACCGATTGGCTGATTGGACTAAACTGGATAGACATATACATACCCGATCTCTAATCTTCAAAAAATTACGATATGGCCAGAGAAGCTATATTATCCATCGTCGCAATTTCTGGTGAGGTTATGAACATTCTTAAGACTTATATAATGCACTGAAGGCACCGCACAAAGGCACATTCAAGAGTGAAGAATTCAGAGGCAATATTTTGTATAACATTACAAAACAGCATCCACGCCTCAGGAGGCTGAATGTGGCTAGAAACCCGCTTTATATCCATAAAAAAAGGCGCAACGTTCCGAAATGTGATCAGAAAAAGTTTCCAAGCCAGATGTTCTTGTGATCTTCCTGTGAGAGTGCTAAAAATTATACCTCTAAGAAAAATCTGTATATACACATAAGCTCAGTATACATGTAGTTGCGGTGCTTAGAACAAAGCTCTAACGCACGAATTCCGCAGCGAAAACGCTGTCCGCGAGACGCGAATGAGCCAGGGAACGGAAGCTAGTCTTCGGGACGGCCACTTCCGCGAACTTTGGGTAGTGGGAATGTCGCAGAGCGCGGTTAAAGAATTGTCCATTTTTTCTTCGACTCACTGATCTACTGGTGCACTGTTGCAACATCTCTTTGTACTCAAGTTTTTCTGAAGTACAGCGTTGAGTGCGTCGCTATGTATTGCAGAAATATGAGCGTTTTGTGATATCTCTGAATCGCGTCCCTTTTCTAAATGTGGCTCAGTGAACTTTTCGTTCACTGCAACCCGTTGTCAAGGCCAGAAGCGGTGAAAGCGACTTCGCCCGAAATTTCTCCTCACCGCTTGTCAATATGGGGTTAGATTTTGGCTTATAATCCATGGTAGTTCCTGTTAGGGCTTATGGGTGCTTGTGGGAGCCAAAGAGTTGCTGGTTAATTACACCACCCGCGCGTATGGTGAAAATCCGCGATGAGCTCTTGTCCTCAGGTAGCGGCCCGTGAATACCTGCAAAGAATGGAAATGAAATATTCTCAAAATGCAATTTTTGCGAAGTACATTTGGCGCGAAATGTTTACACTACACACGAGTGATTGAAAAACATTTTCTCGCGTTGCCTGAGAGGCAGCTTGAAAGATAGCTGATCGCGTTCCGCCGTTTATGTCTGAGAAAGCGGTTTCGTTTCATAGTTAAACGCCATAGTTGAGGTAAAATAATCTTTTTCAGGTCTGGGGAATCCATAAATTTGTGACTCCTGGAGTACTTAGTCACAATAAAACACAACTCCGTTTTAACGTTAGCAACTTTCTCTACTTAACACTCAAACAATGGTCAATCGCAACCGTAGGAAATGCTTTAAAGAGAGCACGCCATTGTTCAAAAGGAAAGCCCACCGATGTAGGCAAAATATAAACGCTCTTTCAATAACTGCAAGTGGCACCGCTTTGCAGAGGCACTCTTGCAAGGGCACTCTTGCCAAGAGCGCACTAGCCCGTGAACGTGTCCAAAGATGTAAACGCCATCAGCCTCTCACAAATAGCCTCCACATTCTCCAGTTCTGCACAGTTGCGTTGGTGGTGAATTGCGTCAATAACTATTTTCAGAAAATTGAAAAGAGCCTTATCACTGTTAGACCAGCAGTGGGAAGAAAGAAATAGTCAAGCACTTGCATAGCGAATTACAACATGCTAACCAAGAACTGATTACGTTTGAGGTTACCATTGCTGCCGTTCTCTTTGAGAACGGTAAAAAGTTTTAGCATTAATTTAGAGCCAGGTTTCTTCCTTTCAGATTTCTTACAGTGGCCGTTTTCAGAAAGATCTACTCAAGGCATGTAAGGCACTGCCCACTCCAAGGCACATTTGCAAGGCACTCCTTAAACATCTAATAAAAAATAATTTATTTTTGTATATACTTAGCTATGACGGTTTTCTCGGGACAACAGTATTTCCGTGATGGATTAAGGATGTGACACTGGGGGATAAACATAGGTACCAGGAGATTATAATAGCTGGATCTCCTTGAGGGTAGACTTCATAAAACTACAGTCGTCGTTTCGGAGCTTCTCCAGTCAGGTCAGTTGCTTTCCCTTGATTTCAAAATGGGATGTAATATTTCACTTCTATTGCAACAACTGCCACGGTTTTCCCGCATTTTTTTTTATATACGATCCATTTCTGCTGAACGGTGCACAACACTTTCAATGTAATATCAGACTTGGGATGTGACACGAAACGTGTCCTCTTTCACTGCAAGTTTAAGTTGCAGATTTTAGTGCTGAATTACATATTGGTGATAACATCAGGAGGAAAAGTTATCTTGCTCCCAAGCACTTCGCCACATTCAATTCCCTATTATGCGCCCACCTAGAATATGAGAATGCAAGGCGTACACCTCGTGTGCGGTGTTTTTTTGCGAGCTAAAGAATATGGGCAATAAAATACTTCCTAAAAATATCAACCATCATTATTCTAGATACCAACGGCAAAGGAATGTAAATCTGCACTCATGAATCCCAGAAATAGGGTAGGCGCGTCAAAGGGCATGTGTTGGCGTAACCATCTTTTAACAAATGCTGCACTCTCAAACAAATATGGCGCTGCTGTAGGAATTATATGAAGTTGATCGCACAGTGACAATTCTGTCATGCTGCGAAACGCCCACTGCAAAGGGCAAGCACGTCGTTTGATATAAAACATCAGCGCACCTAGTGACATGAGCGCACCTAGCGAGTATCGTTGGCGGCACAAAATAGGATGCTATCGGCGCAGCGTATGTTACACTCAATAGGCTGTTGCACTGGAAGCGTTGGGCCTGCAATCATAGAATAGTGCTGAAAGCGATGTGTCAGAAAAAGTACGATCGAAAGAGCATAAAAAGAGCGAACTAAGAAGTACTATTTCATCGCCTTCCGCACATTTAAAGATACAGGCACGAAATGGGTTTCCCAGAATAAATTGTGCGAAAGCATTTCAGCGTGCAGAAAGTTGCATGCTTGTCGTAAGAAAGATAAGCTCATACCAAGCCTATGTTTTATTTTGCAGTGCGATGGTAGGCCTTGACCTGCTTAAAGAGCTATCCGGAGTGGCTTGATTTGGAAGCCGGACAGAAATTATCAGACACACCAGTTGCAGAATTTTTTGACCTCGCTGAAAAGTTTTCGGCACTCTCCTACTACCCGCCGCGGTGGATCAGTGCTTATAGCGCTCGGCTGCTGATCCGGAGTTCCCGGGGTTCAACCCGACCGTGGCCGCTGTGTTTTTATGGCGGAAAAACGCTAAGGCACCCGTGTGCTGTGCGATGTCAGTGCACATTAAAGATCCCCAGGTGGTGGAGATTATTCCGGAGCCCTCCACTACGGCATCTCTTTCTTCTTTCACTCTCTGCTTTTTCTCTTCCTTTATCGCGCGGTTCAGTTGTCCAATGATATATGAGACAGATACAGTTTAACAGGTAAAAATAAACTGAAACTTCCGGAGTGCATTAAGCGTCCTCTAGTGAGAAGGACTCAGAACGTTCTTGAACATTCACTTACTCCCCTTTTCGCCAAAACTAACAGTTTTAAATACAGTTTTTTCCCTAGAACAGTGCAAGATTGGAATTCGTTACCGGAATCTGTTTTTTCCTCGCAAAATTTTTTCTGATGCGTTAAATCGTCTATTTACCTGCTAATATTGATTATATGTATGTTTTGTATACGTCTGCTTCTGATATTGTATAAGTTTATTCGTTTCGTTTATTCTTTTGGTATCCGTGCGCTGCTAACATTGTATAAGTTTATTCTTTTGGTTTTATTCTTTTGGTTTCCGTGTGCTGCTAGTATTGAATAACTTTATTCTTTTGGTTATGTAACATTATATGTTCACTCCTGCTTGGGCTAAGCAGTGGCCTGCAGTATTATGAAATAAATAAATAAAAAAACTTCGCCATTCTCTTTCCCCAAAAGTCAATACTATTATCACTCTCCTACTCACGACGCCTAAAAATATATGCAGGCGTGGGCGTCTCTAGGAAGCCCGGCGTTGACAGAGTGGGCATCTATGTGTACGTGTATTTTGTTTTCATCGCCGACGTGCTCTTCTACATCTGACAGTTTCGTGTGAGCTGTTCGTCGCCTGTTACATTTTCCTTCTGCTAAACAAGGCCCCCTGTTTGATATCCTTGACGCCTCATATCTCTGATATTTGAGGCGGATCGGCTTGGCAGCCATTGAATACCTGGCAAGGTGTCTCATCAAAAACGAGCAGGCCTGTTCCTGATGCTTATGAAATCCGATAAGTTCGCTTCGATAAGAAATTAGCATATCAAATTATCGGATAGGAAAACACGTCTTAAGACATCATGATGTTACTGAAGCGGAGAAAAGTGTGATGATGCGCGGGGAAATTTTTGGCATCTGGATAGCTTGGAGTATACGGACTCTTGATTCTACGGCCGCGAAGCCTAAGATATATGGGTTCATTTCCCATGACAAGAACCAAGGTTTCTTTATAAGTTCCTGAACGTCGTAAGTATTGTTTTTCAATTTCGGGGAATTATTTACTAGCTAAGAATAATTATGCACATATTGTATCACTTATTTTTGCTCCACGCGGTTTTAGTGAAGTTCTAGAGGATTAGTTGGGTATACTCAGTTTAATGGCGCAAATGCAACTAAGGCCCTAATACCCAAATACAAGTGATACTTTTTTTTTTGAAATACTTTTTTTTTTGAAGCGATGTTTATTGCCTCAGGGCATAAAAACTATGAAGTGAGAGATGAGTAAGTTAGTTAAATAAATGAAAAAAGGTGGGCTGATTTCATGCAATCAAGAAGTGCACAATACAAGTGCGACTGCTGTCAAAGGTGAAGCTTTTTATATTTAGAGTTTGCTTAAAACATGGCTTTCTCGAGATACTGAAAAATATATGACAAACAAGTCCTTGATCACCGAAAAAGGAACTTGGGATGTTTACTGAAGTTCTAGACGGGATTCGGTAGTATTTATTTTTTGCTGCAGTTAGATGAGCCTTCAAAAATATGAAGAAAAAAAGCTAAGTCACTGGACTGTATTCCAGGACTGTCATAGCGCTGTCAACCGTATCTAGGAAGTGCACGCGCTGCGCCAAAATGAGCAGCGGATTACCATAAGCATAGCCATCAATCTGTTTCAGCAACTTCCTCACGAGCAATGACAACGGTGTGCCGTCGCTTCTGATTAGTGATAAGTAGGAGACCTAAAATTTTGAATCCAGGAAATGCAAGTTTCTGGAGGAAATGCAGCCGCTTTTTGTCGATGTTGTATTTCCTGTTATCGTGTCCTTCACTTTCCGTTCAAACTAATGGCATGAACCAACAATCCATACAGCAAGAAATACTGCAAGGCCAAATCTAAAGAGGGGCTTAAATTAGATTTTATTCGGTCATCACATATAAAAGAAAGAAAGAAGCTAAATGGGGAGGTGAAGTTGTTCAATGCAGCCTTAGTAATTTTTTTTATGTACGCCACTGCGCAAATCTTCGAATTCGGTAGCGGGCCTTCACATCAGCGTAATTAGCCCAGCTGCTCGGTTAGGTTTAAAAAGCCAGTTGTCCTGGCTACAGTACTGCAACGCAGACAACATGGGACTTCCTCCATATTTTGCAAGCTTTTCTTTAAATTATCGGGAAAAAGAACACAGATACAGTCCGTTGCCGTGAAAAAAAAATCGAAATCAACTGGTCCGCAACCACTTCCACTATATTAGTAAGCGCAGTCGGGTTTAACAAAAAGTTGAAATTTTCTACAACGAGGTTGACGGGGCCCGGCGATTAATTGGTTAAAGGCCGTTGCTTTCGTTATAGTTCAGGTAAGCCGAGCTTCTAAGGTGAATCCTAATTCCTTCTTTATTTGCGCTATTTCGTTTTAAAGCCTTTTCGTTATGATAAGGTACGAGTCTAGTGCTATAATATCGCAGAGGTATTGCCTGATGACACCACTGGGCGGGTTTAAAATTATCTTGGATTGGCGCAAGTGGAAGGAAAACTATATCTAGATAAGGCGTACCTCTTTTCTTATAAATTTGGTCCGAGCTACATGTAGCCACTCCCCATTTTAAACTCGGTTCCTACCTTTTTCCAAAATTTATTCGCACAATTCTTGCGTAATCTGGCACGGTGTTGCTGGATCATTTGGTTTTGGATCTGCAGATATTTTACACCCCACCGCGCGCTTATGTAGCATTAACAAAACCGAAAGGCACTTCTGCTTTTAGTTTGTTCCAGTATATTATAAAAAAGAAAAACGTATTTGAAAACTCGTTACTCTGTCAAAAAAGCGAAGGGCTCCTCTACTAATGGTTTCGTCGAGTACACCCGGCCACTTCTTTAACAGTACCACGCGGAGCAGCGACCAAACTGCTTGTCAGTGCCTTATCACGGCGCGGAACTGGCGAAGTCAGAAAGAATAACCGCGTGCGCACAAATTTGCCTGCGCAGCGATTGTTGTCTGTGGGCCAACTTGTGCGCACGCGGTTATTCTCGCTGTCTTCGCCACTCCGCGACGTGATAAGGCGCTGACAACCAGCTTCGTCGGCGCTCGCGTGGGTACTGTTAAAGAATTGGCCGGGTGTACATTATAGATGCAAAGAAGGTCTGTATAGCGTGCAATTGGCTCCTGTCCCAGCGCTCAGCCACAAGGGAACAGCACGCGCTTTTATCGAAAAAAGAGAAGTTTGTCCTTTCATGTGGTTCACTGAACACCGGTGTCAGTTATTGTAACACAAAAAGCTGTGTTACTTTCATATCTTCCAGCAATGTTGTTTTTGCGTGCTCATTGATCGCATAGGTTCAAGTCCCTGGTGCACATGAAAAAACTGTATGCGTTCTCCTCGATCCTTTTCTGTAACGACTTTGATATGCGTCAAGATTTAATTTTGGTCGCACACTATTTTGTAAAGGTGAAATGATGCAGATAGAAAATTGCTTATGGCTCCTACTTGCGAATTGCGCATTTCAAAACGTAATGAACGGTAAGCTTTTTACTCGCTTCGGCCTTGGTAAACGGCGGCTTTAAACTTTCTAATAGTAGCGTGTGCACGCGAATAAGCGTTAAGACATTATTTCTCACTAGCCGCTGTAGGTTTAGGGAAAGCAATCCTAGGTATCTACTTGTATCCATTGCTTTCGCGCGGTAGAATACTTGAAACACGATTCATAAAATAAAAAAGATGCCGCATGTCGGTGTTCGGACGCTTCCTCGCGTTTTGTGCAAGCCTCTCGCAGTCCGAGCTGTTGTCGAGGAAATCGTAACTGTGGATGCAATTTCTTCGTACACCTGTGCGCAGCAACTCGTACCTACTGGACCGCAACAAAACCGCAAACGACGCCAAGCAGGTGAGCTTGTGAAGAGCTGCGGTACTCACACGTGGTCTCCTGGGAATTTCGTATTTGGGGTCCTGGTCCTGCCTGGTCCTTCAAAGTGAAATGAGTGCTTTAAGAAGCGTAAAGGCTGCACGAGTGCAAAACGACTATGGAGCGGCTGGCCACTCTGGTCAATGCGTACCGTTCAAAATGCCCCACCCCACATTACAAATGATCGCTTCATATCGCCACTCCCATGCTGTTGATTGGATGGATGGGATGGATGGATACGGCTGAAACCCTTTACATCGGGCGGTGGCTCAAGCCCTAGCCATAAGCCCATGTCTTGTGAAAATTTATACTCCTGTCTTGCTTTTAGCCACCAATCAGATAAACCTTCGCTTGGTTACTTCTAACCTCTTAAAATCCACTTTTTCCCCTTCACTATCCCTAAACCCCAATGCCAGTCAAGACCCCGCTGCCTTCCACTGTAGGGTGAAGCCCTTTACAGAAAAGTATCAAGTTCAGATGCTTCAGCCGTTTCCTCCTCCTCTCTCCGCACGCAATGCACAAAGTGTCTATCTCCTGGTACCTGACTCTATACTTCTTAGTCCGCAAAACTCCAGTCCTGGCCTCAAACAACAAAGAACTTCCCCTACAATTATCATAGATATTTTCTTTGACAATTTCCTGTTTAAAGGTCCGGTATGTTTCTAGTGCCGATTTCGTCAGCATCCCTGTTTTCCACAAAGCTCTCTCTGTTCCTTTAACCTTTTTCTTAACCGATAATTGCTGATTTGCCCGCTTACTGCTGTCCCAGATATTTGCTTGTCAATTTTCTAGTTCGCTTTCTCCATTTCGTGTCAACATTCTTTATATACAGGTATCTGAAAACTTTCCTAGCCCACCGCTTTTCCTCCATCCTTCTCAATCGTTCCTCAAATGCTATCTTACTGCTAGCCTCTCTGCTCTCGAAAGACGCCCATCCCATATCACCCTGTACCCCCTGATTTGGTGTATTGCCATGTGCTCCCAAAGCTAACCTCCCTACTCCCCGTTGCCTAATTTCCAGCCTTGCTTGAACATCTGGCCTCATACACAGGACCGCATTCCCGAAGGTCAGGCTAGGGACCATCACCCCTTTCCAGATCCCTCTTACCACCTCATACCTATTGTAATTCCACAGTGCCCTATTTTTCATGACAGCTGCATTCCTACTAGCTTTATTCATTACATATTTTTCATGCTCTGTCAGATACTCAACACTGTTATTTATCCACACCCCAAGATACTTGTACTCATTCACTACCTTTAGCACGAACTCCTGTATTCTATGCTCGCCGCCCTCTTCATTAAATGTCATGACTGCAGATTTTTCCTTACTATACTTGAAGCCTAATCTATCTCCCTCTGTACTGCATATGTCTAACAACTTCTGCAGGTCTTCATTGTTGTCAGCCATTATCACTATATCGTCCGCATATATTAGTCCCGGTAATGTCTGTTTAATCAATTCCCCTTGCTTGAAAAAAGATAGGTTGAAACCTAGTCCGCTCCCCTCTAGCTTGGCCTCCAAACCTTGCAGGTACAACATGAACAACAAAGGGGACAGAGGACATCCTTGTCTAAGCCCCCGCTGTATCTCTACAGGCCCTGATACATTTTTTTCCCATTTTATGAGCACTCTGTTACCTCTATATGTATCTTTTAAAAGATTAATTACTCCATTTTCCACATCCAATGTGCCCAATATGTCCCACAAATGTTCCTGAGTAACATTGTCATAGGCTCCCCTAATATCCAGAAATGCTAGCAATAAGGGCCTATGTTCCTTTTCCGCAATTTCTTTACACTGTGTCAATGAACAGTGCAGCGATGGCGTAGAGGTAGAACATCCGCCTCGCGTGCAAGAGGACCGGGGTTCAAATCCTGGTGCCGCGCAATTCTCCACCGGGTTTAAAAAAAAAAAAAAATCCGCGTGTCGATGGAATTGCATTACCAGGCCTGGAGTGCGGCCTGATCTCGGTGACCAAAACCGACAACGCACTCCCTCACCAGAGCAGGATTTGGCCACCCTGGTGTAGTACTTGGCCACAACCTTCTATGATCAAACCAATTAACCCTCGGCCCTCAGTCCCCAGCGGCTGCGGAGCAACTGACCACGGCGGCGGTCAGACCTGTGACGCAGCGGAGGGTGCTAAGAATCTCTGGCTCCGGACAGGCCGCCATTGGAATCTGAACCTGGCAACGTTTAACGCTAGAACTTTAGCTAGTGAGGCTAGCCTAGCAGTGCTGTTTGAGGAAATAGCGGGAATTAAATGGGATGTGATAGGGCTTAGCGAAGTTAGGAGGACAGGTGAGGCGTATACAGCACTAAAGGACGGACACATATTGTGCTATCGCGGGTTAGAGGATAGACGAGAACTAGGTGTATTAGGCTGAATAGGAGGTACAAGCTGAAAGTGGTGCAGGCCTACGCACCCACATCCAGCCATGATGTCCAGACCGTTGAAAGCTTCTATGAGGACGTAGAATCAGCAATGAATAGAGTAAAATCGCACTACACTGTACTGATGGGCGACTTCAATGCGAAGGTGGGCAAGAAGCAGGCTGACGACCACGCGGTAGGTGACTATGGGATAGGCTCTAGAAATAGCAGGGGAGAGTTATTAGTCGAATTCGCGGATAGAAATAATTTACGGATCATGAATACCTTCTTCCGCAAACGAGAAAACAGGAAGTGGACCTGGAAGAGCCCCAATGGTGAGATTAAAAATGAAATCGACTTCATACTGTGCGCTAAACCTGGCATCATTCAGGATGTGGCCGTCCTCGGAAGGGTGCGTTGCAGCGACCATAGAATGGTAAGGTCTAGAATTAGCTTAGACTTGAAGAGGGAACGGAAGAAGCTAGCGAAGAAGAAGACCATTAACGAGTTAGCCGTAAGAGGGAAAACACAGGAGTTTAGGATAGCGCTGCAAAACAGATATTCGGCTTTAACTGAGGAAGATGATCTTGATGTTCATTCAATGCACGATAACCTGACATCAATAATAACGGACGTGCGCAGTAGATGTAGGCGGTACGACAGTTCGAAAAGATACCGGGAAGCTATCTCAGGTGACGAAAGATCTGATTAAGAAGCGCCAATACATGAAGGCATCTAACACTACCGATAGAATAGAGCTAACGGAGCTATCAAAGTTAATAAATAAGCGCAAGGTAGCCGACATAAGGAAGTTTAATATAGAGAGAATCGAGCATGCTATAAAGAACGGAGGTAGCCTAAAAACAGTGAAAAGGAAACTAGGCATAGGTAAAAACCAGATGTATGCATTAAGAGACAAGCAGGGCAATGTCATTAGCAATATGGATAAGATAGTTAACGTAGCCGAAGAGTTCTACACAGACCTGTACAGTAGCCAATGTAATCAGAGCGCTAATGAGAAAGACAGCAGTGCACAGCAATGCGTCATCCCGCCAGTAACGAAAGATGAAGTAAAGAAAGCCTTAGAAGCAATGAAAAGGGGAAAAGCAGCGGGGGAGGATCAGGTAACAGCAGAGCTGTTGAAGGATGGAGGGGACATCGTGCTAGAAAAACTAGCCACCCTGTATACGCAATGCCTTATGACCTCGACTGTACCAGAAGCTTGGAAGAATGCAAACATTATCTTAATTCATAACAAGGGAGACGCCAAGGACTTGAAAAATTACAGGCCGATCAGCTTACTATCCGTTGCCTACAAAGTATTTACTAAGGTAATCGCTAATAGAGTCAGGGCAACGTTAGACTTTAATCAACCAAATGATCAGGCAGGCTTTCGTAAAAGATATTCCACAATAGATCATATTCACACCATCAATCAGGTGATAGAGAAATGCGCAGAATATAACCTACCTCTCTATATAGCTTTCATTGATTACGAGAAAGCATTCGACTCAGTGGAAACCTCAGCAGTCATACAGGCATTGCGTAATCAGGGGTAGAAGAGCCTTATGTCAAAATACTGGAAGATATATATAGCAACTGCACAGCTACTATAGTCCTCCATAAAGTCAGCAATAAAATTTCAATAAGAAAGGGCGTCAGGCAAGGAGACACGATCTCGCCAATGCTGTTCACCGCATGTTTGCAGGAGGTTTTTCGAGGCCTGAATTGGGAAAAGTTGGGAATAAGAATAAATGGAGAATATCTAAAAAATCTGCGATTTGCTGATGACATTGCCTTGCTGAGTCACTCAGGAGGTGAACTGCAAATCATGATCAACGAGTTAGACAGGCAGAGCAGATCGATGGGTCTAAAAATTAACATGCAGAAAAGCAAGGTAATGTTCAACAGCCTAGCAAGGGAACAACAGTTCACAATTGACAGCGAGAGCCTAGAAATTGTGCCGGAATACGTCTACTTAGGGCAGGTGGTGACAGCTGATCCGGATCATGAGAGGGAGATAACTAGAAGGATAAGAATGGGGTGGAGCGCATATGGCAAATTCTCGCAGATTATGATTGGCAGTTTACCAATTTCCCTGAAGAGGAAAGTGTACAACAGCATAATCTTACCGGTACTCACCTACGGGGCAGAAACGTGGAGGCTAACGAAAAGAGTTCAGCTTAAGTTAAGGACAACGCAGCGAGCCATGGAAAGAAAAATGATAGGTGTAACGTTAAGAGATCGGAAGCGGGCAGAGTGGGTGAGGGAACAAACACGGGTTAATGACATCCAGGTCGAAATCAAGAGAAAGAAATGGGCTTGGGTAGGGCATGTAATGCGAAGGCAGGATAACCGCTGGTCTGTAAGGGTAACGGAGTGGGTTCCAAGAGAAAGTAAGCGTAGCAGGGGGCGGCAGAAGGTTAGGTGGGCGGATGAGATTAAGAAGTTTGCAGGCAAAGGGTGGATGCAGCTGGCAAAGGATAGGGTTAATTGGAGAGACATGGGAGAGGCCTTTGCCTGCAGTGGGTGTAGTAAGGCTGATGATGATGATGATGATGATGTGTCAATGAAAATAGATTGTCCTCCAACCTCCTTTGTTTCCGGAACCCATTCTGTAGTTCCCCTAGCACCCCCTCGTTCTCCACCCAAGCCTGCAGTCTATCCTTTATAATTTGCATCACCACCCTGTAAACCACAGACGTCACTGTTATGGGGCGATAGTTACTTACGTCTGCTTTGTCCCCCTTTCCCTTATATATCATGTTCATTCTACTTAATCGCCATTCATCGGGGACTTTCTCATCCACTATCATTTTGTTCACTACCTGTATTAATGTTTGCTTGGATTTTGGTCCTAACTTCTTTATCAACATAATCGGGATACCATCTGGTCCTGTTGATGTGCCACTAGGAACCTTCTTCTCTGCCCTTTCCCACTCTCCTTGCTCAAGTGAAGCTATTGCTGTAACCGGTCTATCCTCCTTCGATAAATTATGTACCACGTGCTTTGCTGAAAATTTTTCCGTCATCCTTGTTCCTATGTGTTTTATTGCTTCATCCCCTTCTAGTCGAATACCCTCATCTGTAACAATAAACCTTTGTTCTAGCCTAGTTTTATTACTCATTGCATTTAGATGTTTCCAGAATTTTTGGCCTGCTTTTCTATCCTTTTTATTTACTTTTGACATCCATTGGGCACCCTTTCTTCTAATTTTCTCATTAATCAAACAGGATGCGTCCCTTCTAACCTTTATGAAGGTATCCCATTTTCTGTCTACTTCGGGTTTTGGTTCCCCCCTCTTCTTGGAATATCTGTGTTCCCTGGATGCTTCCTTGCGCTTTTCTATTGCCCTCTTGACCTCCTCATCCCACCAACTCTTGGGTTTGCATCTTTTCCCTTTTAGCTTTACTCCCACCTTAGCTAGCTCTAGCTCCAGTAATCGAGTTAATTTGGTATAAGTCCATTCTGTTTCACTATCCTCAAAAATTACTTTCTCGATTTGTTTGGCTGCTACTTCCAATTGCTTTTCTGAGTAAAAATTTCCCCTGATTGTTTATCTTGATTCAGTCCTACATTGCTTTTTCCTCTGAAGCTCAACTTGATACACTTGTGGTCACTACCTAGACTTCTGGAACCATCTTCATCTATGCTCATTACCCCTAATCTGTTATACATCCTCTGTGACATTAGTGCATAATCTATCGTCGAGTGCAGACTCCCCGCCTCCCATGTTATGAGCCCTTCACACTTCTCGGTGCTGTTGCATACAACTAAATCATGCCTGTCACACATGTCCTGCAGCATGCTTCCTGTCGAATCCGTGTACCCATCCAGGTCTTCTATGTGTGCATTCATGTCGCCTAATATAATTATCTCGCCCTGTCCTCCTAGCTCATCAATGTCGCTTGCAATACATTCTAACATTTTCCTGTTTTCCTCTTTGGCATTAACCCCTGTCCACAGGTATACAAAGCCAAGGAGTGTTTGCTTGCCTGCCACTGTTCCTTTTAGCCATAAATGTTCCCTGCATCCCAGTCTAACTCTTTGAAAATTCATACTTTTATGAATGAATGCCCCAATTCCACCTCCCTTTCTGCTGCCCTCTGTTCTATTGCAATATTCCCATGCGTAGTCTGGGTTACAGGGTGGTTGCTCCATGTCTCTAAGATGTGTTTCCGCTAAACCATATACCATTATTTCCTCCTGTCTTAACTGTTCTTCTATTTCCTCCCATTTCAGTCTATTCCTGCCACCTTGCATGTTAATGAAACCTATATCTGAATTAACTTGGCCCTGGCGCTTGCATCTCTTTCTTCCCCTATGGTTCCATTGTCCGTTTGATCTTAATTCTTCCTTCTCTACACTGGTTCCTTCAGAGCTCTGGGTCCCCCCAAAAAAGCTGTTGCCTGGCGACCTATCCTACTACCCACCTTCTTGCCAGTGGCACCACCGTAGTGGATGCCATCCTGTGCAAAAGGGTGGGGCCTAACCTCGTACACTTCCCTGTTGACCTCCATCACCTCGTATCTTAGTCGTCGACTCAATAGCCTAATTACCCGATTAGTCTCCACGACCCTCCTTTCCGTTTCGCGAGCCTGCCTCTGGACCTCTGGGATTGTGCATATGGTCACATGCACACTCTCAGAGGCCTCTCTAAGCCTACGCATCCCCACCTCCAACTGCGTCTCAAGATTCTGGCTCCTCCCCTGCAGTACATCATTGAGACCAGCATGGATGACCACAAGGTGTTCGCCATCCATGCTACCCACCACCACCTCCCGGGCTCTGGCCATTGCATCCACCATGCACTTTCCCGACTGAGCCTCCACCTGCACCCGCCTGTCTGCCTTCACTGCCGTCAGAACGCCTCCCTCAACCCTCGCTACATTCGAGTCCCCGACCACCAGAACTCTCCTGTGCCCCAAACGTTCGCTTCCTAATTCCATCTGTTGGCCTCCGGATCGCTCTAGCTGACTCTCCTGCCGCTGTACGCTATTGTCGCGAGTTTCCATGCCCGCTTTAACCATTTTCATTTCGTTCGCATTTTTCTCACTCAATGCTCGCTGCACTACAGCACTGTACGATCGACGAGCCTCGTCCTCCACCTGACACTTCTCCGAACTGGGGTGCCCAGCCGGCCGCGACCTGAGCGCTTCAACCTGTTTTTCTAGCTGGGTCCGCTTTTCCCGCTCTTCTTTAATCTCGCCCACCATTCGCTTCAACAGGGCGGCATTATTCTCCTCCTTTTTAATCAAATCGGCGATCTGAGCTTCCAGCTTAATCCGATCCTCTCGTTCGACCTGCCGGTCCGCATTAGGTGCATTAAACCCAGCTTCCCATTCCCCTTTTAACGCATGAACGGCATCCCCAAACCGCTTGCACATCTTACACACGCAGCTAGCCTCACCCGCCTCGGCTAAGCTCCCGAACCCTGTCTCATCTAAGTGTTTTGCATTTCATAAACCGCCACCTGGTGCGATCCAGGTGAACCGAAAGGTGGCGGTTCATGTATCCCAACCTTGCTAATTGACAAGTAAATATCTGGACAGGAGAAGGGGGCAAACCAGCAATTATCGGTTAAGAAAAACGTTAGAGCAACAGAGAGAGCTCTGTGGAAAACAGGGACGCTGAAGAAATCAGCACTGGGAACATACAGGATTTTTAAGTAGGAAATTGCCAAATAAAATTTCTATGATACGGTTTATGGGTGTTTAACGTCCCAAAGCGACTCAGGCTATGAGAGACGCCGTAGTGGAGGGCTCCGGAAATTTCTACCACCTGGGGTTCTTTAACGTGCACTGACATCGCACAGTACACGGGCCTCTAGATTTTCGCGCCCATCGAAATTCGACCGCCGCTGACGGGATCGAACCCGCGTCTTTTGGGCCAGCAGCTGAGCGCCGTAAGCACTCTTCCACCGCGGCGGCCAAAATATCTTTTGCGGGTTAAGACATATAGAGTCAGGTACCACGAGATGATAGACGCATTGTGCGTTGCGTGCGGAGAGGAGGAGGAAACGGCTGAACACTTGATATTTTTCTGGAAAGGGCTTCACCCTACAGTAGAAAGCAGCGGGGCTGATTTATCCAATGCATTGGGGTTTAGGGACGGTGAAGGGAAAGTATATTTAAAGCGGGTAGAATAACCAAGCGAAGGTTACCTGATTGGTAGCTAAAATCAAGAGAAGATTAACATTTCATAAGTCATGGCTAGGTGGCTTGAGCCACCACCCGATTGAACTGGTTCAGCCGTATCCATTCATCGATACATCCTTGATCTCGCTAGTTCCAAAATTGATGAAAGGGCCCATTTCTGAAAATCCAGCACCCCCGGATTTGATCAAAGCTTTCTCGTATCTGTGCCAAAGTTAGATTTTATGCTCGGATGTGCAGTCCATCGAAAACAGTTGCCAGCGACAATAGCCTTGAAAATGCTAGAGAAGAGCAACTGGTAGTAGGGGAGCCAAAGAGCCATTCTATAAGTTTATCGAACAAAAAAATCTGTTGCCTTGCACCGTTTACAAAGAAAGAAAAATTAGGAAAACATGTTTTTGTAAGCTGAAGTGAAGAGGGTTATTGAAATTTATATTTCGATTTTTGTAACTTTATAGAAAATCAATTTTTGGGCTCCTAATAATAACTCTGTTGCTGCCGTCAGTTTGCAGATCTTCTTTTATAGCTGCGGTGCTCCTACGCTATATCATTTGCGTGGCTCGAAACAAGTGCAGAATGTCTTCCCTGTTGATAACAGGCACTGCTTGGGATGTTTTCATTCACCACACGCATCTCTTGAATGCAGAGATGATCACAATACTGAATAAAAGGGATCGCCTTCAACACCGATAGCCGATCCCTTCAGGAACTGCATCTCCGATGCAGGTATTAGACAGAGAACCACATTTGACTTCTGTTTCATATAGTCGATGCAAGATTATGGATTTTATTATACATCATTGCACTCATCAGTAGGCCTATGTCTGAAAATTTCATTAACTGAGTTAGACATCTTTTCTTGGTGAACGTGACTGCATGGTATATAACTTCAAGCTGGTTTTCGCTTATTACTGCAGTAATCATTGGGCTGTCTCTGCTCTTGTCCTGTAATAAATGGTACATGGTCTATGCGCTTTGGAAAGCGACTTTTTGCTAAATCACACTGATTAACACACATTCGAAGCCCCACTTCCTCCTTTGGAACCTCGAAGAAAACCAACAAAAACAAACGCAGGCGCTAGTTATTTTTGCACTCCAGAAGTCTTGATAATGACTGTGTTACTATATTACCTTTTTTTAACGGTATCAAGCAAGAGCATGTGCTGACACCACCGTTCCGCAAGAACCCCGCAGTCTACCCGTGTTATAAGCGAAGCAGATAAAAACATCCTGCCTATAGGAGCAGGCGACCATTTTGATGTGTTGCATTTCATGCCGGTGCATTTTCATAAAGAATTAGAGCGTCTCATTTGATCGAAGCATCTGGCGGTTTATTAGGTAAATTGAAGTTACCCTACGACCTCTGGGGAACGGGTTCTTGGAGAGCTTGCTTCTCCAAACGAAAGGCATGCGGGGACTATGGCATTTGACGTTCCGCCGAACATAGCCGCGTACAAAGTGAACAACAAATGTTCTTCAAGATTATAAACTTTAGGGCGGAAGTCTGATTACGGTTGGCAACTGGCGCAACGCGAAATCGCGGTGATAAGGTGTTGTTTCTACCACAATGATGAGCCCGTGTTCTCGTCCCTTCAGTCAACGAGTGAGCTGAAGGGCAATGCATGCCTCGTCTATTAACCTAACAACAAACGCATGCAAAAGGAATGAAGACTGGCTAACAGCCTTCGCATCATCTCCTATTAGTTGTATTCCACACATTTTTTCTTTGAGCTACCGCTTGAGAGAGCGCTGCCGTGCGAAAATGTGGCTCACAGCCGCCTCAAAATATGACAGAGTGTGCTTTGAGGAGTTTGTATCCTCAAAGTACAGCATACACTCGGGAGGTGCTTTATACAAGTATACTCCGACTCTCATTTTTGGCAAGCGATACATAAAGCGATGAACAGAATTAACCAAAATATATTATCGAAGCTTCGGAAGCTTCGGGACTGTCTATGCGCGGTTGTGTGTCTGTTCTGCTGCGTATTTAATATACCAAGCGCCATCAATAAGTTCGCCGCCGTCTCGCCGATGTCGGTTTGTCGCTGTAACTTGGCCATGCTGGTGTTCCGCGGTAAAGGGTTTCCAGTTATCGCCAGTCCGGTTAACATTTCCGGCAACCTTTTTCGGGAAAGGGTGTGTCTGATTTGCTGCTGTTGAACGTGTGTGAGCATTAGCCTCCGCATTACCCTCCAATATTGGCGTATCGTGGTGATAAGGGAAAGAATTGATTAAAAATTGTTGGATCATCAGTTCGCGTTAAATGGATTATGCGGTACTACGTTAGGACCAACAAACTGCGGCGGTGAATTTCTCGGCAGGCCTATAGCGGCGAAACTGCAGTATCTACTTACCCTTAAATGACCAGCGGGTGCTTAGACAGGAACGGTTCGTCACGTCGCCTTCGTTCTCTCAGCTGAAGCGCTGTGGAATCTTTTCCGACTAGCTATTATTTCCATTTTCATATTTCTATCAATGAGGCCTAAACATTAGAGTAGGTAATTCATATACCTCTTTTTTTTTAATTACACTCTTGTGTAGGTAGTAGACATATACACTTAAAACAAACGAGTAAGAGCAACAAGAACAAATACAGAAGACGACAGTGTCAACGCAGAGAATGAAAAGAGATCAGTGTTTTATAATCACCTTGTGTGGCTCTCTGATTATGAACATGTTCAAAATTACTGGGAGTCCGCAACAGTTGATTAATACACTTTATCTTCCGGCTTAAATAGTATGTTCATGCAAATCATAAGGCACGTGCATTCCTCAGCAGCGGCTACAGCAGCAGAACCGCGATCGAATTCCAGATTCCATCAAAGATTCATAGAGGTTGCTAACATTTTCTTGGAATGGAAAAGTATTATACAAATTGTTGGATTGTATATGCGAAGCACTGCTGTATTTCCATTATCTCAGAAGAACCAGCACAGAAAAGACAACGTACAAGAAACAAGGAGGGCGACACGGACAGAAACGCTGAACTTTGAACTTTATTTCGCAAAAATATTTCAACGTATTTATGCAGTATCCTGTCAGAGGCAATGACGCACAAGCAGAGCAAAACAATCTATTGATAGGACAATGACTCAGGATCTAAATAAATGAAGTGGCAACAAGCAAGCAATAACCAACACAGCTGCTTAGTATAAAATATCAAGGAAAGAAAAGAAATAAATGAATAAAAGGAGTGTGAAGATGAATCGCCAACAAGGAACACGCCATAAACAAGTGGAGATAAAAACACGGTCTTGTGAGCAAAAACCGATAAGAAGAAAAAGAGGCATAAAAATATAACGAGTTAAAAGACTAAAAAGTTACACGGCAAAAAGAAAAAACCAACATATACGAACAGATCATCTATAAGTTGTGCTCAAAGGTGATGAAAGTTCTAAAAAACAGTACGCATGGTGGGAGGGTTGCCAAGCTAATGCTTCGAATTTCATGTCAGATAATACATTTTCGAGAGAAAGTCAAAAGTTCACCACTTCTGTCCGTGTCGTCCTCCTTGTTTCTTGTCCGTTGTGCTTTTTGCGCTATTTCTCCTGAGATCATACCTTACCAACAAGCCAAACAAGAAGATTTTGCTGTAATTCTGTGTAGCTCAGGTCGAAAATGCTGCGGCATTTAGGGCCACACGTAAAGTGGAAGCAACAGATTTGCCTATTAGCTTCGGCATTTAAAAGGTCGTCTATAAAGGAACGGTTTGAGGAACCCTGGCGGCGTTCTTGGCTGGGATGAACTTCCCGCTTTGCCAGAAGTTGCACTCTGAAGCAGTGAAAGAGCTTACGCTAAACGACTATGGTATTCACAGTCTCCACTTTATTGGTAGCAACTTTGGCCACAGCGCGCACCCTGGCTGTTGTGCAAAAAATTCTGTGCAAGCTGCTAAAATATCATGCATTATTCATACGTCAATGGCTCGAAACTACAGAGCTCTTGCGTCAAACACCTCGTGGTAAGAATTTTGTACAAAAATGCCGGGTGCGAAATGCGCACATAACCTAATGCATCTCGCGTATCCGCAGTGAATGCACAATTATTTCTATGTAAGGGGGGGGGGGGGGTTGGACCATATGCAACTGTTCAGTGTCATCATCACACGCGCGTATTTATGAGGAATTCAGTATGAGTGTCCGATTAAGTGCAGTTTTAGGCTCTCATTGCTGGAACACAGAAAAGAACATTGAGTACAATGAAAGTCTTCAGCACCTTTATTCGTAAGCATATGACAGTTTAAAGTCCCTTCCTGAGTCGCCGAAAAAGAACACACTGCACATTTGTAGGGCTTTTTGCCTCTGTGCGTGCGCCTGTGCTGGGATAGGACGCTACTTGAAGCCGCTGCATAAATGCACTTGTTGCACTTGTAGGGTTTTTCGCCTGTGTGCGTACGCTTGCGCAGAACTAGCTGCCAAGATGAAACAGTTGTATAACGGCACTCGTCGAAATTGTATGGTTTTTCCCCAGTGTGGAAGGACATATGCCTGTTAAGGTTGGAGGACGTAGGAATTGACTTTGAGCGCAGGAAGCATTTAAATTTCTCTCCTGGGTCGTGGGATTTGATGTGTCTCATAACATCGGAATATTTCGTAGAAGTGTACGGGCAGTCGGGGAACCACAACGGCTCTCGTGTTATGTCAGGGATCTGACACCGAACAGAAGTTTCTTCATTCATAGCCGGCGAAGGCCCCAGGACATCCCAGTTTCTATGGATTACACATCCGAGCCTTGAGCTCGAGGGCCATTGTTGAACAGAATTTACGGGAAGGTACTCGGGACTGGATGCAGCCTCTGGAATCAAAGTTGATAACAAGATTACTTTAGTGCACTTCTGAAATTTTTGTTCCTAAGGTTTCGCAACGTTTTCGGGCAATGATTTAAGAATGCCGTAATATTTAGCTCATTGACCAATCTGGCTATGGGGCTTATTAACGCGCACAGATATCAAGCAGTCCAAGTTCCTCCTGCATTCAGTCGCCATGGAAATGCAACAGGCGCCGAAGTGATCGAAGCCACAGCCGAGCACTACAGCTACGTAGCCGAGCACCACAACCATAGCGGCGCACTTATAAGAAAGGCAGTTGCACTTTATTGTATTTAAACACCTCACAATTCATATATCAACCTTCTGAATCAGGGTTGTTCATGAACGGATCAATATGTATACGTGCTCCGCAAGAAACTTTTGGACGTCCCAAAATTCGCATGATATGAGACAAATATTCGACCATAGAAATGAAAAAAAAAATAGCCAAGACCTTCAAGGAATCAAATTTGCACACTGTCAACATAAATAAACACAATAAATTACAGAGTAGGAGCACATATGAAAACTGCAAATCATCATCAGTAGCGCAAGGCAAAATAAATAAAGAACCCTACGCAAGGAATATACGTGATTTATCTCATTTCCATTTATGAATCCACTTCATTCGTGTAAACCAGTGAACGGCGGGCTGAAAACTGCGAAAGGTAATACACCCGAACTCCTCCTCACAGTTTGTCACTTTGTTGTTGAGTTCCGGCCGAAGGTCCATGGCATTTCCTGTTAGGGATGGTGAAGGTAGCTATTACGGTTTAATTGCGGCTGGTTAAATACAGTCTCCTAGGTAGGGTGAAAATCCGCGATCAGGTCTTGTCTTCAGGCTGACATCCTGTGTACACCTGCGGATAATGAAAATAGGAATTTTTGAAAAGTAGATTTTTTGCGAAGTGTACATTGCGCGTAATGTTTACGTGGAGCACGAGTGCCTGAAAAACATTTTCTCGCGTTGGCTGCGAGAATGCCTGAAGAGCACCTGGTCGTGTTTCCGCGCTTATGTCTGAGCTAGCGGTTACCATTCCCGTCTAAATGGAATTATTGAGATCAAATAATCATTTCCGGGACTGGAGTGTTCTGCCACTTGAAGTCACATGAATACACCACTCCGTTTTCACCTGACTACCTTTATCTTTTCTTGACGCATAATCTTGATTCCTTCGCAACCCTAAGAGAAGCAGCTGCCGTGGTACTTCTCTGTGGGGAGGCTTTAAAGAGAGTGCGCCTTTGTCCAAGCGGAAAGTCCACCGTTGTAAGGGACAAAGAAACGCTACTTCAAGAACTGGGAATCACGCCTTTTTGAAAGAATCCAAGGAGCATTACTGCCAAGAGCGCGCTAGTCTGTTAACGTACCCAAAACAAGTAGACACTATCAGTCTCTCACATGTCGCCTCTGCATTCTCCAGTTCAACACAGTTGCGCTGGTGGTGTATCGAATCAAAAACTGTTTTTAAGAGAACGAAAAAAGCCTTATCACAGATATAGCAGGGGAAGAAAGAAATAGGTGCTTCCATAGCGAATTACAACCTGCTCTGCTGTAACTGGTTCTGGTCTTTCCGGGAGCCGTTACCCGGTTGTAGACCGATGTTTTTCCTGTTGAACATAGCAGCATATGACGGCTGTGCGTACATGTGCGGTGGCTGAGGACCCCATAACTCCCGCATGGGCGGCAACCTTTACCGCTTCGGTACCAACACAAAGACATCGAGCTCGACTGAGGTGTGTATTGATCAGCCCATGTTTCTCCGTTACATTGCCTGCGTGGTAGGACACCATGTGTATGGTCTTTGACAAAAGTTTAGAGCCCGCTGTTTTGCTTCTAAACCTTGCACTGGGACAGCTGTATCATTCGTGGAAATACTACTCATTGGAGGAGGCAATACCGGAAATCTCCTTACCTTCAGGAAATTTGGATCGCTCGACATCACATTACGAACCGCACAGTGTGTTTCAGAAGTGAACCACCTGGGCTCCAAAATTTTATCACAGGTTGTACATTATTAGTCGCCAACCGTAGGTTCACTTTCTTGACCTGGATGCTTACAAGTCATCCACTTTAAAACAGTGTAGAAGGTGCAATATGCTATCCTGGTGGCTCGGCTTGTGCCATCGTTAGCCGGGTTACTTGTGGCGGAGCGCGGCCTGCAACAACTGTGTGTTTTACCTGGACACAGCTAACTCGACCTTGGTGCTCCCGGAGTTACGCCTCAGCCATACCCTCATCGTGCGTAAGCGAGACATGTGTACATATTCTGTGGTTACACCACGCAGCTACGTATCGTCTTTGGTGAGGTGCACATAAAGTACCACCCAGAGAGGTCGCAATGTACACAAGTGAAGCCAAAGCATTCAGACCCGTGTGCCAGAGGGCTCCATGCGTTGTGCGTGACTGGGCGTTTGCTTTTCGCGGCCACACTGAAATTAGTGCTGGGACTGTCTGGATCTCGGCGTCGTTGGGCTTCGGAAAAATGAACAGATGAGAAAGCCGAGACAAGTGGAGAGAGCGAAATGGCAAAAAGAAGCCTCTTAAAGTTAGAAACTGATATGTTTTAGTGCTGACAGTTACCGGGTCGCTGGCACTCGGTGCGCTTCGCTGAGTTTCATTGCGAAACGCTTGATTACGTCAGCGCTGTGCTTGACCACGCGGGATGATCCACTACAGAGCTGGTATAATAGCTCTACGTAATGGACTGCACTAGTTGCAATATAGTGGCTGGAAAAGGCGGCTTACAGAAACTAGAACCGAGAGATATTGCAGGCTTACTGAACAACCAGCAGATAATACAAAACCGGTTTTTTTAGCGTGTCCAGTTTTGAGCAGAATGAGTCGACCGTTCCTAAGCAGCGCTATCTATGTAGCGGTAACCCTCATGCGGTAACCCTCAGCGGTAACCTTCAGGCTCAGTGGTTACGGCGCTCGGCTGCTGTCCCGAAAGAAGCGGGTTCGATCCCGGCCGCGGCGGTCGAATTCCGATGGAGGCAAAATTCTAGGGGCCCGTGTGCTGTGCGATGTGTAGTGCACGTTAAAGAACCCCAGGCGGTCCTAACTTCTTGAGCCCTTCACTACAGCGACTCTCATAGCCTGATTCGCTTTGGGACGTAAAACCCTCACAAATTAAATCAAAACAGGTAACCATCATGCCAGTCATTAACGAACAACACCCTAACAAAAGTGAAAGAAATAGCCTAAAGTTTCACCCGGAACAAAAACAAATCTGCTTGAACCTACTCGGACGCAGCTGTTACCGCCGAAATATGACTGCTCGTTTCATGGTAGGATTCGCAGTACACGAAGAAACGTCAATACGGGCGCCATCTTTCAGAGCCTGCTGAGTGGAAAATTACACGTGGGACAAAACAACAAGTGGTGAACTTGAGTTTAGAAAAAAGAGTACAGCCCCAGAATACACACTTACAGGATATGCCTGGGATTTCGCTCTGAAACTCAACGAAAGAAAAAAGTCGCCTTTGACCGCCTCCCCACAGTGCGACAACGTGACTAACAGCCTTAACCCCCCTCCCTCCCCCTTCCCCCCAACCCTTTCGCATCACAGCTTTCGTTCCTTTGACCCCCTCCCCCCTCCATACTTATAGACGCTAGCTACAGCCCTCAGTCGCCCATGATGGAGGAGGCGAGTCGGCTTCGAAACGTTGGATTAAAATTAAAGTTTTTGGTTGGAGATGTGCAGTGTATTATAAGTCTTCAAACCCAAAAAGACAGGCAAATCGGTCGAAATGTTTACTTTTCTAGCCCCTGCATAGAGCAATTTCATGCTAGTTTATTAATTCCTGCGCACTATTTTGTCTTAAATGACAGTTAAACAAGGTGCCGGTCGTCCGGCGCTTCCTCATGTGTGCGCACAGATAAAATGTATAGTGTGAAGTCACATGTGCGTCTTGTTACGTTAGCTGATTTCGAAGCTACGTGACTCATTACACAGGACATTTTTGTCGCCTGTGATACGTATTTAATCAAACGTTTCGTGCGTTTAGACCAGCGCGTCTATACAGCTGTGAACATTTATATTCCAAGAAGCATATTTGCCCATCGCAGTGCCCATCAGGATTAAGGATATCAATAGTACTTCCTGAGAGCTGACAAGAAGCTTCAGTGCACTTTTAGATGCTGTACTTTCATTTCGGTTCCTATTTCTGTGCAGGATAGATAGAACACCATAGGCGGTCCAGACTAGCAATCGTTTTCATTGAATAAAACTACTGCAGTTCTGTGGTAGCCGTGATGTGTTTCATCCTCCGGCTTTGAAGCAGGTGTGTTGAGGGATGGACAGTTTGTCCTACCCAAAATCCTTGACCACGACTGGCAGCTTGTTTTGATGAATTTGTTCCCTAGCCGGTTACCGTTGCGTTGCTCCAGACCAAACTGTATTGCAGATTCCTAAAACTGAACCTTTCTGAACTACTTTTACATTAATCGTACTCTTCCAACTTTTCACAGACTTCGCCTTAAAAATGTATCTTCTTTAGTGCACAATCTCCCCTCTATCCCTTTTAACGGAGAATTTTGTTGTTTATCATTGTCGCTTGGATTGAATCTTGTGCCACACTGCTTGCAATGTACAACACCTGAAATTGGCAGAAGTGGAAAATCAATGTTACAATTCTTGATCCAGCAATTGCACTACGGCAGGCTCTCTGCCTTCACTCATGAACCCGACAGGATATGGTGGCAATCTTCGAATAGGTTCTTAAATTAAATACCAGTCTTTCTTAGAAGCCGCACATGTTAATTATGTGGGAAGGCGGAGAGCCGCATAGAATAGTACAGCGAAAAAGGAAGAAAATGTCCCAGTACAGTCATGCTCCTCTTTTTCCTGCTTTCAAGCCAAATCGCATATATTTTGCAGTGCAGAGCGAGAACTTATCTCTAAACTAATCTTAAGCAGGTTTGTTGCATTTTAAAGATAACGCTCGATTTTTAAAGGTAAATAAAAATATAAATAGCCGCAAGAAGTGAATATCAGCTCGCCTTTGAATACGCTCACTGCATGGAAGGGTCCCCACAATGACTGCCTGGAGTAGCATGCTAGGCCAACAACCAGACAGAGCTCTCCTGTTTCATTAAAGGCTCTCCTCATCCTCATACTTTTCAACCTTCACAAAGAATTCTTAGAGCCAATGGAGAAATACTTAGAATCCGTGCAGGGGACAACAAATTTTTAGACACACTCTGAACCCATGGGGTAGCTCGGCAAGTTCAAAGAGGCCGCAAAAACCACGCATTCAAGGCCACTATCGCCACCTGTTGGCGGCTCATAGAAACGGGTTTCGCCAGTGGTTCACTGGTTGCTAACGCCAACCCCAATAAAATTTGAGGGTGGCCCACTGGTGGGCTATAAAGCACATGGACTAAAGGGTCCGAAAATTATCGCCGTTTGAAAGTGCTAATGGTCACCACCGGTACTTAGCGACTGGCAATCCGATAATGAAAATAAGGCTCGCAATACGAGGAAGGTGCTTTCTTCTTACACCTGATCAAAGCGATCTTGCTTTGAAATCTTTCTTGCTCTTACTTTGTTTTAGCTCTTGCTTCTTTCTTGCTCTTACTTCTTTTATTTCTTTCTTGCTCTTCAGCGATCTTGCTCAAAGGTCTAGGGGGCCCGCTGGTGGTAAAGATGCATTCAAGTTGCGTGTCTGCTGCGTCTTTCAACAGACCGAAGGTGATTTCGTGAGGAGTGATCCACAAAACGTAAAAGGAAAGACTGTAGGGAAAGGGGAAAAAGAAGCGAAATGAGTAACACTTGGCGAAAGGAAAACTAATGGCCCAGATTGAGAGAGCTTACATGAAGGACGGAAACAATATACGCGAAATGAAGTGAAATGATTAAATGGCATCGGAGACAGAGCTTTTTTAAGACTTAAGTAGCTGGTCATCGAAAGATCACTCATGAGAAGAGAAAAGGCCACAAGAGAGAAGTACGAGAACGTGTGTAATGGTCTCAGAGAGTACGGTTATGATAGGATACTGGTCACCATAATGAGGCTTCGGACACGAGCATATCATTCGCTTTGGAAGAAGAAATGGAGTCTGGTTCCTTTGAGCACCGCGTTTTTTTTTTGTACCAAACGAACTCTTAAAGGTAAGGCAAAATTAGAAGTGACCTTAGGTATTGTGCTAGTACAAAGCAACGCTCCCGCTAAATTCCTATTCAGTGGAGTCAATGCACTCATCTCTTGTTTGGAATGCATTGCACGGTGCACGGTCGTCAGCATAGCCGTGCTTATTTGGTGATGTACACCCGTCGCGAACGCTGCTTCTAGAATAGTTTTCAGTGCTTGCTTTCTTTCACAGAACGCATGCTTGGCTATAATTATAACGGAAACAGAGACCTTGTGGAGGGTCTGGCTTCACCGCTAAAAAAGGAACTCTGACCGGAAAGACGCTGCAGCAGCAACTGTTATTTCAGATTCACGTACATCACGCCGAGGTGCACGATTCACAAACATTGCTTAAAAAACAAACGTCCACTGCATGCGTAAATTAAGAGGGCGGATTCTAAAAAGAAAACTGTGTCAATTGCAAGCGCCCTAGTCCTCGCGTAACGCATCCGTTGTAAAATTTTAAGCCTCAATTCATTTTCTTTTTTATGAAAGTCGTGTTTATCAATTCCTATAAACTGCCACGTTCCCTGTAATCGTCGACAATATCGGCTTCCAATTTATTGGCTATGAAAAGCTCTGCTCAAGAGCAGATCTAATAAAACTTCTGCCGATCGAATCTGCAATACGCTGCCGCAGAGGTAAATTTAGTTCAGAATTTTTGTTGCGAATAGCATGGTCGGTTGTTGGGATTTATCGAGAACGAAGATGCAGCACTGTGCATGTTCCAGTTCATGAGCGACTGGTCAAGTAACTCATGGGAATCGCTGCAATCCGATTCAGGAAGTTCGCAGGCAAAACTTAAGGATATCTGCTCAAACGTCGGTGATTATACATTTACCGCACTTAGAAATTCATTTATATTTTGTTTTAGGCTCATAAATATGCATCAAAGCACATTTAAACCAGCGTAACGAAGCGAATTATCACTTTATTAAATGTGTTTGCAGCGCACAGACTGGAGATTACGGTGCTTCCTGAAAAAAAAAGGATTCTGGGCACCGTCAGAGTATTTTTTTGTGTCGGTGTGCTAATGTGAACTACTTTTCGCTCCGAGCGTTACTTTTCTGTTCAGAACACAGCACTCCCCCCCCCCCCCCCCCCCCCCGCCATTTCTTTCCCTCCCGCTCATCCATGTTTAAATCAGCCGTGCAGGTCATTGCCTTTCCACGGCAGGGAGGTGAGACTCTCGACTAGCACAAAAGCGGGTCATTCAGCTTCTCGAAGGGAAGCATACAAAAACACCGGCAATAAATTCTAACGTCTCCGACCCCGGAGCCAGACACGGCTGTCGAATACGGCGGCGAGAGTTTTATGCCAGGGCATGGTCGACGAAAGAATCATCCTGGTGCCACAGTGCCCACACCACATATCTTCTCTAGGTAGACTTGCTTTTCTGGCTATTGACGTTTTTGCTGTCGTCAAACGCGTTGCCGTTTGTTTTCTATGGTAGTCTTGACTGCTAAATGGAAGGGATGGAATAACTTTAACAGGAAGATTTTGCAATTCATCGCAAGAATGCAAAATTACCTTCAAAATTTCTATAACAGTAACTAACAATTCTTTAATATTTGAAAGCTTTAAAACATGAAGGTCAGACTCGAACGAAAGGAAGCTTCATCACTATCTTTTGCTTCAGCTAGGAAGGAGACGTAGCCGTAATAGAGGAAAAGCAGTATCTTACTATAGCTTGCGTGCGAAGTTCCTCAGGCCTTTCAGTAATGGCTCGGCATGTTCAAGTTTGCGTAGGCAGTACATCACGAACACAAAAACACGCCACCTGATATAGTGTAGCGGTAGAAGGTGACCTTTGATTCTAATTCGCAACTCCGGAAAGCGTTACGTGTCTGGCAACACCCAGAAAATAATATTCTCCGCGAACACTTCCGCAGTGTTCGACTTGAGGGCGTTAGCTACCGGAGATTCAAGTGTTTACATCGGTGTGCTCAGGGAACCTGAAGAAGACTAAATCCAAACATCCACGGATGTTTACTTTCCGGAAACATCCCTTCTAAGACAAGCAGAGCCATCTACCTTACAGATTTTGCTCTACTATTGCAATTTACGCCCACATTCGTTATATTAGATATATTTCTTTGTAATTTCAGTTATTAAGTTTCATACATTATTGTATCCCAAAAAACGGATCGTTTGACACCACATAGAACGCCTTGCGACAAGCGGTGCGGGTGTAATGGCCGTCTTAAGGTCCATGCAATGCACGGTTTGGGGGCGAAAATGTCGTCGACGCGAACCGTACAGATAATTTGGGCTTCATCTAAATCAGTATCTTTATCCTCTGGAACATGGCAAGTCATTTGGCATCACTTCGAACATCCTGCGTCAAAAGGGAGGCCGCAAAGTTTTGTGCAAATGGTGGTCACGCGGTGGGAGGGGGGCTGAAATGGCTGCTATACTGGCACATATATAACGGATTGATAGTACTGGTTTTAAATGAGGTGCAACGAACCCCCTGTTGCTGTGTTATATAGTGTGATCGCGTGGTAACTGTTTTTGTCAATTTGACTTTACTAGCAGACAGGCGCGTCCTTGAAAAACTAAGTAGTAAGAGCTAACGCTCTTTAAACATGGCCGTAGTATCTGGGTCCTCGGCGGCATTTTCGCTTGATGCTGTGCTTCAATTTTGAGGTTGTGCTATGGAATCCTTTTGCTTTGCCGACGGCTATCGGATTATAGTACCCAACCAATTTTGCTTGATCAGATTGAGGAACCACGCTGACAGCGTCGAAATCAGCGCCTTGTGCAGCTCTGTGCATAGAGACGTCAGGATCGCACCGTGAGCCATACCAGTTCGCTGTCGAGTTAAAATGCCTCTTCAGAGAGCCCGATGTGTTTGGAGGCCAGTATAGAAACACTAGCCGTGTATGCGGCATTCCTTCACTGCTACAGGAAAGTTGCTTAGCCCTTTTGACTGAACTCACTCTGCAGAGAGAAACGCTCACTTCCGACTTGTTCAACAGGTTGCCCAACTACATTAACTACACTTTAAACACCAATAACCCAAAAAACACAGACAGTACGCTAAGGGAGAGCTTGCTCCTGTGCTGACCCCCATAATGCGCAGGTCCACACGGGACGGAGAGGCAAAGAGACACCGTATGGCTCAGTTTAAACAAACAGATATATTCAATAATTATACATGATTAAGATTCAGAGGCTGGGGCGTCCGAGCTTACGTGCCGACGACTTCATGGGGGCGATGGAGTGGCTCCGGAGTTGGGCTCGAGCGGTTGCTGGCAGAAGCTGCACGCCGTCGGGCTTCGGTGCTGAAGGCCCTCTTCGCGAACGATGTCGTCCTGAGCGTCCCTCTTCCGTACTGCTTGTCGATTTTTATATCCTCTTCTCCACACTCCCTAGGGTGAGGACGCCCACGCCGGAGGGGAAGGAGGGGGGCTAGGGCTTTCACTTGGGCGCACAAACATACCACCGCACTTATGGTCTCGCCCCCCTCACGTGTTGAGTCCGAGGGAAAGAAGGTTGTCTTCGAGGTAGCGCATAGCGTCGGCTGTGGTAAGGCGCGCTCTGGCCCGCTGACAGCTCCCGCGGGTCACCGGCCTCCGCTCTCCATCCATCAACTGACACACGCTCCTCAAGGTAAGGCGCGCTCTGGCCCGCTGACAGTTCCCGCGGGTCACCGGCCGGGAAAGTGGTCCCTTGTCCTGGGATGTGCTTGGGAGGCCTCCCCTGGAACCGCCACGGCAATTGGGGAGGATAAAGCCCGTTTCCCCGCGACGGCGGCGGCGGGTCCGGTTGGGTCCGGTTGGGCTTAAACCCCTTCGTTCTGGTCGTCACTCTCAATGAGCATGGCTGGGTAATTGATGATGCCGCTGTCATCTGGGTCTCCGTCTACGCCGCGCCGTCGAACGCGGAACCTCGTAGCACACACAAGGAACGTCACACTCGCTCACCCTCCAGAAGAATGTTCTCCGAACATTTGAGTCCATGCAGCTCCCCTTGTCTTTCTGAATCGCCTCGCACAGTGCGTCCGACAAAACACTTTTCGCTGCACTCAACATCACTGTACAACACCATATGCCTCCGCTGTCATAACTGGCGTCTCCAGGGGCAGCACTGATCTTCTTTTAAAGATAAACATGAAACTCAGCACCCAAGCCTCTCCTTTCTAGTCCAAACTGGACGAAATAAATTTACCACAGTTACAAAGGAGCTCCCACTTCTAGCACGATCACGGCACAGACAAAAATATAGATAACGAAAGGAAGTGGGGCAGGTTCTGCATGCGCTCCGCATGCTCTCCTGTGAAGGTGTTACTTAATGACAGAAAGGTTTAACTACCAACTCCGATAACTTAACACATAAGCACATAGCAATGTTATGAGCTGTGGCATTACACAATTCTAACCAGTTCACAATTCCGCTCTGTTTACGCCATTAGTCCGACTTAGCTTTCCGATTTCGCAGCGGATATCGGCCTTCATGAGTCATACTAAGTAAGTCTGTGACCCTTTGTCTGCTTTGGGACTCCCGAGGGCTCGTGGCAGGAGCCTCTCCTGGCGTTATCTGCGCGGCAACCTCGCGCGCTTCTTCTTCTAGCAATGCATGAAGTAAATCCGGTGGCATTCCGGCCGTCACCTCTGGCGCCTGCCGAACAAATGCAGGAGAGGGCGTTTCTTGCGAACTATCTGCGCGCTCCGCTTCACTTCTGTCCCCATCAAAATCCGCGCTTTCCCTTTCCTCATTTCGTGAATACTGAACCGGTGCCGACTTGAGGCGATTTGCGTGTATCCTTATCAAGCGCCGATTCACGTCTCGGACTCTGAAGTTTACCGGAGAAAGCTTCTAGACAACCTCGCACGGTCCTCTCCACTTCGTCTGGAACTTACGAGCTAGCCCAATCTGCCTTTGGCAGTTTTCAATGTACACGCTGTCCCCCACATTAAACGGCGCGTCTCTAGCACTGCGATTGTGCACCTCCTTCCTGCGCTTTGCCGCTTTCTTTAAGGCCTCCTTTGCGATGTCCCTCGCCACTTGCAATCGCGATTCTAGCTCAACCTTATAGTCGTTCAGTGAAGCGTATGGGACACGACGGGGGCCCTCTGGCACTTCACTAGGCTGGTCCGGGTCTCGGCCGTAGAGAAGAAAGAATGGCGATTCGCCCGTGCTCTCGTGTGCTGCGGAATTGTAGGCAAACATTGCATACGGGAGCCACAAGTCCCAGTCCCGCTGGTCGCGCGAAACAAAATGCGACAGGAACCCGGCCACGGTTTGGTTCAGTCGCTCCACCGCGCCGTTGCAAGCCGGATGGTACGGTGTTGTCTGCTTCTTAGCGATCTTAAGCAGCTCGCAAACTCTCCTCATTAGCTGCGACACGAAGTTCGTTCCCCGATCTGTCAAGAGTTGCCTCGGGGGTCCATGTCGGAGCACGATCTGTTCGACAAATGCTCTTGCAACCGTGTCTGCCTTCTGATCTGGGAGTGCTACCGCTTCCGCGTATTTTGAAAGGTGATCGACAAATACTAAAATGTACTTGTTTCCGGAAGTGGTCGTGGGCAATGGGCCCATTATGTTCATACCTTTCCGCTCGAAGGGAGCCGAAACCTCAGGGAACGGCTGAATTGGAGCTGGTCTTCGTCCCTTGGGTGTTTTTCTTTCGAGACAGGAATGACACTTCGCACAGTAGTCTCTAACATCCTGTCGCATGCCACTCCAAAAGTACAAACGCTCCACACGCCTGCGTGTCTTCGCTACGCCAAAATGACCGGCGCATGGCGCGTCGTGAAACGCGCGAAGAATCCTTTCTGTCCACGACCGAGGTATGACGACTCTCTCCCAAGCGGTTTTCTCTGGTCTCCCTTTCCTGGTTGGCCTCGTGCGCCGACACAGGGTGCCGTCTTTGCCAATGAAATAACCTAGCTGTTCGGGGTGAGACGGTGCGCCCTCTAAGCTTTTGATTATTCGCTTCAGGTCAGGATCTTTGCACTGCTCTGTGCGTAATTCGGCGGGGTCGACTACGGGGACAAACTCATCTATAGCTGCCACGGCAGCTGTGCGGCTGAGTGCATCAGCATTCAGATGTGTCTTTCCTGACTTGTGCTCAACTTCAAAGCAGTATTCCTGCAGGTGTAGATTCCATCTAGCGAGTCGCGAGCTAGGGTCCCTGACACTCATCACCCATTTCAGAGGATGGCAGTCTGTGACTAGCTTAAATTTGCGGCCGTAAAGTAGCATCTGAAGTGCTTTACTGCCCAGAAAACGGCGAGGCACTCCCTTTCCGTAGCTCCGTACTTTTGCTCTGTGGGGCTCAGCTGTCGGCTAGCAAAAGCAATGGGATGTTCTTTGCCCTCGATAACCTGAGATAGCACGGCACCAACTGCGAACTTTGACGCATCTGTGGCCATAAAGAAGGGCAAATTAAAATCCGGGTGGCGCAACAGCGGTGCACTCATTAGCTTCCTTTTCAGGGCCCCAAAAGCATCCTCCGCGTTTTCGTCCCAGCGAAAGGCGACATTTTTGGCTGTTAAGGAGGTGAGCGGCTTAGCGAGCTTGGCGAACTCCTCTATGTGCCTTCGGTAGTAACCGATCAGGCCGAGAAACTGCCAGACCTGGCGAACGCTAGTCGGGGATGGAAAATCCGAGACACACCTTAGTTTCTCAGGGTCCGGTCGCACGCCGTCAGCTGAAACAACGTGCCCGAGGTACTTCACCTCGTTTTTGAGGAATTGGCACTTAGAGGGCTTCAGCTTGAGACCCGTTCCTCTTAGTCGCACCAAAACCTGCTCAATATCGCGCAAATGGTTCTCAAAACTGTCACTGTATATGATTATGTCATCCATATACGCGAAGCACAGCCTCCCCAGAAGACCTGCCAGGATAACATCAGCGGTTCTCTGCCAGACAGCAGGGCTGTTGGCCAGACCCATCGGCATTCTTTTCCATTCATAGTGCCCTGAGGGCGTGTTGAATGCCGTTTTCTCGGCATCTGCCGGATCCATTGCTATCTGCCAGAATCCCGCCGCCATGTCCATTACCGTGAAGTACCTGGCAGAGCCCAGCTGAGAAAGCGTCTCCTGTATATTGGGGATGGGGTATGGATCGATGCGAGTTACGGCATTTAGTTTGCGGTAGTCCACTACCAATCGATACGAGCCATCTGGCTTTTCCACCAATAGTGCTGGTGCTCCCCAGGGTGACTTTGAGTGTTCGACAATGCCGCGATCAATCAGGTCCTGAACCTGCCGCTCCATCTCCTCACGTTGGGAGTAAGGAATCCTGTACGCACGCTGGTAAACGGGCGATGAAGTGCCGGTTTCTATCCTGTGCTTTATAACGCCACAGCAGCCCAAATCCAGGTTGGACGCGGCGAATACCTCCGAGTAGTCGTTCAGCAAACCAGCCAGAGCCTCCCTCTCTCTGGGTTTTACGTGAGAAAGATCGAACGACACCTTTGGAGCAGCCGAAGGACTAGCATGCTCTACAGTTGCGAGTACCGTATCGGTGGGCTCACGTTTCTCTATCGCAGAGGTGAAGAAAGCCAATGTTTTGTTCTTGGGAAGGCTCAGTGGCTGCTGGCTACAGTTAACCACCCGTAGGGGCAATCTGTGGGCGTCATTAACTGTCACGAGGCACGCGGCTGCCTTCAGGCCATTGCTGAGAGAGCCGACCGGCTCAAGCACTCCCACGGCGCCGCTCTCTACATCTGAAGGCACAAACGCGTACAAAATGTGCTCCGACCAAGGAAGGACGACCGCCTCCTCGACCAGCCTGACGGCAACCCGCGAATATACCTTCTCCAATGATCCCACTGTTTGACGGGTGTCAATATCGGTAATGCAAATCTCAGCCCCTCTCCTGTTCAAAAACGAAACTTTTGAGCCGCCCGCATTAACCTCTTCCTCAGAGAATGAGACTACTACCTTCCCTTTTCTCAAAAAATCCTGCCCTAATATACCTGACACTCCGTTTGGCAGAGACACAGTGTCCGGGCATACGTAGCAGGGGTGCTCCAATGCAATTCCGCCGAGAGAGAAGTGTAACCGGTAGAGTCCACTTATGCCAAGAGGATCCCCCGTTATGCCTACAAATTTGGTTGCCATACCACCAGATGCTTCCAACACCTCGCGGTCCCCCTTCCTTCGAAGCGTGTTAAAACTGCTCTCCTTAAGCAATGTCACCTTTGACCCCGTATCTATCAACAATTCCATGCAACAACCATTTAACTTGCAACGCACAACAGGGCATGCCTCGTCGGCCACACAAACTACCACCACCTCATCATCCACTGCTCCCTCCACACGCTCCTCAGGCTGGGGAGGACTAACTAGTTTTTTGTCTCGGTATCTGGACCCGCGCTGTAGGCTTGCTTAGGGCGTGTCTCGCCTGCTTCTCTTTGTGGCTCCCCACGGCGCACGTTTTGGCAGAACCTGGCGATGTGTCCGCGACCCTGGCAAGCGAAGCATACGATTTCTTCAAAATCTCGCATACCGCGCCTGTAGCTGTGTGGCGGTCTCCGGTTTCCAGCGAATGAGCGCTGTTGTGCGCGCGCTTCAACCTGGCGTTCTACCTGCTCAGATAGCAGCTGTTCTAAGCGATCTAACCGCTCTGTCAAGAGAGCAACCTCAGGGTTGAGCACCGCTCTCTCTATGACGCGTACTCTCGCTGCGGCTGTCGTTAACGCCTCATTTCGTTCCTCATCCAATGCGGCCTCCACGGCTTGGTCGAAATTGCTCGGCTTGCGCGAGAGCACGAACCGGCGCACGGGGTCTTGCAGACCAGCCACGAACAAAGCGGTCATTTCCTCTTTAAGTATATCCTCCGCGTATTTCTTCTTTAGCTGGTCTCCTTCCTCCTCCCTGCTTAACGTATCGCGCGCTAAGCGCTGAAGCCGCGACGCAAACGTTCGCACGTCCTCCCCTACCATCTGTCCGGCGTCATGGAACCTCTGTACCCGCACGTGACGTGGTTCAGTGTCGAAATGCTCAAACGCGAGCTTCTTAAATTCCGCAAATGATTTTGTGGATTTTACTTTTTCGTCTCCCCATGCAACATCATGAGCAGCTCCTGCCATCTTACACCTCGCCATTCCCAGCATTTGAGCATCGGACCATCCCCCCATTTTCTCAATCTCTTCTAGCATGGAAAAGAAATCGCAGATTGGAACCCCTGTCTTATCTCCTGTAAACGTCTGAATGACGCTTCCTAATGCCAGCATGCTTGCTCCGAGTGACGGCTGTGGAGTGGGAGCTCCCTCAGATAAAGACATTTTTTTTTCAAGCCCTCCGGTGCCTCAAGCCTCTCAAATGGGGTAAAAGTCCCACAATCAGTCCCGTGATTCCCTTTTGATTACAATTTTGAAGTCATGAATGTCGCAGCATTCAGAGGACATTTGCTTTTGAGACCCCACTTCTGACACCAGTGTGATGACCCCCATAATGCGCAGGTCCACACGGGACGGAGAGGCAAAGAGACACCGTATGGCTCAGTTTAACCAAACAGATATATTCAATAATTATACATGATTAAGATTCAGAGGCTGGGGCATCCGAGCTTACGTGCCGACGACTTCATGGGGGCGATGGAGTGGCTCCGGAGTTGGGCTCGAGCGGTTGCTGGCAGAAGCTGCACGCCGTCGGGCTTCGGCACTGAAGGCCCTCTCGCGAACGATGTCCTGAGCGTCCCTCTTCTGTACTGCTTGTCGATTTTTATATCCTCTTCTCCACACTCCCTAGGGTGAGGACGCCCACGCCGGAGGGGAAGGAGGGGGGCTAGGGCTTTCACTTGGGCGCACAAACATACCACCGCACTTATGGTCTCGCCCCCCTCACGTGTTGAGTCCGAGGGAAAGAAGGTTGTCTTCGAGGTAGCGCATAGCGTCGGCTGTGGTAAGGCGCGCTCTGGCCCGCTGACAGCTCCCGCGGGTCACCGGCCTCCGCTCTCCATCCATCAACTGAGACACGCTCCTCAAGGTAAGGCGCGCTCTGGCCCGCTCACAGTTCCCGCGGGTCACCGGCCGGGAAAGTGGTCCCTTGTCCTGGGATGTGCTCGGGAGGCCTCCCCTGGAACCGCCACGGCAATTGGGGAGGATAAAGCCCGTTTCTCCGCGGCGGCGGCGGCGGGTCCGGTTGGGTCCGGTTGGGCTTAAACCCCTTCGTTCTGGTCGTCACTCTCAACGAGCATGGCTGGGTAATTGATGATGCCGCTGTCATCTGGGTCTCCGTCTACGCCGCGCCGTCGAACGCGGAACCTCGTAGCACACACAAGGAACGTCACACTCCCCTATTACTCATTTCGGCTAAATTTGTACTCAAAAAGAGCAGAAACAGTGCCTTTCGTTGAGATTTGAAGGAAGACTGATGACAGATGGAGGTTAATCTGTATGCTAAGATTGCGATGACATAAGAACAATGACGGGGCTTTATCTGAAAACAGAAAAAAATTAAAATGCAGGTGTTGCTCCCACCGGCCGTTTTTGAAGACGAAGCCGCTATGCACCGATACATATTTTTAGCGCTGTTCATTAGGGCTAGCCAACACAACTGCTCACTTTCGAACAGTCTTCAAGGTGCTCTTATTGGTGTTCTAGCAAAATGCTTAAATTTAATTTTCACGGAGAGATCTGCGTCTGTTTCATCCGGCCACACTCCAACGTAGCCAGAAAGAGCCACAAAATAGATTTTCGCATAGAACAAAATTTAGATAAAGTTGTCTTATGAGCTACTTTCGGCTTAAAAAAGAACTTTTTCAAGCTGTGAGTGAAGCTAACGTTTAGGGAAGTACCAAAAGAAAGCTGCCTTCAGAGGCCGGTCAAGGTGCTCAGTGTTCGCGCTAGGTATTTGCCCAGGCCCGCTCCTTATTATATTTTTCGAAAAATTCTTCCTTTTCTGTGCATGCAAATGGTTCATTAAACTAATGTACAATGTTATTACCAAAAGCTTTTTTTCTTAGTGGTTATTCTGCTCGCAGGCCGTCCTTATGCCAAGACAGCCTTTCAACTCTGTGAATTAGAAGCCAATAACAGATCATTTAAATGACAATGAACTCGAAGGTAAGCCGTGGTGGTGGTGGTGGAAACATTTTTTGCCAAATACAGAGAGGGGCAAAGCTCTTAACATGGCATGAGGCAACCCGTAGGAGGCTGTCCTTACAGGGGAAAGGAGAGTCCTTGGAGGAGTATCCGATTCAGGGAGTCGGTAATTATCCGGCGCTGATCAGCAGCAGCGGAGCTGGCCAGGAGAGTCTCCAAGTATGACTCCGCCGTGGTTGGGATTGGTGGGTGTGGGATGGTAGGACATGTGAGGAGCACATGAAGGAAGTCTCCCGATTTACCGCAGTGCTTACAAGAAGAAAGGAATTGATCGGGGTAGCGGGCATGAAGGAGAATAGGGTAGAGAGCAGTTCGGGTCTGGAGTCGGCGCCAGTGGGAGGCCTGGGTTTACGTTAGGGAAGGAGCCGGCGGTGCGTAAACGCGCCGGGTATCTCAATAGCAATCAGGAATACCTTTGAACGTAAGCAGACGATCCCGTGATTGCGGAGGAGGTACAACTCCGGCACGGAAAGTGAGACCTCGGGCGAGGGAGTGGGCCTCCTCGTTACCCGGGAGGCCTGCAAGTGCGGGGGTCCAGATAAGTGTTACAGGGTGGGTGGGGTGCCAGAAGCGTAGAACCCAAGCCGCGGTGTGGGATATCAGGCCTTTGGCGAAATTGGATAGGGCGGAATTTGAGTCGGAGATAATTTTGGTGGCAGAGGTGGAGGCAAGAGCGAGTGTAATGGCTGCTTCCTCTCCAATTTCCGATGAGTCCGTGGGGACGGATCCTGATGCGATTAGTAAGGTCTGAGAATTGACGACGGCGAGAACCATGCGGGAGCCCGACGAGTACGCTGCCGCGTCCACGTAGGTTACCTCGGGACTGTTGCTGTAGAGCTTGTGCAGAGCTTTGGCGCTGGCTGTCCTGCGTTCTCCGTCGTGCTCGGGGTGCATGTTCTTAGGGATTGGAAGGATGATGGGATGGGAGCGTAGGTCTGGAGTTAGGGAAACGCCCTCAGTAAGATGGGTGATCGGGGTGATTCCCAGCTGACAGAGTAGAGTGCGGCCTGCCGCGGTACTCGACATCCGAGTTAGCTGTGCTGTTAGGGTGGCTTCTGCCAGCTCCTCAAACGTGTTGTGGGTACCGAGGTTGAGAAGCTGGATAGTTGAGGTGCTGGAGGGTAGGCGGAGGGCGACCGTCGTGCAGCTCCTAAGGAGCGCGTTGATGCGGTCCCGACCCCTTCTGATTTAGGGAGACGTAGGGGAATGAGTACGCCGTGCGGCTCGTGATGTAAGCTTGGGTGAGGCGGAGAGTGTTCCGCTCTCGCAGACCCGCGCGCCGGTTCGCCACGCGCCGAATGAGACGGGTGGCTTGCTGGGCTTGGGTCTGGAGAGTTTGGTTGGCGTTGCCATGCGCGCCGTGGGAGTAAAGGACGAGGTCCAGGATGCGAATCTTGGATACCAGGGGAATGGGGTGGTTTCCTAGAGTGAGTGAGATGGGAGGGTTGGCGGGGTCGTGCGGCCTGGGGTGGGAGAAGAAGAGTTTTGATTTGAAAGAGGAGTAGGCTAGGCCGCGCGCGCGAACGTATGGGTCGATGATGTTGAGGGCCGACTGTAGGTTGTGTTCCATGTCGGCATCACTGCCTCTATTAGCCCAGATAGTGATGTCGTCAGCATAGCGGCTGAAATGTATGTCGGGTATTTGGACGAGTTGGTGGGGGAGTTCGAGAAGGGCTATATTAAAGAGGATCGGGGACAATACAGAACCCTGAGGGGTTCCCCTGCTCCCAGTGAGACACCGGACAGCCGGTGCTCGCCCATGGTGAGTGTGGCTGTTCGTGCGGAGAGGAAATCGCGGACGTAATTGTACGTCCGCGAGCCTACGCCTAGGGCGTTGAGGTCCTCTAGGATGGCTGCGTGGGTAACGATGTCGAAAGCTTTTGTTAGGTCGACGCCGAGGATAGCCTTAGTTCGTATCGCCCACGGGGAAGTCAAAGATGTGGTGCTTGAGCTGTAGAAAGACGTCCTGGGTGGACAAGCCCGGGCGGAAACCAAACATGCACGAGGGCATAGGGTTGTTCTCCAAGTACCGGCTGAGCCGGGTCGGAAGAACGCGCTCCATGAGCTTGCCCACACACGACGTAAGAGAGATGGGACGGAGGAAGACTAATTTGGCGTCTTTCCACTGAGGTTGGAGGGCGCCGCGCAGCCAGCATTCGTTGAAGTAGTCGGTTAGGGCTTTGACGAAGGGAGAATCGAGGTTGCGGAGTGCCTTGTCGTGCACTCCGTCGGGGCCAAGAGCTGAGGACCCGTTGAGGCACTGAAGTTCAGCCCTCATTTCCGCCTCGGTGTTTGGTTGGTCGAAAAGGTCGTTGTAGTCAGGGTGGTAGTCAGGGTGGTGTGCGGAGGAATATGCCGGGAAGTAGAGATCACGATGCTCCACGAGAAGTTCCTGCGGTGAGGCCTCGAATGTGTATATAAGGGAAGCCGTGATTTTAGGGCAAGCTAATTAAATTGGTGTGATGATGACGGAAAACAGGCAGAATTATGTGAAGATACATTAATTTATGACTGCATTTTCGTACCGCTCTTTAAGCGCTCGGTAATCCAAAATATTTTTATTTTTTTATTTTCCTAGGACAGACGAATCTGGCGATTGGCGCAGGATTTTTTTAATA
Organism: Amblyomma americanum; assembly: GCF_052857255.1. Classification (NCBI taxonomy): domain Eukaryota; kingdom Metazoa; phylum Arthropoda; class Arachnida; order Ixodida; family Ixodidae; genus Amblyomma; species Amblyomma americanum. The sequence goes on along the minus strand of NC_135499.1, from coordinate 99,144,861 downwards.
GCCTCTAGTATACCAGAACTCAGGAATCAATCATATTTGTTCACAGCTGCCGGGAACGCTGGAAATTGCTCTTAGTTTGTGTTTTTGTTAGATATATTTTGCAGAGCTCCTGTAGGGTCATAAAACCGCTTAATTTCAGCCTGTGATTCTCCATCTGCATGGAAAGCGTCAACCAGTCAAAGAAAAATCAACTTTTGACCTGCAGAGGGCGCCTAGGAAACTAAGATAATCTGTAACGTGAAGAAGAGAAAGCAGAATCCCTGAACTCGGTGATGAATATTTCCCACATTTGCTGTGTATACCAGTTTTGAGAAATAAAAACTGTTGTGTGGTGCTCTTTTGGGGATGACAAAAATATGCTGCAGGAGTTCGACAGGTGGTTACGTCGACGAATTGTGAAAAGAAGAAAAAAACCCGTATGGCAAAAGAGAAATTCAACAAGCGATTACTTCTTCAAATCTTCACAAAAGCTACATACGTTTTTAATACTATTGCGTTGCCAAGACATAACGGAATTAGGTATCACTGTGAATTTTTTTCATTTATTTTCTTATAGATCTTGCTGTGAATTGATTACATTTCAGAAGCATAGCTACGCCTTCCCCTAAAACGGATGTCAAAGTCCCTTTGACTCCATTATAAATTATCAATAATGTCGCAAAAGTTGCGTGACTAGTGTGCGATAGTTGGCATAACAAGAATTGCGAAAGAGCTAGTGGTTCAACAACATCACGCCGTCTAAGAACAAGGAGAAAGGAGGATTTGATTATCAACTCGGAGAAAATTATGAAGAGCACACACTGACAACTATGTGATTATTCGCTTATACAAGAATATCAGAGCACATTACTTTAGCTTGCTTTCCGTTGGAGGGGCTTAAGGTAAATATGTCATCCCGTAGTTGGAATTGATTCCGCGCGTGCGCGCCGGTGGTCCGGTGACTTCATGCGTAAGCCGCTGTGCATATATTTCCATATATGTATTTATGAAAAATAGAAGCCTGTTGAGGGTTTCCTACGCCTCAAGCGGAACTAAAATGTACGGTGTTTATCAGTTGCATCAAACTCGCAATCGGCTTTCCTAACCAACGTAGACCAATCGGCCGGATTTTCACAGCGGGGAGATGCGTTTGGCAAGATTTGCGCGTCGTGCGGGATGTCTACATGGTTTCAAAGTCAATTACAGCCGGGGTCTTCCTATCTGCGCCCAAGCACTCTGGTTCCAAGGAAAACCGAGGGATTGCGAACCATTGGTAAATAATATTTTTCGAATGACTCAAGCTTGAAATGGGTTTTCAGCATGCGGGAAGACCTATAACAAGGCCTGTCACAGTTGTTTTTAGGTTTTCAAGGTTGTAAAGTTCCTTTTAATTTGACGCACTTCCGGCGAAGCCAGTGCTGACATCACTTGATGTTCTTAGCCCAATTCACGTGATGTTCATCAAACTCCAGACGTAGCCTGGTGACAAGCACTAGCATAGCACGACGATTGAAAAAACTCAGCTAGCTCAACGTACTCTTTGCAGCATGCTGCTGCCTTTAGAATTCTACTGCATTAGCAGCTGAAATGAGACAGAACAACCGGAAACGAGTGAATGAGGTTAGCACTGCCGATTCTCTTCCTGTCTCCCCATCCCTCCCCCTTTTTTAAGACGCCGCTGTATCCGCTATGACTGAGCACGACCTTGGTCAGTTTTGCTTAGTAGCCTTCATAATATATTTATCCTGTTAATTTATTCGTCTTCAGAACGACCCCGCTAACGAACGAATACCATGCGCAGAGATGTCCGTGCCAATCGGCCGATTATTGTCTAATGCAGAGTTTAGTGGTTCCTGTTTTTCGTCTCTTCTCCTTTGGCAAAGCCGCTTTTTGTACCATTTTTTTGCACCATTTTCTAGTCTGGCAGAGTGCTTTTGCTTACTCACGGTTGCAATGTTGTTCCTCGGCCTCCACCAACTGCCGTTTTGTGGAAAAGTACGAAGCGCAGTAAAGCACGTTGCCGGGAAAATTGGCTTAGCATCTTGAAACTTGGAAAAAAGGCCTTGGAACAAATCTGCCTGTCCTTTGTGTCCTCCTCTCTTTTGTCTATGTGAATTTATTTTCGCCAAGGTCTTTTTCCAAGCTTCAAGTACGCAACAGTCGGCTTCTTTGCAACAACACCATACGTGTGGTGGTGCACGCTATACAGGAGAAGGGGAAATATTCTTAAAGGGACACTGAGGAGAAATTCAAGTTGGCTTGTATCGATAGAATAGCAGCTACTGATCACAAAAACGCCACTGTTACTGAAAACAAAGCTCTTGTAATGTAGAAAATAGCAAGAACCAAAATACAGGTATCGCCGCCACAGGCCAATCTCGCAAGTACAAGCGTGATGACTTCCTAGGACAAGAGGCGCCACCTTGGAGGAATTTTGTTTACTTCATGGGATCGCGAATCTCCGAGGCTGGCAAAGGAAGGTTGCGCACCGCACCGCTAGCCGTCAGAAATCACGGAGTCTGCGTTTACGTCACGTGTCACGTCACTCTGTTCTGAGACGTCATAAGAGTTGCCTTGGCGTCATAAGAGTTCCCTGAGTTTGAATCAGAGCGGCAGGAAAAATTTTTCATCTCCGAATCCAAATTTATTTGAAATAAATGCATCTTTCGCGCCCGGATAAGCGGCAACGAAGCCATGAAATGCCGAACTATCAGATTTTGCTAACAAAAGAAATTGATAGAGTTCTCCTCAGTGTCCCTTTAAGGACCTAGCACCATCTTTTCTTATCGTAAGTGCTTTATTATGAATAAACGAAAACTAATAATGTTACTCCCAGTGCCTAAAGCCTAGTTATTTACTATAAGTTGAAGGTGGTTCTGCCATTAGCAACAGCAGTAACGTTTCTCCTGATAATTTCCGCGGCCTCGTGATCTAAACTCAGCGTAATTTAAGCGACCTGTAATTCGTTGCTATCAGAATTTTGATTGTTACGTTTATACTAAACATCCTTACTCGACTTGCAGCCGCATCCAAGCGTCACCGCACGTCTTGGCCCAATAACCTGCTTCCTTCATAAGACAGCTGGGCCGCTGTCCCTTTGAATATTAACCCCGATTCCTGGCCTCGCCTCGTGTTAGAACCTTAAAGCTTAGACACAGCCGCCACCGAGGCCTCTGCGGCGCCAATATACGTAATTTATTCATCTCAAACTGGATGTGGTTTGCCATATTATTGTTCATTTACTCATTCCTAGTGAACATCGTAGTGCTTAACACATCACGTGAGACGTCCTCATAAAAGCAGCCGAGAGTGCGTTGGGGGTAGCACAAAATCTTTTATTATCAGTATTTCTAAATTTGACACAAATAAGGAAAAAGCGCAAAATGCGAAATTAGATATACTAAGCTAGAAATTCGCACAGTGGTGAAAACGACCAAGCTTCAGTGATTACTACGAAAACGCATGCTCATGGTTACGAAAAGGGCACCGACAGGAGCATTGGCAATGACTAATGGGTAATTTGGGCACGAAGCAGGGGCGCCAACTTCTTGATATTTATGATTTGATTGAAGCAGAATCATACAAGCTTGTACAAACCCAAAATCAAGAATAAGGGCGTGCTTATGAGGATGCTTTTTTTTATTGAAATACCATGCTCCTAAGGGTAAGCAGCTTTCTTAATTTGGGATCTTTAGAGCATTATTGTAAAATACCTTTTGCTTACAGCAGTATTGATCTCTGCGCTTAAACACATATTGACATGCTCTGTAGCGCCTCAAACGGCAGGCGGTAAACTACGGTATTTTGTTACAAAACAAAAGCGCCATTGTCGATAAAATTTTTAATAAAAGAATTTTTAAATGTGAAGTTGGGATATAGCTTAAGAAGGAGAATTGTTTCCTCAATGTGGTTGTTTTTGTATTTTGCAGAAGTCAAGATATTTGCATTGAAATTAAGAAACAGCGCCAGCGCTCTTATCAACTTGAAAGTTAACGATACTTTCACAAGATTTTAGACAACAGTGGAACAATGTTCGGCTCCAAAATGTACCTATCAATTAACATTTATAAATGTTGCATATTATAACCAGCAGGGGGCCACGGTCACGTGTGCCTCAGCGCCACCACAATGGTATAAATTGCCTGCCCTTGCAGGAGGGCGTGTACTTCATGTTCTGTGTGTACCGACAGGCCTTCGGCAATAAACCTGTTCCCACCGGCAGTCTAGACTGTAACAATAGCGGCGAGGAAACCACGAAATTGCCAGCCCTGAGTGAAGCATCAAATCGCAGCAGCCATCATGAACGACGCCCAAGGGTCAGCACCGTCCACTGGCCACCAGCCGTTCATCGGGTGCCTGTCGGAATTCTGTACCACGACAGGTAACATGGCTATCTACCTTGAGCGGTTCGAGGCTTTCGCGAGAGTGAATACGCTGGACCAGCAAAGCAAAACGGACGTGCTTATCACTATACTAGGGGACGGCGCATATAACACTTTGCGGAACTTGATGTTCCCGCAGGTTCCCGACTAGAAGACTTATCTCGTGATAAAACCGGAGCTTCTGATCGATTACGCGCCGAAGCGGCCCGTAGTCACAGCGTGTTATAACTTTCACAAACGCACACAGAGACTAGGGAGACAGTTGACGACTTAATCCTAGACTTGAAGCGATTGGCGACGAACTGCTCGTTTGGAACGTTTTTGTCTGAGGCACTCAGAGACAAGCTTGTCGTGGGCGTGCGCAGCGTGGTTATTCTGTGCAAGCTTCTGGCCGCTGAATACATGGGCCTAATGTGGGATAAAGCGTGCATTATCGCCACGTTCATGGAAGCCGCTGAGAGCCACGCGAGAGGCTACCACGACCCAGCGTGACACGAAAACCAGAGGAGGACGTCAGGTGGCAACGTGGCGACAGTGCAGAGACTAGGCGGTTGACCACCCACAATCGGCGACGGGGGAAGGCGGGTGAAAGGAAAGTGTCCTCTGACAAGGACAGGGTACCGTCGCGCTTTCGTTGTGGGGGTCACCATCACCAGCAGAACTACCGGCACTTCAAGGCAAGGTGCTACAGTTATTCTCGGACAGGACATTTAACTAGCATGTGTGCCACAAGGCAAATCAATTTCACTGACAAGAAGCGTCTAGTTTAGAATTGTACGCGCTAGGAGAAAGAATTCATCCGTACAAAGTCGACATGAACGTAAACGGGCGAACCATTGCTATGGAAATAGACACAGGCTCTGCGGTATCTTTTATTCCTGAAGACGATTTTGTGAAACATTTTGGACATCTGCCATATCAGCGTGTGCCATTTCGCTTACGGACATACAATGACTGAAGTGAGCAGTTGAAGGGCTGTGTCACTGTAACTGTAACTCATGAATGCGCTTCTGTTACCCTCCCGCTAGTGGTAGCTGCGAATGAACAAGGGCTCACGGTACCGGAATTGCTTGGCTGAGACTGGCTGAAGCACATTCGCCTAAACTGGTCACAGGTCTTCAGAGTGAATGCAATCACTAAACAGGATGGGCTGCTAGCTAAGTACAAGGACGTATTCACGAGCCTAAGTGGAACTATAAAGAGGTTCGAGGGTTCTATTGCTTTGAAGCAAGGAGCACTGCTTTTCTTTTGTAAAGCCAGGCCAGTGCCGTACGACCTAAAATATAATGTTGAAAAAGAGTTGAAGGAATTGGAAGCGGCCGGTGTGTTGTACCCGGTACGCGAAGGCCAATGGGCAACGCCTGTTGTAACAGTTCTGAAGAGTGCCGTGGAAGCCGTCAGACTATGTGGCGACTACCATGTGTCCCTAAACCCCTGTATAGCGGTAGCCTATTACCCGCTGCCATTGCCCGAAGATGTGTTTGCCTCATTGGCAAGGGGGACTTGTTTCAGTGTACATGTTTTATCGAAGGCGTACTTGCAACTTGTAATGGATAACCATTCGCAAGAGTTGCTAACGATAAACACGCACCTCGGCCTTTTTCGCTTCTCGCGTTTACCGTTTGTGTCGCGAGTGCCCCTGCCATTTTTCAATCGGTAATCGATCGGATATTGGTTGGCTTGGAGGGGACAGTGTGCTATCTCGATGATGTTCTAATCACAGGAAAGAGCGAACACGAGTGCCTGAGACGTACTGAACAGGTGCTAGAGCGACTACGGAAGCATGGCATACGTGTCAATGGCGAGAAAATTCAATTTCTGAAACACCGCGTCCGCTACCTAGGTCACGAAATTGACGTAGGCGGCATTTATTCCACGAAAGATAAAGATAAAGACATATTGAGGGCTCCAACCCCGACTAGCGTCTCTGAACTGAAGGCGTTCCTAGGACTATTGAATTTATACTCTAGGTTACTTTCCCAGACACCAACAACCTTAGAACCACTCTACAGGCTGCTCGGAAAAGGTTGTTCGTGGGAGTGGGCAAAAGAGAGCGAGAGCAGCTTTAAGAAATGCAAGTTGCTTCTAAGTGAGGACTCAGTGCTGGCTTTGTACGACGGAAACAAACCGCTCCGCCTGACGTGTGACGCATCCGCGTATGGCCTCGGAGCGGTGCTCGCGCATACTGGGGGTCACAACGAGAGACCCATCGCTTTCGCGTCCCGCACGCTTACAGCGGCCGAAAGAAACTATGCCCAAATTGAGCGCGAAGCTCTAGCCATTCAGCCGCTGACGCACTTGTTCTATCCGAATAGACATAGCAGTCAAGTAGCGATTGCAAAAGTGCAGCGATGGAAAAATCTTTTGGCCTCTTATCAGTATGTCATCAAGCACAAGAAGGGTGAACAAGTAGGCCAAGCAGACGGTTGATCAAGGCTCACGCTGGAGACAACTGTAAAATAATTTTTTTTCGTCACTATCGGAGGTTCCCGCCACAGCAGAGAAAGTAGCTGAAGAAACAAGCAGAGGTGATCTTTTGAGAGCAGTAGTCGACATGACGTGGCGAGGTTGGCCACAAGAAACAGGAGAGCAATACCGCCCGTATTTCAATCGTCGACATGAGCTGTCGATAGAGCAGGGTTGTTTGTTGTGGAACAATAGGGTTGTTATTCCGACAGCCCTCAGGTCAAGTGTTGTGTCCTTAATGCGTAAGAGCCACCCAGGAATGACGAAAATCAAAATGCTAGCCTGAATTTGGATTTGGTGGCCAAATCTGGACACAGATCCAGAGAACATAGTACGAAGATGTGAGGTCTGTCAAGGTGTGCGGAATTCTCAGTCAATACCGATTCAACCTTGGCCAATAGCAGCAAACCCGTGGAAAAGGGTTCATTTGGATTTTGCGGAAGTGGAAGGAAAATCATTGCTGCTGCTGGTAGACGCCTACTGAAAATGGCTCAAAATAAAAGTAACGCATGGAACATCAACCTTCGCCAGGATGGAGGCGGTAAGGAGCAGTTTTGCGGCGTATGGCCTACCCATTGTTGTGGTGACAGACAACGGCCCACAATTCAGATCCAGTGAATTTCAACACTTCTTGGAGCAAAATGGTGTTAAACCAATGTTCACGCCACCATATTACCCTCAGTCCAACGGGGCCGTAGAAAGACTTGAGCAGACCACGATGAGAGGTATCTTGAAATTGCACCTCGAAGATGAGACAGCCGGTCGAAGGCGGTCCTTACAGCACCCTATCGATAATTTTCTGTTTTCATGCAGGACGATGGTTCATTCATTCACAAAATCAGCACCCTGTGAAGTGTTTCTCGGACGAAAAATTCGGACCAGACTTTCCAAGCTGAAACCATGCAGAATGAGCTTGTGGAAAACAGAAGTGAGAAAAATGAGCTCACGGCAAATGCGAGAAGGGGAAACAGCCGCGAGTTTACGCCAAGCGAAGAGGCATACGTCGGCACCCTTCGCAACGAAAGTGTGAAATAGTGACTTAGAGAAATTGTTAAGAAGGTGTCAAAAATTACGCTCCTTGTATGTGTAAGGGGGGGGGGGGGGGCGGTCTTCGGTTTTGTCATGCAGATAACATAAGATGTAAAGTGGAATCGCCAAGGGTTCACTGGTCCGAGATGCACCTGTCGGAGAATACAGAGCATCAAAGCGAGGCGTTACCCGAAATTGAACCGAGTAAAGGTACATTAGACATCGGCACGTCCGTGCAGGCGTCGGGGCCCTTGGGGGAGGGGTCAGTAAGCGAGCAGATTTCCACACAACAGCCAGCAGGACCAGTGCCCCTGCGGCGGTCTACTAGGACCCGGCGAGTGCCCGAAATATATGGGTACTAAGGATCGCTTGGTAGCGATCCAAAATTAGGGAGGAGAAAAGTATTGCATATTATAGCCAGCAGGGGGCCACGGCCGTCTGTTAATCAGCACCACCACAATGGTATAAACAGTCTGCCCTGGCATGGGGGCCTGCTCTTCTTGTTCTGTGTATGTACCGACAAGCCATCGGCAAAAAACCTGTTCCCACCGGCCTTCTCGAGTCTAAAAATAAATAAGTAAATCTAGAAAATTTTGTACTTCTAAGCGCTTCAAATTAAAAAAAAAGTATGCGTCATCTACCGTGTACATTCTGAGGTACGACAGGGCATTTCTATACATGTTGAACTGCAGAGATAAAAACCTGTGGTAAGGAACACTTCTTTGGCAATTATTTTTTAAATACCTTAATTAAAGCAATACCTTACTCTTATTATCATGCACCATGATTTCTGCAGAAATAGAACAGGTTTGTTCGCAAGAAGGACCCTGTGGTTCAATATGTTTTCATCCTAACCATATTATTTTTTTTATTCAAAATCTAAAATATTAAAACTTTGGCGCGTCTCCTTTTGTGTGGAACACCCCTAGAGATTTATAATGAAATGCCATAATTCTCGAAAAGGAGGCGGAAAAACTTTCATTCTCAAATACAAAAGCCGAACTTGAGGTCGATGATAGGCGATCGGAAGACGGTGTTTCCTGGTAACCTCGACAGCTCGCTCAAATTCCCGGCGCTAGATAGCCAGGTCCGAACTGAGGACCGCAGCCTCCAACAAATGTAAAAAAATAAAAATTGTAATCTAAAAGAACTTAGCCTTTCATTAAATTTTGCGGTCGGTAAAAGCGTACGCTTCAGGAAGAACACGAGTTCTTTTTTATCATTACAGCGCAAAATGTGACCTCGCTGCTCTGTATAGTTATTGCGAATAGCGTTTTATCATGAACCCTTTATGAAAATAACAATGAGCTGGCACAACATAGCAATAAAAACAAATAGGATTTTTGCCGGCCATTCCCTCACCAGAAACCGAATAAATGATCTAAGCAGAGGTTCTTAAGAGATCTTCGTGATGAATGCACAGTTGCCGAAGCACGTGCATAAAAAGCGCATGAACTTTCGTCACTGCTTAACGCCAGCCTCACAGTTGGCAACGGGGATAAGTTACCACCACCTGCAATGCGTGCGAACGAAAGCCTCCATCTTCCCAAACAAGGATTCAGTTCAAATGAAGGAGACGAACAGCCACTGAAGGCGACAAGCATAGAGTACTATGATCAGAACCGTCTGTGAAGCACAGGACGCGAAATTCGGAGGTTGCGGATTTCTGATGCCACCGATGGCATGCGGTTGTTTTGTAGCGATAGCTACATTAGGGTAGCATTTCGAGCCTTCAGCTTGGCGACGCTGCACCTGCACCTCCATGGGCGCGGAAAGCATCCTGGGGCGATGCGCTACTTGGTGCAGGACAGTAGTTTTTTTTTTTCAGGAACACAGAGTGGTGGTTCTAGGTTGTTTCATTCCGAATCCACGGCGTGCTCAGTGCGCAAACAACTTCGGCGGAAAAGTAGTGTGCAAAAGCCATAGTAGCTCAAACGCAAAAGCGCACGACGCCAATAAAAGGTTTCTGTTTTCCGAAATGCTGTGGAAAAACCTTTTAAAATGTTGAAAACACAAGTTTTTTTACAAGCATAATTCGTTTTAAAGGTGCGCTTGTTAAGCACGAATTATTGGCTTTTGTGGCCTGCGATGCTTGGCCAATAGGAGAGCAAGCCATCGCTTATTTTGAGCAAACTTTGCATTTACATGCTTTTCTTCTCCTTTATTGCAATTTATACGCAGGATATTGAGTTATTGAATATTCTTGATGATTTAAAAACGTTTGTTTTTTTATTTTTTGGTCAAAAGTTGTAGTTCTGCAGTCGGTAGCTCTCCGCCCCATGATGCTTAGAGCGCCCATGGTGGTACATGTGGTTTCGAGGAAGCTCTATGCAAACTACTATAGGCGGGGCGCCAGCTTTCCCTCTAGTTAATAGTAAGAAACTCTATGGGAAAGGGGGATATCGCCATCCAGCCACATAGTGGATATGCGAAAAGGATTGCGTTTTATGCGAAATGGATTGGTTTCATCGGATACAGCATAATGAAATATCTTACAGGAGAACGGGTGGTTGATGTGACTTAATTAGAGCGAAAAATGTCCAAAAAAGCGACGGAATTGAAGCAAAACTGGCGCCAAGTTTGAGAACACCACAACTGCGCGGAGCCAAGCATGGCGCGCAATTTGAAAACAAAAGCGTGGCGCCAAGTTTGAAAACTCAAAATGGGCAATTGATACAAGAGGGGCGAGAAGGCGTCATTGCTTCCGCATTCCTCCAGTGCGGGTTACCGCTGTGGAATCGAACGTTTTTAAGTCATCGCTCTGATGAAGCAACACTGGTAATTAAAAGTTCTCCTATGGTACGGCGATTGGTAAGTGTCAACAAAAAGATCCAGCACTGATGCACAGGCCAGTGTGAAGTGCATTCTTGCTTTTCATCTCGTTGTTCTCAAATGGTGCCACAAGACAAAAAATCAACTTCAACATCATAACTCCTTCAACAGTAAACAAAAAGCACTTAACTGATAGAAATGTGAGACGTGGTACATCGCTGAGAAATTTAAAATGAGCTGAAACAAGCGAGATTGCGAGTATTTCGGAGAATCTAAGAAATAACGAAAAGCAAATCGCTACTCCCGGTCTGTGACCCTTTCAATCTTTTCATCGTGGGCCAGTCGTATTGTGCCTACGGCTAGAAATGAAAGTGGTTGTACAAATTTAGGAAAAACCATCTTTGGCGTTCGGGAGAAAACCAAAAAGAGGAAATGTGCAGGAGGATACGGATTTTATATATATTTTTAATCGTCAAATAAACTGCATTCGACAAAATAAATTTCCGCAGATTGGTAATAAAGCATCTCAGAACAACGTGCACTGCTTGAAATGGCAACAGAAAGATCGCCCTCATTAAACATTTTTTTCCGCTGGTCGTCTCGTTGTGAGTATATGCTTGTGGCTTACGCAGGAGTAAATGAAGTTATATCCGAGGCGTTAACATTGTGGACTTCATTTAGAAGAGAGAGAAAAACCTTCTTATCCGTTCACAAGTTCTGCAAGGACTTTTGAGGGAAACTGGATTACGCTCTGTATGGATGCAAGTTGACTCGTTTAAAAGTTCTCCTAATGAGAGGGATAGAAATTATTATAAATCAACCGAACAGTTTTTTTCGGCACCCATTCTAGCTTTTAGATATTAGTTTGTGTAACGGTATATCAGATAACGGCTGCATTGTATGCCACTGGTTGTATGATTATGTTATCTGCTAGTAAGCGATCGTATCATGTGGAGGACGGGTAAAGTACCCGTCAATAGTTCTGGAACATTTGTTTACATGTGTTTTAAGCTGCAACGCTTAAGCGCAATAGGACGAGCCAGCAGTTAGTCTCTAAAGCTCGTATAGTGGTGTTTCAAAAATACACGAATTTCAAATTACGTTTCCTATTCGAATATTTTGCTCTAAAGTGTGCATTAGCTTTTCTTCATTCAAGGAGAATTCGACAGTTGCAATGGGAAACAAGAAAATTCCTTTGAAAAACATTGTTTACAAGCAATCCCCAGCCGGCGGCAGTAGCGCCACCTCATCTTGCTTACGATGGTGATTAGTTTTTTTCCATAGCCTAAAGTTATTGTAGGTGGTATTTCTGCATATGGCACTAGTTGTAGAACATATATTTTTCTGCAAGGAATTCACTTGACCGGGTGCAGTAGGAGGAATTCTAGGGGAACCTTTCGCTCTACGCGATCATCCGCGTTGCCTAAAAAACCGCGTTCTTCGAGAAGCTACGCATTTGTAGCCTTGAATCACTGCTTTCAATATCGCTGGGCTATTCATTCATCATTTTTTTATTCCCACAAAGGTCGGCATGAGAGGAAGAAGAAATTATAGATTCCAAGGTGTGCAGGAGTTGTGCATATTTTTGTTCTTGCATACATTACGTTATGCATAAAACGAAATGAGAACCTCTTTGTAGGACCTTACATTGAGGCCAGGACACGAGCTATCACATCTGCAGATCACATTTGAATAGCAGGAGCACTTCGGGTCGGAGAACTTGTGAATTCTCTTCTCTATTTGTGGTCCTCTAATTGCATTAGAGACAAGATGAAAGGACTTTTTGGCATTATCTGCGCCATTATCATTCAGAACTTAATTCTTGAAGGTAGTCTCTTAGCATCCTCTTTTTCATTTCTCTCAACTGCAGACGAAATATGCCATCGATCTTTCATTTTTGACTAAGCAATTGGAGTTGGATGCCTGGATACGGGAGTGCAATGTCCATTGTCTTATCCGTACATGCAACGTGCTGCGGTACTCACCCTAGACGCTTTTCCTCGTAGTGTCTCTCGCGGACAGCTACTTAGAGGTAAGCCAGGTTTCTGTCATTACATCTGAACCGTGTTAACAAGTGCCGCCTATAACGAAAGTGTAATCGAAAATGCTGTATAATCAAATTAAATGCTGAAATTAATACGAAAAAATTTTGAATTGAATGAGACGTGTGATACCCTAGCGTTACGTTTCACTCCAAAACGACATGAGAATTACCTCGCACGGAGCTCGAAGGCATTTGCTGTTGAATTCTGCATTGTTGGTCTCGTTTGTGGTGTATTTTCTCATATAATTTTCCCCGTCGTATTGTAGGCTCCTCTGCGTTATAAGAAGGCATCTGAAGATTTTCTTCCTCCTGATTGCGCATGCATAAAGAACTGAGTTGTGACATACTTTGTAGTACTCGCGGTGTTTACCCTTTGTAGCTTTTGTGGTGCAGCTTCCGACAGTACCTTGTACTGACGGAATTCACTGGTAGCGATGGTTGCAGTGGCGGGAGTGTTTAATATCTCTTATGCATTCGATTAAGAAGACTTTTCGAGGCGCTTTATCTTGAATTCGAAACGGCTTCTCGTCCTGAATGTGTAATTATGTGGTCATAATGAAAAGAGAGCCGTTTATTCAAACGCAACCTCTAACAGCACGATCACACTTTCCATTTCGCCGACCTTTGGTTAGAGTGCTGTGTTGGGCTCTATGGCGCATAACTAAGTGTTTTTCACGCTATGTCATTAGAATATTCCGCCGCGTTTTATAGCTAGGCGAAGTAAATATGATTTAGTATTTGGACACACTTTGCTGTAGTCTTGTGTCATTTAGAGTGGCAAAACATTCTGTATGCGTGTACAAGCTGCTCAGGGAGCTTTCAATAAGGAGTGTGTCGTGATTGCTCTGTGCTCCGGCTTCTGCTGCTTATCCCGGTACAGGTGCGCGTCGTGGATGCGCCGCATAAGGCTGCTGTGGGAAGTAGCTCTGTATGTTGCGGTGGAGCATAAGGAGCCCACGGAGGAATTACGCTACCGCTCCTACCTCGCACCAACTCAAGGCATGGGAATGAGCAAAAAGGAAGAACTGTGCGCCATGGAAGAGGAAATTTACCGGGCTGTCGGTTCGTCCCTGGACCTGGCGTCGCCCATGGATTTTCTTCGTCGCAACTGCAATGCTGATAAGGTATGTGCATGTGGTGCTTCGATTGCTTTCCCTCCTTATTGATATCAGTGGAGAGTATTGCGCATTATCTTCATTCCGAAGCAGAGAATATAGAAGCCTTCAGTGTATTAGAGCGGCGACCTCATTCATTTGTCGACAATAACAAAAAGCCTGTGATGTTTCTCGCCATCTACGACGAGGCTTCATTGGTTATAAGTTCTATAGGTGCTTGATACAAGCGACCTATCAGAAGAGGGACTAAGCTGTCGTATTGTTGGCACCACTGTATTAACGCTGTTTTCAGATTCAAATGGGAGCATTGATGTTGCAAGACTTTATGTAGAGTACACAAAGGAATGCCGATGAAGTACAGACGCTTTTATCGGGTGCTTGTCAGGGTGATTTTTGTTAATATATTTATGTTCATGTTAAGTTGTTACTATTGCGGTGTCGGTCTATCATCGTCGGTTTCTATGCCCACGCGATAACGTTACACATTGTAGAAGCATGCAGTACTCTATCCAAGAGCTAGTCATGACTTGTTATGGCGAATCTGTCTCTTAATTAATGTAGCAGAGACACGTAACTTCGGCTGAATATTTTTTTATTTGTTATAAAGCGTACGACAATCTTCTGAATGGACCAGCAGATTGTAATCCCCTAGGACCCATAATCATTTTTATCGATGTTCCTTTCTTTTCAAAAGCGGAGCAATGGCTGTGACGTCTCAAGTCCGTAGATGTCACATGAAGCTAGGAAAAACTTGGGATATAATCACTGCTTCCTCGTCTCAGTTAACGTTGATGAAAATGCCCGCCGGCCTCAAGAGGCGGAACACAAGGGCATTAGTAGTGGTTATATTGCAGTTTGTCTCGTGTTTCACGTCACTGTAGGGGCCTTTGATGTCATTGCGATATGTAGGCTTTTAAAGCCAAAGAGTAAGAGGCGAGATATATTGCGATTTTAAATTGCTTAGCGGTCGCAGTCGAATACCACGTTGTGATTCACGTATACTAATGTTTTTACGCCCAGTTATAAAGCGGAAAACATGCGCAGAAAAATTAGACGCGTACTTTCGTTTAAACTGACGTTGAGGACAACTCTGTCGACATTTTGTGCTTTTACTTTATATTTTGTTATTCTACAGGCATTTCCGGGCATACTGTTGCTTTTTCAGCAGCCTAATCGGCTGCATAGTATTGGTAATATTGAGTATAAAGTTTTATCTGTCATTTTTCTTCACTTTCGTCTAGTTTGAAATGAAGCACGGTGCAGAATTGATTATGGCGTTGGCGCATGAAAATTTTCGCACTCTGAATTTTAATAGAGAATTCGGGGTGTTATGACAAACGATGTGGTTTACTGTTTAGATTGCGGTAATGTACCTGGCCAACATCAATTTATCATCAGTCCCCATTGAAAACCGAATTTTCTCCTATAACAGTTAAACTTTGTGTGATCGAAGTTTGTAAGCCGGTGTATAGGGTAAAGTTCCAGCCGCACCCGGATAGTTTGTTTGGATCGTCACTATGTGCAATCAGCAGCCAAATATCAAATTGGATGATATTTTGATGCGCATGATTGTGCAATAAAAGACACTAATTTTGCTTGGCTGGAAGGGGGAGTTTACAAGGCGGAATGTTAGTCCGGAAGGTAGGGAAAGGAATGGTATATTTTGAAGCGCCGTTAAGAAAACAACATATTCAAAGGTAATAGTAGCGTCTCACCAACCTACGTGCTAAAGTTGTGATAAAACTCTCTTTTTTTTGCTAAAAATGTTGTCGCAAAGATTTTTCGCCGAGTTCAAGGCAAACAAATTTTTTTCAGAATTATCCAACGCTGTTGAGTTCCGCGTCTAGCAGGTTTCTAAAGGAGTAATTTATTTGTTTTTCTTCTTACCAGTTTTTTGGGACAAAATATAGCAAGGCACGAGATCTCGCTTCCACAGATATGCTTAGTGGAGTTGTTGACTTTCTAACTGACCGGCTGCCGCATGTTTCTTCCCCTCAACAGGCAAGCGAGCAGGAACATCTCACGGCTTTGAACATCCTCGAGTTATGCCTTGTCGACTTCACCATGGCTTGGATGAAGCCCTCCAAGAAGGCCGCATCTGCTCTGTACTACGCCATGCGCTTGCACGGAAAGCAAAACCTGTGGTATGCCATTGAGTCCTCACTATCTTTCCTGTGAACAATTAAAAGATTGAACTAAATTCGGCAAAGACTTCATTAAAGTTTTATACAAGCATCATCGTTGGACTGAATTCACGAGATGGAAAATAACGCATCTTGTCTTTCCCGGCCAGAGATGGGTCTGCTGTTTTTAAACAGATTTATAGTTATTAAGCACAACTTATCCAAACTCATTTTAAAAAAATTGCAGGACTCTTCAGCTTCGCATTCAAGAGTAGAACACGACAGCGTGCTGCACCATTGCCATGTAGTCCATGGAACGCCATCGCCCGTTCGGCGCGATGCCTTGCCCGTTAGACAAATCGCTCTGATACGTGCGGTGAAACGGACGCGCGGAGCGGCAGACCACGTAAAGCGCTGCCAGGCGCCTTGTCGAAACGCGCGGGACTGAAGTTGCACTCGTAGTTCGTCGGCACATCGTTCTCGACAAACTCGATGCTACGAACGCCAGCATAGATTCCGCGCCGAACGAATGGGCAGTAAGTCGCAATCTTCGTGGCGAACTCGCTTTGGATGTGTGCTGCGTTGTTCGCCGCTCACCGCTTGATTCCTGAGTGCCCGCACAACCCCGCTGCGCCCGAAAGAGCGGAGCGGGAACTGCAAGTGTTCCTGTATATGCTCCCTGTGGAAGCATAAACAGGAGGCGCTGCCGTCGCGGGCCATCTGTTGGGGCAGTGGCGTACACTGCGAGGAGGAGAAGGATGAATTTTTCGCTCACGGACAACGCCGACGACACCGGCTTTTCTGCGACACGAGCTCCTTACCGCTCGCGCGTTAAAATACGCTACTTTTCAAAGGTTGCATTACTTCTGTGTTGCCTTACAGTCCGCAGAACCTCTTTCGCGCTCCTCTGAGATTCGTTCTCCTGCACGTTTAATGTGATCGCAATTTGTCTAATTGGAATTGGCGGCATAAGTGCGCGGAATTAACTAAGCTTCTAATCGAATATCTTTACGACAAAGAAATTTTAACTCTGATTGGTGCAATGTTGTATTTTTTGCTAATTTTCCGAAGTACGACCTAAAACAGGTGAGCATTTCGTGAAAGCCTAATTTGTTTGTGAATAAAACAGTCGCATCTGATGTTTCACTCGGCTGAATGGTATTCACTTCATGAGAGGCTATCTGTATTCAGCGTTGCATTAAAAAAATACGTATAACCCCCCCGCTAACTGCAAAACGGGATGTTTTCGGCAACGCTAGTAGTACCACTCAAATAGCCTCTTCAGTGCGTATATTTGCTCTTCTCGAGTCGCTGCGACTACTGATCACACTGCTATTTATTTCCAGCTGGGGCCCCGAGATGCAGTTGTGCAGTGGTCAAGACATAGGCGTCCTGCACACTATAGTGACACGAATGCAACTGTTGATGATAGCCACCTGCGAAAGCGAAAATTGGGTGGGTATCTATTTTGCATGTTCTCAACGTATAAACCTTGAGATAGCTCGTCTATTGGCACAGACCGTACATGTCACAAGCGGCTAATTTAAATGAGAGGAGTTTTGCTTTATCTGTGGAGTATAATACATGAGATGAGCAAGAGTGAGCAACAGTGGTGACTAAAATATCTCATATCCAGCAATTCAGCACGAAAACATTTTTCAACAGGAAAGAGTTTATGAACGCAATTTTTTTACACATTGTAAGAATCAGTGTGCCCGCCGTTTTCCTATGGCTAGCTTCAATTTTTTTGCGGATACGCTTTTGCTAGTGTCTAAAATGTTCCTAGTTGGTTTTTTATGGCAGGTTAACTATTAGACGCGAGTGGCGAAGGATTTTATAAATAGGTTATAAAGGCCTCATGAGAATCAACCATTGCCTAAAATATTTCCATAACAAAACCTTACAGGTTTCAAGCTTTTTTCTATTAATGGATAAGAATGACAGAGCTGCTGTTCGCAGTGTCATTAGAAAAACATTGCAACACCTTTTTTGCCGCATCTGCTTGTCTTTTGCAGCAACACATTAAACATTTGGCTTATTCTATTGCAGGCCTAATGCAGATCTACGAGAAGGAGTAGTCTGACTCTTCCGATTGATCATCGAACACCAAATCGCACCAGCTTCGCCTGATTTGAAAGGAACATTTCTGAAGTTCAAGCTATGCCCTCCAATGGCTGTCTTCTACTGCATTTTAGGGGGCTCTACATATTTCGGCAATTGCAGTCATTTTCTGTTCTCTTATTATTTCTCATGCATTGCTCGTATTAAAGTGTATTATTTAAGTGACCGCAGCGTCATGTGTACCTGTGCAGCACAGCTTCCTGCGTGAAGTGGCGCTGATATTAAAGTGCTACAGCTTTATCTTGAAAAATGGTGAGTTGGGCGAGTTGGATTTAGTTCATTTTGGCGGTAAAATTTAGCGCGAAAAGGCGAAGGACGCAGAAAGGGGGCAAAACAGCGCTTGTTTTGTCCCCTTTTGGTGTCCTTCGTCCTTTCGCGTTCAATTTTACCGCCAAAATGTATCTTGAATGTTGAAGTCAAAGAGGGTTAACTGTAATTTGGCGCTGAGAAGTCATCCTCTCGCATTATTGGTCTTGGTTTAATCCTGCGGCTCCTGGCACGCTACAGGTTTTTAAGAATGATCCTCTAAACAGTCAGGAACCCGTGATTCACTGCTTCACGCCTTAATTTCACTTCCTTTCTCAAGTTAAATGAAGACGCGTCTAGCGTATATATACGTATACTGAGGTTCAGCATTCTGTTAAAATACTTTGTGTATGGTGATGTGATGGAGGAGAGGCTCTCTAAACAACATAAAGAGCCGTTTCGTTAACGGAATTCGGAGTTCGCCACAGGGAAATATATAATACTGTGGTTAGCTGGGAGGTTATGCGAGGGTGATCTACAAAATGCTCTCGAGTCGGTAATCAAAAGCGTTATTTGGCCAGTAGCCTGCCATTTCCTTTTTTGCTGGCAGTAAACTCGTCTTGAGAAGTTGTTCAGTTCAACTTCGTTTCAGGCATGTGCAGTTGCAAGCGGAATCAGCTGTTGCGAACCGTCACGAACCGGTGTTGCTATCTCAGCGTCACGAAAAGGTGTACACTCGATTTACACTTGTATAATTCGGACACCGAATTCTACGATCGTAAACGCAATGAACAATATAAAGCACGCTTCCATCCACATTATATTCGATGCAGAGCAAATGCATTGCCCTAAAATGTTCTGGCGTTCAGCTGTAAGAGGGTGCTTCGACGAATGACCTCTGCAGGAAAGAAGTGGTCGGAAATAATGCTCTCGAAGTGGCGAAGATTGCGGTTGCAGTTTAATGCGCAGGATTTCGCACAGATGGAGGAAAGGAGTGGGAAAAATTTTGTGCGAGTCGTTTCTCTCTGTTGTAAACAAACTGAGCATGGTACAAATGCAGATGTGATATCCATGTTCGAAACGGGAATATGCGGTCGACGGACGCAACAAGGTGACTTAAATATCAGTGGAACGCTTCGCAGTGCCTATGTTTCCCACACATTGTAAGTACTGTGAAATTATTGCTGTGTAGGCAAAGCAATTGAGTTATATCAGCTCAAGGATTAAATTCTGCGGCAGTTCGTTCGAGCCTTCCGTGTGTGCAAATAACCAGATATAACAGTGGAGCAAGCTTCTATAGCGCTGACTGCGCTCGAAATAAGCATCTTACAGCAAGGTGAAAGCTTGTATCACAATGGGCGTGCTTCTTTCAATATGTATTAATATATATTTTTTCAAAGTGATAACTGATGCGTTGCCTGCGTGGGGAGAGCTGGCGAATAAGAACACCATTTGCCAGTTGAGCGAAAGTCTGTTGACTTCTTTGAAATTGAAACCAACTTGAGCACTTTACTCAGTAAAGTAAAGGGCCTGGATTCTTTCTCAGAGCAAATATCTGAAATGTGGGCGTTGAAGCTAAAAAGTGTTCCAGGAGGTGTCAACGGAAAGGCTGTGTCTAATACTAAAGAGAAGAATCTGCTTTTTCTAAATTAACCACGCACAAAAGGGCTTCATCGTCGTGTAACGTTGGAACGCTGTGAGGACGATACCGTTACCCGGTTGTAGGCGGATGTTTTTCCTGTTGAACGTAGTAACATATGACGACTGTGCATATGTGCGCGATGGCTGAGGACCCCACAACTCCCGCATGGTCGGCAATCTTTACCGCTTCGGTACCAACACAAAGACATGGAGCTCGACTGAGGTGTGTATTGATCAGACACGTTTCTCTGCTACTCTGCCTGCGTGGTAGGACACCGTGTGTGCGCTCTTTGAGAAAAGTTTAGAGCCCGGTGGTTCTGCTTCTAAGCCTTGCTCTGGGACAGCTGTACCATTCATGGAAATCCTACCCATTGGAGGAGGCAGGACCGGAAATCTTATCTTCAGGAAATTTGGATTACTCGACATCACATTACGAACCGCACAGTGTTCTTCAGAAGTGAACCGCCTGGGCTCTCAAATTTTATCACAGGTTGTACATTATTAGTCGCCAACCGTAGGTTCACTTTCTTGACCTGGATGCTTACAAGTCATCCACTTTAAAACAGTGTAGAAGGTGCAATATGCTATCCTAGTGGCTCGGCCTGTGCCATCATTAGCCGGATTACCTCTGGCGCAGCGTGGCCTGGAACAACTGTGTGTTTTACCTGGACACAGTTAACTCGACCTTGGTGCTCCCGGAGTTACGCCTCAGCCATACCCTCATCGTGCCTAAGCAAGACATGTGTACATATTCGATTTTTACAACACGCAGATACGTATCGGGTTTGCTGAGGTGCACATAAAGTACCACCCAGAGAGGTCACGATGAACACAAGTGAAGCCAAATCATTCGGACCCATGTGCTAGAGTGCTCCATGCGTTGTGCGTGACTGGGCGTTTGCTTTTCGCGGCCACACTGAAATTAGTGCTGGGACTGTCTGGATCGCGGCATCGTCGGGCTTCGGCAAAAAAAAAACAAAGAAGGAAAGCCTAGACAAGTGGAGAGAGAAAAATGGCAAAAATAAGAAGCCTCTTAAAGTTAGAAACTAATATGTTTTAGTGCTCACAGTTACCGGGTCGCTGGCACTCGGGGTAGTTCCCTGAGTTTCATTACGAAACGCTTTATTACGTCAGCGCTATGCTTGATCACGCGGAATTATCCACTACTGAGCTGGTATAATCACTCTACGTAATGGGGCCGCACTAGTTGCAGTACAGTGCCTGGAAAAGACGGTTTACAGAAACTAGAACCGAGAGATATTGCAGGCTTACTGAACACCCAGCAGAAAATATTAACCCTTTATTTTTTTGGACTGTCCAGCTTTGAGCAGAACGAGTCGACCGTTCTATAGCCAGCGCTATCCATGTAGCGGTAACCCTCATGCCATCCATTAAAGAACAACATCCTATAAAAAGTTAAATAAATGACGTAAAGTTTCACCGGGAACAAAAATAAAGCTTCTTGAACATACTCGGACGCATCTGTTCCCGCCAAAATATGAACTGCTCGTTACATCGTAGGCTGCGCAGTACACGAAGAAACGACAATGCGGGCGTTATCTTTCAGAGCCTGCTGAGTGGAAATTGCTGCTCCAGCAAAATTACACGTGGGGCGGAATAACAAGTGTTGAACTTAAGTTTAAAAAATGAATACAGGACCAGAATACACACATACAGTATATGCCCGGGGACTTCGCTCTTCAACTCAACGACAAAAGTCACCGTTGACCGCCTCTTCACAGTGCGACAAATTGACTCACAAACTTAATCTCCCCCCCCTCTCTTCTTCCTCCGCCTCTTCAACGCCTTTTGCATCAGAGCTTTCGTTCCTTTGGCCTCCTCTATACTTAAAGACGCTAGCTACTGCCCTCAGTCACGCCTAATGAAGGAGCCGAGTCGTCTTCGAAACGTTGGTTTAAAATTAATGTTTTGGTTAGAGATGGGCAGATTAGTATAAGTCTTCAAACCCAACCAGACAGGCAAATCGGTTGAAATGCTTAGATTTTTGTCGCTTTTGATTCGTATTAATTCAAACGTTGCGTGCGTTTGAGGCAAGCGCGTCCATACAGCAGGCGCTGTGAAAATGTATATTCCAAGAAGCTTATATGCCCATCGCAGTGCCCATCAGGATCAAGGATATCAATAGCACTTCCTGAAAGCCGACAAGAAGCTTCAGTACACTTTGAGTTGCTGTCCTTTAATGTCGTTTCCTATTTATGTACAGGATGAATATAACACCATAGGCGGTCCAGATTAGCAATCACTTTCATTCAATAAAACTACTGTAGTTCTGTGGTTGCCGTGATGTGTTTCATCCTCCGGCTTTGAAGCAGGTGTGTTGAGAGATGGACAGTTTGTCCTACCCAAAATCATTGACCACGACTGGCAGCTTGTTTTGATGAATTTGTTTCCTAGCCGGTTACCGTTGCGTTCCTCCAGACCAAACTGTATTGCAAATTCCTAAAACTGAACCTTTCTGAGCTACTTTTACATTAATCGTATTCTTCCAACTTTTCACAGACTTCGCATTAAAAATGTATCTTCTTTAGTGCTCAATCTCCTCTCTGTCCTTTTTAATGGAGAATTTTGTTGTTTATCCTTCTCGCTTTTCTTGAAACTCGTACCCGACTGGTTGCAATGTACAACACCTGAAATTGGCAGGAAATGGAAAACCAATTTTACAGTACTTGATCGAGAAATTGCACTCCGGCAGCCCCTCTGCCCTGACCGATCTACCAGACAAGCAATGGTTGCAATCTGCGAATAGTTTCTGAATTTAAATTCCATGTTTTCTTAGAAGCCGCACATGTTTATAATGTGGGAAGACGGAGAGCCGCATAGACTGGTACTGCGAAAAAAGAAAAAAAAAATCTCCTTATGCAGTCATCCTCCTCTTTTTCTTGCTTTCAAGCCAAATCGCACTGATTTTGCGGGGCAGTGCGAGAACTAATCTCTTAGCTAATTTTAGGCAATGGTTGCTTTTTAAAGATAACGCTGGCATTTTGATGGTGAATGAAAATATGAATAGCCGCAAGAAATGAATATCTGCTCGCCTTTGAATACGCTGACTGCGTGCAAGCAGTGCCACAATGAATGCCTGGAGTAGCATGTCAGGCCAACAACCAGGCAGACCTCTTCTGTTTCATTAAAGTCTCTCCTCCTCCGCCTCCTCCTCCTCCACAAAGAATGCTTAGAGAAATACTTAGGATCCCTGCTGTGAACAACAAAGTTTTAGACACACTCTGAACCCGTGGGGTAGCTCGGCAAGTTCATAGAGGCCGCGAAAAGCACACATTCAAGGCCACTATTTCCACCTGTTGGCGGCTCATGGAAGCTGGTTTTGCCAGTGGCTCACTGGTTGCTCACGCCACACCCAATAAAATTTGAAGGTGGCCCACTGGTGGGCTATGAGGCACATGGACTAAATGGCTGCGGGGGAGGTTATATATGCGCATCGGGTGAACGTTGAAGGTAAAACGCCTATGACAGCTGTCATCTAGATGTGATATGACAGATTAAGAAATGTGTCAGAAAGCACATCCAGTTTTAGCTGAGGAGTGGTGCACAAAAGTACCGGGCGTCAGAAACCCCGTGTCGAATGTCCCACGCGGAATGACTCGTTGCGCTTGCCGCGCTGTGAAAAACTGAATTTAGAAACGGAAACGCTTGGTAAAAAGATTGAATACCTTGTTTCATAAACGACACTTATTTCCTGATTTAACTCAGGAATAAGAAAACTCTTATATATTTGCACCGCAACAAAGATTTTTCAGTGACATTTCTGGAAAAGATGGCGGATACACTGCATGCAATACAACCAACGAAAAGCATTCCATCAGACTGAGTCTTGAATCCAGGGTGGGCAAACTTTTCCCAAGATCAAGTTGGAGTGCACGGACGCAAAATTTATTACGCGCGCTCTCGCCAGACTGTCGCGCAGCTTCGCATGCATATTACCGAACTGCGAGTATCGTCTCTCACAAGAAACTAATCACTTGAAAATCCGGCGTTGGTGACATGTTCCTGCCGTGTGCATTTCGTGTCTACGAAGACATTCCGAACATTCTTGCCACTGTTGGCTACTTTTCGACAAGTCTGCGAACTTCTCGACAAGGTACACTGCTGCGTAAGAAATTAACAACATGCTTCTTCTGTGGTTTGGTGTACGTTATAGCCGCCCACTTTTAAACGAAAATGCTCCCGTGTGCTGTGCCATGTCAGTGCACGTTAATGATCCCCAGGGGGACGAAATTTTACTGTTGACTTCCACTACGGCACATCTTTCTCTCCTCTGTTCTTTCACTCCCACCTTCTTTAACGGAGAGGTACGGGTGTCTACCGAGATGTTTGAGACAGTTACTGCGCCATTTCATTTCGTCAAGAACTAATATTATCATTTTTTCCTGCCGTTTTAAAACCAAAGAGTAAAATACAGCATTCACCCGATTTAATTATTTTCGAAAAGAAGTGCCTCGGCATAGATACGTAAGGTTGAAGGCGGCAGTCTGGTGCGAGTGTATTCTCTCAACCCATTGCGAGTACAGTTTTAGCGAAGGCACGAAGCAAAGAAATGCTTCGTATTTTAGACCTATACTTTGCGCACGTGCGAAATATTAGGGCGGCATCAAAAACGCACACAGGTTCGGGCTAGTAGATTCCTGCGCTGTTGTGCCTAGTGACCTGTGATTACGCATTTTCTTGTGTTCGATTTTTTGTTCCCTCCTTCCCTGGAAATCGTAGTGTTCAAAATTCTTGTTTATTATTGCTTTTGCTTATAACAACCCAAGACCAGATATTTTTTAATTTTTTCTCTCAGACATTGCCTCTATTGAAGAGGAGCATCGGAATAAAATAAAAATGGCAATTCAACACATTATTGTCGTATTTGATTCGAGAAAATTCCAATACAACAGGTCGGAATGGCTCAACTTCAGGCTAGTGCGTCGCGATTTGCTCAGCTCCGGTTCAGGCCAACTTGCCCACCTTGTTGTGCAAAAAAAAAATCGCAGCACTCTTCGCTCCATCGCTGAAAAAAACTACCTTCAGCGCTGTTAGTTGGACGCGTGTTAGCCCAGCTTGTTTGCCACTTGAATCATATATGAAAGAAACCATGAAAGACCACGCACTCTCGGTGCATATATTATTTCTTCTCTTATAATTTTGTTAATTTTATGACAATTTTTTCATGCCATCTTGAACCAACAGAAGCCACGTCACAGAGTCTCACACTTTACCCAAGTATTTGGAGCCTTTTTCGCGAAATCGACGGCCGCGCTACACGCTTTTCGCTTCAAATGTATTGGGCGCCGAACATATATGTCTCGAAAACGACTCTTGCTTTTCCCCTTCCATTGAGATAAAGCTTTGATGCTTGGGCATTCTCTTTTCCTGGTCCATTAATGGTATTGCCTTCTGAACTGCTCATAACTCATACTCCAAGAATTGCAGACCCTTTTCAATGGCCTCGCCTTCCCACCTTTTTGAAGTCCTTTATCTCCCCGCGTTTGCTCCCGGGTGCACCCTTTCTCTGTGAAGAGATCAAGCTAGCACACAAGGGGCACAATTTTCCTGGCATGTGATCTGTATTCGCTTTGCCCAACATGTTTTTCCCTCGCCCTCCGTTATGTCCATCGTTGGTCATGGGCTCTTCCTCGATTTCTCTTTATCCAGTTTTCAGCTGCAAACTTTCCTTTGGTTTAACAAAAAGATCGGGGAAAGATAATGGAACTACAACCCCTTCTATCCAATTATCTTCGGTCACCCTCCTTGTCGCTTGAGTGTACAGCGACGGGTAACCATGCCACAGCCTTGAGTCGAACAAAGCAAGAAGGATGATAGTTGATGCGTCATAGTGGAGACATGGGGCAAACGTTTTTCAGGAAACACACAAAAAACGGGACCAGAAGCGCATCTGTTGCCGTTTTTTCGACGGGTCTTGGCCTTGAATAGCACGGTTCCTTTCGCGACTATTTCTTACGCGCGTGGAAGATGTATTCCATGGCAAAAAGAATGCAGAGTGCTGCAGTTTTCCTCCTGTCATGAGATATTCGGTACTGAAGAGCTGGGAAAAGGTTTTTTCCATTATATCGGACTTTCCTGCCGAGAGAATACGCGTTTCGTCCTCTGGTTTGCCCCTACTCTTTGTCAATGTCCAGCTCTCTCGGGCAAAAATTCTGAAAATTGCACAATTGTTAGACACTGTTATGGAAATATTGAAGGTAATGGTCCATTTTAGTGGTCCAAGGTAATGCTCTCTCTTTAGGGGTTTCCATGGATTGCAGCGAACTGTTAAGACTGCAGTAAAAAAACCACCGGGGAACCCTTTTTACTATAGTAAAACCTTAATAGAAAAAAAAATACAAGACCGCCATCGGGAGATCTGGGCGCATATTGATTGTTTCAGTGAAATCTGACATTATATGAGAAATTGCGTTCATAAACAGTTTCCCGCTCAAAAATGCTTTCGTCCAAAATTGTTTGGTATGCAAACGTAAGTGGTTCGGGACTCTGGAAGACCTTCATTGACCGAAAATAAATGTGCATTTCAGGATTGAATGTCTGCTCCTTTCAATTTGTTTTTGCAGGCAATTTTCGTAGCAATTGTCATATTATACGATACTATTTATGATGCTCAGAGAAGTATATTTAACTTTAAGAGGAAGCCCACTTGCAATGCACTACTTCAATGAGAGCCTCATTTTACAGCTCTGTGCTCCCGATTAAATCCTTCGATGAAATCTCAGCGACTCATTACGAAGAACACCTTTATTCGATACAAAACGTGTTTTTTTTTTGCCGGCGCTTTCTTTCGGGGTATTAAATTCGGAACAACTAAATGAACCAAAATAGAGAAGCCACCTTTGCAAACAAGTAGGCCGCTTTGAAATGCTTTGATATCAACATATACGCAGTTCTTGCTATCGCTGTTTACAGGGCACGACATGAAAGGAGGCTCCTTTTTTGTAAAGATTAGAACAAAATAGGGAATAAAAGAAGCGAGCACAACTGCGTCGCACCAACGCCGGGCGGTCGCTCCTAAAATGGGCATCAACGGCGGTCCAACACTCCTATTTAGGGAAAGCGCTACTATTTTGACACATTGGCCTGACTTTCTATCCATTATCGCGGCAGCATTTGGGCGAACGAGAGGCCGACGCTCGATCGTCTATCAGACCGGCATTCAAGCGCTTGCATCCTGCTTTGGAATATCGCCAGCGATTCTTGAAATAACGGCACAATTAGCACAAGTGTCCAAATGATCGGTGTCGTGGATGTGCAATTCTACCTAGTAAAATTTCTTAAAACAAGACTGCTAAAGTATTATAAGACAATTTAATTGCACTGAGTTACAAGGGGCATGAGGCTAGCGCATGCACGATGCCTTGAACACAAAGAGCCATCCTGTGGTCGAAGGGAAAGAGTGGCTCAAGAACAAGGTTGCAGGAAAAATCATTCACTTTCAAGATTGTTGCCTTGATGATGATTCAGGTTGGGCAACGCAGCTTTACGAGTGGCGGTGGCACGACTAAGGCAGCCATAAACTGCTTAACGTAGCTGCCCTCCAGCAGACTTATGAGTCACATCTCTAATTGTAGTCATCATCTGGCAACAAGACCGTCGCGCTGGATTCAAACAAATTCCTCGTCCAGCTCTTGCACGGTGACCTCCCGACACGTCGAACCTACAGAGAGATTCATTATATCGTGATCATCAGCCTAAATACTGCCATCGCGGGGCATCGCCAAAACAATCAAATAGCTGGCGGACAAGTTTGTGAAACAGACTCTTTTTGAAGAAGGTTGCAACAGATTTTGCAGGGAAATTTGTAATTTCAGCTTAAGAACTATTGCCTAAATACTTTCGAAAAGTAGATTGGAATTTACTAAATGGGCCATTTACCAGAAGTTTGTTATCTAGTTTTAATGCGTCGTACTACGAGCCGTAATAAACTGATTCACTGTGACAAAAACAAATTAACTTGGTAATTCAAGCAAAGCAATATTGATTTTGAATTTATTATCCTAATTACATATCTATAATTGGGGAGTTCTTTTTTTACATTTTTTATTTAGTAATGTTAATGCACATGTTGTAGCATCTCCTTCACATGGGCTTCAACTTCTAGGCATTTTTTCTGCATGACGTGAAAAAGATGACATGCCCTCTATCGAAAACGCTGAACGCAGGGAACTGAGGGCAACTTTGTTGTGGAAAAAAAAATAAACAGCTTACTTCCTTCCCTTTGCATGAATGTAATATAGAGAACAAATCGCTCATTTCAACGCATGTCATATATTTTAGAGATTTTTATTTTATTGAGAGATAACATAGGAAAGCTGGAACAAGAAATTTCCCATTTTCTAATGCACCTGCAGGTGTGCAAGTCAAAAAGGAAAAGTAGCAATGTATTCACGAATCCTTGCTGACGAGGCGTGCATTGGAAATTGGAAAAACAAGCCGTTCTGACCTCTGTTGTGTATAATCAGTAGAATACAAACGTCTTCCCGGACGCATCAGATTACAGATTACATGAAATTTCAACCCGCGGATTGTTGTGGCGAAGAACGTTTGCTGAATTCATCTCCCCAAGGACAAAAAAAAGAGTTCTTACCAAAGATCATTACGCCGCCGCGGTGGCTCAGTGGTTATGGTACTCCTCTATTGACCCGAACGACGCGGATTCGATTCTTGCCGCGGCTGTCGAATTTCGATGGAGACGAAATTCTAGAGGCCCGTGTTCAGTGCGATGCCCGTGAACTTTAAAGAACCCCAGATGGTCGGAATTTCCGGAGACCTGCACTACGGCGTCCCTCATAGCCTGAGTCGCGTTGGCACGTTCAATCCGCAGAAACCAAACCAATGATCTTTACATTGCGCGCGACGCAAATCCAGACAATTCGCAATGAAAGCAGGTACACAAAGTGGTAATCGTGTTTCGCCTTTCTCTTTGCCTGCCGAAAAAAAAAATCCTTCGAAGCCCAATAAAACAATTACTCCCAAAACTATTGTCATTTCTGAAGGTATCTCGAGACAGGCTCGTACTTACGAACAAAATCTATTATGGCAGGATAATGAACTATGTCGTAGCTCTCTCAATCAATCACGTGTGGCTTTTCGCTTGCACCTATTGCTGAAGGCACCCGATGGAGCACGTATGCTTTTTGGCGCCACCATAACAACCACAGGCAATACCCGGCAGCTCATGGGAACTGGCTAACTTTGTCTGTTCAGTGTATTCTCTATTAGTTAGCGCCACATTTCCCCATTACACAGCCCCCGCTATTGCCTTGCTAGACTCAAGGCTGTTGCATGAAGACCCTCCGTGCTATACCAAGCCGACAAGCGGAGTGAGAAGAGATAAAACCGTGATGAGCAGAGAGGGGAATGTAGGGTCAATATCTTTGCAGCAGGTTTTGTTGCCCCAGAAGAAAGTTTGTAGCTGAAGAGTGGATAAATGGAAATGGAGGGGAAGGGGGTGAAATGAGCTGATTTGCGGGTAACTGTGGGCCAGGAAAAAATAGTGCTTCACGAGGAGGGGCTTGCAGCCTTCTTAGAAAAAGGGAGCGGGTCGGGATGAAAGGTGGGGAATATGGGAACTGAAAGACAGGGAAGGTGCAACCTGTGAAACGAGTTTGGAATTCTTTGAGAATTCGTCATGAGCAGGTAAAGAGATGATACCAATAATAGACAAGGAACCAAGAGTCCCGCAGGACTCAATGTATTATCGCAGTGGTGGAGGAAAGCCAAGTGCTATGTGCGAACCTCAACATGTTCGGCGCCCGAAACATTTGAAGAGAACAAATTGGCGGTGGTTTAGCTCTGGTTAAACCTGGAGTGACGCGATAGCTACAGCTGGCCGAGTGGAACTTGGTCACGTGACCAACCACGCGATGAACCACGTGATCATCCACGGCGCCGCGCCGCCGGCAGCTGCTCCGCACCACGTGACCAACCATGTGACAGCGTTGTGGCGCAGCCACAGGGTGACACGCCGCCTTACTGAAGGCTCGAATTGCTACCGTAATGTATCTGTCGCTACAAAACGGGGAGAATCGGCATTGTTTTCTCCAAATTGGCTCAAATACTCCTGCAATATGAGGGGAAGTGTGATGTGGTTTTTTCTGGTTGGGAATGTCACAATAATGTTGAAATAAAGATGAGAAAGGTATAAAACGATAACTTATTATGCGTCCACAATAAATGCTTTTTCCGGGTTTCGTACTATTTCGTGTGTAAAACAAGATGGAATAATCAAAAACCAACTATGACGTGCCGTGAGTAATTTCCCTAGCTGGTAGAGCAAATAATGCTGTACCTTTTTTTTACATAACTAGGTAGACAAGTCGGCCTGTGCCAAGAGGGTGAATTCCGTCTGCGCGTTACAAAGCTAGCTGAAAAGAAGGCACCAGTCTGAAATGCATTGATTCTGACCTATTGGCTTAGAACTGTCGCGTACAGAAATAAAAAACGACTACAACGTTTTTAATTCCGTACTTACTTGGGATGCGTTTCTTCAATAAAGACATTCTTTGAAAGCGAAAAAAAAATACCGGTATGCAAATATCTTAAGACGTAAGCAAGACTCAAGAAGAAAAATTAGGCAAGAGCGAAAATATACACAAAAATGATAATTTGGAACATTAAGGTTTACAGAAAAGGACGGAAACCAAAATAGTAGAACCCAAGAAAATGCGTAATTACAGGTTAGGACGTACATTAGCGCAGGAATATCTTTACACGTGGCAGCGTGCCTTTACGACGCCGGACCAAGATTTCGCACGAGTGCAAGGTAGAAATCTAAAACACGAAGCCATTGCTTTGTTCATGGCCGTTGCTAAAACTGCGCAAGAAGTCGGTTGAGCGATTACGCTCGCACCAATCTATTACGGTCAGGCCGAGGTACTCCCGTTTGGAAAACTAGTGAAATCATGTAAAAGCTCTATTTTAGTTCTTGATTTCGGGACTGCAGTAAATAAAGAGGATTGCCTCGTTTTCTTTTATTACTGCTGGTCGCAGTATTTTATGATAAGATTTGTTTAAGGGTTATGCAGGTTTAAAATCTCAAAGCGACCAAGGCTATCAGCGACACCGTAGTGAAGGACTCCGGAAATTTCGATCACCAGGGGTTCTTTAGCGTGCCCTGACATCACACACTACACGATCCTCTAGAATTTCTCTTCCATCGAAACTTGACCGCCGCGTCGGGGATCGAACCAGCGTCTTCCGGGTCCGCAGCCTAGCGGCATAAGAAAGGGGTTTAAAAGTTGGCAGCTGCTCTTTATAGACCCGTTTGGAATATTTGATATTTACAGACAACTGAACGCAAGCATCGCACACATTGAACGACGAAGGAAACATCGCGTCAGCACGCAGTGCACCTGCTGCACTCGTCGATGACGCGAATGCAGGCGTGCAGCACTATAGAATAAGATGTCGATGCTTAACGACTTCCAAGTTTTAATTGCTCTTCAAAAGTTTTTTTATAAGTATTGTCTCGTCAGGGAGATCAGGGGGCCTTGCTGAAGAAAGGCATGCGATAAACAAGGCTGGCGCGACAAGTATGACATTTAGCGCAGCAATAAGCAATTGTTGAAAAATGTTACTCTGATAGATAAAAAAATGTAACCAGGCTCGGCGTTGGCTCAATGATGCACGTCTACTCTGTAGCGGATTGCCAAATAGTTCATCGGGTTCAACATCAGGTGCGCAAAAGGTTTTATGCATTCCTGTTAAACTTTGTTACCTCACCGCATGTGGTACACAATAAATATACAGGATAGACTGCAGCGGACGCTTGAATAACAGCGATCGAAATCCAGATTCCATCAAAGAATCATAGAAGTTGCTAGGACGTCCTTGGGACGGGAAAGGAATATACAGAATGTTAAACTGTAAATGCGAAGCACTGTTGTAATTAAATGTATTTCAGCTCGAGAATGTTGTGGCATCTTTAGTGCGACACGTAAACGGGACGCAACGGATTTGCCTTCTACCTTCGGCTTCTAAAAGGTCGTCTATGAAGAAAGATGTGGTGGCACCCCTGCCTTCGTTTTTGGCCTGGATGAACTTTCATCCTTTGCGAGAAGTTGCACTCTGAACCAATGAAAGAGCTTACGCTAAATGACCATGGTATTCGCAGTCTGCACATTATTGGTACCAACTCTGGCCAATATGCACACTGCCTGCCTCTTCTGAAAAAAAAACGAAGCACCTAATGCGCTGCGTCTACGGCTAAGAAATTATAGATTAATAATACGTCAATGGCTCGAACCTACAAAGCTCTTGCTTCCAATGTCTCGTAGTAAGAAATTTGCACAAAAATGTCAGATGTTAACCGTACCTATCACCTAATACGTCTCACGTGACAACAAAGAATGGATAGTTATTTCTGTGAAGAGGCATATGCGACTGTTCAGCGTCATCATCACGCGCACGTGATTACGAGGAATTCACTTCCAGTTTCAGCAGATGTCCTGTTTGAGACTCTCAGTGCCTGAACACACGAATTAACATAGAGTACAATGAAAGCCCTCAGGTCGGGGATGTCTAAGCATGTGACTGTATAAAGTCTCCTTACGAGCCGCCGCATAAGAACACACTTCACATTTGTGGGGCCTTTCGCCTGTGTGCGTACGCCTGGGCCGAGCTAGGTGGCCCCTTGTAGCCGCTGCATAAAGGCACTTGTTACACATGTTGGGTTTTTAGCCCGTATGGGAACGCTTGTGCCTAACAAAGTCGTCATTTCTAACAGATGCAAAAGGGCAGTTTTCGCACTTGTAGGGTTTTTTTCCTCGCTGGGAGGACATATGCCTGTTAAGGCGGAAACACTTATCAAACGCCTTTGAGCACAGGAGGCATTTAAATTTCTCTCCTGGGGCGTGCGATTCGATGTGTCTCTTAACATCGGCATATTTTGTAGAAGTGTACGGGCAGGGGGGGGGGGGGGCACCACATCGGCTCTCTTGTTATGTCATGGTTCTGATGCGGAACAAAATTTTCGACATCAGTAGCCAGCGAAGGCCCCTGGTGCTGGCAGGTTTCTATGGAGCACACATCCGGGCTGAGAGGTAGACTGCGATTGTAGAACAGAAGTCGTAGGTGGAGAGTATTCGGGACTGAATACTACATCTGGAATCAACGTTGAAAAAAAGAAAACTTTAGGAAATATCAGTTATGTTCGTACCTCCAGATTCGGCAACGTTTTCGAGCAATGGTTGAAAAAAGCCACACCATTTGGCACATTGCACTAAAATAAACTGGTGCTGAAAAACAAACTGTATGTAGACACACTGAGAAAACGCGCCACATCGACGAGTACTCCAACTATCACAAGAATTTTCAAGCGAGGACATTGAATCTTATGCCGTGCCACACGCACAATCGGTAAAGCGCTTTAGGCTGCCCAGCTTTCAAATGCAACTCTGATAGCCATCGGAAGTGGCCAGCTTTTTCCGTGTCCCATTGTGCATAAAGTGACCACGATTACTGCGCCGGCGTCTTATATTTGCACACTCTATGTAGACCTAGGCTGCGTATATGCCCATTAAAACGCTCTAAGTATTTTCTGGCCCCCCTTTAAATTTAGACCATACACTGGTTGCGTCATATGGAAGGTCAGCAGTTTCCTTTGGTTTCATTGGGTTCACATGCAGATGCGACTTGGGTTATGAGGGACGGCGAGTGGGGGGCCCGAATAAGTTCGGTCACCTGGGGCTCATTAAGGTGCCCTGCCATCACACAGTACAAGGGTCTCTACCGTTCGCCTCCATCGAAATGCGACCAGCACCGCTGTGATCGAAGCAACAGCCGAGCTCCGCAAGTACTGCCCAACCGCGGTGGCGAACACACATGAGAACATTGAACTTCGTTCTAATTAAACACCACTTATTTCAGATTACCACTTTCCAAATCACTATTTTATCTGAGCAGATCAATATGCCTAGACACTTGACACAAAACCTAGAGACCTCAGAAATTTTATGAAATGCTGTAATATACGATCTCAGAAAAAAAAGATGACAGCCAAGGCATTCATCAACGCAAATCTCTACACTGTAAATATAAGTGACAGCCAAAAATACAGTGTACTAGTGGTTATAATAAGTATGCAAATTATCACCAATTATGCCAGAAAAAATAAGGACGAAACCGTATACGCAAAGAATGCACGTGATTTATCTGATTTTGAAATCACAAGCGTTTCAACGAACAGTTTCAAAAATTTTCAGAAACCGGCTTTTTCAGGTAAAATATGGCTTTTCGGGCATATTATTACCAGTTTTGGCAGACACGGGAAAACTGGTCAGTCGCCTTAACTACTAGGCTGGTTAACAAATTGTCAATAATAAACCTTTTAACTAGGAGAGTTAGGCACTGAGTTCAATCAGAGATTTGTTGCCGGTCGCTTCAAGTAGTCATATAAGTTTTTAGAATTTAGAATACGCGGCTTCCTTCGCTGCTGTGGCTGGACAAAATTTGGCTGCATCGAGCCAGAATACATGTGCTTTCGAAAGAATGCAGGCAAAGCAACCTCTCCAGAGGGAGAAACTATTCTAAAAAGCCGATGTTTTTCTTCATGAAACTTCATGGAAGTCCCATGAAGACAAAAAGCAGAGCGCCGAGGGTAATCGCGTTTTCTAAAATCTAAAAACTGATAACGCTGTAACT
The DNA here is from genome assembly GCF_052857255.1 of Amblyomma americanum. Lineage (NCBI taxonomy): Eukaryota > Metazoa > Arthropoda > Arachnida > Ixodida > Ixodidae > Amblyomma > Amblyomma americanum. The sequence continues at coordinate 99,110,276 of NC_135499.1, read as the reverse complement.
TGCTGCCGGCTACAAATCTCGAATTTGAACTAGGCGATAGACTCTGCTAGTGAAAAAGCTAATTACTAAATATCTGTGGTCCACATTACAGCCTAAAACGGTTGTCCAGTTTTCTGGCCTCTGCCAATTCTGGTAATACTATGCCGAAAAAGCGATATTTTTGCGCAAAAGAGTCTATTTTTGAAAATTTTTGAAAGTGTTCGCGGAAGCACACGCTATACATCCACATCATTTAAGTGTCAACGAGCGAATGAAGTGCAAGCTTAAGGGAAAGGTTATGTTTTCTGCCTAAACAGGAGCATTGCTTATAAAAGTATTTACACAATAGCATCTCACGAAACAACAGTTCTCAAATTTGGGTTTTATCAACAAACGCAGCCCTCTGACTCTACATATGCACGAATCGACGATGTCAGGGTGGATGAATAGGCTGATTGGACTAAACTGAATAGACGGATATATACCCGATCTTTATTCTTCCAAAAGAACGGTATAGCCAGACAAGCTATATTATCCATGGTCGTAATTTCTCGTGAGGTTCTGAACATTCTTAAGACTTTTATATAATGCACTGAAGGCACCGCACGAAGGCACATTCAAGGGTGACGAATTAAGAGGGAACATTTTGTATAATATTACAGAACAGTATCCATGGCTCAGAAGGTTGAATGTGGCAAAAAACCTGCTTTATATCGATAGATGAAAGCACGGCGCAACTTTCCCAAATGTGATCAGAACAAACGTTTCCAAGCCAGATGTTCCTGCGATCTTCCTGTGACAGTGCTAAATATTGTACCTCTAAGAAAAATCTCTATATAGACATAAACTCTGTATTCACGTAGTTGACGTGCTTGCAAGAAAGCTATACCGCACGAATTCCGCAGCGACAACGCTTCCCGCGAGCCACGAATGATCTAGGGAACACAAGCTAGTCTTCGGGACGGCCACTTCCGCGTAATTTCGGTCGTTAGAATGTCGAGAGCGCGGTTACAAACTTTTGTTTTTCTTTTTCACCCCACTGATTTACTGGTGCACTGTTGGAATATCTTTTTGTGCGCTAATTTTTCTGAAGTACAGTGTTGAGTGCGCTGCCATGTCTTGAAGAAATATGAGCGATTTGTAATATCTCTTAATCGCGTCCTTTTTGTAAGAAGTGCGGCTCGGCGAACTTTTCGTTCACTGCGACCCATTCTCAAGGCCGGAAGCGCCGAAAGCGACTTCGCGCCAAATTTATCCTCAACAGTTTGCCACTTGGGGCTAGTTTCAGGCTGATAGTCCATCCTTGTTCCTGTTAGGGCTTATGGGGGCTAATGGGAGCCCAAGGGTTGCTGGTTAATTACACCACCCGCGCGTATGATGAAAATCAGCGATGGTCCCTTGACTTCAGGTTGCGACCCGTGAATACCTGCAAAGAATAAAAATGGAATAGTCTGAAAGATGCAATTTTTGCGAAGTACATTTGGCGCGAAATGCTTAGGCTCCACATGAGTGGGTGAAAAGCATTTTCTCACATTGCCTGCGAGGCAGCTTGAAAGACAGCTGGTCGCGTTCCCTCGTTTATGTCTGAGAAAGCGGTTTCGTTTCATGCTTACACGCCATAGTAGAGGTAAAATTATCTTTTTCAGTTCTGGAGCACCCGTATATTTGCGGCACCTGGAGTACTTAGTCACAAGAAAACCCAACTTCGTTTTCAAGTGAGGAAAATTAGTCTATTCTTAACACTCAAAGATGAGTTCAGCGCAACCGTAGCAGTGCAGTTGTCCTTAAACTGTTCATCTGTGGAAAGGCTTTAAAGAGAGCGTGCCTTTGTTCAAAAGGAAAGCCCACCATTGTAGGCAAAACATAAACGCTCTTTTTAAGAACTGCAAGTGGCACCGCTTTGCAGGGCCACCCTTGCCAAGACCGCGCTAGCTCTTGAACGTATCCAAAAGTTGTAAACGCCATGAGCCTCATACAAGTATCCTCAACATTCTGCAGTTCTACACAGTTGCGTAGGTGAAGAATTGCGTAATTACTATTTTCAGAGGATGGAAAAGAGCGTTATCACTGATAGGGCAGCAGTGGGAAGAAACAAATAGTCAAGCACTTGCATAGCGAATTACGGCATGCTAAACTGGAACTGATTACGTTTTAGTTTACCACTGCTGTCGTTCTCTTTGAGAACGGTAAAAAGCTTAAACATTAGTTTAGAGCCAGGTTTTTTCCTTGCGGATTTCTTGCAGTGGTCATTTTCAGAAAAATCTACTTCAGGAGGTGGAAATTATTTCCCAGGTGGTTGAAATCCCAGGTGGTCAAAATCATTCCAGAGCCATCCACTCGGCACCTATTTCTTCCTTTTTTCTTTCGTACCCTCCATTATACCTTCCCTTACGCTGCGGTTCAGGTGTCCAACGATATATGAGACAGATACTGCGCCATTTATTTTCCCCAAAATCTAATTCTTATTATTATTGTCTACTTCAGCCATGTTAGGCATTGCCCACTCCAAGGCACATTTGCAAGGCACTCCACAAACACCCAATAAAAATCCTTTCTTTTTGCATATAGTTAGCTATGACGGTTTTCTCGGGACAACAGTACTTCCGTGATGGATTAGGGAGGTGACAACGGGGGATAAACAATGGTAGCAGGAGAATATATTAGCCGGCTCTCCTTGAGGGTAGCCTTCATAAAACTACAGTCGTGGTTTTGGAGCTTTTTCAGCCAGGTCAGTTGCTTTCCCTTGATTTGAAATGGGATGTAATAATTCACCTCTATTTCAACAACTGCCGCGTTTTTTTCCGCATTTTTCATATGATTCATTTCTCTTCAACGGCGCACAACACTTTCAATTAAATTTAAACTTGGGAAATGACCCGAAATGTGTGCGCTTCCTCTGAAACTTTAAGTTGAAGACGTTAGTGCTGAAGGATATATCGCTGATAATATCAGGAGGAACAAGTTATCTTGCTCCGCAGCGCTGCGCCACATTCAATTCTCTATAATGCGCCCAGCTACAATATGAGCATGCAAGAGGTATACCTTGCGTGTGGTGTTCTGGGAGCTAAAGAAGATAGCTGATAACACAGTCCCTCAAAAGATCACCCATAATTCATCTAGGTTCCAATGGCAAAGGAATCAAAATCTGCAATCATGAATCCCAGAAATAGGGTAGGGGCTTGAGAAGGCATGTGCTGGCGTTACCCCCGTTTTATCTAATCCCGCACTCTTAAACAGAGATGGCGCTTCTGGAGGAATTATATGAAGGTGGTCATAAAGTGACAATTCTGCAATGCTGAGAAGTGTCCACTGCAAAGTGCGAACACGTCGTTCGAAATAAACTTCTATTCACATGAGCGCACCTCGCGAGATTCGTTGGCGGACACAAAATGGGATGCTATCGGCGCAGCCTATGTTACACTCAATAGACTATCTTGTACAGGAAGCGTAGGACCTGCAATCATAAAATTGTGCTCAAAACGATGCGTCAGAAAATGTAGGGTCGAAATAGCAAAAAACGTGTAAACTATGAAGTGTTATTTCATCGCCTCCCGCACTTTCAAAGATACAGGCACGAAATGCGTTTTCCAGAGAAAGCGTGCGGAAGGATTTCTGTGTGTAGAAAGATGCATGCTAGTCGTAAGAGAGATAAGCTCAAGAAAAATCTTACCAAGCTTACGTTTTATTTTGCAGTGCGGCGGTAGGCCTTGACTTGCTTAAGAAGCTAGCTCGAGTGGCGTAATTTTGACGCCGAACAGGACAATCTTTTGCAGAATTTTTTTGCCTCACAGAAATGTTTTTTTGCTCTCCTATGCTCGACGCCATAGGCTATCTGTAGGCGAGGGCGACTGTACGAATTCCGTCTTGGATAGAAGTGGCATCTACGGGGTCGTGTATTTTGTTTTATTGGCTAAGTGGTCTTGTACGTGTGGAATTTTCGTGTGAGCAGTTCATGGCTGTTACATTTTTTTTCTACTTGAAAGTACCACGTTCTTGATATGAGTCACTGCTCATATCGACGATATTCGAGGCAGACCGGCTGGGCAGCCATTGAATTCCTCGCAAGGTGTCTCATCAAAAGGAGCAGGCCAGTTAATGATGCTTATGAAATCCAAAAAGTGCGCTTCGATAAGAAATTAGCATATCTAAATATCGGATATGAAAATACTTTTGTAGACATCGTCGTGTTACAGAAGCGGAGAGGGGTGTGTTTGTGCGTGGTAAAATGTTTGGCATCTGGAGTTAACCTGGAGTGTACAGATTTCAGATTGCACGGCCGCCAAGCCCAATATATATGGCGGAATTTCCCGTGACATGAACCAAGATTTCTTTGTAAGTTCCTGGACGTCGTACATATTGTTTTTCAATTTGAGGAAATTATTTACTAGCTAAGAATAATCATGCACATATTGTATAACTTATTTTTGCGGCAAGCGTGTTTAGTGAAGTTCTAAAGGGTTAGTTAAGTATACTTAGTTTAATGGCGCAAAAGCAACTAAGGCTATGATGTGCCAAATACAAGGTTAGAGATTTCTGTCAAACGTGAAGGGTGTTTTATACCTAGAGTTTGTTTAAAGGGACACTGAGGAGAAATTGAAGTTGGCTTGTATCGATAGAATACCAGCTCCTGATCACAAAAACGCCGCTCTTACTGAAAACAAAGCTCTTGCAAGGTAGAAAATAGCAAGAACCAAAATACAGGTATTGCCACCACAGGCCAATCTCGCAAGTACAAGCGTGGTGACGTCGTAGGACAAGAGACGCCACCTTGGAGGAATTTTCCATTCTACTTGGTGTCGCGAATGTCTGAGGCTGAAAAGGTAGGTTGCACAGATCAATATTGAAGTAAGTTTTGTTTTAAAACCAATAGTGCACTTTTATCACACAAGGAAGGCAGGCAAAAGACAACCTGAATGTTGGAAGCAAAGAAAACGGATGCTTGGCGGCGCCACAGGCGGCCAGGAGGGTTTAGATTTGTTATGGCGCTTCGCGTCTATGAGCTTTGCGTGCCCCGTGGTTTTGTTTTTGATGCGCTTCTTTTTACAAGCGCCGAACAGCAGAGGAACTCCAAGTACCGCTTCAAGTGCTAGTTAAACTTTGAAGGAGCCTGTTAAGGCTTGTCAGATGATCGCCATGGTCGATGAAAAGCTATGATGGCACGATGGTCGGTGATCGTACAAGGCAGCACTTGTGTATTCGCACGCTTGCCCGGCGAAACATTCCCGGCTGTGCCAGTCAACTTCAAACTACTTAACGGAAATCGTTTATCAGGGACGGGAGACAAGGTACAAAGCAGTTCAGAAAAATTGCTGATGGCCTAGCTCTGTTAGGCCAGGATATACCTAGCGAAAGCGCGAAGATTTCTGCATCAGAAGAGTGCATTCACTAGATGCGCCTTTATTGACGGCTGTAAGTTGAGCCGTCGTGGCGGAGCGGTAACGCTTAAGCCTGAAACGCCGAAGGCCCTGGCTCGATTCCGAACCTCGGCACCGGACTTCTTTTCTTTTATTTAGTGAGTGGGCGGGGTGTTTCAGTGGTTCCCATGGATGCCGCCGCTGAATACGTTGGTTAGCGTTTAAGCGCAGGCTCTGTTAAGGCGCGTTTATGATGCAGCGAGGCGCGCGCCCTGCACGGCGAAGTCACGTCGGTCAAAGCGAGAGCCTCTATACTCCAACTGCGCTTGACCGCCGACGCGTTCGGCGGCTTCGGCGCACTCTGACCGCATTGGTGGGGAGATTGGAGCATGTATCTATTTCGCGCCGAGTGCGCCATCCGGCCCGGCCAGACTGATTTGGCTCCGCGGCGAGGTGCGCGTTATATTCTATATCCACGGCAGTTCGGCGGGGCTGTTCTTTTCAAGCTCGGCTATTTTAATCCATTCACAGTACATATCTGAAGGTACATGCAAGTTGGCGAGAGAGCCAGATCCAGTGGACCCGTTGGATCTAGCGGAAGCCGTTGAAAGCGTCGTGCGCCGGCTTTGGTTTCAAGCCGCCGACTTTAATCGCGACCGCCGTAGAGAACCTTTTTTTTGTGGCAAAAAATAAATAAATAACTTGGCCCTTGCAACCATGGGAGACCTCGACGCTGCCTGCTGCGCCGTGCAACCGCTCCGTTTCAAGGAATCACAATCCGTTGGCCCCAAAGCCCCGCCCAGCCTCCGATGGGCGCTACGCACCCCTCGCGACTCCCCGCACTGAGGTTATGATATTAAGCTGCTCTCCTGAGGAAGGGGGAAACCGCCCGCCGGCGCCTAACCTAACCGTGCTCCCTCAAAAGCATCGCACGCTCTGTAGGGGGGAGGTCGCTGAAATGCAGGCCAGAGTTTTTTGCGAGAACTACGTCGTCGGGTTCGGGAACGGGATCCATCGTAACGCTGGCAAGACGCCGGTGCAAACGTAAACGAAGCGACGGCGGCGACCCCCGATAGATGCCTTCAACGTGCGGCGGCGGTAGCTTTCATTTCGGCAGCTGCTAGACCGCACCGCTAGCCGCCAGAAATCACGGAGTCTCCGTTACGTCACGTTTCACGTCACTTCATTCTGTGTCGTCATAAGAAGTTCTCCGTGTCGTCATAAGAGTTCTCGAGCTTGAATCGGAGCAGCGGGGAAAAAAATTTGTCAACTTCGAATCCATGTTTCTTTGAAATAAATGCATCTTTCGCTCCCGGACAAGCGTCAACAAAGCCATGAAATGCCGAACTATCAGATATTGCTAACAAAAAAATTTTGATAGGGGTTTCTCCTCAGTGTTCCTTTAAAGGGGACACTGAGGAGAACCCTATCAAATTTTTTTTGTTAGCAAAATCTGATAGTTCGGCATTTCATGGCTTTGCTGCCGCTTGTCCGGTTAGCGAAAGATGCATTTATTTCGAAGAAATTTGGATTCAAAGTTCAAAAACGTTTTTCCCGCCGCTCTGATTCAAGCTCGAGAACTCTTATGACGACACGGAGGACTCTTATGACGTCACAGGACGGATTGACGTGAAACGTGACGTAAACGGAGACTCCATGATTTCTGGCAGCTAGCGGTGCGGTCTAGCCCCTGCCGAAATGAAAGCTACCGCCGCCGCACGTTGAAAGCTTCTCTCGGCGGTCCCTACCGTCGCTTCTGTTTACGTTTGCACCGGCGTCTTGCCAGCGTTGCGATGGATCCCCGCTCCCGAACCCGACGTGGTAGTCCTCGCAAAATCTCCGCCCTACATTTCAGCGACCTCCCCCCCTACAGAGCGTGCGATGCTTTTGAGGGAGCACGGTCAGGTTAGGCGCCTGCGGGTCGTTTCTCTCTTCGTCAGTGAGCAGCCGTTGCAAAACTAAATATCATAATCCCAGTGCGGAGAGTTGCGAGGGCGCCAGGACAAGGTCGGCGCGTTGCGCCCATAGGAGGCTGGCAGGGGCTTTGGGGCCAACGGATTGGGATTCCTTGAACGGCGCGGTTGCACGGGGCAGCAGGCGGCGTCGAGTTCTCCCACGATTGCAAGGGTCAAGTTATTTATTTATTTTATTGCCACAAAAAACGGATAGGGGGCTCAAGGGCGGTCGCGTTTAAAGTGGGCGCCTTGAAACTAAAGCCGACGCACGACGCTTCAACGGCTTCCGCTAGATCCAACGGGTCCACTGGATTGGGCTCGCTCGCCCACTTGCATGTACCTTCAGATGTGTACCGTGAATGGATCAAATTAGCCGAGAGCTCGAAAAGAACAGCTCCGCCCAACTGCCCAAGTTATTGAATTACGTCACAACGCGCCCCTCGCCGCGGAGCCGAATCAGTCTGACTCTGCCGGCGGCGGCTGACGCACTCGGCGCAGAATAGAGACAGCTCCAAGTCTCCACGCCAGTGCGGTCAGAGTGCCCCGTAGCCGCCGAACGCGTCGGCGGTCAAGCGCAGTATAGAGAGTCTCGCTTTGGCCGACGTGATGTCGCGTGCAGCGCGCGCGCGCGTGTTACGCCGGAGCATAAACGCGGCCTTAACAGAGCCTGCGCTTAACCGCTAACCAACGTATTCGGTGGCGGCATCTATGGGAGCCACTGAAAACCCCCCGCCCCAATCAGTGAATTAAAAAAAATCCTGTGCCGAGGTTCGGAATCGAACCATGGCCTTTGGCGTTTGAGGCGGAGACGCTACCACTCCGCCACGATGACTCAAGTAGCCTCGGCGGCACTGCGACGGCCAGGTTCGCTAATATGCCTCACCTTTGCCTCGTGCAGCTGCTTAACCTGACATGCTCCTGGCCATCCGGATCCATCCTCAGTTGTGCGGCGGCCCGTACCGCTGCAACTTCGTGGTCACGGAAACCAACCACCATTGTGGAAGAGCAGTGGCAGTTGCGCCGCCCACCATCAACCCAGGATTCAACAGCATCTGATCCGAATTCATGCCCTGCAGCGCCGCCACCGGAACCGCCAAACTGTCTACCGGAACCACCTACGCACCTTGCATCACGAACGTCACCGCATATAAGGCTCCCCGATATCAACACCCACTTCAGTGGACTCGGCGGCACTGCAACGGCCAGGTTCGCTAATATGCCTCACCTTTGGCTCGTGCAGGTAAAAAAAAAAATTCTTACGCTCTTTTCTCCAAGCGAACAGGTTACGCTAGACTGATTGTGCTGCCGAGTCCACAGTGCCTTGCTACTCTTGTTGCTGACTGTACACATGTTTTAATAAATATATTACTGCTGTGTGGTGATGTCGAGCCAAATCCCGGGCTTTAACCCGCACTGGCGTCACCGATAATACCAGTGATAGCAATAGTGAAATACTGCTGGCACTGAACGATATCAAAGCTGGACAGGCATCTCTTCTAAGCGAAATGGAAACAATTTGTACCAATTTGGCGCATCAGGAAAAAACCTTTGACGAAATTGAAACACGACTTGCGAAAATTGAAGAAGACTGTGCTTCATTAGGCTTCCTTAAAGCAGAATTTGAGAACGTCCAGTGCCTTGCCGAAAATAATGCGAGTCAGAATGCTGATATAGTCCAACGACTGGATGACTCGGAAGACCGTGCTCGTCGTTGTAATTTGTTATTCTTTGGGCTCAAAGACACCTGCCAGGAAACATGGCCGGAATCAGAAAAATTAATCACCGAACTCTGCAGTACTAACCTCAAGATTTCAATTCAACCAATGGACATCGAACGGGCACACCGCCTCGGTCGTTTTGACGAAAATAAGAACCGACCCATAATAGAAAAATTCGCGCATTTTAAAGTAAAAGAGCAAGTCATCACTAACGCAAAGAAATTAAAAGGGACGAACTACAGCATCTCTGAAGGCTATACCCCAACACTCGTATGGTCCGTAAGAACCTCATCCAATTTGCAAAGAGCCATAAAGAAAAATTCACTCTCCGTCACAATAAGATGACCATCAGAAATGCCACATATACTTTTGATCACGCGTCACAGCAGATAGTGCCCAGTAGCTGTCGGCTTGTCACCAACATAAAGGTACTTCCAACCCAATTTCATTTCTGTACACTAACATCAGAAGCCTCCTACCGAAACGCGATGTATTGGCTAGTATCATTGACACACCTGAATGCAACACAGTCATACTAACTGAAACCTGGCTAAATGAATCCATACATAACAACGACGTACAGGCCATATTTCCTAACTACAATGATTTTCGCCGTGACCGCATAGGCAAACGAGGGGGCGGCGTCTTGATAGCCACTCATCGCAACCTACAATGCTACAGCATAAAAGTAGAGTCACGTTTAGAAATATTATCCATAGTAACTTGAAAAAAACCAGTCACAGAAGACAAGGGACAAGAGAAGGAGTGTACATTGTGGCGTGTACACTCCTTCTCTTGTCCCTTGTCTTCTGTGACTGGTTTTTTTTAAGTTACTATGAACCAACTGGCCCGCATTTCAACCCTTCTGCAAATATTATTCATCTGCTGTAGCGCCTCATTCCCTCCCTCTGTAATCTGTGCTTGTTACCGTCCCCCCCGATAGCGACACTTCCTTCATCCCTCTATTTCACAGCGTCCTTCACAAGGTAACCACGAAGCTTCCACATGCTACTATTTTCGTACTGGGTGACTTTAACATCCCCGCAATAGATTGGTCTAACCCGTCTGAGACGTCATCAAATTCCCCTTAGTGCGATTTCATCAGCACGTGTCAAACCTTCGCTTTAACCCAGCTGATATCTTCTCCAACAAGAGAAACTGTTCAATCATCTAGCATACTTGATCTAATTCTAACGTCGCACCCAGAAACCCTATCTTCACTTTCTTATTTGCCAAGACTTAGTGATCATTCAATAATCCATGCCACATTTTTCAGTCACCTGCCCAAACCAAAGAAAGTAACCAAAATAATCACACTTCACGATAAAGGCGACTACCCTAGCATTAACCAAGAACTCGAAGCTTTCTGTAGTTGATTCCTAATCCACGTTGAACAAGGCACTCCTGAGACTAACTGGGCACTCTTTAAAAACAAAATACACAGCCTCATTAAAAGATACATTCCTACAATTAGCGTAACTGAGCGCCTTACATCAGCTTTGTTTAATAATTCACTAAAGCGCCTTAACAACAAGAAAAAAAGGCTTTTTCGATCCGCTACACGTTCTAAGAACCCGAACACATGGAATAAATATTATGAAGCTGAAAAACTTATACCTCAGAAGTTCTCAAAGCAAGCATTCATTTTTTTAATCTACTTGCCCAATATGCTACGCACCAACCCCCGTCAATTCTGGAAGTACATCAATCCTAAGTAGAGCGATACGATAACCCTTTGCGACGATGATAATAATCCAATAGCGGAGCAAGACGTTGCAGAAATCTTAAATTCAATCTTTAGCTCTGTTTTCACTCGCGAACCAGATGGTGACCTCCCTGTTTTCTCTTCCTTTGAATTCCCGTCCATGCCTGATATTACTTTTGACCCTAATGGTATTGTAAAAATTATAGACTCTTTGAAACTAACGCCATCTGCAGGTATCGACGGCATTAAAGAAAAAATACTCAAAAGCACAAAGCATACTACTAGCGTCATACTGTCCCATATTTTTCGCCAGTGTCTTTCATCAGGTGTCATACCACATGACTGGAAAGTGGGCAAAGTCATTCCAGTCCCAAAAAAGGCCCATCGTCTTCTCGTCATAATTACCGACCGTGGCCACGCTGTTCACCAACTGAGACGTGCTTTTTGCTGTCGTAGGTAGGAATTTTTCCTATTCATTCCGTCTTTTTGCTCTATAAGTTTGTGGCCATTGATCCCCATCTGACTCGTGATTCTGTGATTTGCTTTCCCTTGGTTCCCTGCTTTATATTTAATGGGGATCGATGTGTGTACGTACCGAGCGCGCATTGGCACGTCTTTCGCTCACCAGCGTCGTGATCACACTCATGATTATGGCTGGAGAGGAGCACCCGGACTAATCCGCGTGCTTTGCCCAAGACCGCCTGTGGTGCTGCTGACTTTTTTTTCTCTGTTACTGCTTTGTTCTGGGATGTCGAGGCAAACCCTGGTCCAAAGATGGACGACGTTTTAGCTCTCATCAGTGAATGCCATAGTGAAACCACAGCCACCCTAGCTGCAATCAAAAAAGACATAATCAGCATAAAACCGCGGGTTAAAAACATTGAACAGAACATTGGAAGTGTCCCCGAAATTGGGAACAATGTCGATGCGGTGAAGTTGGGCATTGCAAAAACAAGTGAAGAGCTGGCAGATGTAGTAGACGACATGAATAACCGCATGAGACGAAACAATCTGCTCATCAAAGGCCTCCCCGAAGAAGAACAGGAGGGTTTCGCCGAATCTGAACGTATTGTGAAGAATTTCTTCTCCACCCACCTCGATTTAAACGTCACTGACATGGAACGTACTCATCGTATAGGACAGCGCTGCTCAGGAATTAACAGGCCATTAATTGTGAAATTTCTTAACTTTAAAACAAAAACAAAGGCTTTGCGCAACGCTCACAAACTGAAGGACTTGGAATCAATGACAGTATGGCTGGAGGAGGATTTCTCTCCCAAGATTCAGCTAGCGCGCAAGAAGTTGCGAGACTTCATCAAGGCAAATCGGGACGAAAGGGAACGTTTCCGCATACGCTTCAACAAATTGCATTTTAGGGGGAGCACCTTTATGTATGATGCAGCTACTAGCAGTGTCGTAGAAATACGCCAAAATAGGCCGAGCACAGAACGAGACGAACTAGCCTCGGCCGAAACCAGCCAAACCAACTCTCAGCCAAGCGAAGAACAACTAAACAAAATTTCAGACTGACTTCCCCCGCCCGGCTATAGCAAACACATGGACACCAATAACGTTTCGGTTCTCTTGGCAAACTTCCGCAGTATACTACCGAAACTTCATGTTCTCAATTCATTCATCTACGCATGTTCCGCGGATGTCATTGTCGGCACTGAAACCTGGCTTTCGGACGACATCCCTGACTCTGAATTGTCATTTCCGCCTTCGTTTCAAATTTTTCGTAAAGATAGGATCGGTTCTCGAGGGGGAGGAGTAATCATAACAATAAAAAAGGAATTCCGCCCGACCGTTGTACCTATTGACACAGGACTGAAAATGATTTGGGTCTCGCCACATGTTGGAACTAGAAAAATTATCATAGGAGTTCTTTACAGACCTCCTGACTCTGCATCTGATTTTACTGATTCCCTAAATGAAGCCTTAGAACAGATAACACTTAAACATCACAAATCAATTCTTGTCCTGTGCGGAGATTTCAACTATCCTTCTATCGACTGGTTGGATTATTCTGTCAGCCATCATAATAACCAAGCCGAATGTATTTGCTTTCTCAATCTGTTGCAACTTTATCAACTAACTCAGCTGGTTCGTGAACCCACACGCGGCGATAATACCTTAGATCTAGTTTTCACCAACCATCCTGACCATGCGTCTGCTTCTGTGCTGGAGGAAAGCAGCGACCACAAGATTATTCCTTGCCGCTTCAGCTTGCCTCACCCTGATAACGCTAGGATCAGCAAAGAGATACTGGATTACGCACGTGCAGATATACCTAAAATGAATAGCATTCTAACAAGCTTTGCAGCTGATTTCCGCCACGACTTCACTAAACATACTACGAATGAAAACTGGTGCTTATTTCGTGATAAATTAAAAGAACTTGAGAAGATATGCGTTCCCAAATTCACAATCTCAAACCGAATAAATGATCCCTGGTTCACTAACGAATGCAAAAGGTACCTAAACAGAAAAAAGAGGGTATACAGAAGAGCTTCAAGAACCAATGCACCACTCGACTGGATGAAATATAAGGAAATTGCTGCGCTTACTGAAAGAAAACTCGAAGAAGAGAAACAAAAACACTATAACAATACACTTCCGAAACTATTAAAAAGTGATCCCAAAACGTTTTGGCGCACTGTAAATCCTAAAAGCAGCAACATTTTACCAGCACTAACTACAGGAGAGGGCTCGCCCTTACCGTTAGACGAGTGCGCCGAAATCTTCAACAAATCTTTTAGTGACATGTTCACAAATGAACTCCCCACTGACAATTTACCGCCCATTTCTCCAACATACATACGGTTTCAATTTGCACCTATTACTATCACAACAAATGGCGTCGCCCGCGCAATCGACAAGCTAGAACTAAAAAAGGCCCCAGGACCCGATGGGATCAGTACAAAGATTCTGAAACTAACATGTCACGAATTATATGGTTTGCTCGCGCTGATATTTCAACAATCTCTGGATACAGGACAGTTCCCGGACGACTGGAAACAAGCACACATCATTCCCGTACACAAATCAGGAAGTAACACCGATCCAAACAACTTTAGGCCTATCTCACTTACTTGTATCTGCTGCAAACTACTAGAGCATATTTTCTTTTCCCACATCATGAACCATCTGAACCTAAATAACTTACTTCTCGAGAACCAGCACGGATTCCGGCAAAACCGATCATGCCAGTCGCAACTCTTTGAGCTTGTGACTGACCTTCATCAATCTCTACACATGTCTCATCTCACAGACGCCATTTTCATTGACTTTACAAAAGCTTTTGACCGTGTTGCCCACAAACGCTTACTGCTAAAGACCCGACATTTACAGCTCGACGACAAAACAACTACATGGATCGAGCAATTCCTAACCGATCGTTACCAGTCGGTCAAAATTGAGAACCTCATTTCTAAACCCACTCGCGTATTATCCGGTGTCCCACAGGGCTCAGTATTAGGGCCATTACTTTTTCTAATTTATATAAACGACATAGCCTCTAATATTACTTCATCAATACGGCTTTTCGCAGACGACTGCGTAATATACAGGCAGATAACCACCCCGACTGATGCACTAGCTCTCCGATCAGATCTAACAGAACTACCTGAATGGTGTTCAACGTGGCAGATGGATATTAATGTCAGTAAAACTTAGCATGTAAGATTCTCTAGCGTAGCAGAAACATCACAGAATAATTACCGGTTAAATAATAGTGGAATTGACTCCGTGTCGTGTATAAAATATCTGGGAGTGTTTTTCAGTCAGAACTTAACCTGGGATGCTCACATTGAATACATAACTAATAAAGCCTTTAAAAAAATTGGTCTCTTGAAACGCTGTTTACCCCTTGCGAACGCTGAAACACGGCACAGCGCTTATACAACGCTTATCAGATCATCTGTTGAATATGCTTCTGTTATATAGAACCCCTCCCACGCGATTCTTACAAATGCTCTAGAAGCAGTACAAAATAAAGCCGTCAGATTCATACTGTCATCCTACTCACGTCATCAAAGCATATCAGCAATGAAGCAAGCCATGAATCTTCAACCTCTTGCTACACGTAGAAAGTTCGCCCGGTTGTTATTATTTCACACCTTATACTATAGCGAAACGCCATTCTCCCGAAATCATATCTTTCCTGCACCTCATTGTTCAGCTCGCCTGGATCATGCGCATAAGGTACGTCCGATTTTCGCTCGCACACTAAAATATCAGAAGTCACCACTGGTTTTGTCAATAAATGAATGGAACTCATTGCCACCCAGCATTGTCGGCCATACTGAATTATCATCTTTTCAAACAGCTTTACTAACATTTCTGAACACGGAAAATGCGTCATAGAGTGCTGAATGATTTACCATGTCCGTGACTTTTTGGCGGTCCTTTTTTGCTTTGCCATTTCTTGTGTGCTGAACAGCTTCGGAGCCTCTTTTATGTGCCATTGTATTTTTAGTTACTTATTTTGCCCTAATTTATTACTTACTTGTTTGAACGTGTTGAATTTTGTGGTTTAAATATGTTATACTGCACTTAACCAAATGTTACCCAAACTCTGCCTTCTGTATATTTACCATCATTTGTTATGAGTTGATTTGTTATGTGTGCTTTCTTTTCATCATTCCCCCCCCCCCCCCTATGTAATGCCCTCTTCTGGGTCTTTAGAATAAATACATAAATAAATAAATAAATAAATAAATATCCATCACTAGCATTCTTTCAAAGTTAATGGAGCATGTAATATACTCGCATATTATGAAA
Source organism: Amblyomma americanum (assembly GCF_052857255.1). Classification (NCBI taxonomy): domain Eukaryota; kingdom Metazoa; phylum Arthropoda; class Arachnida; order Ixodida; family Ixodidae; genus Amblyomma; species Amblyomma americanum. The sequence goes on along the minus strand of NC_135499.1, from coordinate 99,094,783 downwards.
TTTCTAGTTTCAGTTAATTTTTATCAGCCTGCTTAACATGGCTTTCTAAAAGGTTTATCGTGCGACACTCAACTAGCATTGTTTGTTAACGACTTAAGCTCTAACCTCGACCTTAACATTCCAGTTGACTCTCTGTTCCTTGATTTTAAAAAGGCCTTCGACAAAGATCCTCATAAGCGGCTCTTTCTAAAACATTCACGCCTAAATCTTAATTGCTTTGTTTTGAAATGGATTCGGAACTTCCTTTCTAACCGACAGCAGTTTATTTTAGCTAATAAGGGCACATCTTCTTATGCTTCTGTTCTGTCTGGGGTGCCACAAGGCACCGTCCTGTGGCCCCTTCTCTTCATTATTTATATTAATGACTTACCAGCTAACTTGTGTTCTAACGTGCGCATGTTTGCAGACGACTGCGTTATTTACCGCCCAATAACCAACAGTAGTGACATCCAACTCCAACAATCCGACATCGACTGTGTAATTACCTGGTGTAACAAATGGCTAAAGTCTTTGAACGCGAAGAAAACATCTCTCCTATCCTTTCATCGACGTCGCTCCCAACCTTCTTCAAGCTACTCAATCTCCAATTCCGAAATCACTGCTGTAATGAAGTATAAATACTTGGGTGTTCATTTAACCCGCGATGTCAATTGGTCACATCACGTAACGCAGATTATTAACAATGCTAATCGTCTTCTCGGTTATTTTCGCCGAACCCTTCGCCTAGCTCCCCCATTAGTTGTTAGCTTATTTACATTCATTCGTCCCAAACTTGAATACGCATGCGCGGTTTGGGACTTTATCAAAGTAACCTTTCTAACTTACTGGAAGCAACACAAAACCGCGCAGCAAGATTCATCCACTCGGCCTATTCCTATCATGTAAGTGTCACTGAACTAAAACGTAATGCTCATCTTACTAACTTGGCAGACCGCCGTACTATTGCAAGACAATGCCTTTTTCATAAATTTTACTATCACCCCATGACCAAGTCTATTATCAGCCCTGCCCACCGCCTCTCCAGCCGCACGATCAACCAGAAGGCCGTTTACCCTCCCCCTGCCCGGACTAGTGCTCACCTGTCATCATTTTTTGTCCGCACTGCCAAGGACTGGAATGACTTGCCCAACACCGTCGTACTTCACTCCGACCCATCATCATTCAAAAAATCCATCGAATCAACCATGTGCCCTCAATTCCACTCCACTCTTCCGATGCCGAAATCTCCGCGCTTTCGCTACGTATATCCTGGCCTAACAGAGCTAGGCCATCAGCAATTTTTCTGAACTGCCTTTTACCTTGTCTCCCCTCCCTAATAAACAATTTCCGTAACGTAGTTTGAAGTCGACCGGCACAGCCGGGAACGCTTCGCCGGGCGAGCGTGCGAAGACACAAGGGCTGACTTGTACGATTACCGACCATCGTGCCATCATAGTTTTTCATCGACTGTGGCGATCATCTGACACGCCTTAACAGGCTCCTTCAAAGGTTAACTAGCACTTGAAGCGGCACTTGGAGTTCCTCTGCTGTTCGGCGCTTGTAAATCGAGGCGCGTCAAGAACAAAACCACGGGGGACGCAAAGCACAGACGCGAAGCGCCTTAACAAATCGAAACTCTCCTGGCCGCCTGTGGTGCCGCCCAGCATCGGTTTTCTTTGCTTCCAACATTGAGGTTGCCTTTTGTCTGCCTTGTTTGAGTGATAAAAGTGCACTATCGGTTTTAAAACAAAACCTACTTCAATATCGAGCCGTGCAATCTTCCTTTGTCAGCCTCAGAGATTCGCGCCTCATATAGAAAGGAAAATTCCTCCAAGGTGGCGTCTCTTGTCCTACGACGTCACCACGCTTAGTATACTTGCGAGTTTTGCCTGTGTCGGCGATACCTGTATTTTGATTCGTGCTATTTTCTACCTTACAAGAGCTTTGTTATCAGTAAGAGCGGCGTTTTTGTGGTCAGGAGCTAGTGTTCTTTCGATACAAGCGAACTTCAATTTCTCCTCAGTGTCCCTTTAAAACATGGCGTTCTCGAGATACTGAAAATTTGGGACAAATCAACACGTGCTAGATCCCCGAAAAAAGAACTTGGGATGTTTACTTATGTTCTAGGCGGGATCCTCTCAGTATTTTTGTTTTTACTGCAGTTAAACGAACCTTCAAAAATATAAAAAAAACATTATAGCGCTGTCAACAGTATCTTGGAAGCGCATGCGGTACGCCGAAATGAGCAGCGGATATAATTAGCATAGCTATCATTGTGTTTCAGGACCTCCGTCACGAGCAACGACAATGTGTGCCGTCGCTTCTTATTAGTGATAAGTAGAAGACCTAAAATTTAAATCCAGAAAATGCAAGTTTCTGGAGGAAATGCAGCCGCTTTTTGTCGATGTTGTATTTCCTGTGATTATGTCCTTCACTCAGTTCAAATTTATGGCATGAACCAAGTATCCCTACAGCAAGAAATACTGCGAGGCAGTCTGAAGCCGGCTGAAATTAGATTTTGTTCGTTCATCACATATAAAAGAAAGAAACAACTTAAATGGGTGAAGTGAAGCTATTCAAGGCAGCCTTAGTAATCATTTTTGTGTACACCAATGCGCAAATCTTCGAATTCGGTGGCGGGCTCTCACATCGACGTGCTTAGCACACCAGCTTGGTTCTGTTAAAAAGTCAGTTGTCCTTGCTAGAATACTGCAACGCAGACAACACGAGACTTCCTCCATATTTTGCAAGCTTTTGTTTAAATTCCTGCGAAAAGAACACAGCGAGAGTGTGTTACCGCGAAAATAACAAAATGAACTGGTCCGCAACCAGTTCCACTATATTAGTAAGCGCAGTCGGGCGTAAGTAAAACAGTCGAACCTCTCTACAACCTAGTTCACGGGGCGCGGCGATTAATTCCTTAAATCTGCTGCGTCGTTATAGCCCGGGTAAGCCGAGCTTCTAAGGGGAATTCTCATTCCCTTTTATTTGCAATATTTGGCTGTAAGCTTTTTTATTATTGCATGGTTCGAATCTAGCGCAATTATCGTAGACGTATTGCCTAATGACACGACTGGGAGGAATTTATAATTACCTTGGATTGCACAAGTGGAAGGAAATATATATCTAGATACTGCGTATGTCTTTTCTTATAACTTTGGTCCGAGCTTCGTGAAGCCACTCCCCATTTTAATCTGGGTTCCTTCAATTCGCAACATTTATTCGTAAAATTTTTGCGTAAGCTGGCACGGTATTGCAGCATAATTTGATTCTGCATCTGCAAATGCTAACATCCCACCATGTGCTTATGTAGCGGATAAAAAACCAGAAAGGCACTTGTGCTTTTAGTTTGATATAGTATATTATAAAAAAAGAGAAACGTCTTTGTAAACCCGTTACTCGTCAAAAAAGCGAAGGGCTCCTCTACTAATGAATTGGTCGAGTAAAATATAGATGCAAGGAAAGTCTGTATAGCGTGAAATTTTGTTCTGTTCAGCCTCAGCCACATGAAAACAGCACGCGCTTTTATGGAAAAAAAAAAGAAATGTATCCTTTCATGCGGCTCACTGAACACCGGCGTCAGTTATTGTAATACATAAAAAGCTTTTTTACCTTCACACCTTCAAACAATGCTGTTTTTGTGTGAACATTGATCGCATAGGTTCGAGTTCCTGGTGCACTGAAAAACTATACGCGTTCTCCTCGATCCGTTCTTTGTAACGACTTGATATTCATCAAGATTTAATTTTGGTCGCACACTATTTTTGAAAGTCGAAATGATGCAGATAGGAAATTGCTAATGGCTTCGACTTGCGAATTGCGCGTTTCAAAACGTTATGAACGGTAAGCTTTTACTCGCTCCAGCGTTATTAAGCTGCCGCTTTAAACTTTCTAATGGTAGCGTGTGCACGAGAAATGGCGTTGACTTTTTTTTTTCACTAGCCACTGCAGGTTTATTGAAAGCAATGCTAGGTATCTACTTGTATGCATTGCGTTCGCGGTAGAATACTTGAAACACGAGTCATAAAATAAAAAGATGCCGCATGTTTCGGGACGCTTCCTCCGTTTTGTGCAGCCTTTCGCAGTCAGAGCTGTTGGAAGGAAACCGTTATTTTGGATGCAATTACTTCGTACACCTGTGCGCAGAACCTCGAACCTGCGCGACCGCAACCAAACAACAAACGACGCCAAGCAGGTTAGCAGTGAAGAGCTGCGGTACTCACACGTGGTCTCCTCGGAATTTCGTCCTTGGGGTCCTGGTCCTGCCTTGTCCTTCAAAGTGAAATGAGTGCTTCAAGAAGCGTAAAACCTGCGCGAGTGCAAAACGACTATGGAGCGGCTGGGCACTCCGACAAAAGCGAACCGTTCAAATGCCCCACCCACATTTCAAATAATGACTTCATGCCGCCACTCCCATGCTGCTTTGGATTCCATGTATTGCCGCCAGGTGTGACACAGGCGAACCGAAAGGTGGCGGTGCATGAATGCCAACCTTGATCTCACCATTTCCGGAATTGATGAAAGGGCCCATTTCTGAAAATCCAGCACCCGGATTTGTTCAAAACTGTCACATATCTGTGCGAAAGTTAGCTTTTATGCTCGGATGTGATTTCCGTCGAAAACAGTTGCCAGCGACATTAGCCTTGAAAATGCAAGCGAAGAGCAACTGGTAGTAAGGGGGCCCAAGATAAATGCTACAAATTTGTCGAACGAAAAAATCTGTTGCCTTGAACCTTTTACAAAGAGAGAAGCATTAAGAAAACATGCTTTTGTAAGCTGAAGTGAAGAGGTTTATTGAATTTTATATTTTGATGTCTTTAACTTTATAGAAAATTAATTTTTTGGTTCCTATTAATACCTTTCGGTTGCTGCCGTTACTTTGCAGATCTTCTTTCATAGCTGCAGTATTCCTACGCTATATCATTTGTGTGGCTCGGAACAAGTGCAGAATATTTTCTCTGTTGATAAAATGCACTGCTTGGGATGATTTCATTCACCGCACGCATTTCTTGAATGCAGAGATGTTCACGATACTGAATAAAAGAGGACTTCCTTCAAAACCGACAGCCGATCCTTCAGGAATTGTATCTCGGATACAAGTAGTAGACAAAGCACCAAACTTGGTTTCTGTTTCACATGTCGATACAACATTATGGATTCTTTTATATATCATTGCGTCATCAGTACGCCTATGTGTGACAATTTGATTGCCTTAGTTAGCCTTTTCTTGGAGAACGCGTGACTACATAATGATAAACTTCAAGTTGCTTTTCGTTTATTACTGCAGTAATTATTAGGTTGCCTCTGATTTGTCCTGCAATGAATGACACAAGGTCGATGCGCTTTGGAAATCGACTAATTGCACGATCACAGAGAATAACAGACGTTCGAAGTCCCACTTCCTCCGTTGGAACCTCGAAGAAACCCATCAAAAACAAAAGGAGCGTTAGTTTTCATTGCACTGCACATGACTCGTTGATCACTGTTCTTTCTATATTACCAGTTTTTTAACGGTATTAAGCAAGAGCATGTGCTGACACCGTCGTTCCGGAAGAGCCCCGCGGTGCACCCGTGTTATAAGCGAGGCAGATAAAAAGATCCTGCCTACAGGAGCAGGCGACCATTTTGATGTGTTGTATTTTATACCGGTGGCTTTTCATAAAGAATTAGAGCGTCTCATATGATCGAAGCATCTTGCGGTTTATAATTAAAATTGAAGTTGCCCTAGGGCCTCTGGAGAAAGGGTTGTTGGAGCGCTTACTTCTCCAAACGAAAGGCATTCGTGGACTATGGCATTTGACGATGCCACCGAACATGGTCGCATACAAAGTAAACAACAAATGATCTCTAAGGTCATGAGCTTTAGGGCGGAAGTCTCATTACGGTTGGCAACTGCCGCAACGTGAAAGCGGGGTGATAAGGCGTTTTTTCTACCACAATGATGAGCCGTTGTCCTCGTCTCTTCTGTTAACGAGTGTGCTTAAGGACAATGCATGCCTCGTCTATCTACCTATCAACGAACACATACAAAAATAATAAAGGCCGGCTAACAGCCTTCGCATCATCTCTTCTTAGCTGTATTCCACACCTTTTTTTCTGTGGGCTACCGCTTGAGCGAGCGCTGCCGTGCGAAAATGTGGCTCACAGCCCCCTGAAAATATGGGATACATTGTGCTTTGAGGGCTGAGTATCCTTAAAGTACAGCATACACTCTGGATGTGTTTTGGATAAGGATACTTCGACTCTCATTTTTGGCAAGCGATACATAAAACAATGAGCATAATTAACCAAAATCTATTAACAAAGCTGCGGAAGCTTCGATACTGTCTATGCCCGGTTTTGTGTCTGTCCTGCTGCGTACTTAACATACCAAGAGCCAGAAATATGTGCGCCGTTGTCTCGTCGATGTCTGTGTCTCGCTGCAGCTTGGCCATGTTGCTGTTCCGCGGTAAAGGGTTTCCAGTTATCCGCTTAACACTTCCGACAGCCTTTTTCGGGAAGGGGTGTTTCGACCTGCAGCCTGATTTGCTGCTGTTGAACGTGTGGGAGCATTAGCCACTGCATTACCCTCCAGTATTGGCGTATCCTGGTGATAAGGAAAAGAATTGATTCAAAATTGTTGTCTCATCAGTTCGCGTTAAACGGATTAGGCAGTACTACGTTAGGTCCAACAAACTGCTGTGGAAATTTCTCCACAGGCCTATGGGGAACATGCACTAGCGAGATAAGCAAGTAGTTTTGGGTAGTACTATTTGCACTTTTCCGCGTCACCTTCAGGCGCTTATTGGCGTGAGCCTCCGCGCTCTGTTGAAGGCGCACGTGCCGTGAGTCATCTAACTGGGCTACGCTGAGAGAAGCGAGGCAATGAATGCCGTCAGCCAAACGCAGGTATCTGATCGTGCAGAATGGGATCTCGTGTTTACTGCGTTTACAAAAGCAGCTTTGAGTAACCGAATGGAACAATTGCATTGCTACTTACCCTAGCCTCCCCAGCGGGTGCTTAGACACGAACGGTTTTTCGCTTCGCCGGCGTTCATCTCTCAGCGGACAGGCTGTTGAATCATTCCCGATAAGCTATTATTTCCTTTTCGATATTTCCATCAGTTAGGCCTACACATTAGAGCAGGCAATTCAAATACATCAAATAACTTTTTTTATTACACTCTTGCGTAGACAGTAAATATATACACTTAAAATCAACAGACAAGAGCAACTACAACAACAAATACAGAAGACGACAGTGTCAACGCAGAGAATAAAAACACATAACTGTCTTATATTCACCTTGTGTGGCTCTCTGATTATGAACATGTTGAAAATTACTGGGAGTCCGCGGCAGTTGAATAATACACCTTACCTTCCGGCTTAAATAGTATCTTTACGCAAATCATGAGGCACATGCCATTCGTCAGCAGCAGCTACAGCAGCCGAACCACGATCCAAATCGAGATTTCATCAAAGATACATAGAGGTTGCCAACCCATTCTTGGAATAAAAAAGGAATATAGAAATTGTTTAATTGTAAATGCGAAGCACTTTTGTAACTCCATGATCTCAGAAGAACCAGCACAGAAAGGAAAACGGACAAGAAACATGGAGGCGGACACGGAGAGAAGTGCTGAACTTTCAACTTTATTTCGCAAAAATAATTTAAAGGTATTTATGCAGTATCCTGTCAGAGGCAATGACGCACAAGCAGAGCAAAACAATCGTTTTATAAGACAATGGCTCAGGATCTAATTGAAGCGGAGGTGGCAACAAGGAAGCGAAAACCAACACAGCTCTTTAGTATGAAATATCAAGGAAAGAAATGAAATAAAAAAATGAAAAAGAATTTGAAGATAAATGGCCAACAAGGTAAACGCCATAAACAAGCGGAGATAAAAACATTGTCTTACAAGCTAAAACCGAAAACAAACAACAGGCACAAAATTATAACGAGTGAAAAGGCTAAAAAGATACACGGCAAAAAGATAAAACCAACCTATGCATACATACCAACAATAAGAGGTGCTCAAAGGCGATGAAAGGGCTAAAAAACAGCACGCATGCTGGGAGGGTTGCAAAGCTAATGCTTCGAATTTCGTGTCAGATAATATATTTTCGAAAGAAAGTTAAAAATTCAGCGCTTCTGTCCTTGTCGTCTTCCTTGTTTCTTGTCCGTTGTGCTTTTTGCGCTGGTTCTACCGAGATCATGGCTTACCAACAAGCCCAACAATAAGTTTTGGCTGTAATTCCATCTAGGTCACGTCGAAACTGCTGCGGCAGATTTAGTGCCACACTTAAACCGGAAGAAACAGATGTTAGGTTTAGCATCGGCTTTTAAAAGGTCGTCTATAAAGGAACGGTTTGAGGCAACCCTGCCGGCGTTTTTGGCTGGGATGAACTTCCCGCTTGGCCAGAAGTCGCACTTTGAAGCAATGAAACAGCTTACGCTAAACGACCGTGGTATTCAGAGTCCCGAATTTATTGGTACCAACTTTGGCCACAGTGCACACTGTGGCTGTTGTGCAAAAAAAACAAAACAAAAAACGAGGCACTTGATGCGCTGTGTCTTCTGCTAAAATAACATGCAGTATTCATATGTTATTAGCTCGAACCTACAAAGCTCTTGCGTCCAACTCTTTGTGGTAAGGATTTTAAACAAAAATGCCGGGTGTAAAATATAGGTATAACATAATACATCTCGCGTGTCCGCAAAGAATGAGCAATTATTTCTGTGGAGGGGTATATGCCAGTGTTCAGCATCATCATCACGCGCACGTATGTATGAGGAATTCAGTTTGAGTGCTTGAACACACGAATGGACACAGCGTACAGTGAAAGCCCTCAGCTCTTGGATGCGTAAGCATGTGACGGGTGAAAGTCCCTTTCTGAGTCGCCGAATAAGAACACACTGCACATTTGTAGGGCTTTTCGCCTGTGTGCGTACGCCTGTGCACAACTAGGTGGCTACTCGTAGCCGCTGCAAAAGGGCAGTTGTCGCACTTGTAGGGTTTTTCGCCTGTGTGCGTACGCTTGTGCTCAACTAGGTGGCTACTTGTAGCCGCTGCAAACGGGCAGTTGTCGCACTTGTAGGGTTTTTCGCCTGTGTGCGTACGCTTGTGCTCAACTGGGTGGCTACTTGCAGCCGCTGCAAACGGGCAGTTGCCGCACTTGGAGGGTTTTTCGCCTATGTGCGTACGCTTGTGCATAACTAGGTGGCTAGACGAAACAGTTGCAAAAAGGCACTGGTCGCACTTGTATGGTTTTTCCCCAGTGTGGGAGGACATATGCCTGTTAAGGTTGGAGGACGCAACAAATGACTTTTAGCAGAGGAAGCATTTAAATTTCTCTCCTTGGGCATGCGATTGGATGTGTCTCATAACATCGGCATATTTTGTAGAAGTGTGCGGGCAGTGGTGGCACCACAACAGCTCCCGTGTTATGTCAGGGTTCTGATACCGAACAGAAATTTCTTCATTCCTAGCCGGCGATGGCCCCTGGTCCACCCAGTTTCTATGAATCAGACATCCCAGCCTTGAGCTAGAAGTCGGTGGTTGAACAGAATTTACGGGAAGGTACTCGGGACTTAATGCAGGCTCTGGAATCAAAGTTGGTAACAAGAGTGCGTTAGTGAAAATCGAAAATTTTTTGCCTAATTGCTTCGGAGACGCTTGTGTGCAATTATTTAAGAATGCCATATCAATTATCTCATTGGCTAATTTGGCTCTGGGTCTGATGAACGTGCACGGACATTGCGCAGTCAAAGGGCCTCCAGCATTCCGCCTCGATTGAAATGCGACCGCTGCCGCCGTGATCGAAGCCACAGCTCAGCACTCCAGCTACCGAGCCGAACACCGCAACTGTGGCGCCGCATTTATAAAGAGAGGCAGTGGCTACTGATTCTATGTAAACACCTCACAATCATATTGCGACTTTACAAATCAGTATTGTTCATGAACGGATGTCTAGGTACTTAGCTTTAAACCAAGAGACGGCCGAAGTTCGTATGGAATGCAACTTACGGTCGACCACGGAAAAGAAAAAATTGATAGCCAAGGCACCCAAAGCAGCGAATGTGCACACTGTCAATTGTCAATGTAAGTACAGGGCAGGAAGTACGGAGTACATATAAATACTGCAAATCATCACCATTAACGCGAGGCAAAAATAAACAGAACCATAAGCAAAAATTTCACGTGATTTATCTCAGTTCCAGATATGCATGCACTTCATTTGTGTCGACCAGCGAACAGTGGGCTGCAAACTGCGAAAGGGACCACCCCCCGAAACTCGTCACCGTCTGTCACTTCGTAGTCGCAGTCCGGCTGAAAGTCCATGGCGTTTACTGTTAAGGCATGTGGGAATAGCTATTCTGGTGTAGGGACGGCTGGTTAGGTACAGCACCGGTAGGTATGGTGAAAATCCACGATATTCTCTTGTGTTCCGATTACCTAGTGTGCACACCTGCGAAGAATCAAAAAAGCAATATTGGGAAAGTAGAATTTTTGTGAGGTACACCTAGCGTGAAAGGTTTACGCGGAACACAAGCTGAAAACAATGTTCTCGTGTTGCCACCGAGACAGCCTGAAAAATAGCAGGTCGTGTTCGCGCGTGTATGTCTGAGTTAGCGGTTTCCACTCCCGCCTAAATGGAATAGTTGAGGGAAAATAATCATTTTCGGGTCTGCTCTTTTGTGGTACCTAGAATACTTAGCCCAAGAATACACCACTCCGTTCTAACATAATTACTTTTCTCTTTTCTTAACGCACAATCACGTTTCCACCGCAACTCTAAGAAAAGCAGCTTCCACTGTACTTCTCTGAGGGGAGGCTTTAAAGGGAAGCTGAAGCACTTTTCGAAAAAAATGAGTTCCATGCGGCATTTTATAGTTTTCACTCCGCTAAAAAAGAATATCGCATTCGAAAGAGGGGAAATAAACGCAAAAAGCTGGTTTTTGGAAGAAAACGGGCACCAGCGTCTCAGGGTGCCGAGCGAACGCCGCGAATGGCCGGGATCGTCGTGACGTCATCCACGGGGATCTCCGGCCAGCACCGACTGTGTTGCAGCGTAGCGCGTTGGTTCGGCTGGCTTGAGAACAACGTTTTGCAAACTATAGATCCGTCGTTCACCAAAGTGCGTGCCGAAAAGCAGGAAGCAAAGCAGGACGACCGCAGGCTACCCGTGAATGGCGTCACTTCCGCCAGTTCCGTCCCTCTATTCGGCGCTTCCGGATGCGAAGAGGGCGTGTTCGGAGGCGGGTTTTTAACAAGTGATTGCGCCTCATTTTGCGAACAAAATCGAGAAAAAATTTACACACATGATTTTCAAAGTTCCTTCTTCCCAACCACAGCGTTTCATGCAATTTGGAAACCGTTTCAGCTCCTCTTTAAAGATAGCGCGCCCTTGTCTAAACAGAAAGCGCACCGTTGTAAGAACAAAATAAACGCTGTTTCAAGAACTGGGAGTGGCGCCCTTTTGAAAGCATCCAAGGAGCATTCTTGCCAAGAGCGCGCTAGTCCGTTAACGTATCCAAAAAGTGTAAACACCTTCAGTCTCTCACATGTAGCATCTGCATTCTCCAGTTCTACACAGTTGCGCTGGTGGTGAATCGCATAAAAACTGTTTTCAGAGAACGGAAAAGTGCCTTATTAAAAATATAGAAACAGCGGGAAGAAAGAAATAGTTTGGCGCTTGCATGGAGAATTACAACATGCTCTTCTAGAACTGATTCATGTCCTTCCTCCAGCCCATGGCAGTGCATAGGGAATGTGGTGGCGTTATGCTCTTTCAACACAGTATCCATCATCTGAATAAGGATGGTCCCGCTAGAGGAATAACTTAAAGGTGTTCGTACACTGACAATTCCTGTCATGATGAGAAATGCCCACTCAAAACTGGAAGCATGTTGTTCGACATAAGCTTCTAGTGACATGAGCACCCCTCACCAGATTATCTGGTGGAAACGAAATGGAACGCTATCGGCGCAGCCTGTGTTCTGTTTAATAGACTATATTGCACTGGAAACATTGAAACTAGAAAAATGGAATAGCGCTGAAAGGAATGAACCAAGAAATGTACGTCCAAAATACCATAGCGGCAACAAACGAAGAAGTGTTAACAAAACCTCTTGTGCAAAAGAATAGAGGCAAAATTTGTGGGGAATATAAAGTATGTGTTAGGATTACTGCATGAAGCAAGATGGAACCTCATAGTTTGAAAGATTATTTCAAGCGAAATAATACGCAGCTTGAGTTTTATTTTGCAGTGCGACGATATACCTTAATCCACTTGCAAACCTATCCCGAGTGCCACAATTTTAACATCGGACGAGAGGTACAAAATATAGACCACCTCTCAATCTTTTGCCCTCGCAGAAATTCTCACGGCGCACTCCTGCTTTTTAAGCAAAGCCCTATCTGAAGACGGGGGTGAATCTACGACGCCCGTCATGGGCAGAACGGGCGCCTCTCAATTTGTGTATTTGTTTTTGGCACCGACGTGCACAGCTGAAGATGGCATTATTTTGTGAAGTGTTCATTTGCTAGTTGTCTTTTCTTTCTACTAAAAACCACCCCTTAATTTTATCGGTCATTACTCGTATCAGTGATATTAGAGGTGGATTTTCTAGGGAGCCTTCGAATGCCTGCCGAGGTTTGTTATCAGAAAGCAGGAGGTCTGAATTAAATGCGTAAGGTACGAAAATTAGGCTCCAATAAGAATGATCATTTATATTTATCGGAACTGAAAATTCATCCTCAGATTTCGTCATGTTACAGAAGCGCAGAAGGATGTGTTGATGCATGGGAAAATATTTGCCAACAGGAGATAAGCTGTACTATACGAATTCCAGATTTCGCTCACGTCACGCCTAAGATACACTCTGTATTTCGCGTGACATAAGCTAAGGGTTCTGAACTTATCTTTGGACGTAGTTTTGTGTTTGCAGAGCCTTTTTCAATTTCTGGTAAACACTTACTAGCTAGGTAAAATTATGCGCTGTTTTTTTATTGGCATTTGCGCCACACGTGCTTAGTAAATTTCTAGCATGGCACCGTCAGTATAATTTATGCAATTAGCAGACGCCTTATAAATGTGTTAAAAAAACGACGCGCCTATATTTGTGTCCAGAACAGTTATAGGCTGGCTTCCGTACCTTGCAAGAAGCGTACGCGCGGACTGTCTAAATGAGCAGCCGGTACCAGAAGCATTGCCGACAAAGCGGTTCAGCACCTTCCTCAGGAACAATGATAACACTTGTCGCTGGATCTGATGTAATAAGTAGGCAACCTGTAATTTGGAACGGCGCGAACCACACGATCACAGCAAAATGCAAGGCAGACAAAAAGAGGCGCGCTTTCATATAGTGCCGTGAGCAGCCCTTGAACGAGTACTTCTGCAAGACAACGTAAAGCTGGCTGAGATGTAGATTTTATTCGGTAATAGCATACACACACACAAAAGAAGGCGGCAAATGGGTGAAGTAAAGATGTTCAATCCTGCCGTAATATCTTTTTTGTCTAATAGGACAGCGCAGATCTTCGAAGTGTGGCGGGCGCTGATATCGTGGCGGTTAGCACACCTACTTCTTTCATTCAGAACTCAATTGCGCAGGCTACAGAACTTTAGAGCAGAGTAGCCGAGATTTATTTTGTATTTTGCAAGATTTTTAAATTTTTGTGGAAAATAAGCACAGAGAACGTTGCTTAAAAAAGCTGAATCGGCTAGTCTCGAACCAGTTCTGTTATTAAAGCAATCGCGCATAAAGAAAGGAAAGTTAAACCTTGTTATAACGATGTTCTAGCTAACCGGTGATTCCGTCATTATAGCGATTGCTTCCTTATAGCCAGTGTTGGGAGTGTTTCCAATCAAAATAGTTATTCTTTCGTTGTTTCCATAATTACATTATGAGCCGTTTCGTTATAACGAAGTTTGACTATACTACTATTCTCGCCTAGGCATTCTTGGCTGATAGAGGGCTAGGTGGGATAAAAAGTTTTCTTGCATTGTGCATGTGGAAGGAAAACCATATCCGGATACCGCGCATCTCTTACTTTTTAAATTTGCTCCATGTTACGTGCTAACATCGCACATTTCAAAATGCGTTGCTACCTGTCACGACATTCATGCGTACAATTGTTGCGTAAGCTGAAAACGCTATGGCGGGATCATTTGTTTGGCATTGGCTTTTGTTATCACCCAATAGAGTGCTTCTGTGCCCTTCACCGAAACTGGAAGGCTCCTCTTGTCTTTGTTTGATGCAGTACAAAATAGATAAAGGAAAGGCCTGTTTAGCATTATGCTAGCTCCTGTCTACCGGAGCCAGAAGAAAAGACAGTGTGCGCGTCTAACAAAACAAAATTTCGTTCTTTGGTGCGACTCGCTGAACTCAGGCTTCAGTAATTGTAATACAACATAAATACGTTTGTGCTTTCGCGCTTTTCGGCAATCCGTGTACTCATTTTTTCACTTACATCGTTACACTTGTGATGCAATAAACCATGAGCTGGAAGATTTTCTGCACGAGTTTCGATCTGGACTACACTGTGATTCTGTTAATGATGACTGGTTGATTCTTAGCAACAGGTTCACCGAGCTAACTAACAAATATATACTTCTGATGACCATCCATGCCAGTCGGCAGAAGATGTGGTTCACAAACGGGTCGAAACGGTTGGAATGAAAGAAAAAGCGCCTTTTTCGAGCGGCAAAATTAAACCAAAGCTCCTGAACTTGGAACAGACAATATGTAGCCGAGTACGCCTACTATACTGCTATTTGAGACGCTAAACAATCATTCTTTATTCTTGAGGTGCCCCGAATTCTTAACAACGACCCCAAGAAATTCTGGAAAATAATAAACCCGTCGCACACCCATGCTGTTACCCTCACCGACACAGTGGGAGAGGAGGACAGTGGTGCTCAACGTGCTGAAATTTTTAATGTTGCCTTTTCCTCTGTTTTTATTGATGAAATAGGCACCTTAGCACCTTCACGGCGTAATACCGTACTTCCCGCTTTACCCTGTCTATCCTTCTCTTACGATGGTATTTTGTCCATAACGGAAAATGTGAAGCTCTCGTCATCAGCTGGCATTGAAGAAATCAATTTGGAACTGTTAAAAATCACTAATTGCGTCACTGTTGAATACCCGTCATTGTAGTTCACTTACTCCCTTGCTACAGGAAGCCCACCGGATGACTGCAAAGTGGGGAAGGTCGTTCCAGTGCAGAAATCAGGAGATAAGCAATATCCTATTAGTTATCACCCCGTTTATCTAACCAGTGTCCCTGGTAAAATCATAAAACATGTCACTTACTCCAAATTTTGAACCACCTTGATAGTAACAAGCTTTTTCTTCCTTCACAGCATGGCTTCTGCAAGGGCATTTCTTGCGATACCCAGCTTGCACTTTTCGTTCATTATCTGCATAATAATCTTGATCGTAATATCCAAAGTGATGCTATTTTCTTGAATTTTTCAAAAGCCCTTGACGCCGTACCTCACGCACGTTTGCTACTAAAGCTAGAGCAGCTAAATTTACATCCTAACATTCTTGCTGGGACCAAGGAATTTCTAAAAAACCGCTCCCAGTTTGTTTTCTTTAACAACCAAAATTCTACCTCCCTCGCAGTAACTCAGGCGTCCAACAATGTTCTCTCCTTTCTACAGGGCTGCTCCTACACTAAATTAACGATTTACCAATGCATATAACATGTAACGGTTGCATGTTGGCCGACAAATGTGTCATCTATCGCACAATAACCAAAATATCCTATCAAACAGCTCTTTAAAATGTTATTAATCACATTCATCGCTGGTGTTACCAATTGGTCATCAAGCTAAATGCTAACAAATGTAAACTTGTCTCCTTCCATTACCGCCAAGAGCTTTTCTTTTTTAACTACGCTGTCCTCAGTTCTGAAATCGAACTTGTATAATGTTATAAATGAATTGGCGTAAGCTTTAGCAGTAATCTTTCCTGGCGCACTGATATTACTAACGTCACATCATCAGCAAACCGATCTCTTGGATTTGTGAAACGTCACATACGTCATGCTCCACCGCAAGTGAAACTACTGGCCTACAAGTCGCTCGTCCGGTCTAGGCTAGAATATGCATTTCCTATTTGGCATCCGCATCAAACTTATCTGGCTAACGCCCTTGAAGCTTTAAAAAAACCGCGCTGTAAGATTCATTCACACCGATTACTCTTTCAATACCAGCGTAACAGCCTTAAAACTTCAGTCCGAAGTTTTGAACCATAACACTCGTCATATAGCTAGCCTTTACCTGTTCCGTAAGATATTTCACAATTTGCTTAATCATCCGCCATACCTAAAGCACCACATTCACGCATATTCCACCGCAATATGCATTTATTTTATGGTGCTCGTCCACTCACTAGAACCGCTACGTTTGCTGGCTCAATGTTTCCCCGAAATGCTATCATTGGGAAGGGCCTTCCACACATCATTGCTGCCATCACCTGGCCATCGACGTTTGCGATGAGTGTTCCTAATCCCATTCAATAGCTGTAATCTATTCCATGATATGAAACCACCCAATATTTAATACCCCGGAAGGGGTCTTTGAGGTAAGAAAACGAAACGAAACCCCCGATTCAGTGATACGCTACTAATCTGTAAGTGTTCCTCTCAGTCTTGTGTGGCGTCGATTTTGATAATTGATAGGTTTTAACTTCTGTCGAACACCATATCCGAAAAGGGAACTTATGCAGACAGTAAATTGGTAATGTGTCCTGCTTGCGAAAAACGCGTTTCACAACTGTACGGAGGGAAAGGTTTTGCTGGATTGGGCGTTGGTAGACTGCGGCTTTGTACTTTCTAAATATAGCGTGTGTACTCGCATTAATTGCCGCGGCACGTTTGGACCGAGCGCACCCAAGACTATGCTTTATGCATTGGGTAGGCGGTAGAGTACCTGGAGCACGAGTCATGTAATCTAACCAGCTGCATGTTTCTGGACGCTTAAACCGTTTTGTGCAGCTTCTCGCAGCAGGAGCATTTGCAAGGAAATTGCAACTGTGGACGAAATATCTTCGTAGAACAGTACGGAGCAACTCGTTGGCAGCCCTCCGCAAGTGGACCGCAAACGACGCGAGGAAATTAGCTGTGAATAGATGCAGTACTCACACGTGGTCTCCTTGGAATTTCGTCCTTGTGTTCCGAGTCTCGTTTGGTCGTTCAACGTGTAATGAGCGCTTCACGAAGTGTAAAAGGTATCGCGTGCAAAATGGCTATGTAGCGGCTGGGCACTCGGGCAAAAGCGAACCGTTCGAATGCACCACCCTCGTAGAATTTCAGATGGCCACGCCCACGCTTCTTTGCATTTCATGTGTCGTGCCCTAGTGGGATCCACATGAACCGAAGGGTTGCGCTGAATTTGTGCGCACATTAATCGCACTATTTCTGAAAATGACCAAATGGCCTTTCAAAATCCAGCACCCCGATTTGTTCAGAGTGTTTATATTAGTTGTTTTCATCCCGTTGCCAAAGTTGGCTTCAGTGTTTCACATGATACGTCAATTTCGTCGGCAAATACATGCCAAACACATTAGCCTTGAAAGTGCTATTGAAGCCCTACTAGAATCACTTCGCCAATGGGTAATGGTTTACATTCGTTACACGAAAAGCCTACTACCGAAAAAAAGAGAAAATATTAATGTGAACTGCTTTTATAAGCAGAAGTGATGTGGTTTATTGAAAACCATATTTTGACTTCTTCAATATAATGAAAACCGATTTTCGCGCCACTCTTAAACAACTAGCCGCACAGTGCTGGCGTGAGTTTCTCGGTCTTCTTTTCATAGCTGCGGTATTCCCACGCTGCTTTATATGCATGTCTCGGGACAAGTGCAGACTTAGTTCTTTGATAAAATGTGCTGCTTGCGATGCTTTATTCCAACACACTCATTCCTTGAGCGCATTTGTGGGCACGATACGTAAAAAACAAACTGCTTTCCATACCGTTAGCCGATTACATTAAGAATTATATTCCTGAGAAAGATATAAGTTACGAACCCGATATACTCGATACTATATCATGAATTCTATTCATGGATCATGAATTATTACCAATTTGAGAAACCTGAGATAGAACTTGACTAGATAACATAAAGCTCAAAGCTGTTCTTAATTCTTTTTTTTTCGTTGGTGCAGAATTTAGTCGGCTGCCTCTGCCTTTGCCCTGCACGGAATGGAACAAGCTCCATGAGCTTTGGAAAGCCAGTTATTTCCCAAGCACGGTGATTAACAGACGGTTGAAGCTGAACTTCCTGCGTTCAATGTTTGAAAAAAGCCAAGAAAAACAAAAGGGTTGTTTTATTGCACTGAAGAAACCTTGATGATCTTTAATTACACGTTATCTTTTCGTGATTATATTCGGCAACAGGTCGCGTTGGAACCGCTCCTTCCGAAGAGCCACGCGATGCGGCTGTGTATCAGCGAAGCTGATAAAAGAAGCCCACCGACAGGACCTGTTGAGCACGTTGACATGTTGCGTTTAATGACGGTGCATTTTCTAAAGATTTAGAGTTAAGCAATTCTGCGTCGGATCGAGGATCCTGCGAAGCAAATTTGCACTAGCGCCTCTTGAGAATGGCTCGCTCTTCTGCAGTATAGCAGTGGTGTTCCGCTTTTACATGTGGTTCAACACAAAAAACGCCACTATGCGCTGGGCGGATTTGAACAGCTCTTCTCTAGCGCAAGTTGGGCCATTCTTCGTAACGTTTGAAGAGGAGGCTGAGGAAAAGAGTTGCTGGGTTAGGACTGATGCTTGGGCGAGTTGGTATGCCATGTTCAAGAAGAACAGCGCGAAAAGACAAGGACCACAGGATGATACACAAAGACAGCGCTTGTCTTTGTGTATCATCCTGTGGTCCTTGTCTTTTCGCGCTGTTCTTCTTGAACATGAGTTGCTGGGCTAACAGCAGCAGCTCCCGCGGTTTTCTGCTGGTGACACTCAGTCTGATACTCCTCAGATGTTAACGTTGGCATTTGCTAGTTGTAATAAATGATCTGCCATGCCCGTTCTCTTCCGCCTTCTCCATTAAATGCAATGCTTCATGCATTCCAAATCAGAAGCCTTCGAGCAGGTGCCTGTCCAAGCATCGTCGATTCTGCTCTTTCCTTCCGTTAGCTCAACGCATGCATTACCCGACAGATGCTCGGCACAGATCGCTCATGAATATGTTTCATGATCCGAGCTGGAGAAGCAAATTTCGGTAAATGGTGAGACGATGCTGCTAAGATATTTTTGAGACTGACAGTTAATCTACATGTCTTCACCCTGGTTGATTGCCGGACTGTAAATGAGCAGCGTAGTTGTAGTACAAGGTGACAAATTTCGATTGCAAACCACATGCATCGTGGGCAAACTTCAGCTTGCTTGCGACGAGTATACAGGATGCACGAAATTTGCTCAACGCCGTCAACTTATATTAGAGAGTTTATGACAATACGTTGTAGGGAAACGTTGTCTGTCTTCATGAGTGCCATGTTATTGTTTGCTTTGCGACATGTGGCACTCTGAGGCCAACAGGAACGTAAGTTGAACGACCATGACAGTCGCACTTTCCACATTATTGATGTAGACGTCTTTAGCCATGCAATCGACGCTCTTTAGAGAAAGCAGAAGCATTTGATGCGGAGTGCAATCCTGAAATAACGGGTAATAATACATTATGAGATGGTAGCGATGCGCTTAAATGATAGAAAGCTGTAAATGTCTTCCACTGAGCTTTAGGCAGTAAGAAGTTTGTTCTAAAACACAGACGTTGACTTAGACATAAAATTACTGCATGTTGAATAAGAGAGCACTGCTATTCGTGGCGCGTCTCAACCCACTTGTAAGTATCATCACCCTCCTCACATATCGTGTTAACCTATGAGGAATTCACTGCCAGTGTACGCAGATGTGCTGTTCGAGGCCTTTGAGTACTTGAACCCACGAATGATCGCGCAAGGCACAGCAGGGGCCCTCTGCACTTGCATGTCTCGTCAATATTGGCTTTTGCAGACGCCTTCCGGCCAGTCGCAAGTGGACACACGTTACACATGAAGGGTTTTTCATCACTATGCGTAACCTTTTGACGAGTTGGTACCTCGGCTTAAGCGGTGCATAGGGGCACATGTCGCACCTATACGGTCTCTTTCGACTGTGGCGGCGCTTTTGTTTGTCAATCACTTTTCGCCTAAAGTTACCATGTGCAGTCACGGAAATTCTGTTTTTCTTCGGGTTCGTGAAATTAAATGTGTCTCGTGACATCGGCACGATTCGGAGATATTATACTCTTTATTGGCATTGACTTTGGCCACAAAGTACACCATCTGATAGTACGGCATAAAAATGCGAACCACTTGATGCGCTGTGTCTACTGCTAAAATATCATGCATGAATGACTCGAACCTAGATATCGAACCGTCAATGACTCGAACCCTCAAAGCTCTTGCTTCCGCAGCGTCGTGTTAAGAAGATGGCACAAAAATGCCGGATGTAATGCGCACATATAACCAAATACGTCTCGTGTGTACGCAATGAATGAATAATTAATTTGGTGGGGAAGCGTATGTCACTGTTCAGCGTCACGACCACATGCGCGTATTTATGAGGAATTCAATCCCATTGTCCGCAGATGTGCTCTTTAAAGCTCTCAGGGCTTCAACACACGAATGAACATAGAATACACTGAAAGCCCTCATCTCCTATGCGTGAGCATGTGACGGTCTAAAGTCCCTTTCAGAGTCGCGGAATAAGAACACACTTCACATTTGTAGGGCATTTCGCCTGTGTGCGTACGCCTGTGCTGGGCTAGGACTCTACTTGTAGCCGCTGCATAAAGGCACTTGTCGCACTTGTAGGGTTTTTCACCTGTGTGCGTACCCTTGTGCACAACTAGGTGGCTACTCGTAGCCGCTGCAAACGGGCAGTTGTCGCACTTGTAGGGTTTCTCACTTGTGTGCGTACGCTTGTGCTGGACTAGGTTGCTAAGCGACAGTTGTAAAAAGGCACTGGTTGCACTTGTATGATTTTTCCTTATTGTTGGAGGACAGATGCGTGTTAAGGTTGGAGGCCGTTGCAAACGCATTTGAGCAGAGGGGGTATTTAAATTTATCTCCTGTTGCGTGCGATTCGACGTGTTTCTTAACATCAGAATCGTTCGTAGACGTGAACGGGCCGTGGGGGCACCACAACGGCTCTCGTGTTATGTCAGGGTTCTGATACGGAACAAACTTTTCTTCATCAGTAGCCAGCGAAGGCCCCTGGTCCACCCAGTCTCTATAGATCACACATCCCAGCCCTGAGGTCAACAGTGATTGTTGAACAGAATTCTTAGGAAGGTACTCGAAACTAGATACAGCCTCTGGAATGAAAGTTGATTACAAGATTACTTTAGTGCACTTCTGAAGTTTTTGTGCCTAAGGTTTGGCAACGCTTTCATGCAATGATTTAAGAATGCCGTACCATTTAGCTCATTGACTACACTGTATCTGGGGCTTATTAACGTGCACAGATATCAGGTGGTCCAAGTTCCTCATCATTCCGTCTCCATCGAAATGCGACAGGCGCCGAAGTGATCGAAGCCACAGCCGAGCACCAGCGCTACGTAGCCGAGCACCACAACCATAGCGGCGCACTTATAAGAAAGGCAGTTGCACCTGATTTTATTTAAACACCTCACAATTCATATATGATCTTTCCAAATCAGTGTTGTTCATGAACAGATCTATATGTGTACGTGCTTCGCATGAAACTATGGGACGTCCCAAAATTCGCATGAAATAGGAATAATATTCGAGCATAGAAATGAAAAAAAAAATAACCAGGACCTTCAAAGAAAGAAATCTGCAGACTGCCAATATCAATAAACACGAGAAATTAGAGAGTAGGAGAACATAAAAACTGCAAATCATCACCAGTAACGCAAGGCAAAATAAATGAAGAACCCTACGCAAGGAATACACGCGATTTATCTGAGTTCCAATTATGCATCCTCTTCATTCGTGTAAACCAGTGCACGGCCGGCTGCAAACTGCGAAAGGGAATGCACCCGAACTCCTCTTTACCGTCTGTCGCTTCGTTGTCGTATTCTGGCCGAATGTCCATGGCATTTCCTGTTAGGAGCTGTGAAGGTGGCTATTACGGTTTAATTGCGGCTGGTTAAACACAGCCCCCGTAGGTAGGGTGAAAATCCGCGATCAGCTCTGGTCTTCAGGCTTACGCCTTGTGTACACCTGCGAGTAATGAAAATGGGATCTGTTAAAAGTACAATTTTTGCGAAGTGCACATTCCGCGTAATGTTTACGTGGAGCACGAGTGACTGAAAAACATTTTCTCACGTTGGCTGCGAGAATGCCTGAAGAGCACCTGGTCGTGTTGCCGCGCTTAGGTCTGAGCTAGCGGTTACCATTCCCTTCTAAATGAAATCGTTGAGGTAAAATAATCATTTCCGGGACAATAGTTTTCTGCCACCTGGAGTCTCATGAATACACCGCTCCGTTCTCACTTGACTACCTTTATCTTTTCTTGACGCATAATCTTGATCCCTTCGCAACCGTAAGAGAAGCAGCTGCCGTGGTACTTCTCTGTGGGGAGGCTTTAAAGAGAGTGCGCCTTTGTCCAAGCGGAATGTCTACCGCTGTAAGGGACAAAGAAACGCTACTTCAAGAACTGGGAGTCACGCCTTTTTGAAAGCATCCAAGGAGCATTATTGCCAAGAGCGCGCAGTCTGTTAACGTATCCAAAAGAACTAAACACCATCAGTCTCTCACATGTCGCCTCTGCATTCTCCAGTTCAACACCGTTGCGCTGGTGGTGAATCGAATCAAAAACTAATTTCAGAGAACGGAAAAGAGGCTTATCAAAGATGTAGGAGCAGTGGGAAGAAAGAAAAAGTTAGGTGCTTCCATAGCGAATTACAACCTGCTCTGGTGTAACTGATTCTGGTCTTTCCGGGAGCACGTGGCTGTGGAGAGAGCATGCGTTGTCGTGATGGCTTCTTTACAGAGTCTGGACTCACAGAATTAGGATCGCCCCGCTAGAGGAATTACTTAAAGGTTATCATGCACTGACAGTTAGTGTCATGGTGAGCAAAGCCCGCTCTAATCTGCAACCGGTTCCTTGAATATAAACTTCTAATGACATGAGCACCCCTCACCAGACTCGCTGAAGGACAAAATATTATGGTTCAGCGCAGAGAGTGTTCCACTAAATAGACCATCTTACCCAGGAAGCATAGGACCTGGAGGCATAGATTAGCGCTCAAAGCAATGCATAAACGAAGTAGGGTCGAAGGAGCATATAAAGGCTACGAAATACGAAGTGCAAGTTCATCGCTTTCCCCACTTTCAATGAGATATAGAGGAAATTCATTTGACATAAATTTTTCGGAAGGAGTTCTGTAGGCAGGAAGCTGCATTCTAGTCGTACGAAACATAAGCTCAGGCATAATCATACCAACCTTGCGTTTTATTTTACAGTGGGATGGTAGACATTGGCCTGGTTCAGAACCGATCACGAGTGGCATAATTTTGGCGCCGGACAGGAGTTATGAAATACCGACCAGATGCAGAATGTTTTGCCATTTCAGAAACTTTCTCGGCATGCTCCTACGCTCGACGCCTTAAGACTGTCTGTAGGCGTGGGCGTCCTTACAAAGCCCATCGTTTGCCGGACGGGCATCTTTGTTGACGTGTATTTTATTTTTACTGGTGAAGCGGTCTTCTACACGTGGCATTTTCGGGTGATCTGTCCATCGCCTGTTACATTTTCTTTCTACTTAAAAGTACCACCGTTTTGACATCCTTGACTGCTCATATCTCTGGTATTCGAGTCGGATCGGCCGGGCAGCCTTTAAATACCTAGCAAGGTGTCTCATAAAAAAGGAGCGGGCCAGTGACTGATACCCATGAAGTAGGATACGGAAGCTTTCATAAGAAATTGGCATATATAAATATCGGATATCCGAATAAGTTTTTAAGCTTCGTCGTGTTACGAAAGCGAAGACGAGTGTGTTGATACGTCGGTAAATTGTTGGCATCTAGAGATAAGCTAAAGTGTATGGATTTTAGATTCCACGGGGTTCAAGCCTATGATATTGCAGCGAATCTCTGCAGTGTTTGTTTGTTCATTCCCCAAAGCGGCTGGCACATCGCTTTACCACTTTGTTTGTGATGCGAGACGCGACCAGATTTATCTCCATTGATCGCATCGAGGCAGAGCTTATTCTACGTTGTTTCAGAATGTTCTAGCAACTTTGCCCGTTTTATCTCGGATGTTCGCTATTAGCCTTAAATTGAGCACGGTCGAACGCGGCGGGCATTCCGTTCGGCGACCGAAAAAAAAACGCCGCGCCGAGTGATTGTCCACTGTAGGCGCAAATCAGCCACAATAAAGAGTTGTGTTTAGAAGCTATTTTACTGTAGTTCTGCTCCCAGGATTGGAGTCACCACTTCGTGACAATATATTGCGCATTTCCCGCAGCATGAACGAAGGATCCTTTATACCTGCAGGTCGTATTGCGCAATACATACTCTTTTTCTATTCCAGGAAAATATTTACTAGGTATGAAAAATCATGCATGCTTTGTATAATTTATTTCTTCGCCATGCGTGTTTACTCAATTTCTAGGGAGTGCCCGCTCAGTTTATTTTTCGGCAGTCAAATCTGGCCCTCAAAATTTAAAAAAAAAACGACGTGAATGCACGACCGTACAATGCTTTTAACCATATCTTGGAAGACGTGTACCCGCTTCTCCTTTGTACGAAAGGAAACAAACTTCAAAATCCATTTCAAAATGAGCAGGCACCTTCGTCGGGGACAATGACACCGCGTGCTGTCGTCTCTGATAAGTATTTAGGTGATGAGTCGGCAACTTCTAAATGTGAACGCCCGATACACGCGATCAAAGGAATGCGGAAGGGCAGAAAGTCGTGCTGTTTGTGTCCTTGTATTTCTTGTGATCGAGCCCTTCGAGTCGTTCAATTTTATGACATGAACCAACACTCCCTAAACCAATAATTCCTGCAAGGCAATCAAAGCCGGATGAAGCGTACGTTTTAATCAGCCTTCACAACTACTAAAAATTAAGGTGAAGGCAAATGGGTGAAGTGAAGCTGTTCAGGTTTGCCGTAGCAACTTTTTTTTGTGTATACCACTGCTGCACCACTTGCAAATGTATAGCTCGGGCTCACATCGACGCGGTCAGCACACCCGTTCGCTCATTCAAAGCTCAGGTGCGCAGGCTAGGATACTGTAGCGCAGACTACCCGAGATTTCCCTCATATTCTACAGTATTTTTCTAAACTTGTTTACAGGCAGCATTAACCTAGCTTCCAAGAAGAATCCTCATTCTTAACTTATTTCTCTTATTTCGTTGCAATCCGTTACGTTATCATGAGGATGGACTGTGGTACTACCCTTGCATAGTATTCTTGGCTATGATAAGACTCGGCGGAAGTTAAGACTGACTTCGATTGCGCAAGTGCGATGAAAACCATAACCAGATACCACGCATCTCTTATTTTATCACATTGGTTCAAGTTACTTGTAAACACTCCGCATGTTACACTGGGTTTCTACGGGTTCCAACATTTATTCGTAAAATTCTGGCGTTAGCTGGCAGGCTATTGCTGGATTATTTGGCTTTGGAATTGCCAACGTTAACACCCCGCCCAAAGCTTACGTAGTCGTTGACAAAACCAAAAGGCTACTTTTATCTTCGTTTAATTAAGTACAATTTAGAAAAAAGAAAAGTCTGCATAGCATGAAATTTGCTCCTGTCCATCCATTTGATGCGTATCACTGTACACCAGCGTCAGTTATTGTAATACAAAGAAATGCCTTTTTACTTTAACACCCTTAAGCAATACGGTTTTTATGTACACATTCATCGCCTAAGTTCAAGTCACTTTTGCCCTTTAATACTGTAGGTGTTCTCTTCAATTCTTTTTTGCTAAGACGACTCGATATTTGTCAGTTTTTAATTTTGGTCTCGCGCTATTTCTGAAAAGTGAAATGATCCAAATAGAAAATTCCTTGAGTCCTACTTGTGAACTACGAACGTAACAATAGGGGGGCAAGCTTTTAATGGTTTGGACGTTGGTAGACGGCGGCATCGAATTTAACGCGAAGTAGCGCTATTTTTTTTTTCTTACACTTGCCGCCACATGTTTAGTGCATGGCCGCCTATCAATCAGCTTGCATGCAAGGGTTGACGGTAGAAAACTTTAAACATGAGTCACAAAATAAAATTATGCCACAAGTTTCAGGAATCTTCCTACGTGTTGTGCAGCCTTTTCCACGCACTTCCTAACTGTTGATGCATTTCCTTCCTACACCAGTGCGGAGCAACTCGAAGGCACTCGGCAGCAAGTGGAACCCAAATGACGCGAAGGTATGTGAGCTGTGAATAGCTGCGGTACTCACTCGTGGTCTCCTCAGGATTTCCTCCTTGGTGTCCTGATCCCTTCTGGTCTTTAAACGTGCAATGAGCGCTCCACGACACGTCAAACCCGCTCGAGTGCGTGAAGGCTTTGGAGTGGCTGGGCACTCCTGCTAATGCGAACGGCTAGAATGCGCCACCCTCCTGGCATTGCCATATCACACCTAAGCTGCGTTGCATTTCATGTCTCGCCGTTTAGTGGGGTCCACATGAACCGAAAGGTTGCGCTGTATGAATGCTAAACTTAATGGCAATATTTCTGAAACTGAGCAAATGGCTTATCTTTGAAAATCCAGCACCTCAGATTGTTCAAAACGCTGATTAGGTTTGTTCATATCGTTACCAAACTTTGTTTCGATCGTGAGCCGTGAATTTCGACGAAAACGAGTTGCCAAGAACCTTAGCCTTGAAAATGCTATTGAAGCGCTCCTAGATCTTGCTTCGCCAATGGGTCATGCTGTAAATTCGCTGAACGGAAAAACCTGTTGCCTTGCACCTTACACAGAAAAAAAGGTAACTTTAAAGAAAAATGCTTTTATAAGCGAAACTGATGTGATTTATTGAAGCAAATGTTATCATTTCTTTATTATTAATGAAGTCCAATTTTCGGGCCACTCTTAAACAACTAGCCGCAGATCGCTGGTGTGAGTTAGTAGATCTTTTCATTGCAGTGGTGTTCCCGCGCTGTATTATCTGCATGCCTCGGGACAAGTGTATGTTAAGTTCTTTCTTGATAAGATACGTTTCTTGCGATGCTTTCTTCCGGCAAACCCATTCCTTGAGTGCAGTGCTCGGCACGATACGTAAAAAAAACTGCTTTAAATACCGTTAGCCAATCCCACAAAGAACTGTATTCCTTTTAAATATATCATTTACAAACCCGCGATACACGATACTATATCATGAAATATTACCAAAGTGAGAAACCCGAGAGAGAACCCCACTAGATAACATTGAACTCAAAGCTGTTCCTAGTTGTTATCGTTTGTTGGTACAGAATTTAGTCGGTTGCCTCTGCCTTTGTCCTGTACTAAATTGTGCAAGCTCCTTGCGCTTTGGACAGCCAGTTGTTTCCCAAGCCCAGTGATAACAGATGTTTGAAGCGGAACTTCCTGCGCTTGAAGTAAAAAGAAAACCTTTAAAGACAAAACGGATGCTAGTCTTTATTGTACAGAAGCAACATAGATAATGTATGTTGATTTCAAGTTACCTTTTCATGAACACATTTGGTAACAGCAAATATTAGAACCGCTGGTCCGAAAAAGCCAAACGATTCTGCCGTGTAACAGCGAAGCTGACAAAAAGAGCCTGCAAGCAGGAACTGTCGATAACGTTGACGTGTTGCATTTTAAGGCGGTGCAATTTCCTAGAGAAATATAAGGAAGCATTGCTGCGTCCGATCGAAGATCCTTCGAAGGGAAGTTGCTCTCGTTTTTTTTTTTCGCATGCGCCATTGAAACGTGGCCGCCTTGGTAAAAACCGAAGCGCCTATTGCTGTGTCTAATCCTAAAATAACGAGTGCTAACTAATAACTAAGTAGGACTCGATGAATAATGAGTGAAGGAAGGAAGAAACAGCGCAATGAAACATAGACGGACGAAGAAACGACACACACGAGCGCTGCCTCACAACTGAAATTTTATTCTGACACAAAGAGACTAATACGGAAAGCATGAGAGGGTGTCTTTCCATCAAAATAAAATTTCAGCTGTGAGTCAGCGCTCGTGTGTGTCGTTTCCTCGTGTGTCCAGGCTTCACAGAGCTGTTGCCTCTTTTAAATACAATACCAGCTAGCCCAGAACCTTGCTTTTCTTAATGAGTGAAAGCTGCAAAGTCCTACCACCGAGCATTAGTCGCTACGAATTTTTTTGTAGAACAAAGATGTCCACCTAATTTCAGATATAAAACTACTGCCATGTTGGCTTAGAGACTATGGTTAATCGTCAAGGGTCTCAAGCCACTTTACAGGATACATCACCTCATATCATTTGAACGTAAGCAGAATTCACTGCCAGTGACCGGACATGCGCTCTTGGAGCAGCTGAATACCTGATCCGCCTATGCCTAACAGCTGCATAAGAGCACATGTCGCATTTCTAAGGTATTGTGCAAGCATGGGGGCGGATACGTATCTTATAATCGCTCTTCTTACAAATATGTGCTGCGCACTCGGGCAGTTAAACAGCGTCTCGGGCATGTGAAATTCCATATGTCTCGTAACATCGGTAAAATTAGGTGAGCACTAGTGGCGGAGGAAGCAGCAGGAAACAAGGACGGCATACCTTTTGACGCCATTGGGATCCTGGTTCTGTAAAGCACCCGTAAGGGTTCACATGGCGCCGAGCCGCGCAGAATTTAATGCTCGGCTGGCCCTGCGGTATTGCTAGGACAAGGCGAGTCTAGTCATGAGACACAGCGACAATTAAGTCCCATACCACAGTTGCTACATCGCATGAAAAACTTACCGCTCATACTTTTAGTTGATCTTGAGCTTCTGCACGCTAGTTGGATCAGGACATTCTTTTTTCAGCCCCTTTATATTGTGTAAAGTATTTACACTATCTTATTGGCTGGTGTAACTATTATTTGTAGCGCATAACACTCGCATTAAGAAAAATGAGACTGCCTTCGCAACCAATTATGCCTTCCCAAAACGCGGATCATAAACGTATAGAATAGTATAGCCAAAAGTAGCACACTCCTGAATAACGCTTGTGTTTATTTTACGTGCGGTATAGGGCTCTTATTTTCTTATACTTCCCCAGGAGACTGATGTTCCTCAAATATTAGGCGACGCGGTTATAAAAGGGTTCTTCCCTGAAGGAATGTGAGAGAGGAGTAAGTGTACTGACCAGCTGTGCTTATCAGCGGATGCTGCCAAATCGCTCCAACATTCTTAAAGTCAATCGCTCCCGTCGCCATGTCGGCAGTGTTTGCTTCCTCCGACATCATCGTTGTCCTAAGGTTTCCCGTTTCCGCTGAGCATCTGGGTAGAATAACTCAGTGCGCCGTGGATTGCACGATGCCACGACGATGATCGGTCGTCTCATCATCGGAGCATTACTTCGCTTCCCTAAAGTGTAAAATATATTCTTACAACAAAGACAATAAAATTGCATTGATTATTTGCTCCTGGCATGCGTCTTGCCGTCTTACACGTTTCGAAAAAGCGTCCTGTACATATCGCCGCCTGCTCTCACTACTGAGCGCTCCGATGCTACTAAGCCTTCCTTAACAGAGCACATTTTTTGGCCTCTTCTTTGATAGCGACGGCGCTTGTAATCGTGAGCAACCTTGTCATGATTATTAGT
Source organism: Amblyomma americanum (assembly GCF_052857255.1). Taxonomy (NCBI): domain Eukaryota; kingdom Metazoa; phylum Arthropoda; class Arachnida; order Ixodida; family Ixodidae; genus Amblyomma; species Amblyomma americanum. Next base: position 99,065,047 of record NC_135499.1, on the reverse strand, counting down.
TTCAGTGCTTTTGCACTCACTCGAACTACGATTACAAATGACAGAATGTCAGGAGCACCAAACATGGATCGAAGCTGATGGATTACCACTGAGCAGCGCAAAGCAGAGTGGACTAAACATAGTGTCGTCCGTTAACACAGCATTAATGGCTTAACGCTTAGTCCTTGAAACCTGCACAAAGCTGTCTCGTGTTGCCGATAATATTTTCGCTGGCAAAACGTCTTCTCTGGGAACTTGCGGCCGTCTTTCCTCCCAAAGTGACTAAAAACTGCTGAGTGTAGAGCGACAGCTCTCGGCATGCCTTCATTTAGGCCGAGAACGTTCACCTATCATTCTGACAATCCCACTGTCGATAAGAACTGCATTTTTGCTTTGGTTGCAGCTGCAATAGTCTCAAGTTTTCAGCAAAGAGATGAAATGTTCATATCCAATGATAAGAGATCGTAATCGATCTACCAATAAGTTGAAGTAACACGGTGGTTTAGTCTAGTTGGTTGCTATTCATAATGCAGAAAAATTTTGCAGCATAAATAAAACGCACACAGAAGACAAGGAACAAACAAGACAGGACTGTGCTCTACTAATATGGAATTGCTTTGAAAAGTGCTCCATCCATTCCGTAGTAATCTCTTGTGTTTACACTATATGGCACGCCAGACTATGCGTCGACGATCGTCACTTCGACGCAGTAGTTTGCACAAGAAAAGCTTAAATACGGTGGAGCTTATGACTACAGACAGCTTCTAAGTAGAGAGTTAGGTTCCTGAATAAGTAAAAAAAACCGGCGTCCGGTCGAATTAGTTTTGTAATAATTCCAGCTTAGGTTATGAAAGCATTACAGATCCTTCGCTGGAAGTTGTAACGGGAGACAGCAGGCTGAACAGATAAATATAAAGCAAGTGAACGCCAAGGCTCTACAGCAAGGCGGATTGGGAGTTTAAATGGGGAAAGATCGGATGACGATTGGGATGCGAAAAAGGGTATAATAGCGGACGCTCTAGTATTTTCGACTGTATTTACTTAGCCCAACAGATTTCATTCGGATCGAACAGATAGAGGGGTATGGGGAAGGGAGAAAAGAGAGGCTGCTACTTGGCGCCTATCTGCAGTCATGCATATTCGCATTAAGCGTCTGCTTTCTTTTTTCTGGTTTAAATTTTTTCTACTCTTTTGCTTCGACATTTCCACCTTGTTCTACAAGCCGGATCTACAGTGCTTTTATAGCGATCAGCTTGTTCGCTATTCACGCCTGTGCAAATTTTCCACTTAGTGGTGTTGTAAAGGAATCATCTGGGCTTAATTGTGCCACGGATCCCTCCATTTATACTTCGCAACGTTGAGCTGTTGCTCTCCCCAGACATGATACTTTGCAACGCTTTTCCAGGCAGCCAAGTGCGATGTTGTGTGTTACTAAACAGAGGCTATGGCTGCGAGCCCGCGGCATATACGTACCATGATCGTGAAAGCCCACTGAGATATCTCTAAATGATGATGGCCTTGATTACGAAAAAATCGGACATAGGTTGACAATTTCCAGGCATCCTTGTTCACTTTCTGCGTAATTTTCTACCATTTTTCCTTCGCCGTCCTTCGCTTGATTACAGTCGGGAAAGCACCGATTGGATCTGCTTCGCTCGACGAAGATACGCAGGGAGCAATATGAAAAAAGATGGGCATGCTCTCTGACCTTCAATTTTTAATTATTTGAACAAAAGTTTTTATATGTATTGCCTCGCCATGGAAGATCAGGGAGCCTTGCTGAAGAAAGGCATGCGATGAACAAGCCTGGTCCGAAAAGAATGATATTTCGCGCCACAACTTAGCAGCTCATAAACGGCGTAACTAGTTGCCATACTATGTTTCTTCACATATGATGCAAAAATCTAACCAGCCTCGGTGTCGACTCGTCTACTCCGTAGCGGTCTGCCAAATGTTTCATCTGGTTCAACAGCAGGTACGCGAAATGTTTCATGCGTTGCTCTTACAATTCTTTACCTCACCGCATGTGGCACGCAACAAATACGCCGAATAGACCGCGGAGGACGCTTGAAGAACTGCGATTAAAATCCTAATTACATCAAATATCCATAGAAGTCGACAAGACGTTCTTGTGATTGGAAAGAAATATACAAAATATTTAGCAGTAAATGCGAAGCACCGATGCAAATACAAGCAGCACAGGTCGCAAATGTGGCAGATTTGGTGCGACACGTAAAGAGGACGCAACGGATTCGCCTTTCACCTGCGGTTTATAAGACGTCTTCTTTGAAGATACGGTTTGAGGCACCATTGCTGGTGTAATTGGCTGGGATAAAATTTCATATTTTGCGACAAGTAGCACTCTTAAGCAATGAAAGAGCTTACGCTGAACGCCCATTGTATTCGCAGTCTCCATTTTATTGGTACCGAGTTTTGCCACAAAACACGCCACCGGGCTGTTCGGCGAAAACATCGTAGCACTTGGTGCGCTGCGTCTGCTGATAAAATAACCCGCATTACTAACACTTCAGTGACTTGAACCTACAAAGCTTTAGCTTCTGACGTCTCATGGTAAGAAATTTGCTCAAAAATGACGATATAAACATTACATAGGATCAATTACATGTCGTCTGTCTATGTAACCTAAAATGCCTCGTGTGTCCGCAAACAATAGATAATTATTTCTGTGGAGAGGCATATGCCACGTTCAGTTCCATTATCACACGCGTGTATTTAAGAAAAATTCAATTCCAGTGTCCGCAGATGTGCTGATTGAGGCTCTCATTGCTTGAACACACGAATGAACACAGAGTACAGTGAAAGCCCTCAGCTCTTCGATGCGTACGCATGTGACGGTCAAAACTCCCTTTCTGTATCGCCCGATAGGAACACACTTCACATTTGTAGGGTTTTTCTCCTGTGTGCCTACGCCTGTGCTCAGCTAGGGTGCGACGTGTAGCCGCAGCATAAAGGCACTTGTCACACTTGTAGGGTCTTTCGCCTGTGTGCGTACGCTTGTGCATTTCTAGGTTGCCACGTGTAGCCGCTGCATAAAGGCACTTGTCGCATTCGAAGGGTCTTTCGCCTCTGTGCCTACGCTTGTGCATTTCTAGGTTGAAACGTGTAGTCGCTGCATAAAGGCACTCGTCGCACTTGTAGGGTCTTTCGCTTGTGTGCGTACGCTTGTGCATTTCTAGGTTGAAACGTGTAGCCGCTGCATAAAGGCACTTGTCGCACTTGTAGGGTTTCTCACCTGTGTGCGTACGCATGTGCGCATCTAACTTGCTACGTGAAACAGCTGCAAAGGGGCAGTGGTCGCACTCGCATGGTTTCTCCCGAGCGTGACATGACATATGGATTTCAAGGTCGTGGGACGTGTCAAACGCCATTGTGCACAGGGAGCATTCAAATTTCGCTATTGCGTCGTGCCTTTCTATGTGTCTCACAAATTATTCATATTTAGTAGAAGTGTAGGGACAGAGGTTGCACCTGAACGGCTTTGCTGTCAAGTCAGGGCTCAGATACCCAACAGAATTTTCTTCATTTGTAGCCAGCTATGGTCCCAGGTTCTCTCTATTTGAGTGGGTTACATTTCCGAGCTCAGTGGTCGACGGCGATTGTAGAACAGAAAAAACGAGAATGTCCTCTGGATTGAATACAGCCTCTGAAATCAAAGTTGATAACAATTGTAGGTTAGGGAAAATCGCATATTATTGTTCCTCCGCGTTCTCTAACATATTTAGCAACGCTTCACAAATGCAATACCATTTGGAATTTGTACTAAAGCAAACTGATGCTAAATAACCAATAGCATATGGACAACGAAAAAAGTCACCATATCGACGACTACTCAAACTAATAGTAGATTTTTCAAGCGAGGTCATTCAACCTTAAACCGTAGTGTGCGCAAGGTCAATGCTGCAATTTATGCTGCCTTTCTTTCAAACGAAGGTCTGGCAGCACTCCGAAGTGCCCAACTTTTTTCGCCACCGTTTGCAAAAAGAAAATTACGATGTCTGCGGCCTAGTCTGATGTTTGCGCCCTCTTTGAAGCTCAATGCAGCAGATATGTCCATCACAACGCGCTAATCTTGTTTTGTGGCCACCCTTAGCTTTAGACCGCACATTTGCTACCTTGTTTTGAAGCACACAAGTTTCGTTTTCTTTTATATGGTTCACGTTTCGAACCAACTAGCGTAATGAGGAACGCCGTAGAGGAAGGCTCCGGATAATGCCCATCGCATGGGCTTCTTTACTCTTTATCGTGCACTTACATCGCGCAATCCAAGGGCCACCATTATTCTGGACCCGTCGAAAACAGACCGCTGCCGTCGAGACGGAAGCCGCAGCCGATCACCATAACTAATGTGCAAGCGAGGCGGCTTACTTAAGAGAAGGGCACTCGGACTTCGTTCTAATAAAACACTTCGTATTTCAGATCGACACTTCCTATTTAAATTTTGAAATCAGTATGGTATGCGAGCAGATCAATATGCATAAGTACATCATAAAAAACTAATGGAAGTCCGAAATTCGTACGAAATGCGACGAATATACAGAAGGACGAAATGGTTTTAAGCGGGGCATGTAATGGGAAGGAAAGATAACCGCTGCTCCTTAAGGGCAAGGAAGTGGATTCTAAGTTAAGGCAAGCGGCAGATGGGGCAGCAGTAATTTAGGTGAACGGGTGAGATTAAAACTCTTTCACGCATAGGGTGGCCACAATTACCCATAGGGTTGATTTGGCAAGCCCAAAAAAGGCGTTAACCTGCAGTTGGCGTAGTCGGGCTAATTATGCTGAAAACCATACAAGCACAAACAAAATTGGCAGTCAAGGCCCCCATAAAAGCAAACGTGCACACTGTCAATAGGAGTGATATCCAGAAAAATGCAGCGTATGAGTACATTTAAAAACTATGCAAATCATTAGCAATCATACAAGAAAAATAAAGACAATAGAGTACACAAAGAATACAGCTGATTTATCTCGGTTCGAAATAAACATCAACTTATTTAAGTGCCAACTAACCAAAGGTGTGCAAGCTAGAGGGCAAGCGTAAGTTTTCTGTGTAAACAGGACAGTTAACTTTAATTTACTCTTACAGAGTAATCTCCAGAAACAACTTTTCTTAAGTTCGTGTTTTGTCGAAAAATGGAGCCCTCAATCGTTAACGTAAGTGAGAATGGCGTGGCTGGTTCAACTTAACTGGATGAACGTACATGTCTGAACTTTAATTTTCGTAAAACTGGGATATGACCACAGAAGATATATTATCAGTGGCCGTCATTTCGGATCATTGAAATTTTCTATTATATTAGTTTTGAATAAAAATGGAGCCATAACTGTTTCAAATACCTTGGTGGATACCCGAACTACGCCATAAAGGAAGGCGATAAAGGAGAGAGTGAAAGAGAAGAAGAAAGAGGTGCCATAGTGGAGGCCTCTGGAATAATTACCACCACCTGGGGATCTTAACTTGCGCTGACATCGGTTGCACGTTGAGTACAACCGGTTCTCTAGGCTTGAGACTGTGAAAGAGATCTGCCTCCCCCCCTCCAAATTCTCCTCACCGTTTGTCACTTGGCGGTAGCAGTCGGGGTGATAGTCCATGGCGTTTTTCTTATTACACGTGGGGGTAACTATTCCGGTGAAGGGCGGTTGGTTACGTACGCCACCAGTGCGTATATTGGAAATCGGCGATGATCCGTTGTCTCCAGGTTATGCCCTGCGGACACCTGCAGACAATCGAAATCACACCAGCAAGAAACACCATAAGGCTCTCACATGTATCCTCCACCCTCTCCGGTTTTTCACAGTAGAGCTGATGGTGAATCCTGCCAAAAAAGCTTTTCAGATAACGAACTCAGCCTTATGACGGATATACGAACAAAGAAAAAAAAAACTAAGCACCTGCATAGGTAATTACAACCTGCTCTGCCGATCTGATTTTGACTTTGGATACCATTACTGGCGTTCTCTTTCTGAAAGCTCGAAAGCTTTAGCCTTAGTTTACAGCCAGATTTTTTTTCCCTGCGGACTTATTACACAGGGTTTTTTCCAAATCAGGTCTGCGCTGTGCAGCTAAAGATCGGCCCACTCTAATGCACCACCGGAACGCACTCCTGTTCCAGAGCCTTCCTCTACAAAAATGCAATCAGAATGTATATAGTTAGCAGGAACGCTAATCTCGGGACAGGAGTTTTTCCGTAGAGACGGTAGGTATGAGACAACGGCGGATAAAAATAAGAAGAAGGCGCTTATAAAAGCCGACTCTTCCCGCGTGTAGGCTTCACACAAAACCGCTGCCGTCGTTTGGGTGTGTGTTGCAAACAGTTCAATTGCTGCTTCTTGATTTGAAAACAAATGCAATATTTCGCTTGCATTTTGCCAACAGCCGCTGTTATTTTCTGTATATTATTAAACACGATCGATTAGTGTTGAACGGCGCACAATGATTTCAATCAAATTGGAGATTTAGAAAACTAAACGAAATATATTCTCGTTCGCTCCAAATTTAAGTAGCGGATATTAGTTCCGGCAGGATATATTGTTAAAGGATCAGGAGAAAGAAGTGAATTTGTTCCGAAGTACTGCCCCACATAAAATTCCATACAATGCGTTCAGCAATGATTTGAGCTTGAAAACAGTTTATTTGAAAGCTAACTACATGGCTACCTAACTACGTGGCTGGAAACAATTTTGAAGAGATCAATCATCATTTGTTACTGCACTAACTTGAAAAAAGAAATAAATAGAAAACAAATGATCATGTGCTCTCATGAATTGCCGAAATAGGGCGGATGGAGCAGAGGTCAAGTCTTGTTGTTACGGCCTTTCTTCAGAGTCCGCACTCCGAGAATAAAAATGCCGCCGCTGGAAGAAACACTTAAAAGTGCTGCTGATGGCAAATTTTTGGTGGCGTAAGGCATTTGTGGCCAATGATGACCATGGCACACAGCTTTTCTTTGTACTCAAGGTGGGGTCAAATGACTACTTCCCAAGCATTTCAAGCTACAGAAGCCGGGCATCAGGCAGGGGAAAGCTTGTACCAGTTCTATCACCAATATGTACCCTGCGGCATTGGGAACCCAATGGGGATCTCCGACATGCGGTAATGTATTGATATTTGCCACTTTAGTACCAGCTGTTGATCGCAAGATATAAAATCTTTCTGCTTACAAGTACCTCATTTCTGATGTCCATCACTGCTCATATCGCCGACTGTCGGTGCCGATTGGATGGGCAATGTTTCTACATTTCGGCTAACTTTTTATTAGATAAGAGTAATTATGAATATTTCCCATAATTTATATATGCGCTACGCCGATTTACTGAAGGTCTAGTGGGGTCGACTTAGATTTTTGGAGCAGTTGGAAGAAGACGAAATAAAAAAAAAGATGACTGTACTCTTGTCAAGCCCCGCTATAGCGTTGCACTCGTGTCTTGGAATAAGTGTACTCGCTGACTGTGTCGAAATACGCAGCCGATATAGCATAAGTATATGTAGCAAAGTGTTTGCGCACCTTCGTTAGGAACAATTAGGACACGTGATATCGTCTGTGATAAGTGATAAATAGGCAACAGAAAAATTTATACGCAGGAAATTCAAGGTGGGAAGAAAGAGGCGCTCTTTCTGTCGTCCTTGGAATTCCTGCGATGGTGATTTACTCTGTTCAAATTTATAACTTGAAGAATCGACCTCTGCAGCAAGAATTATTTGAAGGCAACCTAAAGCCGGTTGAAACGTAGATTTTGTTCTACTTTCCAAAATACAGAAAACGGAAAAGCGAAGGTAAATTAGTGAAGTGAAATAATCAAGGCTGCCATAGTAATTTTGATTTGATGTGTATAGCACTGCGCACATCTACGAAGTCACTGGCGCCTGGTGACATCGACGCGGTCAGCACAAATGATCACTTCATTCAAATCTCAGTTGGAAGGTTACAATACTGCAGTGCAGAGTGCACTAGATGGATATCGCATCTTAAAAGCTTTCTTAAATTTCTGTGAACAAAAAACCAGATCTTTCTTTGCCATCATAAATACTGAATCGATCGGTCTGAAAACACTTCTACAATTTGAATAAACTCACTTGGGTATAAAGAAAATTCGGTTGGTCCTTGTTATAACCAAGTAGATGGGGACCAGAGGTTCCTTCGTTATAACCAGTGTTTGCCGATCTTCCAAGGAGAATTGTCTTTTCATTGTTATATATTTTGTAGTAAAGTGTTACGTTACATGAGGTTCGACTCTAGTACCATTCTCGCAGAGGTATTCTAAGGTAATGATACGACCCGGCCGGATTTAAAATTATCTTGGATTGCGTAAGTGGAAGGAATACCATAACCACAGACAGCGTATCTCATTTTCTAACACCAGTTCGATTTACCTGTTAACACTGCGCAATTTGTACTGAGGTCCTGTCTCAACATTTATTCGCACACTGCTAAGCTCTCACGCTATTGCTGAATCACTTGGCTTTGGATCTGCCAATGTTAACAGCCCACCGGGTGTTTACGTTCACCTTAACAAAAGGCTCCTCTAATCTCGGTTCGTTTCAGTACAATTTAGGTAAAAGACAGATCTGCATAACATGAATTTCGCACATGTCCATCCGCAGCCAGAAGAAAAAAGCGCGTGGGTTTATCAAAGATGAAAAAAAAATGGTCGTTTGATGCGGATCACTGAACACCAGCATCAGTAAATGTAATAAAAACAATCTCTTTTTTTTTACTTTCACACCTCCAGACAATGCCGATGGATGGATGGATGGGTGGATGGATGGATGGATGGATGGATGGATGGATGGATGGATGTATGGATGGATGGATGGATGGATGGACGGACGGACGGACGGACGGACGGACGGACGGACGGACGGACGGACGGACGGACGGACGGACGGACGGATGGAAGGACGGACGGACGGACGGACGGACGGACGGACGGATGGACGGACGGACGGACGGACGGACGGACGGACGGACGGACGGACGGATGGATGGATGGATGGATGGATGGATGGATGGATGGATGGATGGATGGATGGATGGATGGATGGATGGATGGATGGATGGATGGATGGATGGATGGATGGATGGATGGATGGATGGATGGATGGATGGATGGATGGATGGATGGATGGATGGATGGATGGATGGATGGATGGATGGATCGATGGATACGGCTGAACCCTTTACATCGGGCGGTGGCTCAAGCCACCTAGCCATGTCTTGTGAAATTTTACTCCTGTCTTGCTTTTAGCCACCAATCAGATAACCTTCGCTTGGTTACTTCTAACCTCTTAAAATCCACTTTCCCTTCACTATCCCTAAACCCCAATGCCTTGGGTAAGTCAGCCCCGCTGCGTTCCACTGTAGGGTGAAGCCCTTTACAGAAAAGTATGAAGTGTTCAGCTGTTTCCTCCTCCTCTCCGCACGCAATGCTCAAAGTGTCTATCTCCTGGTACCTGACTCTATACGTCTTAGTCCGCAAAACTCCAGTCCTGGCCTCAAACAACAAAGAACTTCCCCTACAATTATCATAGATATTTTCTTTGACAATTTCCTGTTTAAAGGTCCGGTATGTTTCTAGTGCCGATTTCTTCAGCATCCATGTTTTCCACAAAGCTCTCTCTGTTCCTTTAACCTTTTTCTTAACCGATAATTGCTGATTTGCCCCCTTACTGCTGTCCAGATATTTGCTTGTCAATTTTCTAGTTCGCTTTCTCCATTTCGTGTCATCATTCTTTATATACAGGTATCTGAAAACTTTCCTAGCCCACCGCTTTTCCTCCATCCTTCTCAATCGTTCCTCAAATGCTATCTTACTGCTAGCCTCTCTGCTCTCGAAAGACGCCCATCCCATATCACCCTGTACCCTCTGATTTGGTGTATTGTCATGTGCTCGCAAAATCTAACCTCCCTACTCCCCGTTGCCTAATTTCCAGCCTTGCTTGAACATCTGGCCTCATACACAGGACCGCATTCCCGAAGGTCAGGCTAGGGACCATCACCCCTTTCCAGATCTCTCTTACCACCTCATACCTATTGTATTTCCACAGTGCCCTATTTTTCATGACAGCTGCATTCCTACTAGCTTTATTCAATACATATTTTTCATGCTCTGTCAGATACTCAACACTGTTATTTATCCACACCCCAAGATACTTGTACTCATTCACTACTTTTAGCACGAACTCCTGTATTCTATGCTCGCCGCCCTCTTCATCAAATGTCATGACTGCAGATTTTTCCTTACTATACTTGAAGCCTAATCTATCTCCCTCTGTACTGCATATGTCTAACAACTTCTGCAGGTCTTCCTTGTTGTCAGCCATTATCACTATATCGTCCGCATATATTAGTCCCGGTAATGTCTGTTTAATCAATTCCCCTTGCTTGAAAAAAGATAGGTTGAAACCAAGTCCGCTCCCCTCTAGCTTGGCCTCCAAACCTTGCAGGTTCAACATGAACAACAAAGGGGACAGAGGACATCCTTGTCTAAGCCCCCGCTGTATCTCTGTATCGCAGCGCCATAACACACTGCCTAGCGAGAAGAGCAAGCAGTTTTGGGTAGTAATCTTAGCACTTTTCCGCGCCACCTTCAGACGCTTATTGGCGTGAGCCTCCGCGCTCTGTCGAAGGCGCACGTGCCATGCGTCAGCTATCTGGGCTACGCCGAGAGAAACTAGGCAATGAATGCTGTCAGCCAAACGCGGGTATATAATCGCGCAGAATGTGTTCTCGCGTTTGCAGCGCCCAAGCGGCTGACAAAAGCAGCTTTGAATCACCTAATGGAACAATTGCAGTTTCACCTTGGCAGCGCAGGTTCCCCAGTGTTGTTTATCGGCACTGTGGGAAAAGTAGATTTTAAGGGGGTAGAAGTACCCAAGCGAAGGTTATCCGATTGGTGGCTGAAATCAAGACAAGAATAAAATTTCACATGTCATGGCAAGGTGGATTGAACCACCGCCCGATTTTGTGGGTTCAGCCTTATCCATCCAACCATTCATCCTTCTGAATCGCACTATGTGCGCAATTGAACAAAAGGCCCATCTCTGAAAATCCAGTGCCTCAGTGTGTTCAAATGACATATATTAGCTGCGTCCGTATTGTTAGCAAGGTTAGTTTCCATGCTGAGACGTGAATTTTGTCGAAAAATAGTTTACAACAACATTTGCTTTGAAAATCCTAGTGATGTGCAATTCAGAGTTGCTTGGCGATTGGGCTATGCTGTAAATTATTTGAAGGAAAAGCCTGTTGCATTGCACCTTCCACAGAAAAAAAAAGAACTTAAAGTGAAACCGGCGTTTTAAGCTGGAGTGGTGTGGTGTATTGAAACGATTATATTGATTTCTTCAACATTAATGGAAACTAATTTTCTGGAAACTCTTAAACAATTAGCTTCATATTCCTAGTGTGAGTTTGATTTCTTTTCATATCTGTGGTATTCCCGCGATATATATTCTGAATGCCTCGAGACAAGTGCAGATTAAGCTCTTTCTTGATAAAATGCGAGGCTTGCGAAGCTTTTATGTAGCACACATATACCTTGAGTGCAATACTGACCGCAATACATCAGAAAAACTGCTGTCAGTACCTTCAGCCGATCCTATTGTATTTCTGATAAAGACATAAGCTGCTAACCAAATGATATTCTACCGTGGATTTATTTAAAGCTAATTGAAGTCAGCGATGTTAATATCACTGGTAACATCGTAGCTTAAGTGCGAACCCTGAAAAAGATCCTGACTTCATAACATCAAACCCAAAGCTGTTCGTAACTGTTTTCGTTTCTTGCTGCAGAATTTAGTCGGCTGCCTCTGCTTTTTTTCCTCTACTAAATAGTAGAAGTTAATGCGCTTTGGAGAGGCAATTATTTCCCAAGCACAGGGATTAACGGACGTTTGAAGCTGGACTTCCTGCGTTCGAAGCGGGAATATATACAACAAAAGAGGTGTTAGTTTTCGTTAAACTGAAAGAACCTTGATGAAATTTGTTATTTTAATGTTACCTTTTCTGGACTATATAAAGTAACAGCACGTATTGAAACCGCTCGTCCAGAAGAGGCACGCGAGACTGCCGCGTATCAGCGAAGCTGATAACAAGAGCCCGACAACAGGAGCTGTCGAGCACGCGGACCTATTGCCTTTCTTGATGGTGCATTTTTCTTAAGGATTACAGTTAAGCATTGCTGCGTCGGCTCGAGGATCATGCGAAGTGGAGCTGCACTAGTGCTTCATGAGAATAGCTTGCACTTCAACAGTATCACAGTGCATTTTCCGCTTTAACACGTGGTTTAACGCAAAAAGAGGCCGCTATGAACTGGTCGCATTTTTACAGCTTTTCTCGAGCGTGAGTTCGGCCATTCTTCGTAACGTCTGAAAAGGAGGCTGACTAGCAGAGTTTCCAGGCGAATGGCTGTAGGTTCCTTGGGTGGTCTGCTGGCGACGGCCAGTCTGTTACTCTCCTGATGATAAGGGTGGGTTTTGCTAGTTGTATTATCTCCTCTGCAATACCCGTCTTCTTCCGTCTGCTTAATGAAATGCAATGCCATAGTGTTGGCCTCCGCACACACAGCGACAGTTCTCTCTTTGTGAACAACTTTTCCGCATTACATAGCTTCAGTGTTCGTGTCCTCTCGCGTACTTCTATTGCAAATGACGCTTTCAGGGGCAGCAAAGGTTAATCAAGGCTGACAAATTACCACGGAGGTGAGCAAGAGAGGTTTGACTAAAATAGTGTCGTACGTCTCTCAGTGCTCCTAAGTGGTGTCTTAACTCTTTGTCTTTGAAACCTGCACAAAGCTTCCTCTTCCTTCAGATACTCTTATCGCTGGCGAAACGTCGTCTGCGGGGACAGGCGGTCGTCTCTGCTCCCACAATGACTAAAACTGCTTACGGTAGAGCAACAGCTCAGGCACGCCTCCGTTTAAGCTGCGAACGTTTACCTATTTTTCTTGCAATGCCGCTGTCGACAAGAAACGCATTTTTGTTTTGTGGGCATCTGCAGTAGTCCTGAGTGCTTTCACGATCATGTGAACGCTTCATATCGGGTGATAAGATACCGTCGTCGATCAAGCATCATGGCAGCCACTTTCACGACTGCGCATACAAACGGCAGTTGCCTCGAAGGCCTTTACCGTATATGGCACTGCAGCCTATGTGTCGACGACAGTCAGTTCTAATTCGATTGTGTGCTGTTTGAGGCTCTCATTGCTTGAACACGTGAAAGAACGCTAAGTACAGTGAAAGCCCTTAGCTCTTGGATGCCTAGGCATGTGACGGTCCAAATTCCCTTTCTCAGCCATCGAATAAGTACACACTTCGCATTTGTGGGGTTTTTCGCCTGTGTGTACGCATGTGCCGATCTAGGTGGCCACTTTTAGCCGTGTCATATACGCACTTGTCACACAATTAGGGTTTTTCGCCTGAGTGCGTACGCGTATGTTGAACTAGGTGGCCCCTTGTAGCCGCTGCATAAAGGCAGTTGTCTCACGAGTAGGGTATTTCGCCTTAGTGCTTACACTTATGCATTTCTAGGTTTCCACGTGTTGTCACTGCATAGAGGCAGTTTTCACGCTTGTAGGATTTTTCACCCGTGTGCGTACGCTTCTGCTAGACTAGGATGCTAAGTAAAACAGCTGCTGAAGGGCACATGTCACACTTGTAGGTTTTTTCGGCTGTGTACGTACTGTTGTGTCGCACAAGACTGCTAGATGAAACAGTAGCATAACTGCACTTTTCGCATTTGTGTGGTTTTTCCGCAGAGTAGGAGGACATATGCCTGTTAAAGTTGGTGGCCGTAGCAAACGCCATTGAGCATAGGGAGAAATTCAATTTCTCTCCTGGGCCATGCAATGCGATGTCTCTCGTAACATCCTCATGTCTCGTAGACGTGTACGGGCCGTGGGGACCCCACAACCGCTCTTTTTTTCTGTTACGGTTCAGATACCTGACGGGATTTTTTTCATCAGTAGTCGGCGAAGGCCCCTGGTCCTTCCAATCTGTACGGGCTACATTTCCGTACACAGACGTCGACGGCGATTGTTGAACAGAATTCTCGGGAAGGAACTCGGGACAGGATACAGCCTCTAGAATCAAAGTTAATGACAACAGTACGTTAGTCAAAATCAGACATTTTTGTGCCTAAATGTTTGGCAACGTTTTCGTGCAATGATTTAAAAATGCCATATTATTTAGCTCATTGGTTAATTTGGCTCTGGGGCTGATTAACGTGCGCGGACACAGCGCAGTCTAAGGGCCTCCAGCATTCCTCCTCCATCGAAATGCGACCGGCGCCGAAGTGATCGAAGCCACAGCCCAGCACCATAGCTACAGAGACAAACACCACAAACGTGGCGGTGCACGTATAAGAAAGGCAGTTGCACTTGATTCCAGTTAAACACCTTACAAATCATATTTCGGCTTTCCAAATCGGTATTGTACACGAACCGACCAATATGTCTAGGTCTTTCGCACGACACTAAAGGACGTCTGAAATTCGCACGGAATGCGAGTAATATGCGAGCATAGAGCTGAAGAAATTGCTTTCAAAGGCCTGAAAGAAGTAAAAGTGCACACTATCAATATGAGCAATCATCAGAAAATACCGAATAGATGTTCATCTGCAAACTATGCAAATCCTCAGAATTAACGCAGGGGAAAATAAAGAAAAAACGGTACGCTAAGAATACACAATTTTCCTGAGTACCAAATATACATCAAATTCATTTTTGATCATCCAGCTAACGGCACGCTGCAAACTGCGAAACGGACCGCCCCCCGAACTCCTCACCGTTTGTCACATGGTTGTCGTATTCCCGCCGAAAGTTCATGGCACCTCCTGTCAGGGCTTGTGGCGAAAGCTGTTCCGAGCTGAGGGCGGCTGTTTAAATACACCACCCGTAGGTAAGGTGAAAATCCGCGATAAGCTCTTTATTTTTTTCAGGCTACGCCCTGTGTACACCTGGGAACAATGAAAATGAGAATTTTTGAAAACTGGAATTTTTGCAAAAGACCTCTTGCGCGAACAGTTCACGCGGAATACGAGTGGCTGAAAAGAATTTTCTAGCGTTGCCTGCGAGTCAGCCTGAAGAGCACCTGGTCGTGTTCCCGCATTTATGTCGGAGCTAGCGGTTTCCATTCCCGCTTGTATGGAATAGTTGAGGTAAAATACAATTTTTCGGGTCTGGGGATTCGTGACACCAGGAGTACTTAGTCACATGAATACACCGCTCCATTTTCCCGTCATTACTTTTCCCTTTCTTGACGCACAATGATGGGTCGATCCCAACCATAAGAGAAGCAGCTTTATAGAGAGCGCGCCCTTGTCCAAGAGGAGAACCCTTCGTTGTAAGAAACATAGAAACGCTGATTCAAGAACTCGAATTGGTGACTTTTTGAAAGAATCCACAGGGGCACTCTCTCCAAGAGCGCGCTAGTCCTTTAACGTATCCAAAATCTGTAAACATCATCAGTCTCTCACATGCAGCCTCTGCATTCTCCAGTTCCACACAGTTCCGCTGGAGGCGAATCGCATCAAAATTATTTTCACAATACGGAAGGGAGCCTTGTCACAGATATAGAACCAGTGGGAAGAAAGGAATGGTTAAGGACTTTTATAGCGAATTACAACTTGCTGCGCCGGAACTGATTCTGTATTTCCGATTCACCACACAGTCGCGCTGGTGGTGAATCGCATCAAAAACTATTATAGAGAACGATAAAGAGCCTTGTCAGAGATGTAGCAACAGTAGAAAGAAAGAAATGGTTAAGCACTTGCATAGCGAATTAGAACTTGCTCTGCTGGAACTTATTCTTGTCTTTCCGGGAGCACATGGCTGTGGAGAGGCCAGGCGTTGGCGTTATGGCTTTTTAACTGAGTCTCAGCTTTCAGAGTGAGGATGGCCCCGATAGGGAAATAATAAAGGTGATCCTACACAGAGTGTTCCTGTCATGGTCAGAAATGCCCACTTCAATTTGGAAGCCAGGCCTTCGATATATACCTCTAATGACATGAGCACGCCTCGCCAGATTGGCTGCAGGACACGAAATCGGATGCTATCGACTCAGAGTGTGTTCCACTCAATAGGCCGTCTTGCACCGGAAGCATAGAACCTGCTATCATAGGATAGTGCTGAAAGCAATAGGTAAAAAAATGTAGGGTCGAAAGAGCATTAAAAGGCAACGAACTAAGAAGGTTACCACATCGCCTTTCCCACTTTCAAAGAGATAGAGAGGAAATTAGTTTAGCACATAAATCGCTGGGAATGATTTCTGCATGTAGGAAGAGGTATCCCGCTCGTAAGAAACATAAGCTCAAGCAAAATCAGAACACGCTTATGTTACTTTACTGTGTGATGGTAGAACTTGCCATACTTGAGAACCTAACCCGAGTTGCATAATTTTGACGCCGGACAGGAGTTATGAAACGGAGACCAGCTGGCGAATGTTTTGACATTGCAGAAATGTTTCCGGCACGCTCCTAATCTCTACGCCTTACACTATCTGTAAATGTCTTCTCTACGAGTCCCGTCATGGATAGGATGTGCATCTATGTAACCTGTACTTTGCTTTATGTTTTACAAAAAAATGACGTAAATGCATTGTAGAACGGCAACGTTATAATGCTTTCAACCGTATCTTTATAATAAGTGTATGCTCTATGTCAAAATGAGTAGTCAATGCCATAAGCATAACCATCAGTGTTTCAGCACCTTCGTCGGGGACAATTACAACCCATACTGTTGTCTCTGATAATTAATACGTAGGATACTTCTGAATATGAACGCCACGATGCACAGTATCAATTGTGTCAGGGAGGGAAGAAAGAGGCGCGGTTTGTGTGCTTGTATTTCCTGTGGTCGAGTTCTTCGCGCCGTTCATGGCACATGAACCAAGATTCGCTGCAACTGGAACTGCAACTATTACTGCAAGGCAATCTGAAGCCAGCTCAAGCGTAGATTTTATTCGGTTATCACATATACTAAATGAAAGGCGAAGGTAGATGGGTAAAGTGAGGTTGTTGAAGCCTGCCGCAGTATTATGTGTATTTTTTTGTATACCCTTGCTGCACCACTTTGTAGTCAGTATCGGACGTTCAGCACACCCGTTCGCTCATTCAAAACTCAGGTGCGCACGCTGGAATACTGTAGCGCAGAGTACTTGTTATTTCCCTCATATTCTATAATCTTTTTCGGAACTTCGATATAGCCGGTGTTAACCCAGCTTCAAAGAAGAATCGTAATTCTTTACTTATTTCTCTTATTTCGTTACAAACCGTTTTAGGTTATCAAGAGGATCGACTTGGCAACGGGAATAAATTACCACAACCAGCAATGTGTGCGAACGAAAACATCGATCTTCCCAAACAAGGATTCAGTTCAAATGAAGGAAACCAATAGCCACTGAAGAGGACTAGCATAGAGTAATTGGATTGGAACCGACTGTAAAGCACAGGACGCGAAATTCCGAGGTCGCAGATTTCAGCGGTTGTTTTGTAGTGATAGTTACATTACGGTAGCATTTCGAGCCTTCAGCGTGGCGGCGCCGCCACGCTGTCACGTGGTTGGGCACGTGGTGCGGAATAGCTGCCGGCGGCGCGCAGTCGTGGCTCATCACGTGGTTCATCACGTAGTTGGTCATGTGACCAAGTTCCACTCAGCCAGCTGTAGCTATCGCGTCGCTCGAGGTGTAACCAGAGCTACGACTACCGCGTAATATCTATCAGCGAGGCAATTGAGCTACGCGGGCAGAAAACGCCGCACGACAGTGCCGCTCGTCGCCGTCGCCTGGGCTTGTGCGGCCGAGCGATAGCTTCACGCCCGGTGAAAAGACAGCCAGAAAAACTGCGCTTGTGCACCTTATACTTATCGAAAAAGGCGCAATGAGTG
Source organism: Amblyomma americanum (assembly GCF_052857255.1). NCBI lineage: Eukaryota > Metazoa > Arthropoda > Arachnida > Ixodida > Ixodidae > Amblyomma > Amblyomma americanum. Next base: position 99,047,173 of record NC_135499.1, on the reverse strand, counting down.
GCTGCATTTCATATCTTCACACTTTCTTACTAATCCGCGGGGAACTCCTGCCTGATGCTTGAACTTCGGCCACCATACTCGGCCACGGCGGCCAAAACGCCGCGGCTTTCACGGCGCACATCGGCGAAGGCATGCACGGCACGTGTCGCTTTTCACTTACGGGAGCACTTGACTGCTCAGAAGAAACCACACTCAAAACATTAAAATAGCATGTTTATGAGCGTAACTAATAAAGCAGGGGTACATCGATATCTGTTCCCTCAACAATCAGAAAACGGGTGCCACAAGCAAGTCCGCTTTCTTAGGGATCACTCAGGTCGCGTAGTAACCCGATGGCTTCCGAAAATAAAACACTGAACATGAATTTTACTTCGATCAGCTAAAAAAAAAAGAAAACTTTTCGAGTGACCGCCGTCCACGGTTTGAATGCAAGCACTTCAACAGCGCGCACCAGACGACGCTGGTCGGGTACGCCGCTCTCATGTCGGCGATCAGAGGTTGCCAGACCAGCAAGCAGTTCGCAGAAGAAACGGAAAAGAATTCGTTTTAAAAATATTTACTGCACAGAATGAACTAAAATTTGGGAGAATTTTAATTTTACAAGTTGAGAATTAAATGCGATAAGCAGGGTATGCGTGGGAATAGGCTGTCATGGCCCCTTTAACTATGTGTTTTACATGCACACAGTGTTTTACATGCACTCGACCTGGGCGCGCCCGCACGTAGAAGGCGTGGACAGTGCTTCACAGCGTTCAGTCACATACTCGGCCACCAGCTTGCACTAATGCAGTAATAACGCCTCGCTCCTTGAGGTGGTTTTCAATATTTCTGTCGTGCGAACCACCACATCAGTCGAGCTAATTTCACAGCGATAGCAATTAGTGCCCGGAATGTCCGGATCCCGGCATCGCGGGGCTTCTACAAAACAAGAGAGATAAATATAAGTAAAGACTATGAGAGGGGAGAGAAGAAGCCTCTTAAAGTTAAAAATTGATATGTTTTAGTGCTGGCAATTACTGGTTCATTGTAGTTTCATAGGAAACGAGTGAGTAACGTCCTCGCGAAAGCGAAATAGGGTCGTTTCACGAACAGCAACATCGCTCTTAAGACTTCAGAGCCCGTCTACATAAACGAGCACCAATGTCCAGCACTTAAAAAACTTCTAGTCATGACTGTTAAGAAGTACGAAAAGAGTTGGAAGTCCGTTCGGAAAAGCAATGGAAAGATCTACGCAAGGCAGGCCGATGGCTTGCGGGCAGTACAAATCCTCAGTGAAGCTGACATCGATAAAGTCTTTTCACACCGGGCTATGGTTGTGTCTTCATCTTCTAACAGTGACTGAAGTATGTACAGGCTTAGCTGCTTGCACAAAAGGTAACAAAAGATATACACAAAATGTCAGTACAGCTCAATTGCCTCAAAAGCCTGAAATCTGGTGGCACATAATCTTTTCTTCACCTAAATGCCCATTCGCTGGAATATAAGCATGATGATTTCGAACTCCTGCTGAATACTGTAGATATCAAGTTGGATGCTATTATGGTATCCGAAACCTTGAATACCGAAGCTTCCTGTTCGTTTAATCATCCGGCTTATAATAGCTTTACACTTTGCAGTCCGCATAAAAGGGGCGGTGGTTTGCTGCTCCTTTTGAAACATTGTTTTAACGTGCATATCGTCGAAGAATATTCTGAGTCAAATGAAAATTACGAGGTATTGACTGTTCGTGATGCTTGCACATTTTTCACCGTGGTTTATCGTCCACTACTCGCAAACGTCGCAATTTTTTCGCGTTTTCTTGAACATTTTTTTGACTTCATATGTTTAAATAAGTACTCATTATTTCTTGGTGGCGATGTAAACATTGACATGCTTGTCAATTCAGCCTGTCGAACTGGTATGCTGTCTGTTTTTGATGCATATGGCTTTGTTAACCTCATAAATGAGCCCCCACGTATAACATCATCCTCGCAAACTCTAATTGATGTATTTGTTACAAATGTTGATAAACCTGCAATCCCTGTAACTCTTGCATATGATATTAGCGATCACTTTCCTATTTTCGTATTTATTCAGGATAAATATGTCCCCAAGACAGACAGCTCACCTCCCTTGCTTTTTCAAAACGTCACAGATACTTCTTTGAACAGTTTTCGCACTGATATTCAAGCTCACGACTGGAATCATGTTCTTAAAAAAACTGATGTTGATTCCATGTATGACGCTCTCATGTCAGATATTACAATCCTGTACAAAAAACATTTGCAATACATGTCGCGCGTAAATAACAAAAACTCACGGAAGCCATGGATTACCAGCTATTTTATAGCTCAAATTAAAATAAAAGTAAGCTATACTGCAACCTCGTAAAATCAAACGATGCGTCAGAGCTTCACACGTTTAAATCATTCAGGAATCGCTTAAATGTCAAACTTAAGCATGCCAAGCATCAGTATTTGACGACGCATTTCAATGATACAATTAAAAATACTGATTTGCTGTGGAAGCGTTTAAACAGTCTTCTACGATGCAAAAGACAAACTGTACTTATAAGCATGAAGGTGGGTAGTAGAGATGTGACTGGCAAGGCGCTCTCTGATATGCTGATTGATCACTTTATTGGTGTGAGTGCCTCGAGCAGACTGCCGGCAATAAGTTCGGTCCCACTTGCCGGACGAATTTCAGTCAGTAATAGCATGGTATTTTTGCCCACAACTTCAACAAAAATTACATCTACATTTCAGGCAATGGAAAATTTTAAATCACTGGATGTCAATGACATGCAGATTTCTCCAGTTAAGTATGTCCTTGATCTGACTGCGCCTGTCTTATGCCAACTATATAACCTGTTTTTAGAATGCAGCTGTTTTCCCAGGAACATGCAGATTGCAAAAGTGGTGGCCCTATACAAAGGAGGTGATAAAAATAACGTAAACAACTTTGGTCCCATCTCCGTACTGCTTATATTTTCAAAAGGTTTGGAAAAGATAATGCACACACGTCTTTAAAGTTTCCTAAACAAATTCTCTCTGATCTCGCTGTATTAGTATGGCTTAGTGACAAGAAAATCCACGTAATCAGCACTATTAGCTGAAAAGGAACTCATCACTGACGTCTACGAACGCAAAGAACTTGTACTAGGTCTGTACATTGATTTTCAAAAGCGTTTGACTGTGTCTATTATGAAACCTTATTGTCAAACCTGGAGGACTACAGAGTGCGCGGAAGAGCAAATCTTCTTCTTTCTTCATATCCTCGTAACAGGTGCCAATATGTAAATCACAATAATCATAATTCTAACATAAAAAGCATCGCTTCCGGCGTACCGCAAGGAAGTATCCTTGGGCATTTGTTATTTATATTAATGATATTTTTTCCCTGCATGACGCCATATCATGCATTGGTTACGCGGATGATAGCTATGTTTTTCAGAGGGGCAAATATTCATGATTGAATTTACTCCGGAAACCATGCACTGTCATTTGTTAGCGACTAATCGCAAAGAAATCATTTACGGTTGAAAACTAAAAAGACACAGGCTATTCTTTTCCGCATTAAGAACACAAATGTTAACCCCGAAGGCAAGGTACTTTTAGACGGTGTGGAAATAAGTATTGTTAACGAAATTAAGACCCTTGGCGTAACATTTTCTGCGACCATTACGTGGAATAAGCATGCTGAAGCACTCTGCAATAAACATAGCAAGGGTTTGCGGGATACTAAACAGACACCACCACTTCCTACTAACCGCAATTACGCGTAATTTATAACGCACTGTTTCTGTCTACACTAAACTACTGCCATCTAATCTGGTCAACTACATCTAAGGAAAACATAGAGAAATTTAAATTTTTCAGAAACGTGCCTTGCGTTCAATTGCTAATATTCCATGTCATGCGCATACTTCTGATTACTTTCATCACTTTAAACATCTTCCCATAGAATCCATCTATCTTTTTGGCCTCACGTCTACATATCGCTCGTCTGTTTTGGCGTGTAATCGCAGCTTCCTGGGCTTAATAAATATTCGGCAACACAATTCCTTCTAAAATACTAGTCAAAATGACTCATGGGTTGTGCGTTTCTGTCGTACAGGTTATGGTCGCCCATCCATTTCTTTTCACGCAGCTGTTCTTTTAATTAACCTTGCGGCCATCAATGTCTGCCCAGAAAAGATATCCAAACGAGCAGTTTATGCACATTTTCTTGCAGCTAACGCCTGATAAATTTGGTATGCTCGTGCTTGTACTTTTTGGGGTTCTTGATGTTTGTTACTTGTTGCTTATTTTATTGTATCCTGTGTTTTTGACTGCCATGAAGTGCTCTGTACTGCTGTACTGCTGCACTGCTGCACTGCTGCACTGCTGTACTGCTGTACTGCTGTACTGCTGCACTTCTTCACTGCTGTACTGTTGTACTGCTGTACTGCTGCAGATTCTTTTTCTGAATGGTGTTGAAAGGTTCTTTTATAGGCATTGCGTTTAAGTTGAAGTGTATTTAACGAAATCTGTTTCTAACTTTTTGAAGCTAAATGCGTTTTTTCTTTTCAAACTGCTGCCGAATTGTACATGACGGGGTCGGGCTTCGTCAAGCCGCAATCTTGAGGCTTTTACCCGCCACGCACTCTTTCTCCATGATAGAGAAAATAAAAGATTTGATTTGATTTTGATTTCATAACCTCGACGCTATGTCTGATCACGCAACATCATCCACTACAGCGCAGGAATAATCGCTCTACTTGATGGGACCGCACAAGTTCTAGTATAATGCTTGGAAAAGACGGCTTCCAGGAACTAGAACCAGAGATATCTTGGAGGCTTACTGAACAACCAGCAAAAAAATTAAGTGGTCCCTGTGCCAATCCAGCTTTTTGCTAACGTGAGTCGATTTTTCTTCAGCCAGAGCTGTCCATATAGCGGTAACCCTCATGCCAGTGATTAACGAACTACATCCTAACAAAAGTAAAAGAAATAACAGAAAGTTCCACCGGGAACAAAAACAAAACTGCGGGAATATTGAGGGTTATAGTGAAATCTTACATTATATGAAATATTGCGGCCGTAAACGGTTTCCCCCTCAGAAATGCTTTTCTCCAAATTTGTTGGGTATGCAAACATAAGTGGTTCGGGTATCCGAAATACCTTCATTGAACGTACATAAAAATGCATTTCAGGAGTGGATGTCTGCTCCTTTTAAGTTGTTTTCTCGTGAAATTTTCAGAGCAATTGTCATCTTATACGTTGCCATTTATGATGCTCTGAGGAGTATATTTCACTTTATAAGGAAGCCCACTTGCAATGCAGTACTTGTATGAGAGCCTCATTTTGCAGCACTGTGCTCCAGAATAAATCATTGGATGAAATTTCAGCGACCTATTACCAACAATATTTTTATTCGGTACAAAACATTTTTTTCTTGCCCGCGCATTCTTTCGGGGTATTCAGTTTGAAATACCCAAATAGATAAAAATAGAGAAGCCACCTTTCCAAACAATGAGGTCGCTTTAAAATGCTTTGATGTCAACATATAGGCAGATCTTGTCATCGCTGGTTACAGGGCACAATGTGAATGGAGGCTCTTTTTAAAAGAATGATTAGAAAAAAATAAGCGAGTGAAAGAAGCAAGCACAACGGCATCACACCAACGCCGTGTGGTCACTCTAAAAATTGGCATCAACGGTGGTCCAACACTTCTGTTTAGGGCAAGCGCTACCATTTTGCCACATTGGCGAGACTTTGAATCCATAATCGGGGCAGCACTCGGCCGAACGAGAGGCCGACGCTCGATCGTCTATCAGACCGGTATTCAAGCACTTGCACCTTGCTTTTGAAAATCGCCATGGATTCTTGGAATATCGGCACAATTAGCACAAGTGACCAAATAATCGGTGTCGTGGATGTCCAATTCTACCTAGTAAAAATACTTAAAACAAGACTGCCAAAGTATATAAAAAACACTTTTATTTCACTGATTTACAAGGGGCATGAGTGTAGTGCATGCACGATGCCTTACACACAAACAGCCATCCTGTGGTGGAAGGAAAAGAATGGCCCAAGAGCAAGGTTGCAGGGACGATCATTCACTTTCAAGGTTGTTGCAGTGAGGATGATTCAGGTTGGGCAATGCAGCTTTGTGAGTTCCGGGGGCACGACTAAGGCATCCATAAACTGCTTAACGTAGCTGTCCTCCAGTGGACTTATGCAAACAAATTCCTCGTGCAACTCTTGTACGGTTACCTCCCGATCCGTCAAACCTACAGAGAGATCCAGCCGCCGCGGTGGCTCAGTGGTTACGGCACTCAGCTGCTGAGCAGAAGAAAGCCGCGGGTTCGATCCCGGCCACGGCGGTCGAATTTCGATGGAGGTAAAATTCTTGAGGCACGTGTACTGTGCCATGTCAGTGCACGTTAAAGAACCCAAGGTTGTCGAAATTTCCGGAGCCCTCCACTACGGCGTCTCTCATAGCCTGAGTCGTTTTGGGAAGTTAAATCCACATAAACGATAAACGTTAAGAAAGGACCATGATATCGCGATCATCATCCTAAGTAGTGCCATCACAGGACAAAGACAAAATAATCAAATAGCGCTCAGGATAGTTGCAACAAATTTTACAGGGAAATTTGTAATTTACGCTTACGAACTAGTGCCACAATAATTGCGAAAAGTAGATTGGAAATTAGCAAGTATGTCTTGTACCAAAAGGTTTTTATCTAATTTCAAAGCGCCGTATCGCTCGGCCCAGTAAACATATTCGCTGTCACAAAAACAAATTAACTTGGTATTTCAAACAAACGAACATTGATTTTATTGCGAAAGCAGTACTGCTCGAGGTTTGAGCTCTTGGCCGTCGTCGCGAAGAATCCACCATTGACCTCTAGCGTGACCTATGTGTGACGTCATACCAGCTGTGGAAAAGCGGGGCCCCAACTCGACTCGTCGCGATCGTCCCAGCGAATCCTCCATGCTGCAGCTGCGCGCCGCTGCCGCGAGGGGCGCTCGCTCTACGTGACGTCGTGACAGCTGTGGAAAAGCGGCCCACAACTTGGCTCGTCGCAGTCGTCCCAGCGAATCCTCCACGGTATGTCGGATGATGTGTATAAGGTGAAGCTGCAATTATGTGCTGCAGCTAAGAAGCGGCGGCGTGCGGAAGAAACGGATGAAGAGCGGGAAAAACGTTTGGCTAAATGGCGTGCATATTGTAGTCGTTATGGAGAGCTGGAAAGAGACGCAACAACGACAGAACGAAGCGAGCAAAAGACAACGCGCTCAAGGGACGCCAGAAGAACGCGCCGCAAGACTCGAGAAGCGTCGTAACGCAGATGCGGCTAGGAGTGACACCTCCCTTAGTGACTCTTCAACTGGGGAAGAGGCCGCTTTGAATTCTCGAGAGCATCGGAATGAGACGCTGCATAGAAGACGTGCAGAGGAAACGAAGCTTTCGCAATTCGACTTGGGTTAATCAGAGCTAAACCACAGACAATTTTTATTTATTATCATAATTACGTATCTAAAAGCCGCAAGTTCGTTTTTTCAAATTTTTATTTATTAATTTTAAGGCACAGGTTGTAGCATCTTTCAGATGGGCGTTAATTCAACCGCTTTGATGATTTGTTCTGCATGACCTGAAAAAGATGGCTTCCCCTCTTTAGCGAAATACGCTGAACGCAAAAAACTGAGGGCAGCTTTTTCTAAAAAAAAAAGATTAAAGAGCTTAATTGCTTCACTATGCATGCGCCTGCAGGTGTGCAAGTCAAAGAGAATAAGTAGCGTCCTTGCTGCCGAGGCGTGCATTGAAAAAACGAGCCGTTCTGACCTCTGTTGTGCATAACCAGTAGAAGACAAGCGTCTTCCCGGACGCATCAGAAGACACATTACATGAAATTTCAACCCGCGGATAGATGTGGCGAAGAACGTTTTGTGAATTCATCTCTCCAAGGACGAAAAAAAAGTTCTTACCAAAGATCATTACGCCGCCGCGGTGGCTCAGTGGTTATGGTACTCCTCCATTGACCCCAAAGACGCGTGTTCGATTCTGGCCGCGCCGGTCGAATTTCGATGGAGGCGAAATTTGAGAGGCCCGTGTACTGTGCGATGTCCGTGCACGTTAAAGAACCCCCGGTGGTCAGAATTTCCGGAACTCTTCACAACGGCGCCCCTTATAGCCTGAGTCGCTTTGGAAAGTTAAATCCACAGAAACCAAACCAATGATCATTACATTGCGCGCGACGTAAATCCAGACAATTTGCAATGAGAGTTGGTACACAAAGTGGTAATTGCGTTTCATAGCATCTTTCATGGCAGGATAAGGAACTACGTCGGAGCTCTCACAACCGATCACGTGTAGCTTTTTGCTTGCGCAGACTACGTACGGCGCCGGATGGAGCGTGCATGCATGCTTTCTGGCGCCACCATATTAGCCCCAGGCAATACCGGCGGCTCACGGGAGCTGACGAGCTTTGTTTGTTTGTTCTATGCGTATGTTTTCTGTATCAGGGCGATATTTTCATTTATGAAGCACCAGCTATAGCCCCCGCTATGGCACTGTTAGACTCAAGGCTGTTGCATCAAGACGCTTCGCTCTATAACAAGACGACAAGGGTAATGGCGGGAGACACAACAGCGGGGGCCCTAGAGGAAAATGTATGCTGTCATTATATTTGCAGCAGCTTTTGGTGCCCGAAGAAAAAGTTTGCAGCTGAAAGGTAGATAAAGGAAAATGGAGGGGTAGGGGGGGGGGGGGGAGCAAGATCAGGGATGGACGTAGCTGGGGACTTGGGAAAAAAGGGACCAGAGAAGAATAGTGCCTTGCGTGGAGGGGCTAGCAGCCTTCTTGAAAAAAGGGCGCGACCGGGATGAAAGGTGGGGAGATAAGGGAGTTGAAAAAGAGGGAAGGCGAAACTTGTACAAGGGATTTGGAATTCTTGGAGAAACCATGACGGGCAGCTCTGAAGGCGATACTATTAAGAGACAAGAAACACGCAATCGTCAATGTATTACTGAGGGGAAGACGAAACGCAAGTGTTATGTGCGAGCCAGATGTTCGGCGCCCGAAACATTTCAAGAAAAAACATGGAACATGGGCATTGATTTCTCCAAAAAGGCTTCAAATGCTCCTGTAATGTGAGAGGTAGTGTTATGCGGTCTTTGCTGGTTCAAAAATGCCATAATAATGTTGCCATAAAGATGACAAAGCTATAAAACAAGAATACATTGTGTGTCCAGAAAACATGTTCTTTCGTGCTTTCATATTTATTTCGTGTGGGAAACAAGCTGGCATAACCCAAGTCTTACTATGGCCTGTCGTGAGTAATTTCACTCCCTGGTAGAGCAAATAATGCTGTACTTTTTTACATAACTAGATAGACAAATCGGCCTGAGCCACGAGGTGAGGATGTATTCCGCCCGTGCGTTCCGTGGCTACCTGAAAAGAGGGCACTAATCTTAAATGCACTAATTCGGACCTAATGGCTTATAACTGTTGCACAAATAAAAATAAAAAAGGACTAAAACATTTTGAATTCCGTACTTGCGAAGCTTTTCTTCAATAAAGGCATTGTATGAAAGCAAAAGAAAAATCTGCGTGCAATTAGCTGAAGACGCAAGCAAGACCCCTGAATACAAATTAAGCAAGAGCACAATAATCCGTGTTTAGTTGCGATGCTTGTCTTCAAATAAAGACATTGTTTTGAAATCGAATAAAAGCACATGTGTGCAATTGTCGGAAGATGTAAGCAAGACCCATGAAGAAAAATTAAGCAAGAGTGCAAAAAATGCATAAAAAGCGATAATTTGGAACAATAATGTTCGCAGAAAAGGACGGAAACCAAAATAGGAGAACACAAAAAAGATTCGTAACCACAGGGTGCGACGTACATTAGCGCAGGAATGTCTTTGCACGTGGCCGTGTGCGTTTATGATGCCCGAACAATATTTCACACGTGTGCAAGGTAAACCTGAGCACGAAGTCGGTTGAGCGATTACGGTCAAGCCGAGGTACTCCCTTTTGGAAAAAAAGTGAAATCAAGTAAATGCTCTATTTTAGTCCTTGATTTCGAGACTGCAGTAAAAAAAAAATGGGGTTTTGCCAGTTTTCTTCTGTTCATGCAAGTCGCAGTATTTTATGATAAGGTTGGTTTAGGGGTTATGCATGTTTAAAATCTCAAAGTGACCCAGGCTATGAGCGACGCCGTAGTGAAGAACTGCGGAAATTTCGATCACCAGGGGTTCTTTAGCGTGCACTGACTTCGCACACAACACGATCCTCTAGAATTTCGCTTCCATCGAAATTCGACCGCCGCGGCCGGGATCGAACCCGCCTCTTTCGGGTCCGCAGCCGAGCGGCATAAGCAATGAGTTCGATTTTTAACAGCTACTCTTTATAGGCCCGTTCGGAATATTTCATATTGACAGACTACTGAACGCAAGCATCGCGTACTTTGAATGACGAAGGAAACATGTGTTTTCATTTCTCTTGAAGTGCCTGTATGGTCAAGACGTTGAGGCTGAAAATTTTTTTCATTAAGGAAATCATGCTGAAAACTGTCGCAGTCTTGGACACAGGGCTTTCAGTGCGAACATCGAGTTGACGCTGCAAATTTTAAGGAACGCGGAAAACCGAGCATAATATGAAGAATATAGCCGCAACAGGATCACCAGCAATGCTAGTGCTGTAGCCTTGTGCGTTTCTTCGTCTGATTTGTCCAAAATGGCTAACCTGTTTGAACCTCGCGCGCTTTCCGGCATCGAACAACGCATATTCAGTATGCGTAGATAATCTGAAAGCGGTCTGAAGATAGTAACCGGGAAAAAAATTTGCTTGTTTTAAATTTTGTTGAGCGGTGACAAAAAACAGCTTCCCCCTTCTCCCCCCTCGGCATCCCTATCCCAAACAATGAGCAGGCCGCCCCCCCCCCCCCCCCGCATGGGGACAAACACTCTCCCCTCCTCTTTCCTGCCACCCCTCCCCAGCACTGATAAGAAGAGTTGTGCTCGAATACAATAGTCAAGAGCAGTTCTTTCTTGCGCATAGCATACACTTGATTCAGCTGTGGAGACGTAATCTGCACTTCACTTGGCGAGTTTATTTTCCGAAATGGCATAGACGACGGAGCAAAACCTGCAGCGAATTCTTCCCCCATTTACATCTGCCATCTACTTTCGCATACGAAAATTCTGCGAAGTGAACATACGCTGTCCTGCATTTGGTGCGGGAATTTCAATGGGGGATGGGGCGGGGGGTGTTGGTCGCTGAGCATTTGAAATGAGAATTGTGTCAGAGGTATTGTTGAGTGCTTGAAAAAACCTTGAATTGTGGAAAAGAATAATTTCCTTTTTTTTTCTTCAGTGCTCACAAGAGCGATGAAACCACAATACTTTAAAAACGAATTTTTTTCGAGAATAATACCTTACTACGCTCTTGTTCATCTGCCTGGGACTCTGCTAGACATCTGCAGCCGTACATGCATTGGCAAGCAGGGCTGCTAAAAAGTTTGGACGGTCCGGAGATAATTTTGCCAGACGACGAGCAAATGTGTAGCCAAATCTGGCCATTTCGAATCAAACATGGCCAAAAACGTAGACACACTGGTCCTGTACAGCAATACTTAGTAATAATGGCTTACAGAATTTACGGAATATTTTTTGAAATCAGTTATTCCATAAAATCGTGCAATTATATTGACATAACTTGTTCTAAAGACGGCGCGTGAGGCCCCCGAATAAGCTGTTTGTAGACGCGTTTATGTGTAAAATATCTGTATTTGCCACTTCTGACGTGTGCCGTATTTAATTAATTTTATGAGATAACAGTTTTCATCAAAGGCGTTATTCTCTCACGCTGCCATTCAATGTAAGACGACGGCAGTCTGATGACAGTAGGCGAGAAATGCGCCCTGGGCCGTGATTCTCAATTATGTCTTCACTGCGAGCAAAACTGATTCCGAACGCCATTGCAAACTTCTTCGTTTCACATTATGTGTTATCTGCGCTCGTCTACCGGTTGACTCTGAGGAAGAAAGTAAAGGAACCGTTTAAAGAGGTAAAATCTATGAAGTTATGATTTTTATTGCACACACAACTAAGTATTACCGTCTGGAACGTAAATATTTCCTCGTGACAGCGAAACACTTTTCACAGTTGCGTAGGAGTGACAGAAGGAAACTGATCGTAGCATACAGTCAAAATCTCATAATATTTCACCGTAATTTTATGAGGCAAATCCTCCCGAACGACGTTGATTGCGATGTCTTTTTCTGCATATTAAGGCCAAACGTTTAAGACGGACTTCAAAAAGGTCGAGCTTCTTTTCATTAAGACGTATTGTCTTTGTCAAATTTTTATGAGAAAAAACTCGGTTATGTTCGGAATATGATGCCCCAAGTTTAAGGATCTTGATAGCCGATCCGACGAGCGTCGGAAAAGGGGCATACTCCAGCAGGGTCCTTGAATGGTAGCATCTTACAGCAACCATCGGAGCCCAACAGAGCATCCGGACTCATACTGCTGGTAGCATAATTGCTCTGCCTTCTACTAGTGTGTTGTTTTCCTATCCTAAAGCCCTCAGAACTGGAGATAATATTACGAGTCGCTTTTGGGAAGGCATTGGGTTAGAATGCATATCCGAGCCCAGAGCCAAAACTGGCCACTGTTGTGATCGCGCTTCCTTCCTGCTGTGGAATTCGGCGAAGTGGACGTGTCTGCAGGACTGCTAGAGGGAACGACAACAATAGCGTCCCCACGTGTTCGAACAGGAATGCCGGAAGCAGCGACGATAGCGTCCCCATAGCGACGATGGAGTTCAACAGGGATGCCAGCGACGACCATAAGCGTATTCGTTCCGGTCCTCGCCACGACGAAGTGCGGTATCAGTGCGGTCCCCTTCAGTCACGCTGCATTTGAACAATTGCCCGAGTGCCGCACCTGCAACAGAGCCTCCGCGTTCCGGTCACCAGTCAAGCTCTTTCGACACCTGCGGGGAGACAGCCTGCATTCCTGTGTCATGCAGCTGCCCTCCGGACACATGTGCGCGGCCACCTGGAAGCCGCGGGGACGACAACATGACCGGGTCCTGTTCCCTTTCCCTCGACCGAGCTGCGAAGAAGCATCAGGACCTCCCTGCCGTGGGTGGTACCATCAGTGCCAGCGTGTGATTGGACATCATTCTTCGAACTATATTCCCCAGCTAGGTATCTGGGGAATACGATTAGTATTTAAGGAGCTGCTGGATTGATGCCAACAGAGCCCCCTTCTTAAGAGGTATCAGACTCCCGACTCCTATGAAGCTCTCGTTACTGAGAAGCCCTCTCAGTTGCCCGTACTTGAACATAATGTAAATATTCCTTGTATAAAGTTTTCCAAGTTTTCCTCCTCCGATCGTCCTCGTCTGTTCTCCGGCACAGTCACGCTACCTGAATCACAACAACTGGTGGCAGCGGTAGGATGCTGCTACCTGAATCCCGACACCACGTCGCCGTTAATAATTTTAGGTCGAAACAGGCCTGTCGAATTAGCCAATTGGTTGGAAAGCAGCCGCCGGTGGGAACACTGCTGACAAGGCCTTTGTTGCAACGAAATGCTGAGGTCGGTCGGATGCAACCGACTCCGAAATGTTCTATTGTCGGTGTCTTTTGGAAATACACTGGTAGAAGTTCGCGAATATGCATCCGAAGCTTCGGAAAAGTTTTTGCTGTATTTCGGGTAAAAAACTTGGTCGGTGCATTTCGCTACGCTGTACATATGAGTCAGCCTGATGGAACGCTTTTTTTATTACTGCATACCGTATGCATTGCGTCCACCATCATTTTCTGAAAGAGGTCTGCAGCATCTTTTTTTTTGGGTGCAAAAATAAAATCTGTTTATTAATCCCGAGTTGCAAAATAAATGTGAATAATGAAACCATGGACATTAGTCTTTTTCCGAATCTTGATATTTTTCTTTAAAAAAGAATGTATATCAAGAAGAGGTTTTCTAACAACCCTTTAAAGTTGCTGAATTAAATACAGATCGCTATTGGGACGTCTGACCTTGGTGCGTTTAGAAACACGGAAAGTGCTTCGAGTCATCCTGCGTGGGACACGAGGCTTCTGGCATCGGTTTATTCTGTGAACCAGCCCGCAAATAAAACTGGATATTCTTTTCGCAACATGTCTGAATCTGTCGCATTGCTCATGAGACTTCCAACAGCCTCGACCTGACACCGGCACTATTCTCCGCACTAAAACAAACAAGTAATATACGCGCCATAGCCAAAGCAGTGATGTTGATGTCTAGAAAATGGGCCGGTATTCTTTGTTAGGTATACCTTATGTATGTCTCCACGCTAAATATTTGATAGCAGGCTTTTTTGTCAGCAAAGTTGAGTTTTACGCATTTAACCTCCATCGGAGCCTTTTCGCACGGAATGCCCTGTAGAATGGCGGACGACTTCGCTGTGTGCGCGTTATGTTCCACGAACGGCGTTTTCTGGAAGCACCGGGTGTTTACACGCAGATGTGCACGTGGTTCGTATATGCACGGGCCCTAAGCGAAAACATGCGTGCTGTTCCTTAAGCTTCACTAGAATAAGCTACCACTGGGCTCATCTATTTCTGAAAGAATGGCCATGAAGCCATGGTTAAGGGATGTATAATGGCCACTCCCACTTGTATTTCTTCCCCACAGGAAAATTCTGGAAAAGCTGGGGTAGCTGGCAGATAAGGAAGAGGGCTAGTGAACAACGCCAATTTTCTTTGTGGTTGAAGGGCCTGGGGACAGCATGAGATAAGAAGGTGAGGACAAAACAAGTTGGTCGCCTGTTTTCCCCACTGATAAGCAGAGTGCAAGGGGAAAAACGAACACTTGCCCATCGATACACCCTGCCCTTCCCTTTGGAATGCAGATTGCATGGACAGTGGATCCCTAGAATTCTTTTGAATGCCATTGTTGTGACTAGGGGTGAAGTGATTAACCAACCTCTTTTTTCTCCCTTCCTTTTCGATCACGTGTTAGGCTTCTCCTACCGGATTCATATCCCCATGCGACCGAGTCACGAACCAATGATCTCCGCCGAACTAAGCCTTTTCCCCTTCCCTTCTACCCATTCTTTCTCTCCTTATCTACACGTGACCTGAGCCACCTTGCCTATAAATGTGAAGCCGGGAGTATAGTGTGCAGTTCCCAGAAAGTTGTTGTACAGTGCTGGTCTCCAGTTGATTCGAGCCGTGAAGTCAGTGACATCTCAAGCGTCGGTGTGGAAGCAGCGTGGAGGTTCATCTTGCATAATGACGATGTTCAACGGATCTGTCCTTGAGGTGAGTTGACTCAGCCTTATATCTATATCCGTATAAAAATGGTCGTTTCGGTTCACCTATTAGCCCGTTGAATACTTTTTCCTCTGCTGTTCTCACAACATTGCCCGTGCATGCATACTACTGTTGGTGTTGCAGGTTTTGATTTTTCACAGATTGATCGCAATATTCGTTCGTTATTTTAATGAGTGCAATCAGGTCTACACGGAAGAAATCTTGGCTCCCTGCTCATCTACTCCTCGTGGAGTGTGTACTTCTAAGAAAATTGAAATGCAACGTTTAAAGGAATTTCGTTTCGAAGATAAAAATTCCCGTGATTAGATGAAATATACCCTAGGCACAAGTTTAAGACAATTGACGATTAGAAGTCCATAGGGATACCATGATTATAATTTCATGAGAGAATAGGTTGGTGCGTTATAACAGTACAATTTATTTATTGAAGCAAATGCAGCTTTTCCAGAGGTTGCCTTTTGTCGGATAAATTATGGATTTCACATAGGCCGTTCGTTTTCGGGTCATTTTTTTCCGGTATATAGGTAATCGGGCACTATTTTTCGAGCGAAAATTCATGCAGAGTTTAGGTTACTCCAAGCAACTTCTATGCTTTGGGTTTTTTGCGTTATATTCTTCAGCGCAATGCAGTTTTCCAAAAAGTTTCTGTTCGTGCTTGACAAATGACATGCATTTTTTTGCGCAATCTTTCATTAGGAAACACAAAAATAACTGGTTCGACTAAAGTTTAATGTCAGATTGAGAGTTTTCTTCCCTGTCTGTGGCAAATAGTCTTTCGCGCACAAATCCAATCTCCTACCGAGCACTCTCACGGTTGAGTAGGATCAGCGTGCCTTTGTGTGTAAAGTGCGAAAACAATCAGCAACTATTTTAAACAGGGATCATTGATGAGGGTGTGCATAATGGCCTGTGGCGTTTGGTGCAGTGGGCCCAATAAAGCGTCAGGTCCGTGACCATGCGCTGGACTCTCGCTTCTTATTCGCTCTTCTCAAATTTATGCCCAAAATATTCCACATGCATGGAATAGGCACTAGATATTCACAGAGTGCGATCCGTCGTTTTTACAAACGATTTGGGTGCAGCCGCCGGATTGTGCGTCTTTCGGGATTGTGGGAATTCGAGGCACCACATCGCTGTCGTCCGCCTGATCTGCGGTGTCCGTGCAAGATATAATCGAGATCTTAACACTACTTTTCATAAGGCGGTACAATTTGTGAATAAAGTTGTAAAGAGCGAGAGGCCAGAACATTTCTGCGGACATGGCACTTTAGTGGAGTCACTGCTATTCTCAAGGTCATGACAATAGTTCGACAGGTTTGGCATTCGTGCTGCGTTCAACTCAAGGCAAAGTTATCTTTTCGAACGACACAGCACATTTTGTGTGTGAAAGCCCAATTGTCCTTCCGCAGTATGTGGTGGTGTAGCCAGGCGAACTTTCGCGATCTGAATATTTCTCTGCCTGATTGTAGAAGATTACGCGTGATGAGGGCTGAGGCAGGTTTACGGCTGGGTGTCCCACCTAACTAAAAGTAGTCTCGCGCTTCAAGTGGGGCCTTAGGGCTGGGTGTCCCAGCTGGCTAAAAGTAATCTCCCGCTTCAAGTTGCAATGGTCTTCAGAGCATTTGCGGAATGTTAACTAATGGGTGCTCTGCGAGACGAGACGAGCAGTAGTCACCAAGCGCGATCCCCTCGTGAAAGAGCGTCATAAAATAACGCCGCTCAATAGGGTCAGCTTGAGAGCTTGCCGTTCGCGATCGAGAAGTGGGTACAACGACGTAAATTGACCCCGCTTTTGTTCCCTTCTATTCCACAACCGAAGGTCGTATGGCGATAACTTTGCCGATTTCAACTGGCTTCCGTGAAACTGAACCGGTTGGGTACCATCAGATACAGCATCAAAAATATTTTACGGGAGATCGGGGGGTTGATGTGGGTTATATAGAACCCGAAATATAAAAAAATTAAAGAAACAAAGTGGGCGGAGTCGGAGCAAAACAAGCGCCAAGTTTGAAAACACCGGAAATACGCGGTTTCAAGCGTGGCGCGAAGTTTGAATACGAAAGCGTGGCGCCATGTTTGAAAAATCAAAATGGGCTGTTGATAGAAGAGGGGCGAGGAGGAGTCAATGCTTTCGCATTCCTCCAGTGCGGGTTACCGCAGTGGTCTCGAACGTTTTTTAAGTCATCGCTCCGGTGAAGAAACGCTGGTAGTTAAAAGTTCTACTATGGTACGGAGTTCTTACGGTGATTGGTAAGGGTCAACGAAAAGATCCAGCACTGATGCACAGGGCAGTGTGAACTGCATTTTTGCTTTTTATCTCGTTCTTCTCAAACGATCCCACAAGAAAAAAAGTCAAATTCATCATCCTAATACTCCTTCAACAGTAAACAAAAAACACTCAACAGATAGAAATATCTGACGTTGTGCCTTGCTGAGATAATTTAAATAAGCGAGACTGCGAATATTTCGGAGCATGAAAGAAATAACGAAAAGGAAATAAATACTCCCGGTTTGTGACCTTTTCAATCTTTTTATGGTGGGCCAGTCGTATTGTGCCTACAGATAAAAATAGAAGTGGTTGTACAAATTAAGAAAAAACAATCTTTGGCATTAGGGAGAAAACCAAAACGAGGGAATGTGTAGTAGAATATATATATATATATATATATATATATATATATATATATATATATATATATATATATATATATATATATATATATATATATATATATATATATATATATATATATATATATATATATATATATATATATATATATATATATATATTTCTCTCAGCTGTGATCTCTTTAGTCCTCAGCCTGAAAGCTTATTAATTTCAGAAATCGAGAGTCGCATATAGGCTGAATATAAATTTGGAGGTACTTGCGAGCGAAAAACATCAAGGACCACTTGTTAATCATACAACATTTAGATTCAGTTGTAATATAGGTGCTGAAAAGCATTAAAACAAATCGGTTATGTTTATAAAGAAGATGAGTTAGGTTTAGAGAATTTAAGATATTTTTAGTTTTTGGTGGCAAATTATATACCTCATGGAGTGAATGTAATATTTCAAAGCGAGAACGGTATGCTTGGTATGGGACCATTTCATATATATATGTGTGATCGTCAAATAAAGTGCCATCGACAAAACAGATTTCTACAGATTGGTAATACAGCATGTCAGAACAATAGCGTATACTGCTTGAAATGACAATAAAAATATCGCCCTCATAAAACAGGGGTAGAGAAAGAAGACATATTTGCGTTTGTAAGAAAATTAGCCGAAATACGAGAAAATACGAAGAGGGAAGGTTGAGTAACGTTGATATGAGTCACGTTATTGCATTGAGTTGCGGTACTAGGAAAAAAATATATATTTAATGCAACTTTTTTGCGCGGTGGTCTCGTTGTGAGTGTAAGCTTGTGGCTTATGCAACAGTAAATGAAGTTATATCGCAGACGTTAAAATTGTGGTCTTCATTTAGAGAAGGGAGACAAAAACCTTCTTATCCATTTACAAGTTCATGCAATGGCTTTTGTCCGGAAACTCGATTACGCTGTGTATGGATGCAAGTTGACTTGTTTAAAAGTTCTCCTACTGAGAGGGATATAAACTATTATAAATCAACCGATCAGTTTTTTTCCGGCACCCTTTCTAGCTTTTAGATTTTAGTTTGTGTAATTATATCCCAGATAACTGCTGAATTGTCTGGTACTGGTTGTAAAATTATGTTATCTCCTATTAAGCGAACGTATTATGTGGAAGACGGGTAAAGGATCCGGCAATATTTCGGGAATTCCGTTTACACGTGTTTTCAGCTGCAACGCTTAAGCCCAATTTGACGACCCAGCAGTTACTCTATAAAGCTCGTATTGTGGCGTTTCAAAAATACACAAATTTCAAATTACGTTTCTTATTCGCATATTTTGCTCTAAAGGTACATTAGCTATTTTTCACGAAAGGAGAGTTTAACAGTTGCAATGGGAAACAAGAAAACTCCTTTGAAAAACGTTGTTTACAAGCATTCCAAAGCCGGCGGCAGTAGCGCCACGTCATCTTCCTTAAGATGAGGATTAGTGTGGATCCATAGCATGAAGTTATTCTAGGTGGTATTTCTGCATATCGCACTAGTTGCCGAACATATCTTTTTCTGCGAGGAATTCACTTGACGTGTGCAGTACGAGGAATTCTAGGGGGAACCTTTCGCTTTTGACGATCATCCGTGTTGCCTAACAAACTGTGTTATTCGAGAAGCTACACATTTGTAACCTAGAATCCCTGCTCTCAATATCGCTGTGCTATCCATTCCCCTTTTTTGATGCCCACAAAGGTGTGCATTAAAGGATGAAGAAATTATAGATACCAAGGTGCGCAGGAGTTGTGCACGTTTTTGTTCTTGCATAAATTACGTTTTGCATAAAACGAAATAAGAACCTCTTTGTTGGAGCTGACATTGAGGCCAGGACTGGAGCTAACACATCTGCACATCACATTTGGATAGCAGCAGCACTTTGGGTCGGAGAACTTGTGAATTCTCTTCTCCTATATCTCTGATCCTATATTTGCATTAGAGTCAAGATGAAACGGCTTTTGGGCATTATAGGCGCCATTATTATTCAAAAATTAATTCTGGAAGGTCGTCTCTTCGTATGTTTTTTTTCACTTCTCTCCACTTCAGACGCAGTATCCCATCGATCCTTCATTTTTACTAAGCAAACGGAGGTGGATGCCTGGATTCGGGAGTGCCATGTCCGTTGTCTTATCCGTACTTGTAACCGGCTGCGGGTCTCAAACGATACGCTTTTCCTCGCAGTGTCCCCTGTAGAGCGCTACTTAGAGGTAAACCAGGTTTCTGTAACTACATCTGAACCGTGTTAATAAGTGCCGCCTAAAACGAAAGTGTACACGAAAATGCAGTATGATCAAATTGAATGCTGAAATTAATACGAGAAAATTTTGAATTGGATGAGACGAGTGATACCCTAGCGTTACGTTTCACCTAAAAGCGACATGAGAATTACCTCGTACGGAGCTCGAAGGCATTTGCTTTTGAATTCTGCATTGTTGGTCTCGTTTGTAGTGTCTTTTCCCATATAATTTTCCCTGTCTTATTGTAGGTTCCTCTGCGTTATAAGAAGGCATCTGCAGATTTTATTCCTCGTGATTGCGCATGCGTGAAGAACTGAGTTGTGATATACTTTGTAATACTCGCGGTGTTTGTTTACCCTTTGTGGCTTTTGTGCTGCAGCTTCCAACAGTGCCTTGCACTGACGGAATTCACTGGTAGCGATGGTTGCAGTTGTGGGAGCGTTTATTATCTCTTTTCATTCGATTAAGAAGACTATTACAGGAGTTTTTAGCTTCAATTCGAAACGGCTTCTTGTCCTGTATGTGTACTTATGTGGTCATAATGAAAAGGGAACCGTTTGTTCAAACGCAACCTCTCAGTAACAGCTCGATCGCAGCTTACATATTGCTGACCTTTGGTTAGAGTGCTGTGTTGGTCTCTATGGCGCATAACTAAGTGCCTTTCACGCTATCTCATTAGAATATTCCGCCGCCTTTTATAGCTAGGCGAAGTAAATATGATTTAGAACTTGGACACACTTTGCTGTAGTCTTGCGTCATTTAGAGTGGCAAACCATTCTGTATGCGTGTGCAAGCTGCTCAGGGAGCTTTCAATAAGGAGTGTGTCTTGACTGCTCTGTGCTCCGGCTTCTGCTGCTTATCCCTGTACAGGTGCGCGTCGTGGATAAGCGCCAGATGGAGCTGGTGTGTGAAGTAGCTCTGTATGTTGCGGTGGAGCATAAGTAGCCCACGGACGAATTGCGCTACCGCTCCTACCTCGCACCAACTCAAGGCATGGGAAGGAGCAAAAAAGAAGAACTGTGCGCCATGGAAGAGGACAATTACCTGGCTGTCGGTTGGTCCCTGGACCTGGCGTCGCCCCTGGATTTTCTTCGTCGCAACTGCAAGGCTGCCATGGTATGTGCATGTGGTGCTTGGATCGACTTCCCTCCTTATTGATATCAGTGGAGAGTGTTGCGCATTATCTGCTTTCCGATGCAGAGAATATAAATGCCTTCAGTGTATTAAAGCGGTGACTTCATTCATTTGTCGACGATAACAAAATGCCTGTGATGTTTCTCGCCATCTATGACGTCGCTTCATTGGGCTGTAAGTTCTATAGGTGTTCGATACAAGCGAGCTATCAAAAGTGTGACCAAGCTGTCGTATTGTTGGCACCACTGTATTAGCGCTGTCTTCAGATTCAAACGGGAGCACTGATGTCGCAGGATTTTATGTAGAGCACACAAAGGAGTGCCAATGAAGTACACACGCTTTCATCGGGTGCTCGTCATGGTGAATTTTGTTAATATGTTAATGTTAAGTTGTTACTATGGCGGAGTTGGTCTGTATTCGTCGGTTATTTATGCCGACGCGATGACGTAATAAAATTGTAGAAGCATGCAGTACTCTATCCAAGAGCTAGTCATGACATGTTATGGCGCCTCTGTATCTTAATTAAAGTAGCATATACACGTAATTTCGGCTGAATATTTTCTTCTTTGTATTGAAGCGTACGACAATCTTCTAAATGGACCAGCACATTGTATTCCCCTGAGACCATTAAATCAGTTTCATTGATGTTCTTTTCTTTTCAACAGCGGAGCGATGACTGTGACGTCATAAGTCCGTAGATGTCACATGAAGCTAGGAAAAACGTGTGATATAATCACTGCTTCCTCCTCTCATTTAACGATGATGATAATGCCCGCTGGCCTCAAGAGGAGGAACGCAATGGCATTAGGAGTAATTATATTGCAGATTGTCTCATGTTTCACTTCACTGTAGGGACCTTTGATGTCATTGTGATATGTAGGCTTTTACATCCAAAGGGTATGAGGCGAGATATATTGCGACTATAAATTGCTTAGCAGTCGCTGTCGAATACCACACTGTGATCCACTTATACTAATGTGTTTACACCCAGTTATAAAGCAGAAAACACGCGCTGAAAAACTAGACGCGTACTTTCCTTTAAACAGACGTTTAGGACAACTCTGTCGATATTTCGTGCTTTTCCATTATATTATTACAGGTTCTATTTACAAATAATATTTACAAGGCAGGTCGAGAGGAGCCTGGTGCGCCGGCGGCAGGATACTTGACTTTTTCTTCTTCTTCCAGCCGCCGCACGTCTTCTTTATTCCTCAGAGCCCATGCGCAGCACGTGACATTTCCCCGTTCGCAGACGAAGCCCTCTGGGCCAGTCAATCAATCGGGGTCCCGAGAGTGGAATGGCTTCAGCCGTGCGACATGCACGATCTGGGTTGTCCTTGAGCGGCGTCCTTGCGTTGATTGGGGAGAGATGACATAGTTGAGGTCATTGAGGCGAGCAACAACGATGAACGGGCCTGTGTAGTGGGATAGCAGCTTTTCTGATAAGCCACGCTTGCGTAGGGGCGTCCACAACCATACAACGTCACCGGGCAGGTAGGAGACATCCTTGCGCCGGCGGTCATAACGCTGCTTAGAGCGATGCTGTGATGCCAAGGTGCGTATCCGGGCAATCCGACAGGCTTCTTCAGCGCGACATAGAGTGTTGGCAATCGAAGGCTCGGTGTCGAGAGAGAAAGGTAAGATGCTGTCGAGGGAGCTTCGAGGCGGACGGGCATAAAGAAGGAAGAATGGGCTGTAACCAGTTATTTCATGCCTCGACGTGTTATAGGCGTATGTAATGAAGGGAAGCACGTCGTCCCAGTTCTTATGGCGGGAATCGACATACATGGCCAGCATGGGCGTGAGTGTCCGATTGGTACGTTCAACCAGTCCATTAGTCTGGGGGTGGTACGGCGTCGAGTGGCGAAAATGGCATGAACTAAGGCGCAGAAGCTCTTCCACAACGTCTGCCGTAAACTGGCGACCTCGGTCACTGATAACAACTCGAGGAGGTCCATGCCGGAGGATGACAGCACGAAGAAGGAAGAGCGAGACCTCAGCAGCGGTGGCGCAAGGTAGGGCGGCGGTCTCACAGTAACGGGTGTGGTGATCAACGCACACTATAATCCAGCGGTTACCGTTGGACGAGCGGGGAAACGGGCCGAGCAGATCGAGTCCAACTTGTTCATATGGCGTGCTTGGAGGTGGCAAAGGATGCAGGCGTCCAGGCGGAGAAGTCGTGGGAAGCTTGAACCGCTGACACTGCACGCAGGTGGCCACGTAGCGCTGAACCATGTGACGCATTTTTGGCCAGTAAAAACGTTCTTTGATGCGGTTAAGGGTCCTGGCAAACCCCAAGTGCCCAGCCGTGACGTCATCGTGCATTGCCTGCAGAACAGAGGAGTACAGAGTAGCCGGAACGACGAGGAGAAAGCGCGCACCTCCAGGCGAGTAATTCGTTCTGTAGAGTAAACCGTCGCGAACGCAGAAAGGGCTTGCGGATGTCGGGTCACGGGCTTCGGCAAAAAGCGGCGCCAAGTGCTGATCCTTGCGTTGTTCCATCTGGAACGTGCCAAGATCTGGAAACTCTTGGGAAACGGCAGCGAGATAGTCATCGAAGTTTTCATCATCGGAAGTAGTAACCGTGAGCGGCAGCCGCGAGAGGCAATCTGCGTCGGTGTGTTGGCGGCCACTTTTGTAAGACACTTTGAAGTTAAACTCTTGGAGGCGTAACGCCCAGCGGGCCAACCGACCGCAGGGGTCGCGTAGATTGACCAGCCAGCACAGAGAGTGATGGTCTGTGACGACTGTAAAAGCACGTTCATAAAGGTACGAACGAAACCGTTGTACGCCGAAAACAACGGCGAGACACTCTTGCTCTGTTACAGTGTAATTGCGTTCCGACTTGCTGAGGGTGCGACTTGCATAAGCGACAACGTGTTGATTGCCCTCATGGCGTTGGATAAGCACAGCACCCACGCCGATGCCGCTGGCGTCAGTGTGGAGTTCAGTCGGTGCTGTCGGGCCGAAATGACGCAATATTGGCCGCGAGGTGAGGAGAAACTTGAGCTGCCGAAACGCGGAGTCGCATTCGGGAGTCCAGTGGAAAGGGGTGTCTTTCTGCAGGAGACTTGTAAGCGGGTAGGCTAAATCAGAAAACTTGGGAACGAAACGCCAAAAATATGAGCAAAGTCCTAGGAAACTCCTGAGCTCTTTCACTGATTTGGGTTCTTTGACACTGCTTACAGCTTCAACCTTCTGCGGGTCGGGTCTGAGGCCATCCTTGTCAACGAGATGACCAAGCACAGTAATTTGGCGTTCCCCGAAGCGACACTTCTTCGAGTTCAGCACGAGGCCCGCTCTCTCTATGCAGTCTAGGACAATGGCTAAGCGGCTGCTATGTTCGGCGAAGGTCCTACCAAAAATAACAACATCGTCCAGATAACACATGCAAACTTGCCACTTCAGGCCACGTAAAAGCGTATCCATAAATCGTTCAAAAGTGGCAGGAGCGTTGCAAAGGCCGAAAGGCATAACATTAAATTCATACAACCCGTCAGGTGTCACGAATGCTGTCTTCTCTTTGTCTTGCGGGTGCGTCGGGATCTGCCAGTACCCGGACCGTAGATCCACCGAGGAAAAGTAGGAGGCTGAGTGGAGGCAGTCAATGGCATCATCAACGCGCGGGAGCGGGTAAACATCCTTCTTTGTGACAGTGTTAAGCCGGCGGTAGTCGACACAAAATCGCCAAGTGCCATCTTTCTTTTTGACAAGGATCACTGGAGCAGCCCACGGGCTTGAAGATTCCTGAATGATGCCGCGCTGCAACATGTCACGGACTTGTTCATCGATTATCTGACGTTCGGAAGGCGAGACGCGGTATGGCTTCTGGCGGATCGGCTGTGCAGATCCAGTATTGATCATGCGATGGGTACGGGAAGCTGGAATCGGCGGTGGTTGGTCGCGACCAAAGTCAAACACGTCCGCATGCTTCATAAGAACGGCCACTAGTACCTGGCGGTCGCTAGTGGGTAGGGATTTGTTGACCATGGCTAGGAATTGAGAGTCGCTCAGATCGCGGCGTCTAGTTGGACGAGACACGTTGTCAGTGATCGCGGCAACTGGTACAGAAAAACGTTCTTCAAAGCCAGCAAGTTTTAAACCACATGGCAATACTGCAGGTTCGTTGGAATGATTGACAGTCCAAAGAGTGGCATGGCCCTTGGTCACATGGACGACGCTGCGGGGTACTAGCACACTTTTCTTTGCACAGTTAAGGGAACAAGGTTCCACCACAGCATCGAAGGCATCAGAAATCGTGCTCGAGGACACAACGGGAACGAATATGGCAGACATTGCTGGAACGACGGTATCTTCAGAGACAGAAAACACTTGGGCAACCACTGGCGAGTCTTCTATGAGAGCTGACCGAAGGCCAGGACTTAACGATATGCCACCACTGCGGAAGTCGAGAGTAGCGCCGCACTGGTGCAAAAAGTCAATACCGAGGTTGATGTCATGCGTAGAACGATGGAGCACCGTGAATTCAGTTCGGAACGTGTGGCCAGCGATCACTACATTCACAAAACAAATACCAATCGGAACCAATGATTCTCCCCCTACACCCCGGAATATAACAGCACGATCCCAAGCGAACATTATTTTACGACCCAGACGGTTCTTGAAAGTTGAACTCATCACTGACACCGTGGCACTAGTGTCCACTAAGGCCATGACGCAAATACCGTCCACTAAAACTTCAAGGCGGTTCCTTAACATGACAATGGGCAGAGGAATTGGCACTATCGATGATCCGGCGACCGCACCTCCATCGGCCGCACACGCTAGTTTCCCGGGGACGGTGGGGAACGACGTTGGGCGGAAGGCGAGCGGCGAGAGCGGTGCGGAGGTGGAGTCAGACTTCGGTCAGAGGCAGGGGAGTCGTTCCGTGGTGGCGCGTAACTGGATGGGCGCTGAGACGATGTGAAGACACGGTAATGAACAGGCGCATTGAAACTCAGGCGAGGGTTCGACCATTGGCGCTGGGAGCGGGAAAACTGGCCCCGGCGACGGCAGAATCTAGAGATGTGACCGATCATACCACAGCGGTAACAAAGTGGTGGGTCGGGGGGGCACTCGGGATAACACTCCTCGTAGCCAGTGTCGAAACGACCATCGTACTCCGGCTGCCGCAGGTGGCGTTGCGGATGAGCTGGCGCCCTGGGGCCGGGGCGGGTGATCCGGGGAGCGTCGCTGTAATCAATGCGAGTAGCACTGGTAGGGGCCTGGGCAGACAAACTCCAAGGGGAGGAGCGGGAGGCGGGAGCCGCCTACAGAGAACAGCTCCCATACGGAACCTCACTGCGGCGCGCAAGGTCTTGATGCCGGGAGAGTTCGTCACGCACGATTTGACGAATCACGTCAGGGAGAGTCGCCGCATTCACAGGCTCGTGGAAATCCACGCTGGCGACGGTGGTGACGTTAGGCAGGCGACCGAACTTGGGAGTAATTCGACGCAGTTTTAGAGCTTCAAAGGTGCGGCAGTGCTTGATGATATCCGTGGGCGAGTCTAAATTTTCTTTACTAATAAGAAAGCTGAAGACGTCCTCTGCGATGCCCTTGAGGAGATGACCAACGCGATCTTCGTCGGACATACTGGGATTAACGACGTTGCACAGCTTCAAGACCTCTTCTATATAAGTCGTGCAGGTCTCTCCAGGCACTTGCGCTCTCTGAAGCAAAGACTGCTCAGCGCATTTTCGTTTGGCAACAGTATCCCCGAAGCAGCTGCGGAGCTCTTCCATGAAGCGGTCCCAACTTGTTATTGATGCCTCATGGTTTTCGAACCAAGTTAGCGCGGTGCCATCAAGAAAGAAGACGACATTGGCCAGCTGAAGAGTGGCATCCCAGCCGTTGTATTTGCTCACCCGCTTGTAATGGGTGAGCCAATCATCCACGTCTTCGCCAGCCTTCCCGGAAAACGTCCGCGGCTCACGGTAGTGCTGCCAAGCGGGCGTTGCGGCGCCGGTCGGACGTGCGTCGGCCTCCTTCGGCATTTGCACGGGCAACGGTCTGTGAGAGAGGGGTCCGTGGTGATCGACCCCGCACCTCCACTACACTGTTACAGGTTCTATTTACAAATAATATTTACAAGGCAGGTCGAGAGGAGCCTGGTGCGCCGGCGGCAGGATACTTGACTTTTTCTTCTTCCAGCCGCCGCACGTCTTCTTTATTCCTCAGAGCCCATGCGCAGCACGTGACAATATTTTGTTATTCTACATTCATTTCTGGACGTGGTGTTGCTTTTTTCAGCAGCATAATTGGCTGCATAGAATCGGTAAAAATGAGTATAAAGCTTTCTCTGCCATTTGTCTTAACTTTCCCCTAGTTTGAAATGAAGCACGGTGCAGAATTTATTGTGGTGTTGGCGCATGAAAACTTTTCGCACCCTGAATTTGAATAGAGAAATCGCGGCGTTGTCACGAACGATGTGGTTTACTTTTTAGATTGCGGTGATGTACCCGGCCAACATCAATTTATCATCAGTCTCAATTAAAAACCCAAATTTCTCATATAATAATTAAACTTTGTGTGATCGAAGTTTGTAATCCGGTGTATAGGGTAAAATTCCAACCGCACCCGGTTAGTTTGTTTGGAACGTCACTATGTGGAATCAACAGCCAAATATCAAATTGGATAGTATTTTGATACGCATGATTGTACAATAAAAGACACTTTAATTTTGCTTGGCTAGAAGGGGGAGTTTACAAGGCGGCATGTAAGTCCGGAAGTTAGGAAAGGAATAGTATAACTCGAGGCGCCTCTAAGAAACCAACATATTTAATGGTAATAGTAGCGTCTCACCAACCTACCTGCTAAAGTGGTGATAAAACTCCTTTTTTTTGCTAAAAATGTTCTTGCAAAGTTTTTTCGCTGAGTTCAAGGCAAACAATTTTTTTTTCAGAATTTTCCAACGCTTTTGAGTGCCGCGTCTAACAGGTTTGTGATGGAGTAATTTATTTTGTTTTCTTCTGACCAGTTTCTTGGGACAAAAATAACAAGGCACGAGATCTGGCTTCCACAGATATGCAAGTGGAGTTGGCTTTCTAACTGTCCGGCTGCCACATGTTTCTTCCCCTCAATAGGCAAGCGAGCAGGAACATCTCACGGCTTTGAACATCCTCGAGTTATGCTTTGTCGACTTCACCATGGCTTGCATGAAGCCCTCCAAGAAGGCCGCATCTGCTCTGTACTATGCCATGCACTTACACGGAAAGCAAAACCTGCGGTATGCCATTGAGTCCTCACTATCTTTTCTCTCTTATAGCCTATAAACAAGAAAATCGCGCAGTAATCAATGGCTTGAACAATTAAAAGATTGAATTAAATTCGGCAATGACTTCATTAAAGTTCTATGCGAGCATCATCGTTGGACTGAACTCACGAGATGGAAAATAACGCATCTTGTCTTTTCCGAGCAGAGATGGGTTAGCTATCTTTCAACAGATTCATATTTATCAAGCAAAACTTTTCCAAATTCATTTTAAAAAATTGGAGGACACTTAATCTTCGCATTTAAGAGTGGAACACGACAGCGTGTTGCAGCATTGCCATGTAGTCCATGGAACGCCATCGCCCGTTCGGCGCGACGCCTTGCCCGTTAGACAAATCGCTCTGCTACGTACGGTGAAACGGACGCGCGGAGCGGCAGACCACGTAAAGCGCTGCCAGGCGCCTTGTCGAAACGCGCGGGACTGAAGTTGCACTCGTAGTTCGTCGGCACATCGTTCTCGACAAACTCGATGCTACGAACGCCAGCATAGATTCCGCGCCGACCGAATGGGCAGTAAGCCTCAAGCTTTGTGGCGAACTCGCTTTGGATGTGCGCTGCGTTGTTCACCGCTCACCGCGTTTTTCCTGAGTGCCCGCACGGCCCCACGGCGCCCGAAAGAGCGGAGCGGGATCTGCAAGTGTTCCTGTATATGCTCTATGCGGGAGCATATACAGGAGGCGCTGCCGTCACGTGCCATCTGTTGGGGTAGTGGCGTACACTGCGAGGAAGAGGATGATGGATTTTTCGCTCACAGCCAATGCCGACGACACCGGCTTTTCTGCGACACGAGCTCCTTAACGCTCTCGCGTTAAAATACGCTACTTCTCAAAGATTGCTTTACTTTCGTGTTGCCTTACAGTCCGCAGAACCTCTTTCGCGCTCCTGTGAGATTCGTTCTCGTGAATTTTCAATGTGATCGCAATTTGTCTAATTGGAATTGGCGGTATAAGTACGCGGAATTAACTAAGCTTCCAATCGAATATCTATAAGAAAAAGAAATTTTAACTCTGAATTGTGCAATGTTGTATTTTTTGCTAATTTTACGAAGTACGACCTAAAACAGATGTGCATTTCGTGAAAGCGCCATTTGTTTGTGAACAAAACAA
The DNA here is from genome assembly GCF_052857255.1 of Amblyomma americanum. NCBI lineage: Eukaryota > Metazoa > Arthropoda > Arachnida > Ixodida > Ixodidae > Amblyomma > Amblyomma americanum. The sequence goes on along the minus strand of NC_135499.1, from coordinate 99,017,483 downwards.
TCGCATCATATGTTTCACTCGGCTGAATGGTATTCACTTCATGAGAGGCTATCTGGATTCAGCGTTGCATTTAAAAAAAATTCGTATAACCCTACGTTAACTGCTAAACGGGAAGTTTTCAGCAGCGCTAGTAGTACCCCTCAAATAGCCTCTTAAGCGCGTATAATTTCTCTTCTTGAGTCGGTGCGAATACTAAGCACACTGCTATTTATTTCCAGCTGGGGCCCCGAGATGCAGTTGTGCAGTGGTCACGACATAGGCGTCCTGCAGCCTATAGTGGCGCCGATGCAACAGTTGCTGAGAGCCACCTGGGAAAGCGAAAATAGGGTGGGTATGCATTTTGCATATTCTCAACGTATAAATCTTGAGATTGCTTGTCTATTGGCACAGACCGTACATGCCACTAGCGGCTAATTTAAATGTGAGGCGTTTTGCTTTATCTGTCAAGAAGAATTCCTGAGATGAGAACAGTGGTGACTAAAATAGTCTCATATCCAGCCATTCTGCACGAAATCATTTTTCAACAGGAAATAGTTTATGACCGCAATTTTTTCACACATTGTAAGAATTTTTATGCCGGCAGTTCTCCCATGGCCAGCTTCAATTTTTTTTTTGCTAATAGCGCTTTTGCTAGTGTCTAAATTGTTCCCCGTTGGTTTTCTATGGCAGGTTAACTATTAGACGCGAGTGAGGAAGGATTTTATAAATAGGTCATTAAGGCCTCCGGAGAAACAGCCATTGCCTAAAATATTTTCATACCACAACCTTACAGTATTGAAGATTTTGTCCAATAATGGAGTAAACTGACAGAGCTGCTTTTCGCAGTGTCATAAGCAAAACGTTGGAACACCTATTTTACCGCATCCGGTTGTCTTTTGCACCAACACATTGAACATTTGGTGTATTCTATTGTAGGCCTAATGCAGATCTACGAGAAGGAATGGTCTGACTCATCCAAGTAATCATCGAACCCCAAATCGCACCAGCTTCGCCGGATTTGAAAGGAAGATTTCTGAAGTTCAAGCTATGCCCTCCAATGGCTGTCTTCCACTGCATTTTTTGGGGTTCTACGTATTTTGGCAATTGTAGCCATTCTCTGTTCTCTTCTTATTTTTCATGCATTGTTCGTAATAAAGTATACTATTTAAGTGACCGCAGCGTCATGTGTACCTGTGCAGCACAGCTTCCTGCGTGAAGTGGCACTGACTGTAAAGTCCCACAGCTGAATCTTAAATAATGGTGAATTGGGCGACTTGGATTTAGTTCATTTTGGCGGTAAAATTCAGCGCGAACAGACGAAGGACACAGAAAGGGGACAAAACAGCGCTTGTTTTGTCCCCTTTTGGTGTCCTTCGTCCGTTCGCGCTGAATTTTACCGCCAAAATGTATCTTGAATGTTGAAGTCAAGGAGAGTTAACTGTAAATTGGTGCTGAGCAGTCTTCCTCTTGCATTATTGGTCTTGGTTTAATCCTGTGTCTCCTGCCATGCTACAGGTTTTGAAGAATGATCCACTAAACAGTCAGAAACCCGCGATTCCCTGCTTCGCGTGATCATTTCACTAGCTTTCGGAAGTTAAATGAAGACGTGTCTAGCGGATATATACGTATACTGAGGTTGAGCATTCTGTTAATATACTTTGTGTATAGTGATGTGATGGAAGAGACGCTCTCTAAACAATATAATGAGCAGTTTATTTAATGGAATTCGGAGTTCGCCACAGGAAATTACTGAATAGTGTAGTTAGCCGGGAGGTTATGCGATGGTGATCTACAAAATGCTCTTCAGTCGGTAATCAAAAGCGTTATTTGGCCAGTAGCCTGTCTTTTTTTTTGCTGGCAGTAAACACGTCTTGAGAAGAAGTTCAGTTCAACTTCGTTTCAGGCATGTGCAGTTGGTATCGGAAGCAACTGTTGTGAACCGTCACAAACCGGTGGCGCCATCTCAGCGTCACGAAAAGGCGTAAACTCGATTTACACCTCTACAATTCAGCCACCGTATTCCACAATCGTAAACGCAATGCACAATATAAGGCACGCTTCCATCCACAATATATTCGAAGCAGTGCAAATGCGTTGCCCTAAAATGTACTGGCGTTCCGCTGTAAGAGGATGCTTCGACGAATGACCTCTGCAGGAAAGAAGTGGGCGGAAATAATGCTCTCGAAGTGGCGAAGATAGCGGTTGCAGATTAATACGCAGGATTTCACACAGATGGAAGAAAGGAGTGGGAAAAATTTTGTGCGAGTCGTTTCTCTCTGTTGTAAACAAACTGAGCACGGTATAAATGAAGATGTGATCTCCTTGTTCCAAACGGGAATATGCGGTCGACGAGCGCATTGTGGTGATTTAAATATCAGTGGAAAGCTTCGCAGTGTCTACGTTTCCCGCACATTGTAAGTACTGTGAACTTATTGCTGTTTAGAGAAAGCAATTGTGGTATATCACCTCAAGGATCAAATTCTGCGGCAGTTCGTTCAAGCCTTCCGTGTTTGCAAATAACCAGATATAACAGTGGAGCAAGCTTCTGTAGCACTGACTGCGCGCGAGATAAGCATGTTACAGCAAGGTGAAAGCTTGTATCAAAATTGGCGTGCTTCTTTCAATGTTTTGATATATTTTTTTTCATAGTGATAACTCATGCGTAGTCTGCGTGTGGAGAGCTTGCGAATAAGAACTGCAGTTGTCAGTTTCGCGAACCTCTGATGGCTGCTTCGAAATAAAACCAACTTGAGAATTTTACTCAGTGTTCTCTTGCTTGAAGACAAGAAAAAAAAGGCCTGGATCCTTTCTGAGAGAGAATATTTGAAATATGGGCTTTGGAGCTGAAGGGTGTTCCAGGAGGTGTCAACGGAAAGGCTGTGTCTAATATTAAACAGAAGAATCTGCTTTTTCTAAATTAGCCACGCACAAAAGGGCTTCATCGACGTGTACCGTTGGAACGCTGTGAGGACGATACCGTTACCCGGATGTAGGCTGATGTTTTTCCTGTTGAACGTAGTAACATATGACGACTGTGCATATGTGCGCGATGACTGAGGACCCCACAACTCCCGCATGGTCGGCAACCTTTACCGCTTCGGTACCAACACAAAGACATGGAGCTCGCCTCAGGTGTGTATTGATAAGCCCACGTTTCTCTGTAACTCTGCCTGCGTGGTAGGACACCATGTGTACGGTCTTTGACAAATGTTTAGAGCCCGCTGGTTCGTTTTGCTTCTAAGCCTTGCACTGGGGCAGCTGTATTATTCGTGGAAATCCGACCAATAGGAGGAGGCAGGACCGGAAATCTCCTTACCTTCCGGAAATTTGGATCGCTCGACATCACATTACGAACCGCACAGTGTGTTTCAGAAGTAAAGCGCCTTGGCTCCAAAATTTTATCACAGGTTGCACATGATTAGTCGCCAACCGTAGGTTCACTTTCTTGACCTGGATGCTTACAATTCATCCACTTTAAAACAGTTTAGAAGGTGCAATATGTCCTCCTTGTGGCTCAGCCTGTGCACTCGTTAGCCGGATTACCTCTGGCGCAGCGCGGCCTGCAACAACTGTGTGTTTTACCTGGACACAGTCAACTCGACCTTGGTGCGCCCGGAGTTACGTCTCAGCCATACCCTAAACGTGCATAGACAAGACATGTATACATATTCAATGGTTACACCACGCATCTACGTATCGTCTTTGCTGAGGTGCACATAAAGTACCACCCAGAGAGGTCACGATGAACACAAGTGAAGCCAAAGCATTCGGACCCATGTGCCAGAGTGCTACATGCGTGGTGCGTGATTGGGCGTTTGCTTTTCGCGGCCACACTGAAATTAGTGCTGGGACTGTCTGGATCGCGGCATTGTTGGGCTTCGGAAAAAAAAAAACAGAGAAGGAAAGCCGAGACAAGGGGAGAGAGAGAGAAATGGCAAAAGGAAGAAGCCTTTTAAAGTTAGAAACTGATATGTTTTAGTGCTGACATTTACCGGGTCTCTGGCACTCGGGGCGGTTCGCTGAGCTTCGTTAGGAAACGCTTGACTACGTCAGCGCTATGCTTGATCACGCGGGATGATCCACTACAGAGCTGGTATTCTGGCTCTACGTAATGAAACCGCACTAGTTGCTGTATAATGCCTGTAACAGATTGTTTACAGAAATAAGGATCCGAGAGATATTGCAGGCCTACTGAACACACAGCAGAAAATATTAACCGTTTTTTTTTTTTTGGACTGCCCAGCTTTGAGCGGAATGAGTCGACCGTTCTATAGCCAGCGCTATCCATGTAGCGGTAACCCTCATGCCAGCCATTAATGAACAACATCCTAACAACAGTGAAATAGATGACGTAAAGTTTCACCGGGAACAAAAACAAAGCTGCTTGAACATACTCGGACGCATCTCTTGCGGCCGGAGCTTGAATTGCTCGTTTCATCGTAGGCTGCGCAGTACACGAAGAAACGCCAATACAGGCGCTACGTTTCAGAGCCTGCTGAGCGGAAACTGCAGTGCCAGAAAAAATACACGTGGGATGAAATAACAAGTGCAGCCACCGCGATGGCTGAGTGGTTATGGCGCTCGGCTGCTAGCCCGAAAGACGCGGGTTCGATCCCGGCATCGGTGGTCGAATTTCGATGGGGGCGAAATTCTAGAGGCCCGTGTACTGTGCGATGTCAGTGCACGTTAAAGAACCCCAGGTGGTATAAATTCCCGGAACTCTTCACTACAGCGTCTCTCGTAACCTGAGTCACCTTGGGACCTTAAATCCACATAAACAGAAATAACAAGTCCTGAACCTGAGTTAAAGAAAAAAGCATACAGCCCCACAATACACACATACAGAATATGCCCTGTGACTTCACTCTTCAACTGAACGAAAAAAGTCGTGATTGACCGCCTCCCCACTGTGCGACAGAGTGACTAACAGCCTTAACTCCCCCCCTCCCCCCCATTCCCGACGCCTTTCGCATCACAGCTCTCGGTCTTTTTCGCCCTCTTCCCCTCCATACTTAAAAGCCGCCAGCTACTGCCCTCAATCACCCCTGATGAAGGAGCTGAGTCGACTTCGAAACGTTGGGTTAAAATGAAAGTTTTTGGTTACAGATGTGCAGTTTATGATAAGTCTTCAAAATCAACCAGAAAGGCAAATCGGTCAAAATGTTTAGTTTTAGAGCCCCTGTTTAGCACAATTTCCTGCTGGTTTCGTAATCCCTGAGAACTATTTTGTCTTCCATGACGGTTAAACAAGGTGTCGGTCGTCCAGCGCTTCCTCATGTGTTCGCACGGATAAGATGTCTAGTGCGAAGGCACATGTGAGTTTCTTGTTACGTTAGCTGATTTCGAAGCTGCGTGACGCATTACGCAGGACATTTTTGTCGCCCCTGTGATCTGTATTTAATCAAACGTTGCGTGCGTCTGAGAAATGCGCGTCCATACAGCAGGCGCTGTTAAAAATTATATTCCAAGAAGCTTACATGCCCATCACAGTGCCCATCAGGGTTATGAATATCAATAGCATTTCCTGAGAGCCGACAAGAAGCTTCAGTGCACTTTGTGATGCTGTCCTTTAATTTCGCTTCCTATTTCTGCGCAGGATAGATGGAACCCCATAGGCTGTCCAAAGTAGCGATCATTATCTTTCAATCAAACAACTGCACTTATGTGGAAGCCGTTATGTGTTTCGTCCTCCGGCTTCGAAGCAGGTGTGTTGAGAGATAGACGTTTTGTCGTACCCAAATTCATTGACCACGTCTGGCAGCTTATTTTGATGAAGTTGTTTCTTAGCTGGTTACCGTTGCGTTGTTCCAGACCCAACTGTATTGCAAATTCCTAAAACTGAAACTTTCTGAACTGCTTTTATATTAATCGTATTCTTCCAACTTTTCACAGACTTCGCCTTAGAAATGCATCTTCTTTAGTGCACAATCTTCCCTCTGTCCTTTTTAACAGAGAATTGTGTTGTTTATCATTCTCGTTTGGCTTGAAACTTGTACCGGACTGTTTGCAATGTACAACACCTGAAATTGGCAGGAACTGGAAAATAATGTTACAATACTTGATCGAATAATTTCACTCCAGCAGGTCCTCTTCCTTGACCTTTGAATACGCTTGCCTTTGAATACGCTCACTGCATGCAAGCAGTGCCACAACGACTGCCTGGAGTAGCATGCCAGGCCGACAACCAGACCGACGTCTCCTGTTTCATTAAAGTGTCTCTCTCTCTCTCTCTCCTCCTCCACCTCCTCACCAAAGAAGGCTTAGAGCCAGTGGAGAAATACTTAGGATCCCTGCTGTGAACAACAAATTTTTAGAGACGATCTGAACCCATGGGGTAGCTCGGCAAGTTCAAAGAGGCCGCGAAAACCACACATTCAAGGCCGCTATTGCCACCTGTTGGCGGCTCATGGAAGCTGGTTTCGCCTGTGGCTCACTGGTTGTTGACGCCACGCCCAATAAAATTTGAGGGTGGCCCACTGGTTGGCTCTGAGGCACATGAGCTAAATGGCTGCGGAGTAGATTATATATGCGCATGAGGTAAACGTTGCTGGAAAAACGCCTGTGACAGCTGTCATCTAGATGCGATATGACAGATTCAGAAACGTGACAGAAAGCACATCCTGTTTTAGTTGAGGAGTGGTGCACAAAAGAACCGGGCGTCAGAAACCCCGTGTCGAATGTCCCACTCGGAAGGACTCGTTGCGCTTGCCGCGCTGTGAATAACTCAATTGAGAAAGGAAAACGCATGGTAAAAAGATTGAATACTTCGTTTCGTAAACCACACTTATTTCGTAATTTAACTCAGGAATAAGAAAACGTTTATATATTTGCACCGCAACAAAGATGCTTCAGTGACATTTCTGGAAATGATGACGGATACCCTGCATGCGATACAACTAACGAAAAGCATTCCATCAGACTGAGTCATGAATGCTGGGTAGGCAAATGCTTTTCCCAAGGTCGGGTTGGAGTGCACGGACGCAACGTTTATTACGCGCGCTCTCGCCAGACTGTCGCGCAGCTTCGCGTGCATTTTACCGAACTGCGAGTGTCGTCTATCACAAGACACTAATCACGGGAAAATCCGGCTTCGGTGACATATTCCTGCTGTGTGCATTTCGTTGATACGAAGACGTTCCAAACAGTCTTGCCGCTGTTGGCTACTTTTCGACAAATATGCGGATTTTTCTAGAAGGTACACTGCTGCGTAAGAAAATAACATGTTTCTTCCGTGGTTATAGTTGCCGCCAATCAACTGTAAACCTAAATTCGCCCGATAAAGAGTATGGCTGCCGCCCGCTTTTAAACAAAAATGCTCCCGTGTGCTGTGCCATGTCAGTGCACGTTAATGATCCCCAGGAGGTCGAAATTTTACTGTTGACCTCCATTACGGCACATCTTTCTCTCCTCTGTTCCTTCACTCCCACCTTCATTTACGGAGAGGTACGGGTGTCCACCGAGATGTTTGAGACAGTAACTGCGCCATTTCCTTTCGTCAAGAACTAATATTATCATTTTTTTCTACCGTTTTAAAACCAAAGAGTAAATAGAGCATTCACCTGATTTTATTATTTTCGAAAAGGAGTGCGTCGGCATAGATACGTAAGGTTGAAGGCGGCAGTCTGGTGCGAGCGTATTCGCTCAACCCATTGCGTGACCAGCTTTAGCGAAGGCACGAAGGAAAGAAATGCTTCGTATTTTAGACCTATACTTTGCGCACGTCCGAAATATTAGGACGAAATCATAAACGCGCACGGGTTCGGGATAGTAGATTCCTGCGCCTAGTGACCTGTGATTACGCATTTTCTTGTGTTCAATTTTTTGTTCCCTCCTTCCCTGGAAATCGTAGTGTTCAAAATTCTAGTTTAATATTGCTTTTGCTTAATAGGTATTTGGGGCTCTTTCTTCAGCCTATAACAATTAAAGACCACTTATTTTAAATTTTTTCTCTCAAACAATGCCTCTATTGAAGAGGAGCATCGGAATTAATTAAAAAATGGCAATTCAACACGTTATTGTCGTATTTGATTCGGAAAAATTCAGTTACAACAGGTCGGAATGGCTCCATTTCAGACTAGTGCGTCGCGATTTGCTCAGCTCAGGCTCAGGCCAGCTTGCCCACTTTGTTGTGCAAAAAAAATAAGAAATTCGCAACACTCTTCGCTCCACCACTGAATAAAACTACCTTCAGTGTTGTTAGTTGGACGTGTGTTAGCCCAGCTTGTTTTCCACTTGAATCATATATGAAAGAAACCATGAAAGACCACGCACTCTCCATGGATATACTATTTCTTCTTTTATAATTTTGTTATTTAGGCCAATTTTTTCATGCCATCTTGAACCAACAGAAGCCACGTTACAGAGTCTCACACATTACCCAAGTATTTGGAGCCTTTTTCGCGAAATCGACGGCCGCGCTCCACGCTTTAAATGTATTGGGCGCCGAACATATATGTCTGGAAAACAACTCTTTCGTTTCCAATTCCATTGAGATAAAACTTTGATGCTTGGGCTTTCTCATTTCCTGGTCCATTAATGGTATTGCCTTCTGAACTGCTCATAACTCATACTCCAAGAATTGCAGACCCTTTTCAATGGCCTCGCCTTCCCTCCTTTTCAAGTCCCTTATTTCCCCACCTTTGTTTCCGCTCGCGCCCTTTTTCTGTGAAGGGAGCAAGCTAGCACACAAGGGGCACAATTTTCTCTGCGTGTGATATGTATTCCCTTTGCCCCACATGTTTTTCCCTCGCCTTCAGTTATGTCCATCGCTGGTCATGGGCTCTTCCTCGATTTCTCTTTATCCAGTTTTCAGCTGCAAACTTTCCTTTGGTTTAACAAAAGATCGGGGAAAGACAATGGCCCTACAATCCCTTCTTCCCAACTATCTTCGGTCACTCCCCTTGTCGCTTGGGGGTACAGCGACGGGTCGCCATGCCACATCCTTGAGTCTAAGAAAGCAAGAAGGATAATAGCTGATGCTTCATAGTGGAGACATGGGGCAAACGTTTTTCAGAAAACACATAAAAAACGTTGCCAGAAGCGCATCTGTTCCCGTTTTTTCGACGGGTCTTGCTCATGAATGGCACGGTTCTTTTTGCGACCATTTCTTACGCGCGTGAAAGGTGTAGTCCATGGCAAAAAGAGTGCAGAGTGCTGTAGTTTTCTACCTGCCTTGAGATGTTTGGTACTGAAGAGCTGGGAAAAGGTTTTTCCATTATTTCAGCCTTTCCTGCCGAGAGTATACGCGTTTCGTCCTTTCGTTTGCCCCTACTCTTTGTCCATGTCCAGCTCTCTCGGGCAATACTTCTGAAAATTTCACAATTGTGAGGCACTCTTTTGGAAATATTGAAGGTAATGGTCCATTTTAATGGTCCAAGGTAATGCCATATTTTTATGGGTTTCCAAGGATTAAAGCGAACTGTTAAGACTGCAGTAGAAAACCAACAGGGAACGCTTTTGACGATAGTAAAACCTTAAAGGGAAGCTGAAACGCTTTTCAAATCGCATGAAACGCTGTGGTTGGGAAGAAAGGACCTTGAAAATCATGTGTGTAATTTTTTTCCCGATTCTGTTAGCAAACAGAGCTGCAATCGCTTCTTAAAAACCCGCCGCCGGCACGCCCTCGTGGCTTCCGGAAGCGCCGGATGGGGGGACAGCAGAGAGGGAGAACTGGCGGAAGTGACGCCATTCACGGAGAGTCGGCTGGCCGTCCGGCTGCGCTTGCTTCGCTGCGGCCCGCGCTTTGACGAACCACAGATCGACGTAATCTTCTGCCAGTGCCGTTTGCTTTCTCTCGTTCGCGCGTTCCGTGTAATGCTTGAAGCCTTTACTTAAACCAGTTAGGCATGGTACTTCTTTCGAACAGCGCTCAGCAGACAGCTTAGTAGAATCCGTCGGTGGTTCTCTCCCAGCCTTTAAGGCACACAGTCTTGAACTTTTTTGAGCTTCTTATGCACTGTGTGCCTTTTTGCTTTTTCCTGATTGCTTGTAGCTGATGACAGCACAAGCAATTCTCTTAACCTTTAATCAGCGCGCAGCACATGCCGCTGAACCTAACTGAACAAAAAACTGACTATATCAACCTAGTATACTTGAGCAATGCAAACATTTGCATTCATGAGCACTTGGTCATGGCTGACGATCGAAAACGGCGCCAGAATTCATGCAAATCAGTCCTTCAGTCAGAACGGCAAAGTTGTCGAGCCGCGGTACGCATATATCTGCCATAAGTAATTCTGATGGTTACCTCGATACGCAACAACACCAACTATATATATCTCGCAGTACACCAGTTTTTTTGTTTTATATTTTATAGGAAAACTACGCGACAACTGTTTATAAGCTCCGCAGCCCCCATGTGCCTTTAATCCCCCTGAAGTATGAATGAATGAACGCATTATGAACAGCACTGAGAGCTCCGAAACGCAGCCATAATTATTGTCCAAAAGCGTGTTCCGCATGCAAAAAAAAACGCACGGCTGTAAGTGCAGAAGTTTCATGGTTGAACAGTAGCCCGAACATGTGAAAGAAGGAAAGCGCAGACGGGACATTTCTCCCGGTCACCTCGACTCTTCGCGCTACAGTACAGCAGTGCACCCACTCCAACTTATCCAGTTTGGCATTCTTTTGTAGTTCTAAAAGGCCTCCGGGAGTAATTAGGCAAGTAACTATAAGCAAACGAACAAACAAATTCTTTACCCCGTGCTACTCGTGTAAGCGTGCCGGTGATCTGAATTACATCACGTTTACAGGCGTTACAAGAAGTTGGTAAAGAGAAAAAAACAGCGATAAAAGACCCAGGAACAGGAGAAGACACACACAGATTGTCACGGGAAAGAAGTTTGTGGCCAGGGTTTTATGCAGCAGCGGTACACGATAACGTTTCAGCGCAATTTACTTTTTTTTTATTGCCACTTGCACCTACACAAAATATATGCACGCGCATGCACCTATGCAAAACATACGTATCAGTCGAGATTTCGTTTTCGTGTTACCCTGGTAGGACGTGAAAGGTCCATACTGGGTTAACAAAATTTCCGGCTTGCAGGCGCGGCCATGTCGCTTCTCTATTAGCTTCTTATCAGTCGGTGGCACCAGTTTTCTCTTTTGTAGTCTGCAGTTCACAACGATTTCGGAATAGGTTTGCGCGCTCGTCCAGGTTCCGACAGGGCGGCGGTTCCACGGTTACCCGGAAACAGAGAATATCGGAATGCGCCGACAACCCCGGGGTCGACCAACATATTGATAGAAGAGAAAGCTGGGAAGCCCTGCTGCGCAGCCAAGAACCCGCTCGGCAGAGACAAGCCAATCCGCCTGGCGGCTGATGCCGCGAAGAGATAAAATCTCTTATCTCTTAAGCATTATTCAAGGAGGCTCCAGCCCACGCCCTCCCAGCCTACGATGCCGGGGACGGTGAGTAGTAAAGGGTCTCCATTACCGGTGGAAATAAAAGCTGTCATCCACCCATCCATCCAGTCGAGATTTACAACACGTGAAGATGTCGCGACTTCACTTTCACTGCCGGCGCACTCCGCGGCGTCGTTGGTACAGCCATTTTCTGAAGCTGCTGATGGCTCGAACATGCATGGCGAAAGTCCAAACTGTTCAACAGGGCTTGAATTATCCATAATTTCCAAAACGTAGTCCTTAAAAGCCAGCTGAAGCAACGCGCCACGCAGCAACGCCATCTGTGCCGGCCGGAGATCCCCGTGCATGACGTCATGACGGTCCCAACCAATCGCGGGCAAGAGCGGCGTTCGCTGGGCGCCCTGAGGCGATCGGGCGCGTTTTCTTCTAAAGAACAGCTTTTTGCGTTTATTTCCGCTCTTTTTGAATGCGATATTCTTTTTCAGCGTACTAAAAGCTGTAAAATGACGTAGAGAACTCATTTTTTTCGAAAAATGCTTCAGCTTCCCTTTAATAGAAAAACAAAATACAGGACCGCCATCGGGAGATCTGGGCGCATATTGATTGTCATAGTCAATTCTGAGACTATATGAAAAATTGCGTTCAAAAAGAGTTTCCTGCTCAAAAATGCTTTCGTCCAGAATTGTTGGATATGGAAACGTAAGTGGTTCGGGACGCCGGAAGACCTTCATTGACCGAAAATTAATGCGCATTTCACGAGTTGTTGTCTGCTCCTTTTAAGTTGTTTTTTCAGGCAATTTTCGTAGCAATTGTCATATTATACGATAAGATTTATGATGCTCAGAGTATATTTAACTTTATGGGGAAGCCCACTTGCAATGCAGTACTTCAATGAGAGCCTCATTTTACAGCTCTGTGCTCCAGATTAAATCCTTCGATGAAATCTCAGCGACTGATTACGAAGAACACTTTTATTCGGTACAAACCGTTTTTTTTGCCCGCGCTTTCTTTCGGGGTAGTAAACTTGAAATAACTAAATGAATAAAAATAGAGAAGCCACCTTTGCAAACAAATAGGGCGCTTTGAAATGCTTTGATGTCAACATATACGCAGTTCTTGCTATCGCTGTTTAAAGGGCACGACATGAAAGGAGGCTCTTTTTCAGTAAAGATTAGAAAAAAATAGCGAATAAAGGAAGCGAGCACAATTGCTGCGCACCAACGCCGGGCGGTCGCTCTTAAAATTGGCATCAACGGCGGTCCAACAGTCCTATTTAGAGAAAGCGCTACTATTTTGACACATTGGCCTGACTTTCAATCCATTATCGCGGCAGCATTTGGGCGAACGAGAGGCCGACGCTCGATCGTCTATCAGACGGGCATTCAAGAAATTGCATCCTCAATTCGAAAATCACCATCGATTCATGGAATAACGGCACAATTAGCATAAGTCACCAAATGATCGGTTTCGTGGATGTACTATTCTACCTAGTAAACATTCATAAAACAAGACTGCTAAAGTATTAAAAAACAACTTTATTGCACTGAGTTACAAGGGGTCTAGCGCATGCACGATGCCTTGCACACAAAGAGCCATCCTGTGGTGGAAGGGAAAGAGTGGCTCAAGAACAAGGTTGCAGGAAAGATCATTCACTTTCAAGGTTGTTGCTGTTATGATGACTCAGGTTGGGCAACGCAGTTTGGAGAGCTGCGGTGGCACGACTAAGGCAGCCATAAACTGCTTAACGTAGCTGCCCTCCAGCGGACTTATGAGTCACCTCTCTAATTGTAGTAATCATCTGGCAACAGGACCGTTGCGCTGGATTCAAACAAATTCCTCGTCCAGCTCTTGCACAGTGACCTCCCGATACGTCGAACCTGCAGAGAGATCCATGATATCGTGATCATCAGCCTAAATACTGCCATCGCGGGGCATCGCCAAAACAATCAAATAGCTGGCAGTCAAGTTTGTGAAACACTCTTTTTGAAGGTGGTTGCAACAGATTTTGCAGGAAAATTTGTAATTTGCGCTTACGAACTAGTGCCACAATACTTGAGAAAAGTAGATTGGGATTTACTAAATGCGCCCTTTACCAAAAGTTTGTTATCTAGTTTTAATGCGTCTTACTGCGAGCCGTAATAAACTGATTCACTGTGAAAAAAACAAATTAACTTGGTAATTCAAGCAAACCAATATTGACTTTGGATTTATTATCATAATTACGTATCTATAATTAGGGAGTTCGTTTTTTTAGCATCTCCTTCACATGGGCTTCAACTTCTTCTGAGGATTTTTTCTGCATGACGTGAAAAAGATGACATGCCCTCTATCGAAAACGCTGAACGCAGGGAACTGAGGGCAACTTTGTTGTGGAAAAAAATAATTGAAGAGCTTACTTTCTTCCCTTTGCATGAATGTAATATAGAGAACAAATCTGTGATTTCAACGTATGTCGTATATTCTAGAGTTTTCTTTTTTTATTGAGAGATAACATCGGCAAGTTAGAACCAGGAATTTCCCATTTTCGAATGCGCCTGCAGGTGTGCAAGTCAAACAAAAAAAGTAGCAAAGTATTCACGAATCCTTGCTGACGAGGCGTGCATTGGAAAAACAAGCCGTTCTGACCTCGGTTGCGTATAATCAGTAGAATACAAACGTCTTCCCGGGCGCACCAGATTATAGATTACATGAAATTTCAACCCGCGGATTGTTGTGGCGAAGAACGTTTGGTGGATTGATCTCCCCAAGGACAAAAAAAAATAGTTTTTACCAAAGATCATTACGCCGCCGCGGTGGCTCAGTGGTCATGGTACTCCTCTATTGACCCGAAAGACGCGGGTTCGATCCTTGCCGCGGCGGTCGAATTTCGATGGAGACGAAATTCGAGAGGACCGTGTACTGTGCGACGCCTGTGAACTTTAAAAAACCCCAGGTAGTCGAAATTTCCGGAGGCCTCCACTACGGCGTCCCTCATAGCCTGAGTAGCTTTGGAACGTTCAATCCGCAGAAACCAAACCAATGATAATTACATTGCGCGCGACGTAAAGCCAGACAATTCGCAATGAGAGCAGGTACACAAAGTGGTAATCGTGTTTCGCCTCTCTTTTCCTGCCGAAAAAAAAACCCTCCTGAGCCCAATAAAACTATTACTCCCAAAACTATTGTCATTTCTGAAAGTATATCGCGAAAGGCTAGTACTCACGAACAAAATCTATCATTGCAGGATAATTTACTATGTCGGACTCTCTTAACCAATCACGTGTGGCTTTTCGCTTGCACCCATTGCTGAAGGGTTGCACCCATTGCTGAACGCATTCCCTTGTATAATAACATAACACCCTTGTATAATCACATAACACCAACAACAGCAACAACCACAACAAGGTAAATCCCAGAGATACATTAGCACAGCAACAACATGATACATCCCAGAGATACATTAACACCGCAACAACAACAACAAATCAGCAACAACACCAAAAAAAAAACATTCTAGAGATAGCAAGAGCTGTTTGATTCTCTTCTTGTAAAAGCACGGTTCCTAATACTCTGTCTGGTACTTCATTCCGAAGAAAAATTTGTTTATCCAATGCCAATAGCCACTCTTTGAAGCGGTAGGCCGATTGCTGGCGTCTTGCCCAGAGCTACGAGACCAACTCTTCCCTTCGGGACTGTGCGTTTGCACACATTACATGAGCGAACAAAGCGCTTAACATCACTCTGAACACCCGGCCAAAAGAACTCCTCGATGATCATAGGCGCCGTTTTTTTAACACCCTGGTGTCCGGCCATAATGGCTTCATGTCCTAAGCGTAGCACGTACTCTCGCATATCTCTGGGTAACACCAGCTGTTGAACCCGCCTTCCTGAACTAAATATGCATTCCCTGTGCAGAAGACCATTTACCAATTCATATTGGATGGACGTACGACTCTTCTTTCTTTTCGCTTTTTCCCCGACTCTTTCGAAGCAGGCTTTCAAGCTCGGGTCTTCTTTTTGCCTAATTGCAATTTCGCCCGGTGTTACGCTCAAGCACATCGCAACAGGAGTATTGAGCGGACGCTGCGTTGCTCTGGCTGTCGCTTGAGCTCTTGTCTCCACTGCCGACGAGAAACTGACTGCACTGGTCTGAGCTGTCCCGGGCCTTTCTTCCTTTGGCTGTTCTTCAACGTCGAGTATCCTCCACTGGGGATCGGGGTCTTCGACACTTCTTGCACCCGTAACGTTTCCCAAGATGAGATCGCAGATGAGTTTGTCTACGCATTTTGCCACTACCTGCCGAGTATAATATAGCGTGGACACTAGAATCGTGGATTCAGGAAGATACGTCACTGTGCTATCTACAAGAGTGACGACCAACGCTTCCCCTGTAAGATCCTCGTCCTTCACCCGGCTTCTCCGAACCAAGACTGTGTTAGCTCCGCTGTCTCTAAGCACCAATATAAGGTGGTCCCCTATTTGCCCAACCACAACTGGCATTGCTGCTTTCGACTTGGGTGTTACACTCACTGCCTCATTTTCCAGCGGCGTTTGCTCTCCCTTCAGCTGTGGAACTTTGGGTGGCGTGACAAGTTCTACCCTAGATTCGACAACGCATGCAGCTCTGTCCTGCGTTCTGTATCGGCGCTCAACCAGAGTATGACCCCTCCTCTTACAACATTGACACACAACCTGTGTTTTCTGGGCAGCGCTACTAGTGCGACAGTCAGCTGCACGGTGTCCCACCTTGCCGCAGAGAAAACACCTTACTGGCGCCTTAGATGCACCGCCATATGCTCTTAGTTTTGCCGCATCTCTCTCAAGGGTCTTTTGAGGTTCCTCCTTTGCCTTACTCAAATTTCTTAACCCTTGAGCCTCGAGGAATTGGTCTGCAGTGTCGGCGAACGCTTCCAATGAACACAGGAGGCGCTGCGATCGCCGAGGTGAGCAGACGTGATCACATGGGCTCTGTCATTGCTAACCTATTACGCAGTGCTAATTACCTCGAAACAAAGTTTTCCTTGCACCAATGTGTCCGTGAAGGCCAGCGGCATCGACCGATACCAGGTGACCCTAGAGGTGCGTTTTTCTTTGCCATATTTTGTGACTTTTTCTACTGCCGCGGTGTGAAGGAGTGCTAGGCCCTGGCTTGTCCCGCGGACGCTAGGCTCAACACCGTCGCACCGGTCGCCGCGTGCCGTACTCCTCGGCGGCGGCCGCTCGTCAGCTCCGAGATGGAGGCGTCCGCTCGACAACAATGATCGTGGACAACCAAATGTGCGTTCAAGTTCAAGGAAAAGAGATATCACCAGAGGAATACCACAACGACGCCGGGTGGACGCTCGCGGGGGAACGCATGTCGAGGCTGCGCCAGCGGACCTCCGACAGCGGCAAGCCCGACGGACCCGGCGGGAGTCAAACAAGCCCGAAATCGAAATTCAACAAGAATGTCAGAGCCTCGGCCATCAAGGCAGCACGCCAGCCATGCCACTGGAAGAAAGCAATAAAGTCGTCAGACCCAGATGGGGACTGGACATCGTCAAGACCGGCACCACCACCGTCGCTGCAGCCATACTCGCCGCGGCCAAGATCACGAGCGAGGAAACCGCCGCGGACACCATCTGCCCCAACACGCAACAGAACATCATGGTCGTCAGTACACCGAACGAAGACAACGCGGCAAGGTACGCTAATATCCAGGAAATCTATATTCAAGGCCAACCCTACGAGGTCAGCGCATATCGCACGGCTCCTCACGACACCGTAAAGGGCGTCATCAGAGTCATTCCAATCGACGCGAGCACCGCCGAGCTAGATAGGAACATCGTCAACGAGAGAAACCCGCTAGCAGTGGGCGCAAAGAGGATCGGCAGCACGACCAGCGCGATCGTGGTGTTCCAGGGACCCAAGGTACCGAACTTCGTCCGATACGGAGTCACCCTGATACCGTGCCGCCTCTACAGAAAACAGATCGACGTTTGCCAGCAGTGCGGCCGAGTGGGACACCGAAAGGACGTGTGCCCGACCACCACAATCAAGGCGTGCCTGGCATGCGGTCTCGCCAACCCCAAAGAAGACCATCGCTGTACCCCAAAATGTAAGTTGTGCGTGATACAAGATCAATACAAGATCCCCTATGTATTGCGTAAGCGACAATGGGAGCGCCGACAGGCCGAACGCCAGCTGCTGTCCGAGAGCAATTTCCCGCCATTCGACAAGCCGCCAGCTGCGGGAAAGTCAAGGACTCCATCAGAGAACCGCGCGCCAAAATCCAGAGACAGCAGCTCCTGCAAGAGAGGCCTCAGTAGGAAAAGGTCACCATCACGTGAGCGAGCCAGCTGGGTCGACGCAGCTAAAGGGAACAATATAAGGAACGCGCTGAAAATCACCGAAGCCACGAAGAAAGACGATATAAACAAGGTGCGAGAAGCCAACGAGACCTTAAGACAAGAGAACGCGGCGTTGCGAACGACCATCAACAGCCTCACGAGAGAGATTGCCGAGATCCGTAAGTTGCTGCTATGAAACAACGAGCCTCTACAGAGACACACGCCAAGCAGAAGCAAGGACGACGAAACCACCATGAACACCCAGGCCGTAGAGGAACCGGCACCGAAGAAGCGAGCCGTGGAGGCCTCGCGCAAGCAAACAGAAAACGATCGAATCGACAACACCGAGACTAAATTCGAAGCGAGATTCACCAAACTCTAACAATTAATCACGGCGAACATCGCAGCAGTGACAGCAATGAAACAAACAATGGAGACCTACCAAGCCGAGAACACGAACAGATTCGCCTACATCGAAAGGACCCTACAGCCGATAGTGAGCCACCCGACGTTTGCGCCCCTCTTCGCGCAACATCCACCCTACCAGGAAACCAGGTACACACCAACGCAATCATGGCCGCCAACGCAACAACAGCAGCGTGGCAGTGGAACTGTCGCGGCCTCGGAAGGAAGAAGGCAGTCATCCAACAGCACAAAGCACATGCCGCGCGCAAGCCGGACGTGATCGTATTACAAGAAACACCCACCGACGCACCGTCCCTCCCCGGCTACAGAGTGCACAAGGGCCAGCCCGACGGGAGAGGCCTGTGCACAATGGTCAGGAAGGGACTCACGTTCGTTGAGCCCGAGCTGCAAAGCAATATCAAGATCGAGCACACACTCACCGAAATCATCCCGGGCAAGAAGAGAAAAGGAAGCATATTTCTGCTCAACATCTACAGCAACTCATCGCAGAGAAAAAAGAGATTCAAAACAATACTGCACAGAGCCAGCACCGCAGCAGGCCTGAACACGCTGATCGTCTGCGGCGACTTCAACGCGATGAACACAGCCTGGGGTTACAAGTACACAGCAAAGGGCTGCGACCTGTACAAAGACGCCATGGAACTCGACTTCACCCTCATCACTGACCCGACGCATCCGACGAGAATCGGTAACTCTGTGTCCCGGGACACTACTCCGGATCTCACGTTCGTCAAGAATGACGTTTGGGGCGCGATCACCTGGAGAAACACGGGAACCGACCTCGGCAGAGACCACACCATCGTGGTAATCAGCATACCACAACACAACGACACCAGCGTCAAAACACACAGGTGGATAGACTGGGATGCCTTCCGAGACGCCAGAAGCCAGAAGACAGACGCTGACGACGAGATCGAAGACATAGAGTCGTGGACGGCTGAAATCACTAAGGGCGTACGCGACGCGACCAAAGAAATTGAAACGGACGCGGTGATTGATAAAGTAGACAGCCGGCTAGCGCATCTCATCGAAGCCAAGCAGTCGATACTCAGGCGCTGGAAGAAACAACGGCTCAACCGCAGACTCAGAAAGAAAGTGGCGGAGGTCAACCGAGCAGTCGAGGAGCACTGCCGCGTGCAATGCACGCAACAGTGGATCGAGATCTTCAGCGCGGCAGACGGGCAGATGCATAGTGGGAAGACGTGGAACCTGCTGCGGCACCTGCTCGACGAAACCAAGACCAAGTCGCACCAAAGGGACAGACTCGCCAAGCTCATGCATCGGGCGGTCTCGGTACACGGCGCACACGAAGTCACCAGGCGCATCAATGACAAATACCTGCCCACTACACCCATCGAACAACACGCGCCGCACGGCGGCCTACCCAGCGCGAAGCTCGATCGTGACATCGACGTCGAGGAGGTCCGTGCGGCCCTGCACGACCTCAACAGCAGGTCGCTAGCTGGCCCGGACCTCGTTACGAACAAGGCGCTCAATAACCTCGACAACGGCTCGATTGAGAACCTCCCAAAATACTTCAACAAGTGCTGGAGAGCGGCCGCGCTACCTAAGCTGTGGAAGACAGCCAAGACTATCCTGATACCCAAGCCGGGGAAGCCACCGGACACGGACAACCTCCGGCCCATCTCGCTCACGTTCTGCGTGGGCAAGGTGCTGGAGCACGTCCTATTCAACAGGTGGCAAGACTACGTGGAACGAGAAGGGCTGTACCCGGCCACGGTTTTCGACTTCAGACAGCACCTAAGCACGCAGGACGCGATGCTGCAGCTCAAATACCAAATCATAGACGATGGCGGCAGCGCCCGCGACAACAAGGCAATCCTGGGACTCGACCTAACGGGCGCCTTCGATAATGTTAAACACTCGGCAATTCTGTCCCAAGTCTCTAAGCTTAACATGGGCGAAAGATCGTACAACTACATCAAGCATTTTCTCACGGACAGGACCGCCGAGCTACGAGCAGGTGACCTACAAACGCAAGACAAGAAGCTAGGGAGCACCGGCACACCGCAGGGATCGGTCATTTCGCCGATACTGTTCAACTTGGTAATCATCGGAGTGGTCAAGAAGCTCGCGGACATCGAAGACGTCAGGCACACCATCTACGCGAGCGATATCGCACTGTGGGTGAGCGGCGGCAGCGAGGCCCACATCGAGGGCGCGCTGCTAGCCGCGGTCGACGCGATAGAAGACCAGCTGGAAGGCACCGGACAGAGATGTTCGCCGAGCAGATCGAAGCTCCTCATACTCCCACCTACCAGCAATGGCAGAAGCAAGACCAGACAACGCGAATGCGAAAAAATCAGAATCGTAACCAAATCCGGCAACGTGATCCCCGAGGTCAGCAAAACCAGGATCCTAGGCATGGCCATCGAAAATCATGGAAGAAACGGCGAAACCATCGCCCGTCTCACGGCAAAAGCGGCCAACGCTATGCGACTCCTCAAAAGAGTCACTTCCCGGAAGGCTGGCATGAGAGAGGAGAGCCTAATCAGGCTCGTCCAATCCTTCAGCATCAGCCACATCGCGTACGTTGCAGCCTACCATAGATGGCTGCAACACGACCCGTTCAAAACGCACGACAGAAATTCCTGTCGCGCATCTGTCGCGCGACAGAATTTTGTGTCGCAAGACAAGCTTTCTTGTCGTGCTATGTGTCGCGTGACAAAGGGTCGTGTCGTGGCTTCTGTAGCGCGACAAAACTTCTGCAGTGGGGTTTGTCGCAAGACAGACATTTCTGCTGTCGCGTGTCGTGCGACAAAGGTATCTGTCGCAGGCTTTGTCGCGCGACAGACATCTGTCGCAGGTACTGTCGTGCGACAGAGAGAGTCGTGCCGCACGACAGAGCTGCACGCCTCGACAGAGCTACCTGTCGTGGGTTCACCCGCACGACAGAAGTGCCTGTCGTGGGTTCTGTCGCGCGGCACGACTTTGTCGCGCGACAGAGGTGGGCTCTGGGCACTTTTGTCGCGCCCACGACAGGCAACAGCGCCGCCTGTTGTGGGTTCAGTGGCGCGACAGACTTGTAGCACGCCTCTTAGCGCGACAGAGGTGTCTGCCGCGGGTTCTGTCGCGGCGCGACAGATTCCTGTCGAGGGACTGTACTGCTTTGCTGCAGATTTGTCACAATGCTGTCACTGCGGATTCAGAGCTCAAATTCATCAATGATGACGTTTCAAAAAGTTTTGTACTACAGAAATAAATTGTCTAAAAAATTCATATATGTAAATGGGTCTAAAAATTAACATGCTGCTAACTCAGTTTTTGAAGGAACAGCAGTTTAGAATTGGTTGTGAGACACTGGAAGTGGTAAGGGAATAAGTCTATTTTGGGCTGGTATAACTGAAGATCTGGACCATATATGAGTGTGAATTTAAAAAATGAGAATGGGGCATGTTTGACAGGTATATACTCAGATAAATTTAGCTTTATAAGAATCTCACGAGAAATATTTTATAGCTAGCTGTACATTCCTACCGGTGCTCACCTTTGGGGCAGAAACATGGAGGCTAATGAAAAGGGTCCAACCAACTTAACTTGAGAACAATACAGAGAGCTGCATGGAAGGAAAAATAATGTGTGTACTGATAAAGGACAGGAAGACAACAGAGTGAATCAGAGAACAAACGTGGATAATTGACAGCCTAGTGGAAATCTAGAGGAAATAGGCTTGAGGCATGTGATGCGAAGGCAAGATGACATGGTCATTAAGGGTAACGGATTCGGTTATAAGAGAAGGCAAGTGTATTTGGCAGAAAGTTCGGTGGGTGGGTTATATTAAGAATTGTGCACAGAAAGATGGCTGTGGCTGGCACAGGATGAGGTTAAGTGGAGAGATATATGGGAGAGGCCTTCGTCCTGTAGCAGGCATATACGCAACATACATGTTACCATCAGGACTATAGTGATTCATTGTAATAATTCGGTGAATCGATTCACCATATGATCTAGGTTTTTCAGAGAATTCGCAAAGTGCCTCATTCAATGGCTAGGGTTAAGTACGCATTGAGCCTGTAGGTGCAAATTTTATATTCTTTAGCCCATTCCTTATGGCTGCCAAATAACTGACACCCTTGAAGAGCATGATGATGTTCCTTGAAAATGCGCCTCATTTATGAGCAGTGGGACTGTCATTGTCATGACTTTCTGCCACTGATGCTGTCTGCAGCATCGAATTGGTAACTGGTCCACACAATGCAAAATCAGTGCCCTCCAAATAGTGCTTATATTTTGGCACGCAAAGCTCTGCACTAAGCAGCACTGAGATACTGTTGTTGGAGGTGCATGACTATTATATCTCCAGGAAAAGTTGCCAGTCTTCCCCAAGTGAGTTGCACAGCCAGGCATGACTGCTCACTGCAGGCCACCTTGCAGTTGTGCATTCTAGCACCAGATCAGTATTGTTGGGACAGTAAGTAGGCACAGAAATTATTTATTGTCAGGGCCTTATAACAGAAAATCCAAACCTTACTCAAGGTCACAGTGAACATAACCCTCGTCATCTACAGAAAACTCAATATGAACACCAAACAAAATGCTGTTCTTACAACTGCTCATGGGTGAAGTTCTCAGCATTATACAGTCAACAACCTACTTCAACCAACCACCATAGGCACCAGCTGCACTGACTAGATATTTGCACAATGCACATGTGGAAAACAAAAACTGTGTTTGTTATAGTTATACTTCACCTATCAAATTCAATTGTTGTCCTAAGTGATGGCAAAAAATAGTCACAGAAAAACATGGAAACAGTGGTGAACTTACTAACAATGCTTGGTGATTACACATGGCAAAAAATACGTACAGAGCAGCACTCATGCATTCCTGTACTGGGGTAGTCGAAGTGTAGGACATTACATCACAACTTTTGCGGTATAATCACTTCAAAACCACAACTGTAACCTACAAGTTATGCATGCGGCAAAATGCCATATGCACATGACAATATGTATGCACTGCCAAAGAAGTAAACATATTTCAGAAACACAAACTAATTGCACAGGAATAATACAAAATGCTGGTTACATGTGTGGTAACTACACCTTAGGTAAACTAAACACATTTTCAGGTAACAAAGAGGAAAAATTGATGACAGCATGTCCTTGCTAAGAACTTGTTGGAGCCAGAAATGGTTTCTAAGGAGTCAGCAGAAAGGCCAGGGGGCCAACAGGCAGGAGACACGGCCACAAAGGGAGGAATCAGATGGATCCTTGCAATATGGTACTTCATGTAAATGAGACCTCTGAGCAAAAGAGCAATGCATACACACTAAAAACAGCTGGCTTGTAGAAACCGCACTACCTGGTTCGAAGTTATCCTTGACCAGTGCCACCATATCTCTTTGCATGAATGACAAAGACAAAGATGAAGCAGAATATTAAAAGCATAGAGAGGCAATTCTGAGTTCTGCGTCAACAAGAGCAGCACAGCCATAACTTTAGTGGTTTCTTTTGTGGTTAAGAGTAGCACTAAATGTAGGTTCTGACTCTGTTACATATCACTTTAGGTGGGGTTACTTCTATGCCTGGCAATTACCTATTAATGACCCTCGCTGATCAAGCACCAGCAAGGACTGACTGTACAGCTGTGTGCTGAATCAATGTCATGTCTGTGTGAGCGGCTTGCACTGAGCAACAGCATGACACAGAAACACTACTTTGGCAGGTGCAATCTCTTGCATTGGATCATATCAGGCATAGTATGCGAAATATTTGGCAAACTATGCTGGGTACCAAGGCCAGAGCAGTAGCCAAATGGTTTCAGTACCCATCTTGAATGTGACGGGTGCATGGTTCGATCCCCTATGGCATTCAGTACGGACCGGCATAAGATGCCAGGCACCTATACCACAGCAGTGAAAAAGTGGTTTAAACATCTGCCTTATATGCAAGAGCTAGGTGTGCAGCTCAATCCCTATTGGCAATGAGTACACATTGGTATAAGCTGACTGCTAATGGAAAAGCAATGGGTCTACACCTGGTCTGGTGATCTGCTCTTCAGGGGTGAAATGCTCGGAAAATGAATCTTCGACGCCACCTTACGCTATGGCACGCTTTGGCCAAGACGCCCTTGCGCTATAGGAAAACATCATCGTCACCATGACAAGCAGCTCCAGCCGAGCACATTTTCTTAACCAAAAGAACCCCTATTTGCTTATTTAAATTGGCTGCCCCGATGGCTCAGTGGTTATGATCCTCGGCTGCTGACCGTAAAGACATGGATTTGATCCGAGCCACTGCAGTTGCATTTCGATGGAGGAAAAATGCTTCAGGCCAGTGTACTGTGCAATCTCTGTGCACGTCAAAGAACCCTAAATGGTTGAAATTTCCAGAGCCCTCCACTATGGCATCCTTTCTAGCCTAAGTCGCATAGGGACATTAAACAGTACAGAACCAAACCACAAAACCTATTTAAATAGAGAAAAAGGTCTAGGAAAAAATATAAGTCACAATTATTCAACCTTCGCATAGCATGTATTTGTGTGTGCAGATTTCAAATATGCCATTTAACCTCATGTAAACAAAGTCCTAGTGAACGCATATGTTATGTAAACTTTTTGCAACAAGCTTTGAGGAAATTTTGCTGCAAGTATTTTGCTAAAATGCATGGCACTGGCTTCCCCTGACAACATGGAATGCAGCAAGAGTAAAATTAATACTGCATAATACAAATTGAGCTCTAAAGTTTTTAAAGTTGTTGCTATTTAAACAGCATATTTGTAATTATCATTCAAAATATATGTTCTTTTAAGGCTTGAAAAATGTGACTCCAGTAATATAAATTTTTAGGCCTCTATTCTCCATTTAAAGTTGGCAGTACCAAGGTACTGAAATCCTTCTTTCACTCAATCTATGTTGTAATTGTTTGCAATATCGCAAACATAAGAAACATTCTCCATTTCAAGCAACACACACTGGGCAGCAACATTATCAGATGAGCACAGACAGAGATTTCGACTCGCAGGAGCACGCTTACAGGGGTGCATGTACGTGACATTTCGGAAGACTGGCTGGCAGATTACATCCTCTTGGCACACGAGTGCAACCTTTCGGCCATTTATGTTGAAAGAGCAGATGTCTATCACAAGGCAGTAAATGCCATTAGTCATCCTCACACAGTAAGAACAAGTCTTTTCAGGCCTATTGTATTGAGTACTGTGAATGGTGATGCCATTTATCTCTACTCGAGCATAATGTGACATGACAGGCACTTCTCCATACTGAGTAATGAACATTCCGGTGACGGCGTCCTCCAGGTGCATCGATCGCAGTGGTGCTCCTAGCACATGTGTACCAGTTGTTTGCATGTCACGAACCATTAACATTTTGTTTTTTCTCTGCAAGAGAGTTGATGACAGGCCCACAAACCTATTTGCATTTTTGAGCCACATTTTCATCATGCAACGCTCCGCCACCTGCAATGGCACACCTTTTGCGGCTGTAACATGTCTTACCAGTTGCCTATTTACATTTTCAAATGGAAATGTGGAGGTTCCCCACAGAGGCCCAAACATTTCCACACTTTTAGTAAGATGCAGCAATTGATGCACATTAAATGAGGCATTGCTTTTTCCGTACAGAAAGGAAAACCTGTTCACAAATGATGACAACAGTTGCTCTGCTTCAGTGAGGTGAACACTACTCACGGAGGTCTGAATCAGCAGAAAAATGCCTTGACACAGCAATGAAAAATGATTTAGGTGCCTTTCAGGGATCAGATCCCTTAAGCAAGGGAGAGCATATTACAGTAACCAGAACATCCACTGAGTGGCCTTCCAATTTTTACGCTCTGAAATTGGTCTAGGCAATCGGCAGAACTTAATCGGAGGCTTCAGTTGCTGAATGCGATGCTCGAGTTCATGAACATGCCTGCCAATATAAAAAGGCTTTCCAACAGCAGTCAGCCATATCTCGGTTACTTGTTGCGTTACCTCCTCAAGAACACAGTGCATATAATCGGGTGGCAGACCCCACACAAGATTGAAGCCTTGGAGGCTCACAAGTGGAGAAAGTCCTTTCACCCCACGCACGGTCTGGCGCTGTCTGTGGGCAGACTGCATGTCTTGACGCATGTTAGTGTGCGTGAGTGGCGCTGCTGGCTCAGCTCCTTGGATATACCGAATCGTGCCTGCAAGAGACAGGCACAGGAATTAAGCACTTACAAAACTACAGCATCATGGTGCAAAAACAGAACAGATGACTGCAAAAGAGCGAACGCAGTTGTCTGCTTTCCTTCCATTATGCCTGTGTACATTCTATGCTGTGCCTTCATTGTGAGTATAGACAACCAGGCTATCATTATCAATAAAATCATAGCAGCTGCTAAAGTGAAATAAAACCTCAGTAAATATGAATACACGATTGCCTGTGCTACAACATTGACTCACAATCAATGGAATAACAAAATTCTCTGTCATGCAGTGCACTACAGCCACTTTAATAAAAGGGCTCTGAAACACCTTCCGAGGAGAGTGCATCAACTCGCTCAATAAGTGCACTGTGTTTTCACAAAAATCTGACCCAAAAATACACTTCTCCACGCAGCATAAAATTGACGAGACCTTCCCGCCGACTTTTTCATGTTCGCATCCTCCTCCATTGCCTGCACCTGCATATGAAAGTTGAGAGCTGACTATTGGTTACATTCTTTGTGACGTCAGGCCGCTACCGTGACCACAGCCACTAAGCCGCGCAGCTCCGGCAGGTCAGGAAGCTCCGCTCCCAGAATTGGGGTCGGTGGAGGAGCGTCGACCTTCCAGCATACAAAAAGTGATGAGAGGAGAGGAAAAAGTGCGAAGACGGTGAAATTTTAATATCAACTACAGATAACTCGGCTTCTACAAAGCGCATTAAAAATATTCTTGCTGGACAATATTCGTGAAGCAGCGTGTTTTAACATCCCAGGCATACCGCAACTTTATTAGAGCCCCTTTAAATATGTGCACTGCTATATCACAGCACTAAATTTGTCACCAGCCTGTTTATGAGGCATCAATGCCATGCATCAGGGCCATGTGTACTTCATGAAGCTTTTTGAGATGCCTTAAACATGAAAACAATTCTAGCAGTGCAAGACTGCAATCATGGTAAGTATCTTGTGTCCTGCCTTATATCAAAGGATGTTGTATCTAGATCTTCAATGTAAGATTATACACAACCAGTAAATTGCACACCCTACAATAATGAAAACTTAATATTCAAGGAGCAATGACAGGATGAAGTCAACTTGCATTAATAAGCATTTTCAATACATGTTACTTCTCATGACATGGACTTTGTTTCCGAGCCTCATAATGCTACTAGTAAGTGTGAAGAGAAGAGTACAAGAGCAGATGCCACGATGTCAGGCACTGCGCATACAAATGATTATGTTGCCAATGCCACTCATGCAGGAGGCTGCCTCGCACAAATTACACGTACCTGTGCCATGAACAAACAGTGCTAAAACATTAAAATTACTAGTTTTTAAAATATAACAAAATACTGATGTACAGGTTAAGCAAGCTTTGAAGCTCAGCATACAATACAAAGGACCCTTAGTTTAAAAGCATTTAGTAGACCACAATGCAAGCTAATATGAATACAAGCCCGATTCCCCAAAATAAATGGCTTACCATCGACAGGAGTTTCCTTCTGCAGGCACCAGGAGCACCCGAAATATCCATTGAACTGCTTCATGTTAAGCAAAGATGCCCTGGCTGGCGAGTCGACACAGCAGCATGCCACAGTCAGTCTAGATAGCACAGTTTCAGAGGCATGCTTCCACACTATGGTGCCAAAGTCATTAAACGCCTTGACAAACGCCTTCATAAATAGATGTTGAGGAGGATGGGTCTTCGCAAACCACAGTGCCCCCACAATTACATTACGGAACCGAATGTTGAAAGGCAGCTCATTTATGAGTAGTTGAACAGGCCATACACTAGCCTTACTGGATTTAAAAACAGGTGGTCCATCTGTGTTCATAGTGACTGTCAGGTCACTCCATTTTGCCTTCAGTTGGCTTCTTGTGCTTCAATAGAGCCGCCCATTTGTGATATCTGCATACATGGAAGGTACAGTCGAGGCCATTTGCTTCAAGCGGTGAAACAGTAACCCAGAGTACTGTGTAACGATGTCGTAGATTTGCTCCTTCAGGTTGAAAATTAGAAAGAAATCGCCTCTTGCTATCAGCCGCCGAACCGTCTGCGTGGTGTTGCAATGCATGCATGTGAATGTGTGTGTTGTTTCCTTCCTCCCTTTGCTTCCAAAGTAGCCAAAGCAAACCTGGCAAAAGAAGTGGACCTGAAGGGAATCCATTTCAGTCTCCCACATCTTCCTAAGCATGTGTGTGGTGTCAGGCAACACGTCACTGCCACAAAGCGTGTTGATGAGCTTCAACAGACCCTCTACTTGGGTCCAAGAGAGGCCTGCGTGCACAACGTACATCAAAATTAGAAGGATGGTCTGTGCTTTGTTTATGACCTGATTGGGCATGGTTTCTTTTGCACATTCTTCGCAATAACGTCTGAAGTTTTCATCACGTTCTCTGAATGACGCTGGCTCTTCTTCGTTCGGGGGCCCCCCTCGCCACTCTTGCCCGCCTCACTGAAAGATGCCCATTCATCTGTGTTGGGAGTGCCGCCTTCGCTACGCTCGCCGACTTCAGTGAACGATGACGACTCGCCCGAGTTTGGAGGGCTGTCTTCGGCACTCCCGCCTACATCGCTGACCGACGCCATCTCGTCTTCGTTCGCAGGATGGCCGTTGTTGCACATTTCCACTGGTTTTGATCCGACAGGGTGATCAACATCGCCGATTGCCTGTTCGTGGCAATAAAAAAAATCGTCAGGCGCTTCATTGCCATCAACACAGCTAGTATCGTCTCCTGAGTGGCTGGAACTGTCTGAACATCGGCTTCTGTGCGCATGGTCGGACTCGTCGCCTTGTGTCACACTATCCACGTTGCTAGCGTGAGCGCGTCGAGCTCTCTTCAGCACATCGTTGTACGCCGTCTGCCTCGGTACATCCCACGGCTGCCCGGGCTCCAAGTACTGACGGTACAGCTTGCGACGAGGAGTACTCATCGCTGTACGTACGAGGGGCAAAAGTGTTTGCGGTGCTGCCGGCCTCACGTTGGTTTGATGCGACTGCGCGCCAGGAGGAAAAGTGAACACGACCAAACCTAAATATAAACGGATTGGATTGGGTTGGATTGTGGAGGGCTCACTCGTTGGCTCTGTGTTGAACCTTCTAAACGAGCTCTAGTCCACCGTGGCTGGAATCGAACTCGAGTGCTCAGTCCTCCTCTCAGTATCGAGCGCAGTGACACCTGACACCTGAGGTGTCCCTCAGGTGTCGTTTGATTTGAACCATTAAGCCACGTACCGTGGCGGGGCTTACTAAAGGCTGCCCAGGTTCGAACCCAGCCGCGGCGGCTGCATGCGTTTCGATGGATGCGAAGCGCAAAAAGCGCCCGTATGCTATGCGATGGAAGTGCACATTAAAAATCCCCAGGGTCGAAATTATTCCTGAGCTCTCCACTGCAACACTTCCCTCTTCCTTTCCTCCTTCATTCTTTCCCTTACGGCGCTGTTCGGGTATCCGTGCACTGAGATGTGAGGTCATTTCTTTCCTCAAAAACCAATTTCTTTTTTTCCCCGTCAAAAAAAAAGTTGGCCTGGGGCTCATATGATATATCGTGTCAACCGTCTAAACTGGTGGCTTTTTGTTCGCTCTTTGCACAGCCTGTTCGCCGACCGTCACTCGAAAGAGGAACCCCAACTGGGGTCCTTCAATGCGCAACCTTATTTCCCATTTGGGAGGCCGGTATAATCAAAAGAGCTACTACTGGGGCTAGTTGGAAATGCATCCTTGAAGGTATTGGTGAGCGCTATCAAATACGGAGAAATATGGAGTCTACCTGCGTGTTCGTCCCTTTCCGTATTTTGATAGCACTCACCAATACACCTTTAAGGCGGTATAATCACAACCGGAGGAACGTGCGCCGTAGGTCAAAAGTTCAGAGCTCAAAACCACGTGCTATGTTGTATGGCTAGTTATACCCATGTACGTATCCCATATATCTCTTGAATTTGAACTCGTCACAGCAGATCTGAGGGCTCTGCGTGTGCCGCCCTAGCTACACTTTCTCGTTTCTTGACAAAAGGGTGTGGCCGAATTAAGTTCCTGAGTTGGGGAAAAGTGTGTGAACGTCGAACCGACATTCATTGCTAGCTTAAAGGCGGTGAATATATGTACTCACAGTTAATACGCTGGACTGCACATCGAAAGCAGACAGTGCGGTTTAATGCGCGTTGCATGCAATTCGCATTTCGGAGGTAATTTGCGCTGTCGCACACCTGAGTATACATACGCGTACTATCGTGATCGAAAGGAAGGCGAACAACATGGAGCGTACGCGCTCAGCTGTTCGCATTTCTTTTCATCACGATTTTACTTCGGTGGTAGCAAAAAAGACGCTATAGAGTCGTCCGTGATGCATTCTAGGACGAACGTCATGTAAAAGCGCGATCAAAAGAAATGTGAACAGCGGAGCGCGTAGGGCGCCGCGTTCTTCGTGTTTCTTTCGATCGCGATAGTAAGTGCTACAAATTGAGCAAAAAAATTAATGTAGTAACTGCATGACGATGCAATTACGTATAACACACAAAAAGAAACACGGAAGACGCAGCGTCAACTTATTTTTGTCACCCCTTTTTATGCCACAGCACATGTGGTATGAATAACCAACTATTATATAGCTAGTGTACATACACGTACACTCTAGCTATTGGAGAGAATTTACTAGACTGCATCCCGTCGATCAGCTGGTGTCCTAATTCTGTTTTCTTCTTTTTTTTGCGATTGACACCATTAATATATATGCCTGAACATTATGCGGGCCATCAACTTTTTTCTGCCTTTTACAGCAT
The DNA here is from genome assembly GCF_052857255.1 of Amblyomma americanum. Classification (NCBI taxonomy): domain Eukaryota; kingdom Metazoa; phylum Arthropoda; class Arachnida; order Ixodida; family Ixodidae; genus Amblyomma; species Amblyomma americanum. The sequence continues at coordinate 98,986,466 of NC_135499.1, read as the reverse complement.
GCAAAAAATCTTGCGCATATGTGCAGTACCATTTACCTGATCGAGATAGTTATATAGTATATTTACTCGAATCTAGGCCGCGACCAAGACTTTAAGACGATCGACGCTTGAAAGTTAAAGGTCGAATAGATCAGAACGTTCAGCAGGGACAGCACGCAAACGGCATTTCTTTCATGTGAACCTACTCCCGCTCACTCGTCCTTGCCATCACTGGCCTCCTCCGTATCACTTTGCTCTTTGTACAGTTCCAATCTTCTGTGCAGTCAATCAAGAGGTTTGTAGTGCTGCTCTTATGAAACGAGTGCTGAACCAGGATTTCCGGGATGCGTGTTTAAAGCGGCCTGTCGGAGTTTGCTCGTGCGTTTCATTGGTCACGTGGAATCTAAGCCGACCTAGGAGTTCTATATCTTGTGATTAAAAAAAAAACTATCGGCCTAATATAGAGTCGAATATACAGGCACCTCAATATATCTTCTGCGCACTTTGTACTTCAATTGCAAGTTCGCGTTTAATACTTCTCTTTCCTTAAGAGCCACTCTCGGGCTTTTTGGTCCTACCAGTACTCCGAATGAAGTATCTGTTCTGCACCCCTTATTTTTTTTTCACTACATATTCACGTGTATATGCACATGAGTACTAGGCTATATTTTATTTTCACATGCCGCTTGTCGCGGACATTTGTAATAAAAAAACAAATTAAACGGAATTCAACATGACAGATAAATGCTTGTTTACAAAGAAAAGTGGTGCGGTTTCGTTTCCGACATATACGAAGTTATTTGGTTTCCGGCCACGACTAGGCGTAGCCATACCGTTTCGGAGAATTCGCGGCAGATGTTTAGCCCTAGCGTGAGCTCGGGTGTGCTCGGGTGTGCTCTTATGTGCTCGCTTTGCTGACTCTGTTGGGGCAAGGAAATGTTCGTGCTTGTCCAGTACGAAGGCGAAGACAAACGCTACGTCGTATCGGACGCCGACGTTCGAAATTTTGCACCGCATGATATCGACGACTTTGAGAGGGGGAAGCCTTATGATGTGTTTTGGGCGGGCAACACCACCACCTGGGGCGGATTTTACAAGGCCACCATTGTCCATATGACAGGTAAGAGTTAGGATCCTCTCCGGCATTGTCGAACACGATTTTGGCGTTCACTTATAATAAAGCGGTAAAAATTGCAGGGACTGAAGAGGAAATGAGAACGTGGCGCCAAAACAAGCGTATGGCCTCGCGCAAGTGTTCCTCGAAGGATGGCCCGCCGCGGAAGAAGGTGCGTCCAACTGGCTTTCCTGTGCTTGCTGAACATTATGCGCTTAGTTCACATTAACCGCAATTATCTTTGAACCAGGAACTTACCAACATGTGTAGTGTGTCCATGTTCTTGATATTGCTTTTTTTGGATTAGTGATCAGCCTAGGAGATTCACGCATGGGTTCCACGTATTGCCCGCTGCACGGCTTTCACGTGTTGTCGGTCACACGGAAGCAATAAAAACGTCGTTCCAGTATATTTATTGATTTGCAGGTGGGCTTAGCGCGAGACAATGCAGGGACAAAGGACGAGCGCTAACTTGCTATTGAAAGAAACCGAAGCAGAATTACTAGCTCGAGGATCTTAATGCACGCCCAGCTATCCACTGAGGATAGCAAGCAAGTTTTGTCTGGACGTTGTTTTTAAGGCACCTCGAAAAGCATCAGGCTTGCAAGTTAGTTGCGTGCAAAGTTGGTGTTGTTTACGAGGTCCCTCTGAGCTGTGGCCGTGTCTAAATAGGGCAGACTGGTCGCTGCCTCAGTGAACGTCTAAGAGAACATGCTACTTCTTTTAAATCGTCTGAATCTAACAACCTGCCTAAGCATTATTTGAGCTGCAAATATCATGATCTGTTTGGAAAAAGAAAAGTTCTTGGCCGTTCTTAAGGACAACTAGCAGGGGAGCTTCTTGAGGCGTCATTTATTCATGAGCTAGGAAGTGTTAAGTACCTGAGTGACGCGTCTATTGTCATGTTGCGAAATGAATCTGTTTCTAAATGTTGAGTAATTTCTTGGGTATTGCTGCTTGAAGGTGGAAGAGGTGCTTCCAGTTTCTTTCTGTGCCATTTTTGTCGCCATTCAGTCCCAGATTATCTTGGTTCAGTTTGCCTTTATCCAGCCCCCCGTCTTAATGAGTGGATAGCTGGGCATGCACATTCAGTTCCTTGAGCTCGTAATTCTGCTTCTCTTTCTTTTAGTTGCAAGTTAGCGGTCATCCTGTGTCCCTCTCTTGTCCTCGTTTGTCTCACGCTAAGCCCACCTCCAAATCACGACTTGCCAACTGGCCCAAAACTCCACTTTGCTCAGTAGATTTCTTGCTTGGAGGAATTTCTTCTTGTTGACAGTGCACGAGGGATTTTTTTCTCTCGCATGCTGGAAGCTGAGGGGAAGGATTTACTGAGTCTACCAAGGTTTGCGACAGTCAGAAATAGGGGCACCCATTGGTAAACCTTTAAATTGCCTGCAAAAGCAGCTTCGTAACATAAAGTGTTGACTAACGAGAATAGCGGGAGTCAGCAGAGATTCGGGATGTCGACATAGGAGCCATGAGGTAAAGCTCTGTTAGCTTCGAGATCAGTAAAGGAAAAGTACGGCAAGACCAAAAGGAAGGAACGCTCGAGCAAAGTGAACAGTGAAATCCGAGTTGTTACCCTGTGCTATTCGGCCCGTGCTCTATGGGCCGCCCAATCTCTATATCTAGCTACCTTCACTGTGCCCTCTCGCCTCCTGTTGGTCTTGGCTTGATGCGTGTATGCAACTAAAATGACGCTGATGACATAGCCTTCATATGTATGTCACTACGAGCCCGTCTGCCCTATCGTTTTCTGTTCAACCGGCTGTGTTTGCATTACGGAGGTGGAAATGTGATGCGCCAAAAAGCATAATGGCGTTGAAAACAAAACGGTGTGTTTCAGCAGTTTTGCCAAACACTGTGTCATCTGCCTACGACTTTTGATGGGGGGAGGGGATGCGCATACTGCCAGCTAAAATAAAAAGTTATTTCCTAGAACTGTAATTATGCAAATGACTAATGACACCCTAAATTGTAGCCACTAAGGTCAACCCCCAGTGTACATATGCTTCCTGACCCTCTTTTTAATATTCAAAGCAGCTTTAATCACTTTGTTGTGAACAAGGCTCCTGTACAGTAGGGGAAATTATTTATCCTTTTAATTTTTATGGTTTCAATTCAGTTTTAATGTGATGTCTTATCAGGCAAGTTTTGTTGAAATCTCATTTTTGTGCCAGTTTTCTCGGGTTACAAGCTGTCCCTTGACCTGGTAGTTGGCTTTCCGTGGACTGGAATGCTTGTGACAAGGTTTAGGACCAGTGGTTATAGTGCTCGGCTGCTGACCTGAACGACACGGGATTGATCCCGGCCGCTGCTGCGATCGCATTTTGATGGAGACGAAATGATAGAGGATTTGCTTTGGGATGTTAAATCCCATAAAGCCTAAATCATTCTTTTGATGGATCACTATTTCATCCTGCTGGCAAAGAGTTTACATCCACTTCATTTGGAAAAGGGCCGAGGATTTGACTAAGCACTTCTTTATCTTTCAGTCCAAGCTGAACTTTCAGGCTAGGGCCCTGGCAAAAAGAAGTGCTGAGGACGAGCTGATGGAACAAACAAGTGAGATGGAGGGGACTGAGGGCACAAGCAAAGCTGTAAGCCTTCAATTCAAGGTTGCAGACTTGGAGGCACGGGTGAAGGAGCTCGAGAGCCTTAACAAGGAGCTGCAGAAGGCCCTCTGTGCCAAAGTTTTGAATATGGGTATGTGAATAATTTGGACTCCAAATGCTGTTATAGCAAGATTGCTTTTTACACCACGCTGTGAAGGATGCCCTCTTTCTGCTAGTTCACATAGACTTTCACCGTTGGTCATGAAGTGACAGCTTTTGCGAAGCTATATACTTGGGTAACAGTGAAAGTGGGCTGCCTTCCTGCAGCAGGTGCTCACTGTTAGTAGGATTTACGCAGTACAAGAACTGCATGTTAAAACCACATGCACAGTGTTTTGGTTGCATCAAGACAGCTATGCACTATCACTAGATTCTACCATTGTAATTAGTAGGTATGAGAAAACGGAGCATTTCTGTACAATTTCTGCACTCAAAAGTTATCACCTCTTCAGTGTTCTGAACCTGGCATGTCTGTTCAGTAATTTGATGCTTCCCTTTGTAACTTCTCTCTAGATTCCTGTGTGTTGGAATGTGGCCATGGGCAGCCAAGTTCTCACCGTGCGCAGCCAGGACCACCTAGAGCAGTAGGTTCGTAAACCTCTTTTGCAACGCAGAATGGCATAGTGAGTAAGCAGGTGTTTGAGCATTTGCTATTGAATCTAGATTACAGTGCCATTTACACTTGCCAGTGCCCATGTGACCAACTGTGTAAACAAAAACAACAAAAACAGCCAAAGCAAAATGTCATCCTTGGAGTACACCTAAAACATGGTCGCTGTGAGCCAACCATTGTCTGATTCCACAGCAGTCGAAAAGAATGAGTGCGAGAGAGGGTGAAGAGTGCAGGAAGAGACTGAAGTTAATGGCAAGAGCAAAATCGAACACCAAGGCAAAAGCACTTGTTAGTAAAAGACAACAATGTGAACTGTAATGGAAACATTTTACATAAAGGTGCACCATCTGCCTAACTAAGTTGCTTCAGGATAAAGGCTACCAGTGTTATTTCTATTAACCCTGTCCAATGCCAGCTGTGGCCAGCTTATCCTGCTAACTTCTTAATCTCATTCACCCGGCTTTCTGCTGCCATCTGCTACACATGCCTTTGTGGTAGGTGATCCACATTTATTTGGGGTCCCGGTAGCTGCGGATGGTGAGCCGGCGGAGTGGGCTGTTGACGTTGCTGGCCAGGACTGTTGCTGAAAGCGTTCTGTAGTGCGTGAGTCAGGTCGCGCTCTGAGCTTCGTCTTCATTAGCGCCGCAGTCGATACCAGCGCCGCTACACCTTCTCGTGGACCTCTTGCTGCTACTGCTGCTGCTGCTGCTGCTTTTAATCTTGCTCGTCCTTCACTGTTTTGTTTCGTCACTATTTTTTTTTGTTATGCTGAATCTAGGCTCCTGATGGGCCCATGAAGACTGCCTCAGAATCATGAAATTTTGCTTTGGCTGTTTGTCTTGTTTGTTTGTAGTTTCTTTGTCCTATGGGCTCTGGCTATTCTATAAATGATGCTGATAAAAAAAGCATGAGCATGGTAGTTGACAAGTGGCATGGCAGGGCACTGATTGGCCAGCAGGTTGTGTGTCGTCGCGAGACCACATGATATAACTGAGTTGACAGCTGCCAACTCGAGCAACTCCTTTGACATGAGGGTGCGAGACGGAAATTGAATCCAGGACTCTTGGATCCAGAGTCAGACACTCTGCCCCTTGGCCATGCATGCACATTCATACAGCTTGGTTAAAGCGGGGCTCTGTATCGACGGGTAATCTGCAAATAATGTGACAGGCTACGATTGTATTCTTATGAGTGTGTGAGATAGAGGAGCAAGTTAAAGAATTAGTGGTTACGAGAGTATCAAAATGCATGTACACGAATGAGGATCTGCAAGAAGAGTCTGATGGGAGCCATCAGACTCTTGCGATGCTTTGCGATGCTTTCTTCCAACAGACGCATTCCTTGAGGAGCGCATTTGTGGGCACGATAAGTAAAAAAAAAACTGCTTTCAATACCGTTAGCCGACTACATTAAGAATTGTATTCCTGACAAAGATATAATTTACGAACCCGATATACTCGATACTATATCATGGATTCTATTCATGGATCATGAATTATTACCGAGTTCAGGAACCATAGATAGAGCTTGACTAGATAACATTGAACTCAAAGCTGTTCTTAATTCTTTTCGTTCGTTGGTGCAGAATTTAGTCGGCTGCCTCTACCTTTATCCTGTGCGGAATGGAACAAGCTCTATGAGCTTTGGAAAGCCAGTTTCTTCCCAAGCACGGTGATTAACAGACGGTTGAAGCTGAATTTCCTGCGTTCAATGCTTGGAAAAAGCCAAGAAAAACAAAACGATTGTTTTATTGCACCGAAGAAACCTTGATGATCTTTAATTCCACGTTACCTTTTCTTGATTATATTCGGTAGCAGGTCGTGTTGGAACCGCTTGTTCAGAAGAGCCACGCGATGCGGCTCTGTATCAGCGAAGCCAGCGAAGCTGATAAAAGAAGCCCGCCGACAGGACCTGTTGAGCACGTTGACAAGTTTGTTTAATGACGGTGCATTTTTTAAAGATTTAGAGTGAAGGAATTCTGCTTCGGATCGAGGATCCTGCGAACCAAATTTGCACTATCGCCTCTTGAAAATGGGTTGCTCTTCTGCAGTATCGCAATGGGTGTTCCGCTTTAACACGTGGTTCAACGCAAAAACGCCGCTATGCACTGGGCGCATTTAACAGCTTTTCTCTAGCGCGAATTGGGCCATTCTTCGTAACGTTTGAAGAGCAGGTTGAGGAAAAGAGTTGCCGGGCTAACAGCAGCTGCTCCCGCGGTTGTCTGCTGGCGACGGCCAGTCTGAGACTCTTGAGAAGATAAGGATGGCATTTGCTAGTTGTATTATATGATCTGCCATGCCCATTCTCTTCTGCGTGCTAAATTAAACGCAATGCTTCAACATTCCAAATCCCAGGCGTTCGAGCAAGTGCCTGTCCAAGCATCGTCGAGTCTGCTCCTTCCTTCCAATGGCTCAACGCATACATTATCCGACAGATGCTCTGCACACACTGCTCATGAATATGTTCGATGATCTGAGCTGGAAAAGCAAATTTCGGTAAATGGCGAGACGATGTTGTTAAGATTTCTTAGAGATCGAGAGTTAATCGACCTGTCTTCACCCTGGTTGAATGCCAGACTTTAAATGTGCAGCGTAGTTGTAGTACAAGGTGACAAATTTCGATGACAACGCACATGCATCGTGAGCAAAGCTTCTTCAGCTTGCTTGCGACAAGTATAATGGATGCAGAAAAGTTGTTCAACGCCGTCACGTTATATTAGACAGTTTATGACGATACGGTGTGGAGAAGCGTTGGCTGTCTTCATGGGTGCCATGTTATTGTTTGCTTCGCGACACGTGGCACTCTGAGGCCAACAGGAACGTAAGTTTAACGACCATGACACTCGCAGTGTCCACATAATTGGTGTAGACATCATTAGCCATGCAATCGAGGCTCTTTAGAGAAAACCGAAGCATTTTATGCGGAGTGCAATACTGAAATAAGGGGTAATTATAAATTATGAGTCGTTAGCGATGCGCTTTACTGACTCAAAGCTGCAAATGTATTCCACTGAGCATTAGGAAGTAAAAAGTTTGTTCTAAAACACAGATGTTGACTTAATTAGACATGAAACTACTGCATGTTGACTAAGAGAGGATGGCTATTCGTGGCGAGTCTCAACCCAATAGTTAGTATCATCATCCTCATCACATATCGTTTTAACCTATGAGGAATTCACTTCCATAGCACGCAGATGTGCTGTTGGAGGCCTTTGAGTACATGAACCTACAAATGATCGCGCCATGTACGGCAAGGGCCCTCTTGACTTGCATGTCTCCTCAACAGTGGCTTTTGCAGACGCCTTCCGACCAGTCGCAAGTGAACACATGTAACACGTGAAGGACCTTTCATCACTGTGCGCCACCTTTTGACGAGTTGGTACTTCGGCTTAAGCGGTGCGTAGGGGCACATTTCGCACTTATAAGGTCTCTTTCGACTGTGGCGGCGCATACGTATCTTAGTCACTTTTCACCCGAAATTACCATGTGCAAATTCAATGGTTCTTCTGGTGTGTGAAATTAAATGTGACTGTTTACCCACTCACTGCTTCCATTCGGATCGAGCAGATGTACTGGTGTGGGGAAGGGACGAAAAGATATAGGCTGCTACTTGGCCGCCTAACTGCTGTCTTACAAATTTGTTGCAAGCGCCCGCTTGTTTTTCCGTTATTTGTTCTCCTTTTTTGCTTCGAAATTTCCAGTTTTTCTTACAAGCCGGAGCTACTGTGCTTTTATATCGATGGGCTTGTTCGCGGTTTATGTGTGTGAAAGTTTTTCCCTCAGTTTTGTTATAAAAAACAATGATCGGGCTCAATTCTGCCACACACTAGATTCCTCGATATGTTCAGCTGTTTTTCTGCCCAGACATTGATTCGTTTTTATTAAATTGCCCAAGCGGCCAGGTCCAAGTCATGCGCTTATAAGTTACGTTCCAAATAAATGCACTCTCTGCGAGCTTGCAGAATATACGTACCATGATCATGACCGCTTTCTTTGCGATATCTATAATGATTACAACAAAAGCGGACTAATTGACAATTTGCACGCGTTCATGTTCACTCCCCAAGCAACTGCCGACCACTTTTTCGTCGCTTTCGTTTTCTCGATTAGTTTCTCCTCAGCACACTGCACCTGCTGCACTCGTCAGTGATACACATGCATGTGCCCAGCGATATGGAAAAAGATGCCGATGCTCAATCACTTAGAAGTTTAAATTATTCCAACAAAACTTTTTATACGTATTGTCCGGTCAGCGAAAATCAGAGGGCATTGCTGAAAAAAGGCATGCGATGATCACGGATGGTCCGACAAACATGATATTTAGGGCAGCAATACCATTCTTAAGCAACTGCTAAACAATGTTACCTCTGATAGACGAAAAAATCTAACCAGGATCGGCGGCGGCTGAAAGAAGCACGTCTACTCTGTAGCGGCTTGTCAAACGTTTCATCTGGTTCAACATGAGGAGCGCAAAATGTTTGATGCGTTGATCATAAGCTTCGTTAACACATCGCATGTGGCGCGCAATAAATATTCCAGATAGACCGTGGAGGATGCTTGAAGAACAGCGATCGAAGTCGAGATCCCATCAAAGATTCATAGAAGTTGCTAACATTTTCTTGGAATGGAAAAGGAATATACAAAATGTAGTATTGTAAATGCGAAGCACTGTTGTGATTCCATGTAGCTCTGGTCGAAAATGCTTTGACAGATTTAGTGCCACACGTAAAGAGGTCGCAACAGATTTGCCTTTTAACGTTTAAATTGACAAAAGGGCCCATCTCTGAAAATACAGCGCCTCAGTTTGTTAAAATACATACACTAGCTGCGTTCATATTATTAGCAAAGTTAGTTTCCATGCTGAGGTGTGAATTCTATCCAAAAATTAGTGGACAACAGTAGCCTTGAAAATCCTAGTGAAGCGCAGTTCAGAGATGCTTGGCTAGTGGGCTATGTCGTAAATTCGTTGTACGAAAAAGCCTGTTGCCTTGCACCTTGCACAGAAAAAAAAGAACTTTAAGGTAAACCGTTTTTGTAAGCTGGGGTGATGTGGCATATTCAAAAGATTATTTTGATTTCTTCAACATTAATGGAAACCGATTTTCGGGCCACTCTTAAACAACTAGCCTCATGTTCCTAGAGTCAGTGTGATTTCTTTTCATATCTGCGGTATTCCCGGTGTGTCTTCTGAATGCCTCGGGACCGGTGCAGGTTAAGCTCTTTCTTGATAAAATGCGCTGCTCGCGCTCCTTTTATCTAGCACACATGTTCCTTGAGTACAATGCTGAGCACAATACATAAAAAAACTGCTTTCACTACCAATAGCAGATCCCATCAAGAATTGGATTTTTCATACATCAACGAAGACATCGATATTAAAATTAATGGCAATATCGTTACCTAAGTGCCAACCCTGAGAGAGATCCTGGCTTCAGAACATTAAGCTGAAAACTGTTCATAATTGTTTTCGTTTCTTGCAGCAGAATTTAGTCGGCTGCCTCTGCTTTTGTCCTCATCTAAATGGTAGAAGGTAACGCGGTTTGGAGAGCCAGTCATTTCCCGAGCACAGGGATTAATGAACGTTTGAAGCTGAACTTCCTGCGCTCGAAGCGGGAAGATATCCAACGAAAACAAAAGAGGTGTAAGTTTTCATTAAACTGAATGAACCTTGATCTTTGTTATTTTAATGTTACCTTTTCTGGACTATTTTAAGCAACAGCACGTATTGAAACCGCTTGTTCAGAAGAGGCACGCGATACGGTCGCGTATCAGCGAAGCTGATAACACAGCCCGACAACAGGAGCAATCGAGCACGTGGACCTGTCGCCTTTCTTGATGATGAATTTTCGAAGAGAATTAGAATGAAGCATTGCTGAGTCGGATCGAGGATCCTGCGAAGTGAAGTTTCCCTAGTGCCTCGTGCGAATAGCTTGCACTTCAGCCGTATCACAGTGCGGTTTCGACTTTAAAATGTGGTTCAACTCAAAAAGAGGCCGCTATGAACTGGGGGCATTTTACAGCTTTTCTCCCACGTGAGTTCAGCCATTCTTCTTAACGTCTGAAAAGGAGGCTGACGAGCAGAGTTTCCAGGCGAACGGCTGTAGGTTCCTTGGGTGGTCTGTTGGCGACAGCCAGTTTGGTACTCTCCAGATGATAAGGATGATATGTGCTACTTGTATTATCTCCTCTGCTATGCCCGTCTGCTTCTTGAAATGCAATGCCATAGTTTTGGCCTCCGCACACACAGCCACAGTTCTCTTTGTGAACAACTTTTCCGCATTACATAGTTTCAGTGTTCGTGTCCTCTAGCGTACTTCTCTTACAAATGACACTTTCAGGGGCAGCAAAGGTTAATCAAAGCTGACAAGTTACCACGGGGGAGAGCCAGAGAGGGATGACTAAATATAATGTCGTACGTCCCTCAGTGTTCCTCAGTGATGTCTAAACGCTTGGTCCTTGAACACTGCACAAAGCTGCCACTTCCTGCAGATACTCCTATCGCTGGCGAAACGTCGTCTGCGGGAACCGGCGGTCGTCTTTGCTCCCAGAACTACTAAAAACTGCTTAGGGTCGAGCAACAGCTCAGGAACGCCTGCATTTAAGCTGCGAACGTTCGCCTATTATTCTTGCAATGCCGCGGTCGATAAGAAATTCATTTTACTTTGTGTGCATCGGCAGTGATGTTGCATGCTTTCAACGATATGGAGGCTTTATATCGAGCGATAAGATACCGTCATCGATCAAGCATCATGGCAGCTTTCACAACCGCGCATACAAGGGTAGTAGCCTCGAAGGCCGTTACCGTATGTGGCACGGCAGCCCATGTGTCGACGACCGTCAGTTCTAGTTTGCACATGAAAACTTAAACACGACCGAGTCTTGGAGTTTAGAGAGCTCCTCAGTAGAGAGCCGGGCTTTTGTATAAATCAACAAAATACGGCGTATGGTATAATTATTTATTTTATATTTTTCAAGCACCTTTTATGAAACCGATCCTTATCATTCCGCTAAGTCTACAACGCAAAGATAACAGGATGAACAGTTAGAAATATATGAAGAACGCCATAGGTTGTAGAACATACTGTAGTGGGAGCTTAATTTGGCAAGGATTGTTTGACGAAACTGGGAGGCTGGGGTGACACAGCAGACGCTGGAGCGCTTTCGACTGCGTCTACCCATTCCGGCCTGTTCGATTCGGATTCAGGCGATGGAGAAGTGTGGGGAGGGGAACAAAGAATAATTTTCTGATGATGATTGTGCTTGTTTTTGTGACGCAAGGGCATCTGCGACCAAATAGCGCCATGACATAAGGTATTTTTGTTCTACTCAACGTGGGGCCAAAGACCCATTTCTCCAGCACTTCGCCCTGATGAAGCCGAGCACCAGGCCAGGGCAAGCTTGCACCCATTGTATCAATGGTGGATACCCGGGGGCACGGCGGATCGAACCTCAAACACGAGGCCACCGCTGCGGTGCAAAAGATAGGTTGCTCTCTGCCGCCTATCTACCTTACAATGATGGTGTCCTCAGGCTGAATTCTATCATGCATATGCGTTGTTCTTCTTCGTCACATTAAGACATGGCACATACCCACATGAGGGGGATTGGCCAAAGAAGCGCCTGCTTCTTTTTTTTATCGTTTACTTTTTTTCTCATCTGGTTCCTGCAACATTGGTTCTTCGCAAGACTGTGTTCTTGCTCTGCCCAAAATATGATTGTTTCGCTTGCCCAGGCTGCCAGGCGCGATGTCATGTGTTTATGAGGTAGGTTTCACACAAAAGCATTGACTACGAGATTGCGGAATATTTGTAGCAAGATCGTAAAACTGCACTTTGTGATATCTACATACGCTGATGTCCTTCATTACAACAAAAGCGGACAAAATTACTATCTTCAGGAGTCCGTGTTCACACCGCGGGCAATTTTCCAACATTTTTTCAGTCGCGTTCCATCGCTTGATTACACTCGCGTCAGCGCGGATTGCACCTGCTGCACTCGTCGATGACACGCATGCACCCACGCTGACATCTGGAAAAAGATGGCGACGCTCAGTAACTTCTAAGTTTGAATTATTCGAACGTAAGTTTTTATACGTGTTGTCTAGTCAGGGAAATCACTCAGGGAAATGTTACCTCTTATAGATTGAAAAATCTTACCAGGCTCGGCGTTGGCTCAAATATGCACGTCTACTCCGTAGCGGATTTTCAAATAGTTCATCTGGTTCAACATCAGGTGCGCAAAATGTTTTATACGTTGCTCTCAAACTTCGTTACCTGACCGCATGGGGCACGAAATAAATACGCCGGACAGACCGTGGTGGATGCTTGAAGAACGGCGATTGAAATCCGAATTCCATGAATTATTTATAGAAGTTGCTAAGACGTTCTTGGGATGCGAAAGGAAGATACAAAATGTTAAACTGTAAATTCGAAGCACTGTTGTAAATCGATGTAGCTCAGGTCAGAAATGTTGTGGCATCTTTAGTCCTACATGCAAGAGGGAGGCAATGAATTTGCCTTTTACCTTTGGATTATAAAATGTCGTCTATTAAAGAACGGTTGGGGGCACCCCTGCCGGAGTTTTTTGGCGGGGATAAACTCCCATGCGTTGCGACTAGTTGCACTCTGCGCCAATGGTACGCGTAGTCTGCACTTTATTGGTATAACTCTTGCCAAAAGGCACCCTGCCTGCCTGTTCTGAGAAAAAACCGAAGCACTTGATGCGCTGTGTCTACGGCTAAAATAGCATGCATTATTAATACGTCAACGATTCAAACCTGCAACGCTCTTGCTTCCAACGCCTTGTGGTAAGTAGGTTGCACAAAAATGTCGGTTGTCAGCGGTGCATGTAATCGAACATATATCGCGTGTCCGCAAAAAATGAATAATATTTTGGTGAGGAGGCATATGCCTCTTTTCAGCGTCATGATCACACTGGCGTATTTATTAGAAATTCAATCCCAGAGTCCGCAGATGTCCTGCATGAGGCTCTCAGTGCTTGAACACACAAATGAACATGGAGTACACTGAAAGCCCTCAGCTCTTGGATGCGTACGCATATAACGGTCTAAATTCCCCTTCCGTGTCGACGAATAAGAACACACTTCACATTTGTAGGGCTTTTCGCCTATGTGTGTACGCTTGTGCTCATCTAGATGGCCCCTTCTATTCGCTGCATAAAGGCACTTCTCGCACTTGTAGGGTTTTTCTGCTGTGTGCGTGCGCTTGTGCTGGTCTAGGCTGCTCAGTGAAACAGATGCAAAAGGGCAATTTTCGCACTTGTAGGGTTTTTCTTCTTTGTGGGAGGACATATGCCTGTTAAGTTTGAAGGACGTGGCAAACGAATTGGAGCACAGGAAACATTTAAATTTCTCTCCTGGGGCGTGCGATTCGATGTGTCTCTTAACATCGACCCTTTTCGTAGAAGTGTACGGGCCGTGGGGGCACCACAGCGGCCCTCCTGTTATGTGAGGGTTCTGATACGGAACAAAATTTTCTTCATCAGTAGCCAGCGGAGGCCCCTGGTCATCCCAGTTTCTATGGATCAGACATCCCAGCCTTGAGGTCAATGGTGATTGCTGAACAGAACTCGCTGGAAGGTACTCGGAACTGGATACAGCCCCTGGAATCAAAGTTGATAGAAAGGGTACTTCAGGGAATATCAGTTATGTTCGTACCTCTAGATTCAGCAACGTTTTTATGCAATGGCTGAAAAATGCCACAGCATTTGGCACATTGCACTTAAACTGGTGCTAAATAATACACGTTATTTAGACACACAGAGAAAATGCGCCACATTGAAGAGTACTCAAACTATCACCGGAATTTTCAAGCCAGTTCATTGGATCTTGAGCCGTGCTACGCGCACAATCGATAATGCGGTTTGGGCTGCCCGGCCTATGCAGCTCTGACAACCCTGGGAAGTGGAAAGCTTTTTTCGTCCTATTGCGCATAACGCAAAATGGATAGCTGATTCGGCGTCTGATATTAGCGCACTCTATGTAGCCCCAGGCTATATATTTCCCCATTAGAACGCGCTAAGTACTTTCTGGCCCCCCTTTAAATTTAGACCATACACTGGTTGCGTCGTTTGGAAGCCCATCAGTTTCCTTTGGTTTGATGGGGTTTACATGCCGATGCGACTAGGGTTATGAGCGACGCCGTAGTGAGGGTTCCTGATAAGTTCGGTCACCTGGGGCTCATGAACGTGCACTGCCATCACGCAGTCCAAGGGCCTGTACCGTTCGCCTTAATCGAAATGCGACCGGTGCCGCCGTGATCAAAGCCGCAGCCGAGCTCCAGAACTACTGTGCAACCGCGGTGGCGCACTCACAAGAGAACATTGAGCTTTATTCTAATTGAACACCTTATAATTCAGATTGCCAGTTTACAAATCAGTATTGTACCTGAGCAGATCAATATGTCTAGGCACTTGACACAAAACTAAGACGTCAGAAATTTGTATGAAACGCTGTAATATACCATCTCAGAAAAAAAAGTTACAGCCAAGGCGTTTATATATAAAACTCTGTACATTGTCAGTATAAGTGACAGCCAAAAAATACAGTCTACTAGTGGTTATAAGAAATGTACAAATTATCACAAGTCATGCAAAAAAAAGTAAGGACAAAACCGTACACGCAAAAAATACACGTGATTAATCTGATTTCGAAATCACATATGTTTAATCGAACAAAAAAAATTTTCAGAAACAGGCTTTTTCTGGTAAAATACGGCTTTTCTGGCATATTATCACCGGTCTTGAGAGACACGGGATAACTGCTAAGTTGTCTTAAGTACTAAGGTGGTTAACAAATTGTTCATAATGAACTTTTTAACTAGTAGAGTTAGGCGCTCAGTTGCAATTAGATATTTGTTGCCGGTCTTTAGTAGTAGCCATATCAATTTTTAGATTTTTGAAACGCTGTTACGCCCACCGCTGTGCCTCGACAAAATATGGATGCATCGAGCGAGAATACATGTGCTTTCGAAAGCATTCAGGCAAAGCAACTCCTCCAGTGCGAGTAACTATTCGAAAAATCCGATATTTGTCTTCATGGGTCTTCGTGGGAGTCCCATGAAGAGAAAAAGCACAGCGCCAAGGGTAATGGGGTTTTCGAAAATTTAAAAACTTATATGGCTGTTACTAGCGACCGGCTACCAATCTCCAATTGCTACTAGACGTCTCACTATAATAGTAAAATCTTCATTATTAGAAATTCGTTACATCTTACTTCCTAAAACAATTGTCCAGTATTCTGGTGTCCGCCAACACTGATAATACATTGCCGGAAAAGTCATATTTTTGCGCCAAAGAATCTATTCTTGAAAGTTTTTGAAGTGTTCGCCGAAGCACAAGGTATACATCCACATCATTTAAGTGTCAACGAGCGAATAAAGTACGAGCTTAAGTGAAAGGATATGTTTTCTGCGTAAACACGAGAGCTGCTTTAAAAGTATTTACACAACAGCATCTCACAAAACAACTGCTTTCAAGTTCCCGTTTTATCAAGAAATGCAGGCCTCTGCTTCATCTAGATATGCACGAAGCGACGACGCCAGGGTGGATGGATTGGCTGATTGGACTAAACTGGATAGACGGATACATACCCGATCTTTAATCTTCGAAAAGTACGGTATGGCCAGAGAATCTATATTATTCATGGTCGTAATTTCTGGAGTGGTTACGAACATTTTTAAGTCTTATATATAATGCACTGAAGGCACCGCGCAAAAGCAAATGCAAGTGTGAAGAATTCCGAGGCAACATACTGTATATTACAGAATAGTATCCACCACTCAGAAAATTGAATGTGGCAAGAAACCCGCTTTAGATCCATAAAAAAAAAACCTTAATTTTCCCAAATGTGATGAGAACAAGAGTTTCCAAGCCATATGTTCCTGTGACAGTGCTAGAAATTATACGTCTAAGAAAAATTTGTATATACAGATAAGCTCAGTATATACGTAGTTCTGCTTCGAACAAAGCTCTACCTCATGACTTCCGTAGCGACAACTCTGTCCGCGAGACACGAATGAGCCAGGGAACGGAAGCTAGTCTTCGGGACGGCCACTTCCGCGAACTTTGGGTAGTCGGAATGTCGCAGAGCGCGGTTAAAATTTTTTTCTTTTTCCTTCGCCTCACTGATTTGCCGGTGCACTGTTGCAATATCTCTTTGTACTCTAGTTTTTCTGAAGTACTACTTTGCATACGTCGCACTGTTTTGCAGAAATGGGAGCGATTTGCAATTATTTTGATTAACGTCCGTTTTGTAAGTGCGGTTCTGTGAACATTTCGTTCACTGCAACCCATTATCAAGGCCAGAAGTGGCGAAAGGGACTTCGCCCGAAATTTCTCCTCACCATTTGTCACTTGGGGGTTAGTCTTGGGCTGATAGCCCATAGTAGTTCCTCTTAGGGCTTATGGGTGCTTGTGGGAGCCCAAGGGCTACTGGTTAATTACACCACCCGTGCGTATGGTGAAAATCCGCGATGATCCCTTGTCTTCAGGTGTCGGCCCTTGAATACCTGCAAAGCATGGAAATGGAATATTCTCAAAGATGCCATTTTAGCGAAGTGCATTTGGCGCGAAATGCTTACGCTCCTCACGAGTGGGTGAAAAACATGTTCTCGCATCGCCTGTGAGGCAGATTGAAAGAAATCTGGTCGCGTTCAGCCGTTTATGTCTGAGAAATCGGTTTCGTTTTATCCTTACACGCCATAGTTGAGGTAAAATAATCTTTTTCAGGTCTCGGGCACCCGTAAATTTGTGACACCTGGAGTACTTAGTCACAAGAAAACAGAACTTCGTTTTCACGTGAGCAACTTTCTGTATTTTTAACGCTCAACCATAGGTCCAGTGCAACCATAGCACAGCAGTTTTCCTAGTATTGTTCATCTGTGGAAATGCTTTAAAGAGAGCACGTCATTCACCAAAGGAAAGCCCACCGTTGTAGGAAAAATATAAACGCTCTTTCAAGAACTGCAAGTGGCACCGCTTTGCAGGGGCACTCTTGCCAAAAGCGCGCTAGCCCATGAACGTATCCAAAAGATGTAAACGCCATCAGCCTCTAACAAGTAGCCTCCACATTCTACAGTTGTGCACAGTTGCGCTGGTGGCGAATCGCGTCAATAACTATTTCCAGAGAATGTAAAAGTGCCTTATCACTGATAGAGCAGCAGCGGGAAGATATAGTCAAGCTCTTGTATAATGAATTACAACATGCTGACCTAGAACTGACAACGTTTGAGGTTACCATTGCTGCCGTTCTCTTTGAGAACAGTAAGAAGCTTCAGCGTTATTTTGAGCCAGGTTTTTCCCTTTCTGATTTCTTGCAGTGGCCGTTTTCAGAAAGATCTAATTCAGGCATGTTAGGCACTGCATTCTCCGAGGCATTTTTGCAAGGCACACCTTAAACATCCAATAAAAATAATTTCTTTTTACATATAGTTGGCTGTGGCGGTTTTGTCGGGGCAACTGTACTTCCGTGATGGATTAAGGATGTGACAACGAGCGATAAACATAGGTAGCAGCAGCTTATATCAGCCGGATCTCCTATAGAGCAAGTTTCATAACACTACAGTCGTGGTTTGGAAGCTTCTACAGCCAAGTCAGTTTCTTTCCCTTGATTTGAAACGGGATGTAATAATTCACCTGCATTTCAACAACTGCCGCGTTTACTTTGTGTTTTTATATAAGATTCATTTGTGTTCAACGGCGCACAACACTTTCAATTCAATTTCTGACTTGGGAAATGACACGAAACGTGTCCTCTTTATTCTGCAAGTTTAGGTTGCAGATGTAAGTGCTGAAGGACATAACGCTGATAACATCAGGAGGAACAAGTTATCTTGCTCCGAAGCGCTGAGCCACATTCAATTCCCTATAATGGGCCCAGCTACAATATGAGCATGCAAGGGGTATACCGCGTTTTGGGTGTTTATGCAAGCTGAAGAAGACGGCCGATAAAGTGGCCCCTCAAAATATCAACCATCATTCATCTAGGTACCAACGGCAAAGGAATGAAAATCTGCACTAATGAACCCCAGAAATAGGGTAGGCGCTTGAGAGGACATGTGCTAGGGTTACCCCCCTTTTAACGATTGCCGCAATCTCAAAGAAAGATGACGCCGCTAGAGGAATTATATAAAGGTGATCATACAGTTACGATTCTGTGATGCTGAGAAGTACCCACTGCAAAGTGCAAGCACGTCGTTCGATGTAACCTTCTAATGAGATGAGCGCAACTCGCCAGATTCGCTCCAGGAAAAAAAATGAGATGTTACCGGCGCAGCGTATGTTCCACTCAATACACCTTAGTGCATAGAAAGCGCAGGACCTGCAATCATAGAATAGTGCTGAAAGCGATGCGTAGGAAAAAGTATGTGTCGGAAAGAGCATGAAAGGAGCGAACTAAGAAGTGCTATTTCGTCGCCTTCCGCACTTTCAAAGATACAGGCACGAAATGCTTTTGCCAGAGAAAGCGTATGGAAGGATTTCTGCAAGTAGAAAGATGCATGCTGGTCGTAAGAAAGATGTGCTCATACCAAGCTTATGTTTTATTTTGCAGTGCGGTGGTATGCCTTGACCTGGTTAAACACCTTAGAGCAGTGGCATAATTTTGGCGCAGGACAGGAATTATAAAAGACACACCAGTTGCAGAATCTTTTTATCTCGCAGAAATGTTTTCGGCACTCTCCTACTCTCGACGCCTTAGAATATCTGCAAGCGTGAGCGTCTCTACGAAACCCGGCGTTGAAAGAATGGGCATCTATGTATATGTGTATTTTGCTTTCATCGTCGACGTGCACTTCTACATCTGACAGTTTCAAGTGAGCTGTTCATCGCCTGTTACATTTTCCTTCTGGTAAAAAGGCCTCCTGTTTGATATCTTGGACTCCTCATATGTCTGATAATCGAGGCGGCACTGCTGGGCAGCCTTTGAATACCTGACAAGGTGTCTCATCAACGAGGAGAAGACCTGTTACGATGCTTATGAAATACGATAAGTTGCCTTGTATAATAAATTAGTATGTCTAAATATCTCACTCGACAATGCGGTTTTAGACATCGACATGTTACAGAATCGGAGAAGGGTGTGTTGATTCGTGGGAAAATTTTTGGCATCTGGAAATAAGCTGGAATGTAAGGATTCTTGATTCCACGGCCGCCAAGCCGCGGCTACATTGGATATTTCCCGTTACGTGAATCAAGGTTTATTAAGTTCCTGGGAGTCGTATTGCGCAACACGTATTGTTTTTTCAATTTCGGGGAACTGTTTAATAGCTAAAAATAATCATGCATATATTGCATTACTTATTTTTGCGCTACTCGTGTTGAGTGAAGTTCGAGAGGGTTAGATATATTGAGTTTAATGCGCTGTAGCAGCTAAGGCTATGATACGCCAATAAAAGGTTAGAGATTTCTGCTAAACGTGAAGCTTTTTGTACCTAGAGTTTGTTTAAAACATGCCTTTTTTCGAGGAACTGAACAATCTATGAGAAATCAACAAGTGCTTGATCACCTAAAAAGCAACTTGGTATGTTTACTGAAGTTCTAGACGGCATTCTTAAAGTATTTTTTTTTTTGCTGCAGATAGATGAACCTTCAAAATTATTTTTAAAAAAGGAGACAATGGACTCTAGTCGAGGACCGTTATAGCGCTGTCAACTGTATCTTGGAAGTGGACGCGCTGCGCCAAAATGAGCAGCAGATTCCATAAGCGTAGCCACCAATATGTTTCAGCACCTTCCTCACGAACAATGACAACGTGTGCCCTCACTTCTCAGTAGTGATAAGTAGGCGACCAAAAAAATAAATCCAGAAAATGCAAGTTTCTGGAGAAAATGCAGCCGCTCTTTATCGTCCTTGTAGTTCTTGTGACCGTGTTCTTCACTCCGTTCGAATTGATGACATGAACCAACTATTCCTACAGCAAGAAATTGTGCAAGGCAATCTAAAGCGGGCTGAAATTAGATTTTATTCGGTCTTCACATATAAAAGAAAGAAAGAAGCTAAACGGTTGAGGTGAAGTTGATCAAGACACACTTAGTAATTTTTATGTAAACCACTGCGCAAATCTTCGAATTCGGTTGCGGGCTCTCACATCGACGTGGTTAGCCCACCAGCTTGGTTCGGTTGAAAAGTCAGTTTTCCTGGCTACAGTACTGCAACGAAGACAACATGAGACTTCGTCCATATTTTGCAAGATTTTCTTTAAATTATCGCGGAAAGAACACAGATAGAGTCCGTTGCCGCGAAAAAAAACGAAATACACTGGTCCGCAACCACTTCCAATATATTAGTAAACGCAGTCGGGTTTAAACAAAAAGAATTGGACTTTTCTACAACGAGGTTGACGGGGTTCGGCGATAAATTCGTTAACGCCGTTGCGTAGTTATAGCCTGGGTAAGCCGAGCTTCTAAAGGTAATCCTCATTCCTTCCTTATTTGTGCTATTTCGTTGTAAGTTTTTCGTTATGATATGGTTCGAGTCTAGTGCTATCATCGCAGACGTATTGCCTAATGACACGACTGGGCGGGTTTAAAATTATCTTGGATTGCGCATGTGGAAGGAAAACTGCAACTAGATACGGCGAATCTCTTTTTTTGATAACTTTGGTCCGAGCTACATGTAGCCGCTCCCCATTTTAAACTTGGTTCCTACCTTTCGCAACATTTATTCGTACAATTTTAGCGTAAGCTTGCACGATATTGCTCGATCATTTTGTTTTGGATCTGCAAAAGTTAACATCTCCCCGTGTGCATATGTAGCAGATAACAGAACCGAAAGGCAGTTCTGCTCTCAGTTTGATCCTGTATATTATAAAAGAAGAGAAACGTCTTTGTAAACTCGTTACTTTTCAAAAAAGGGAAAGGCTCCCCTACTAATGGTTTGGTCTAGTACAATATAGATGCAAGAAATGTCTGTATACCATGAAATTTGCTCCTCTCCAGCCTGAACC
This sequence comes from Amblyomma americanum, assembly GCF_052857255.1. NCBI lineage: Eukaryota > Metazoa > Arthropoda > Arachnida > Ixodida > Ixodidae > Amblyomma > Amblyomma americanum. Next base: position 98,965,183 of record NC_135499.1, on the reverse strand, counting down.
ACAAGAAAGCAGCATGCGCTTTTATCGAAAAAAAGAAATTGGTCATTTCATGCAGCTCACTGAACACCGGCGTCAGTTATTGTCATACACAACAGCTTTTTTACTTGCACACCTTTAAACAATGCTGATTTTGCGCACATATTGATCACTTTGTTTCGAGTCCTTGGAGCACTGAAAAATTGTATGCGTTCTCCTCTATTCTTTTTTGTAACGACTGCATATTCGTCAAGTTTTAATTTTGGTCACACACTATTTTCGAAAGGTGGAATGATGCTGACAGGAAATATCTTATGGCTCCTACTTGCCAAATGCGCGTTTCAGAACGCTATGAAGCGTAAGCTTTTACAGGCTTCGGCTTTGGAAAACGGCGGCTTTAAACTTTCTAATTGTAGCGTGTGCACACGAAATAGCGTTAAGAGTTTTTTTTTTTTCACTGGCCGCTGAAGGTTTAGAGAAAAGAATCCTAGGTATGTTCTTGTATGCATTGCGTCCGCGATAGAATACTAGAAACACGAGTCATAAATTAAAATATACGCATGTTTCGGGACGCTTCCTCCGTTTTATGCAGCCTTTCGCATTCGGAGCAGTTGCAAGAAAACCATAATTTTGGATGCAATTTCTTCGTACACTTGTACGCAGCACCTCGTACCTACTGGACCGCAACCTGTCAACAAACGACGCGAAGCAGGTGAGTTGTGAAGAGCTGCGATACTCACACGTGGTCTCGTTGGAATTTCGTCCTTGGGGTCCTGGTCCCGCCTTGTCCTTCAAAGTGAAATGAGTACTTAAAGAAGCGCAAAACCTGCGCGAGTGCAAAACGACTATGGAGCGGCTGGGCACTCCGGCCAAAGCGTACAGTTGAAATGCCCCACCCACATTTCAAATAAAGACTTCATTTCGCCACTCCCATGCTGCTTTGGATTTCATGTATCGCCACCAGGTGTGATACAGGCGAAACGAAAGGGTGCGGTTCATGTATGCCAACGTTGATCTCACTATTTCCGGAATTGATGAAAGGGTCCATTTCTGAAACTCCAGCTCCCGGATTTGATCAAACTGTTTCATACCTGTGCCAGAGTTAGCTTTTATGCTCGGATGTGGATTCCGTCGAAAACAGTTGCCAGCGACATTAGCCTTGAAAAAGCTTGCGAAGAGCAACTGGAAGTAGGGGAGCCAAAGAACCATGCTTTAAATTTGTCGAACTAAAAATCATTTGCCTTGCACCATTTACAAAGAAAGAAACATTAAGAAAACATGCTTTTATAAGCTGAAGTGACGAGGTTTATTAAAAATTATATCTTGATTTCTGTAACATTAAAGAAAATCAATTTTCGGGCTCCTCTCGATAACTTTCTGTTGCTGCCGTCAGTTTGCAGATCTTTTATAGCTGCGCTATTCCTACGCTATATCATTTGCGTGGCTCGGAAAAAGTGCATAATATTTTCTCTGTTGATAAAATGCGCCGCTATGGATGTTTTCATCCAGCACACGCATTTATTGAATGAAGAGGTGATCACGAGACTGAATAAAAGAGGACTGCCTTCAACACCGACAGCCGCTCTCTTCAGGAATTGTTTCTCAGATACAGGTATTAGATCGAGAACCAAATTTTATTTCTGTTTCATATAGTCAATACAACATTATGGATTCTTTTATACATCATTGCGCTCATCTGTATGTCTATGTGTGACAATTTCATTAACTGAGTTGGAAGCCTTTTCTTGGAGAACGTGAATACATAATAAACGTCAAGCTGTTTTCGTTTATTACTTCAGTAATTATTCGGTTACCTCTGATTTTGTCCCGTAATAAATGGTACAAGGTCGATGCGCTTTGGAAAGCGACTCATTGCCCAATCACAGTGACTAAGTGACGTTCGTAGCCCCACTATCCAGCGTTGGAACCTCGAATAAAGCCAACAAAACAAAAGGGGCGTTAGATTCTATTGCACTGCAGACGTCTTGATAATCACTGTTATTTCTGTCTTACCTTATTTTAACGGTATTAGCCAGGAGCATGTGTTGACACCGCCTTTCCGGAAGAGCCCCGCGGTGCACCTGTGTTATAAGCGGAGCAGATAAAAAGATCCGGCCTACAGGAGCAGACGAGCATTTTAATGTGTTGCATTTTATGCCGGTGCATTTTCATGGAGAATTAGAGCGTCTCGTTGGATCCAAGCATCTGGCGGTTTATTAGAGAAAGAAAAGTTGAACAAGGGCCTCGGGAGAACGGGTTGTTGGAGCGCTTGCTTCCCCAAACGAAAGACATGCATGGACTGACATTTGACGATGCCTCCGAACATGGCCGCATACAAAGTAAACAAATGTTCTCTAAGATCATAAACTTTAGGACGGAAGTCTTATTACGGTTGCCAACTGCCGCAACGCAAAATCGCGGTGATAAGTTGTTGCTTCTACCACAATGATGAGGCTGTGTCCTGTTCCCTTCTGGCAACGAATGTGCTGAAGGGCAATACATGCCTCGTCTATCTACCTATCTACGAACGCATGCAAAATGAATAAAGACTGGCTAACAGCCTTCGCGTCATCTCTTTTAAGTTGTATTCCACACCTTTTTTTGGTGGGCTACCGCTTAAGCGAGCGCTGCCGGGCGAAAATATTGCAAACTGCCGCCTGAAAATGTGCGACACACAGGGCTTTGAGGACTGAGTACCCTCAAAGTACAGCATACACTCAACAGTTACTTTGGATAAGGATGCTCCGACTCATTTTTGAAAGCGATAAATAAAGTAATGAACATAATGACCCAAAAATATATTATCGAAGCTGCAGAATATTCGATACTGTCTATGCCTGGTTGTGTGTCTGTTCTGCTGCGTACTTAATGTACCAAGCGCCAAAAATATGTGCGCCGTTGTCTGTTCCTCGCTGCAACTTGGCAATGTTGCTGTTCCGCGGTAAAGGGTTCCCAGTCATCGCAATTCCGCTTAAAATTTCCAGCAACCTTCTTCTGGAAAGAGTGTTCGTCTTGCAGTCTGATTTGCTGCTGTTGAACTTGTGTGAGCATTAACCTCTGAATTACCCTCCAGTATTGCCGTATCATGGTGATAAGAAAAAAAATTAATTCTAACTTGATGTATCATCAGTTCGCGTTAAATGGGTTATGCTGTACCACGTTAGGACCAACAAACTGCTGGGGCGAATCTCTCGACAAGCCTACAGCGGCGAAACTGAAATATCTCCTTACCCTAAGCTCACCAGCGGGTGCTTAGACATGAACGGTTCGTCCGGTCGCCGGCGTTATTCGCTAAGCTGAAGGGCTGTTGAATAAATTCCGACAAGATATTTTCATTTCCATATTCTCATCAGTAAGGCGTACACATTAGAGTAGGCAATTCAAATACCTCAAACACCATTTATTTTTAATTACTCTCTTGCGTAGACAGTAAATATATACACTTAACATAAACAAATAAGAGCAACAACAACAAATACAGAAGACGACAGTGTCAACGCAGAGAATAAAACATCACTGTTTTATAATCACCTTGTGTGTCTCTCTGATTATGAACAAGCTGAAAATTACTGGGAGTCCACGACAGTTGGATAATACACCTTACCTTCCGGCTTAAATAGTACCTTTACGATAATCATGAGGCACATGCTATTCGTCAGCGGCAGCTACAGCAGCAGAACCGCGATCCAAGTCCAGATTTCATCAAAGATTCATAGAGGTATCTAACATTTTCTTTGAATGGAAAAGGAATATACAAACTGTTGAATTGTAAATGCGAAGCACTGCTGTATTTCCATGATCTCAGAAGAACCAGCACAGAAAGGACAACGGACAAGAATCAAGGAGGGCGACACGGACAGAAGCACTGAACATTCAACATTATTTTCAAAAATTATTTAAACGTATTTATGCAGTATTCTGTCAGAGGCAATGACGCACAAGCAGAGCAAAGCAATCAATTGATAGGACAATGACTCAGGATCTAAATGAAGTGGCAGTGGCAACAAGCAAGCAATAACCAAATCGGCTTCTTAGTATCAAGTATCAAGGAAAGAAAAGAAATAAACGAATAAAAATGAATGTGAAGATGAATCGCCAACAAGGAACACGCCATAAACAAACAGAGATAAAAACGCGGTCTTGTAAGCCAAAACCAATAAAAACAATAACAGGCATAAAAGTTTAACGCGTGAAAAGTCTAAAAAGTTACACGGCAAAAAGATAAAAACCAAGATATACAAACAGATCAACTATAAGATGTGTTCAAAGGTGATGAAAGTTCTAAAAAACCGTACACAGCGGGAGGGCTGCGAAGCTAATGCTTCGAATTTTGTGTCAGATATAATTTTTCCGAAATAAAGTTAAAAATTCAGCGCTTCTGTCCGTGTCGCCCCCCTTGTTTCTTCCGTAGTGCTTTTTGTGCTGTTTCTTCTGAGATCATGGCTAACCAACAAGCCCAACAATAAGTTTTTGCTGTAATTCCATGTAGCTCAGGTCGAAAATGTTGCGACAGATTTAGTGTCACACGTAAAGAGGAAGAACAGATTTGCCTTTTAGCTTCGACTTCTAAAAGGTCGTCTATACAGGAACGGTTCGAGGCACCCCTTCCGGAGTTTTTGACTGGGATTAATTTCCCGCTTTTCCAGAAGTTGTACTCTGAAGCAGTGAAAGAGCTTACGCTAAACGACCGTGGTATTCAGTGTCTCCACTTTGTTGGCACCAACTTTGGCCACTGTGCACAACAGCCTGTTTAGCATTATGCTTGAACCTGTCCATCCGAAGCCAGAAGAAAAGATAATATACGCGTTTAACAAAATTTTTTTAAAAATCGTTCTTTAGTGCGACTCGCTGAAAACTGGTTTTAGTTATTGCAATAAAACAAATGCTTTTGTGCGTCCACGCTTTCCTTCCATCCGAGCTTTAAGTAGTGGTTTGTTCACTTACATCGATGCGGTTGTGATGCAATCAACCATGAGATGGAAGATTTTTTGCCCGAGTTTCTGTCTGGACTGGACAGTCCTTCAGTTAATAATAACTGGTTGAGTTCTAGCAACAAGTTCACGGAGCTAGCGAACAAATATATATACTTCTGATGACCATTCGTGCCAGTCACCAGAAGACGTGGTTCCCATACGGATCGAAACGGTTGGAATGAAAGAAAAAGGGCCTTTTTGGAGCGGCAAAATTAAACCAAAGCACCTGCGCTTGAAACAGATATTATGTAGCTGAGGACACCTACTATATTGCTATTCGAGATGCTAAACAATCATTCGTTAATCTTGAAGTGCCCCAAATCCTTAACAATGACCCCAAAAAAATTCGGGAAAATTATAAACCCTTCGCACACCCATGTTGTTACCCTTACCGACAAAGTGCGAGAGGCCAGTGGCGCTCAACGGGCTGAAACATTTAATGTTGCCATTTCCTCCATTTTTATTGATGGAATTGGTACCTTACCACCTTCACTGCGTAATACTGTACTTCCCCCTTTATTCTGTCTATCCTTCTTTTATGATGTTATTTTGTCTATAACAGAGAATATGAAGCTCTCGTCATAAGCTGGAATTGAAGAAATCAATTCAATACTGTTGAAAAACACTAATTGCATCAGTGTTAAATACCCCTCATTGTAGTTCAAACAATCCCTTGCTACAGGAAGCCTACCGGATGGCTGGAAAGTGGAGAAAGTCGTTCCAGTGCACAAGTCAGGAGACAAGCAATCTCTCCTCAATTATGGCCCCATTGAACAGTCTTGATAATAACAAGTTTTTTCTTCCTTCACAGCATGGACTCCGCAAGGGCTTTTCTTGCGAAACATAGCTCGCGCTTTGCGTTCATGATCTGCATGATAATCTTGATCGTAATATCCAAACTGATGCTATTTTCTTAGATTTTGCAAAAGCCCTTCACGCCGTACCTCACGCACGTTTGCTACTAAAGCAAGGGCAGCTAAGTTTACATCCTAACATTCTTGCTATGATCAAGGAATTTCTAAAAACCCGCTCCCAGTTTGTTTCTCTTGACAACCAAAATTCTACCTCCCTCGCAGTAACCTCAGGCATCCCACAATGTTCTGTCCTTGGTCCACGGCTGTTTCAAGTCTGTATTAACGATTTACCAACGCATCTAACATGTAACGTTCGCATGTTTGCCGACGAATTTTTCATCTACCGCACAATAACCAAAATATCCCATCAAGCAGCTCTTCAAAATGATATTAACCATGTTCATCGCTGGTGCTACCAATGGCTCATAAAGCTAAATGCTAACAAATGTAAACTTGTCTCCTTCCATCGCCGCCAGCAGCGTTTCGTTTTTAACTACGCTGTCTTCAATTTTGCTATAAAACTTGTACATTGTTATAGATAGCTTGGCGTAACCTTAAACAGTGATCTTTCCTGGTGCTGTGATATCACTAATGTCATAGCATCAGTAAACCTATCTCTTGGATTTGGGAAGCGTCACCTACGTCATGCTCCACCGCACATGAAACTAGTGGCCTAGAAGTCGCTCGTCCGGTCAAGGCTAGAAAATGCATCTCCTATCTGGCACCCGCATCAAACTTATCCAGCTAACGCCCTTGAAGCTTTTAAAAATCGCGCTGCAAGCTTCATTCACTGCGACTACGCTTTCAATACCAGCGTAACAGCATTAAAACTTCAGTTCGAACTTTTGAACCATAGCACTCGTCGTGAACTAGCAAGCCTTTCTTTGCATGGAAACAGCGCAACAGACGGGACCAAGAAAGGAAGACACAAACACACGGGGGCTGTGTGTGCAGCGCCCGTGTGTGTGTCTTTCTTGGTTCCGTCTGCTGCGCTGTTTCCATGCAAAGAATGTATCAACTATGCCAGGCTTACTCCATTGTTGGAGCTAGCCTTTGCATGTTCCGTAAGATATTTCACAGTTTGCTTAATCATCAGCCATACCTACATCACCACTTCACGCCGATCCCACCGCCATATGCATCCATTTTTTGTTGCTCGGCCGCTCACTAGAACCGCTACGTTTGCTGGCTCTTTTCCACGAACAGCTAGCTGCCATCTGGGTCGATCTTCCCGACATCATTGCTGCCATCACCTGCCCATCGACGTTTGCGACGAGTGTTCCTCCTCCCATTCAATAACTGTAATTTCACTCATGATATGAAACCCACACAATATTTAATACCTTGGAAGTGGTCTTTTAAGTAATGAGACGAAACGAAACCTCCCAGTTACTGACACGCTACTAAACTGTAAGTGTTTCTCTCGGTCATGTGTTGCGCGGAGTTTGGTAATTGCCAGCTTTTAATTCCATTCGAACACTATTTCCGAGAAGGGAACTTATGCAGATAGTAAATTGGGAATGTGTCCTGCTTGCAAATAACGCGTTTCACAACTGTACGGAGGGTAAGGATATGCTGCATTAGACGTTGGTACACTGCGGCTTTGTACTTTCTAAACATAGTGTGTGTACTCGCCTAAGTTGCCGCGGCAGGTTTAGACCGAGCGTACCTTAGACTACGCTTTATGCATTGGGTAGGCGGTAGAGTACCAGGAATACGAGTCACGTAATCAAAACGGCTGCATGTTTCAGGACGCTCAAACCATATTGTGCAGCCTCTCGCAGCAGGAGCAGTTGCAAGGAAATTGCGGCTGCGTACGAAGTATCTTCGTACAACAGTCCGGAGCAACTCGATGGTACCTGGCCTCAAGTGGACCGCAAACGACGCGAGGAAAGTAGCTCTGAATAGCTGCGGTTATCACTCGTGGTCTCCTTGGAATTTCGTCCTTGGGGTCCGAGTCTCGCTCGATCGTTCAACGTGAAATGAGTGCTTCACGAAGTGTAATAGGTAAGCGGGTGCAAAATGACTATGCAGTGGCAGGGCACTCGGGCAAAAGCGAACCGTTCGAATGGGCCACCGTCGTGGCATTTCAGATGGCCACGCCCACGCTTCTTTGCATTTTGTGTGTTGCCGCCTAGTGGGATCCACATGAACCGAAGGGTTGCGCTGCATTTGTGCGAACCTTAATCGCTCTATTTCAGAAATTGACCAAAGGACCCTTCTCTCAAAATCCAGGACCCCGGTTCGTTCAGAGTTATTATATTAGTTGTTTTCATCCCGTTGCCAAAGTTAGTTTCAGGGCTTCACATGAGACGTCAATTTCGTCTGCAACTACATGCCAACAACATTAGCCTTGAAAGTGCTAGTGAAGCGCTACCACAGCACACTTCGCCAATGGGTCATGGTTTACACAAGGCGGATTTGGTTTACATTCGTTACACGGAAAGTCTTTGTCCTTGCACCTGCCACCGAAAAAAAATAGAAAACTTTAAAGTGAACTACTTTTATAAGAAGAAGTGACATGGTTTATTGAAAACCACAATTTGATTTCTTCAATAATAATGAAAGCCGATTTTCAGGCCACTCTTAAACAACTAGCCGCACATTGCTGGCGTGAGTTTCTAGGTCTTCTTTTCATAGCTGCGGTATTCCCACGCTGCTTTATATACATGAATGGGGACAAGTGGAGATTTAGTTCTTTGATAAAATGTGCTGCATGCGATGCTTTCTTCCAGCACACGCATTCCTTGAGCACAATTCTAGGCATGATACGTAAGAAAAACTGCCTTCAATATCTTTAGCCGACCCCATTAAGAAATATATTCCCGAGAAAGTTATAAGTTACGAACCCGATATACTCGATACTATATGAAGGTTTCTATTCATGGATTATGAATCATTACCAAGGTGAGAAATCTGATGTAGAACTTGACTAGATAACATTAAACTCAAAGCTGTTGTAATTCTTTACGTTCGTTGGTGTAGAATTCAGTCGGCTGCCGCTGCCTTTATCCGCTACGAAATGGTGCAAGCTCCATGCACTTTGGAAGACCAGTTATTTCCCAAGCACAGTGATTAACACACGTTTGAAGCTGAACTTCCTACGTTCAATGTTTGAAAAGGCCAAGGAAAAGAAAAGGGTTATTTGTTTTATTTCGTCGAAGAAACCTCGATATTCTTTTTTTCCACGTTATATTTTCTTGGTTATATTCGGTAACAGGTCGTGTTGGAACCGCCTCTTCGGAAGAGCCTCGCGATGCGGCCGTGTATCAGCGAAGCTGAAAAAAGAAGCCCGCCATCAGGACCTGTTGAACACGTTGATGTGTTGCGTTTAATGACGGTGCATTTTTGCAAATATTTAGAGTGAAGCAATGCTGCTCCGGATCGAGGATCCCGCGAAGCAAATTTGCACTAGCGCCTGTTGAGAATGGCTTGTTCTGCCCTATCGCAGTGGGTGTTGCGCTTTAACATGTGGTTCAACGCAAAAACGCCGCTATGCATGGTGCACAATTGAACAGCTTTTCTCCAGCTCGTGTTGGGCCATCGTTCGTAACGTGTGAAGAGGAGGCTCAGGAGCAGAGTTGCCGGGCTAACAGCAGCAGCTCCCGTGGTTTGTCTACTGGCGACGGCCAGTCTGATACTCTTCAGATGATAAGGATGGCATTTGCTAGTTTTATTAACTCATCTGCCATCCCCGTCTTCTTTCGTTAGGTCTTTGCAATGCAACGCTCCTTGCATTCCAAATCCGAAGCGTTCGAGCAGGTGCCTGTCCAAGCATCGTCGAGTCTGCTCCTTCCTTCCGATAGCTCAACCCATACATTACCCGACAGATGCTCTGCGCAGACCCCTCATGCATATGTTCGATGATCCGAGCTGGAAAAACTAATTTCGTTTATTGGTGAGACGAAGTTGCTAAGATATTTTTGAGACTGAAAGCTAATCGACATGTCTTCACTTTGGTAGAATGCCGAACTGTAAATGAGGAGCGTAGTTGTACTACGAGGGGACAAATTTCGATGACAAAGCACATGCATTGTGGGCAAAACTTCTTCAGCTTGCTTGCGACCAGTATTCAGGATGCAGAAAAGTTGCTCAACACCGTCAACTTATATTAGAGAGTTTATGACGATACGTTGTGGAGAAACATTGCCTCTCTTCTTGGGTGCCATGGTTTTGTTTGATTTGCGATACGTGGCACTCCAGGCCAAAAGAAACGTAAGTTGAAAGACCATATTAGTTAGTTATATTGATTTTAATGGCGCAAAAGCAACTATGGCTATGATGCGCCAAACACAAGGTTAGGTTTTTGTTAAATGTTACGCTTTTTATACCTAGAGTTTGTTTAAAACATTGGCTTCATTAAGAAACTTAGAAATACTTGAAAGATCAACCAGTGCTTGATCACCTAAAAGCAACTTGGGGTGCAATGGGATGTATTCATTGTAGAGTGTTGTAAAATATTTTTTTCTCAGTTGTTCCAGTTTTGTACATGAAATTAAAATGTGGTTTACAGTGAGTACTTCGCCGCACAATTCGCAGAGAGGTTTGTCTTGTTTTGTCAGTAAGAAGTTGTGTGTAAGTTGTGTGTGCCCAATGCGTAGCCGACATAAAATAACTTCAGTGAAACGTTCTTGATGTCTACATGATTTCCATTCTCCTAAAACAGGTTTTATAGAGTGCAGTTTGTTGTTTGCCTGTTCTTCCCATGCAGCCTGCCACTTAATTCTGAGTTTACTGTGCACTAATTTCAAAAAATCCCTGTGTGGTATGTTATCTTGTTTTATTTGATCAATTCGAGCTTGTGCTGCGCATGCATCTGCTCTCTCATTACCGACAATTCCAACATGGCTGGGCACCCAGCAGAATATAATGTTATGTTTTGCTTTTTTTATTTTATTATGTTATGTATGATGTTCCCTATAATGGGTTCAGCAGCGTTTCTACAGTGCAGCGCTTTGGGCATACTCAGTGAATCGGTGTAAATGACGCTATTTTTAATGTTTTCTTTTACTATTTGGTCTACGGCTACAAAGACTGCATAACTCTCGGCAGTAAAAACCGATGCATACTGTGGCAGTCGTATCATTTTTTCATTTTTTTCTTGAATTACTGCACTTCCAACGTGACTTTTTGTTTTTGACCCATCAGTGTAAAATTCAGTGAAGGTGTCATATTTTTCTTGCAGTTCAATGAATTCTTGTAGTATGAGCTGATGTGGAATTTCCTTTTTATGTAAGTGTGTCAGTGTGAAGTCGCACACTGAAGGCAGGCTGTACCATGGTGGTAAATTTTCACATTTTTGTGCAATATTCGGCAGGGCATCCAGTACTCCGAACTCTTCACATTTATCTTCAAAGCGCATTATTAGTGGCCGGATGGATTGTGGTTTATTATTGAATAATCTTTTGGATGGGCACTTGGTAACAATGGGATGACAGAGATGTTTAGGAAGAGAACGGGTTTTTAGGACATATGCGCATGTCAGTGTGACTCTTCTATCCTCTAGTGCAGGCTCATTAGCTTCAATGTAAAGACTGTTTATCGGGGATGTTCTATATGCTCCAGTTGATAGTCGCAGACCAAAATTATGAACAGGGTCCAGTCGTTTCAAGTAGGATGCTCTTGCTGAACCGTATACTATGCACCCATAGTCCAGCTTGGAGCGTACCAGAGAGCGATAGATGTGTAATAGGCATGTTCTATCGGACCCCCACCGTTTTCGCGAGAGCCCCTTTAATATATTGAGGGCTTGGGATGCTTTCTTTTTAAGGTTGTTAATGTGTGGTAGAAATGTGAGTTTCTTGTCAAAAGTGAGTCCTAAAAATTTATGTTCTGGTTTAATTGGTAGTGTGGCTTGATTCAAGTATAGGTTGGGATTGAATTGTAGGCCTCGCCGCAATGAGAACAGAACGGCTACTGTTTTTTGAGGAGAGAACTTGAACCCATTTATCTCTGCCCAAGCAGCTAGTTTATTTAGTGTGATTTGTATTTGTCTCTCGCAGGACGATATGCTGGAGGAAGTGCATGCTATCTGTAGGTCATCTACATAAACCGAATACATTATGGACTTGGGTATTACTTTGGCTAACGAATTCATTTTTACTACGAAGAGTGTCGTGCTTAGAATGCAGCCTTGGGGTACGCCATTCTCTTGGGTGAAAGTCATGGAGAGAGTTGTTCCTAGGCGGACCCTAAATGTGCGGTTAGCCAGGAAGTCGTTCAAGCAGTTCAGCATCCTGCCTCGGATACCTAGCTCTGCTAGGTCGCGGAGGATGCCGAACTTCCACGTGGTATCGTATGCCTTCTCCATGTCGAAGAAGACCCCGATACACTGCTGTTTGTGGATGAACGCCTCCCGTATGGTGTTCTCTAGGCGGACAAGGTGATCGGTGGTTGAGCATGCTTTTCTGAATCCACATTGATGTACATCTAATAGTTGCCGAGATTCGAGTACAAAGGTGAGTCTAATATTTATTACACTTTCAAAAGATTTAGCAATGCAGCTGGTGAGGGCTATTGGTCTGTAATTGTCAGGACTTGTTGGTGGTTTTCTGGGTTTCAGAAAAGGTACTATTACTGCTTTCTTCCACTCCTCAGGTATTCTGCCAGTCATCCATATTTTATTGAAGAATTTTAACAGTGCCTGTACGGCTGTATCAGAGAGATGGGCAAGCATATTGTAATGCACATTGTCTGGGCCTGGTGCTGTCTTTTTACTGGAAGATAATACTCTATTTAATTCCTGGAGTGTAATGGGCTGGTTGTAGTCTACCTGCATGCCTGCTCCGAATGGAAGTTTTTGGTTTTCAGCTATAGCTTTGTGTTTCTGGAATGTGCTTGTGTAGTGGGATGACCTTGAGACTTCAGCAAAGTGCTCGCCCAATAAATTGGCCTGTTCTTCCAACGATGTTTGTGTACCGGGTGTTGTCAAAAGCGGAAGTGTGAAGGAAGTATGGTCACCAGTGAATTTACGAACTTTGTCCCACATTTTCTTTGATGGTATTGAACTATTTATAGAGGACACATATTTCTGCCAGGAGGTTTTCTCGGCATTCCTGCGCACGTACCGCGCTCTAGCCTTGGCCCTTTTAAAAATGAGTACCGTAAAATGGGGTTACTTTGTGACTGCAGGGGTTACTTTGTGCCACGCGCTTGGTTTTTGTATTTTAAATCTCGCACCACGAACAGGTGCCGCCAATAAGCTACGAGCCACTCAACAGGCTCGCCTGACATGTGGGGCCATATAGCGGCAGCCGGCCGAAGTTCCCGCGCTCCGAAGCCACTCTAGTCGCCGACAGGTTGAATCGTGTTTCAGGGCGCATTGCTGAAGCACCGTAAACTTTGTGTGCTCGACCCGTCTGCACGAGAAAAATAGCGAAAACAGGTATGTAATTCTGGTTGCTAATATGTAGGCTACAATAGTCTGTAATATAAGTTTAATCAAGTCATGTTTGTTTAGGTTTACAGAAAGGAAACTCAGATGTTGATACTTCGCGGGGTAACTTTGTGACACGCCAACTGTCACAAAGTTACCCCGCTCTGTTTTTAATTTAAATTATATGTTGTTTTCTTGTATTTTTCAGCGTTTAAGAGAGATGAGGAATTATAAACGGAAGCTTGGTTCATGGCCGTACCAAAATTATGGCCAAGAAACGTTGAATAATGCCGTTCAGTTGGTCCTTTCAAAGAAATTGTCATTGAGGGCAGCATCTGAAAGGTTCGTGAGTACTATTAAAACATCTTTTTTTTCTTGATTTTAGGTCCTTACCTACACATTACCGTTACGTATGTGTTATGTGTTGTTTGTTTTTCCTGTTAGGTTCAATATTCATCGGAACACCTTGTGGTTGAAGACCAAACAAGCTCGGGGTTTACTCGATCGACCGGCTCAAAAAGTTGGTCGCCAACCTGTTTTTACGGAAGAGGAGGAGCAGAGGTTGATTGTTCATGCAATCGCAATGTCTTCCTTTGGCTTCCCAATGACAAAGTTTGACTTGCGTTGTGTGGTGAAGGCGTATCTCGACCGAACGGGAAGAAAAGTGTCCGCCTTTAAAGATGGCAACTTTCCCGGTAAGGAGTGGGCAAACTCTTTTATGAAACGCCACAAAGATATCCTCTCTGAACGCGTGTCAAAAAACATCACATATGCAAGGGCCTCAACGGATGCAGAAGTGATATTGACACGTTTTTTGGCCATCTGGAGAAAGAACTAGCTGGTATTCCGGGCGACAACATTTGGAACTACGATGAAACAAATGTACAGGATGATCCAGGGAGCCAAAAAGTCATAACTAGAAGAGGAGCTAAATATCCAGAAAAAATTCAAAACGCATCAAAAGCCTGTACTTCGATTATGGTTTGTGGAAGTGCTGCGGGAGAGTTGGCTCCACTTTACGTCAATTACAAAGCAGAAAAGCTTTGGTCAACATGGACAGAAAATGGACCAAATGGGGCCCGGTATAATCGAACGAAATCTGGATGGTTCGATCACCAGGTTTTCGAAGATTGGTTCATGTCACTCATGCTCCCCATATTGAAAAAGCAAGATGGTCCGAAAGCTCTGATCGGTGACAATTTGAGTTCCCACATTAGCCTCGAAGTGCTTCGTCTCTGCGAAGAAAACAATGTGAAGTTCATCGCGCTCCCACCGAATGCGACTCATCTACTCCAGCCTCTCGATGTCGCCGTTTTTCGTAGCCTGAAGATAATTTGGCGTTCACTTTTGGCGGAATGGAAAGAGTCAACCTCTGGAAGCCGCTGCACCTCCGTGCCAAAGGACGAATTGCCCGGTCTACTAAAAAAATGGCGATCAAATTGCAGGAAAATATTAAAACAAACCTGAAGTCAGGATTCCGGAAGACCGGGATTTTCCCCCTGGACAAGACCGAGGTTCTTCAACGGCTTCCTAAATCAGTCCTCGAGGAAAGCTTGAAATCCATGACAGACGTCGTAGGGGATGTCTTCTTGGAGGAATTAAATAAAAAAAGAAAAGAGGTGACTGGAAAGCGGGCCACCAAAAGGAGGAAGATGCTCAACGTCCCAGCGGGGAAAAGCATATCAGTTGCCGAAGTAGAAGAAGCCATCAGGACGGGAAAACCGACAACCGGAAAGAAGGGCAGCTCTTCCTCCGGTATCAGAGCTAGACGACCTAGGAAGAGGTCTTCTCTTGAGGACCACAGCGCAGAAGAAAGCAGTGACAGCGAATCGTCTTCAGATGGTCAGCATGGCGACAACAAAAGGTGGTCGGAAGAAGATACAAATATTTCCGAGGTACCCTCCGGAAGCAACCTATCGGAAACAGACAGTCCTACCACTTCCATGATTCCAAATACTAGGAACGTCCCGAGGGTCCGCGGTACGGGTTCCGGAGAAATCACTTTCAAGGTGGATGACTTTGTCGTAGTGAACTTCGAAGGGCAACTTTTCCCGGGAAGAGTGACGGAAGTCAAACCTAAGGGGTACATCGTCAGCACTATGGAGAGGTCCAAAAAGAATTGGAGACGGCCGGACCACGAAGACGCTATTTTGTACTCAAAAAAAGAAGTTTTGTACACAATTGAATCCCCTAAGCCGGTAGGCAAGCGAGGCAAGCGAGGCATCTTTGAAGTAAAAGATCTTGATTGAGGAGGTACATGTATGAATAATTTGTATTACAATTGTTATGTTGCCAGAGCAGAAACCAATTGTAGATAATGTAAATAAACTTTTGATGGGGTAACTTTGTGCCAGTCCTTTTTTTCTCAATCATATTCAGGCAAAAACAACGTTGTCACAGAGTTGCCCCACACGACGGGGCAACTTTGTGACAGCTTTTAACCTGGATATAGCCGCTTGTATTAAAGATGCGGATTTGTAGAACATACCGTCGTGTGAGGGAAGGTTTTAGCAACGTTATGTCACTATTCATTCGACTTTATGTTGATAATTGTTCAGCTAGAGCATGAAAATGTACGAAATCTGTCACAAAGTAGCCCCATTTTACGGTAAGTTCTCTGCAGTGGGGTACCGGCGCAGGGTGCCCCATGCTTTATTTTGCTGTTTTTTTGCAAATGTACATTCTTCTGTCCACCATACTTTGTGTTTCTTCTGTACGAGTCCTGTTGTTTGTGGTATAGCGAGTGTTGCAGCAGATATTATGCTTGTAGTAAATCTCATTAATTTCATCTATGCTGAGGTCTTCAGAAAATTCTTTATCTAGAGTGGCACTTTCTGTAAAAAGTGACCAGTCGGCGAGGTGAAATTTCCAGCGCCGTGGTCTTGTGGGGATGACTGGAGTGGAAGACGAGAGCCTGATGACAGTGGGTAGGTGATCACTTCCCAGAGGATCATTTAAAACATCCCATTTAAAATCGGTAAAAAGAGACGGTGATGTGAAAGCTAAATCAATGAAGCTCATTTTTGCTGAGCTTGGGCAACAATATGTGGCCTTTCCTGTGTTTAAAAGACAGACATTATTCGAGAGTAGAAAATCTTCGATTATTTTGCCCCTAGAGTCACAGCGTTCGCTTCCCCAGAACGGGGAGTGAGCGTTAAAATCGCGAACTACCAGATATGGCTCCGGCAATTCATTGATCAGGCCTTCTAAATCTTGTATTGTTAATGTGATGTGTGGGGGGAGATATAAAGAGCAAATTGTTATTGTTTTGTAGGTAACGACGCTAACTGCAACTGCCTCAAGTTTTGTGTAAAGTTTGATTTCTTGAGCAGGGACGCCGCTCTGAAGGACAATCGCGACGCCTCCCGAGAGTCGATTTGCCTGCTCGCGATCGCGTCTAAAAATGTTATAATGTTTAAGGATATGCACATGTTGTGGACCAAGATTGGTCTCCTTAAGACATAAAACTGTGGGTAACATTGACCCTAAAATATGTGTTACGTCGCTGTAGTTCCGCATAATTCCTCTACAATTCCACTGAATTAAGAAAGCCATGTTTATTATTGGGGTGAGAACGCTAAGGCGTTTACTAATGCTCAGGGCCTGTTATGAGGGGTCTGTCTTTTTTTCGCTCAAGAGAGCTGTTTTGCCGCTGCATAGCGGGCGGACTGGGGGTTGTATCCATCACCTCGCCAGAGGTGCGGGAGGACCGCGCAGCCGCGGTTGTGTTAGTTTCAGGCCTCCCCTGACGGGGGGAAGTCCTGCGGGATGCCGACTCATGGAACGGCTCTCCCTGCTGTGAAAATGGCAGGGCAGCTTTCGCTGACTCTGCCTGGGGCGTGGATGGCCCTGCCATAGGCTCGGTGGAAGTGGCCTCGGCAGGTGCCGGAGTGCTGTGTGGTGCTACGCCCCTGCGCACCACATCAGCGAAGTTTGGTTTCGCTGTGAACGAGAATGTGTTGGTTAGTGCAAAACGCCTCCTGGCTTCTTTAAATGAAATGTTTTCTTTGGTCTTTATGGTGATAATTTCTTTCTCCTTTTTCCAGGACGGACACGCCCTGGAGTACGCAGCGTGGTCTCCTTCGCAATTTGCGCAGCGCAGTGCTGCGTCACATTCCTCTGAATTGTGGTCCTTAGAAGCGCATTTCGCACAGGTTTTGCGGCCGCGGCAACTCTGAGAGCCGTGCCCGAATCTCTGACAGTTGAAGCATCTGCGTGGGTTAGGAATGTAGTGCCTGACATTAACTTTAAGATATCCGACTTCGATGGTTTCAGGTAATGTGCTTGTGCTGAATGTGAGTACCAGGTGTATAGTATCTATTTCTTTGTTGTCTTTGCGGATTTTAATTTGATAGACATCTGTGACATTTTGGTCGCTGAGACCTTCTAGCATTTCTTTTTCTGTTAGATGAATGAAGTCGTTTTCTGAGATGACACCACGGACGGTATTGAGGGATCTGTGGGCTGTTATGGAGACTGGGATGTCTCCAATAGAGAGAATGACTGAGATCTTGGAGTTTTGGGTATGGTCACGGATTTCTAGTAATAAGTCGCCGCTGGCCATTTTCGATAGCTTATATCCGGGGCCCAGTGCATCTGTTAGGCACTTTGACACAAGAAAGGGTGATAGTATTCTTGCCTGTTTTCCTTCTACTGTACTATGTATGACATGGAACTTTGGGAAGGTTGTTTTCTTTTTCGGGAAAAAGTCTGTTGCTTCGTTCCGCCCTCTTTTCAGAGAGCGATCAGGTTTTGAAAGGGGGGGAGCCATAAAGAAAATTTAGTTATTCGGTCATGGTGCCAGCCGCCCACCACGGAGTCCAACAAGGGGACGGGACAGGAACTTGAAAGCAAGTCCTGCCCACGCCAGCTGTACACCTCAACTATAACCAAATATGACTCAACTCAGGGTAGTTGGTCACACAAGGTTAACCCTCGCCGCCAGGAAAACAGGAAAAACCAAGGAGTGAGTAGGATATAGGAGAGTTGTGAGACAGAGATAGGAAAGTGAAAGATGGAGAGGAGGATAGGAAAAGGCGACTGCCGATTCCCTCCGGTCGGGTCAGGCCGGAGGTGCCGTCTGCAGGAAGCTGGGGCCAAAGTGGTGTGTTGCCTTTGCCAAGGGGCCTTAAGGGTCCAAACGCTCGGCATCGGCTCAACCACCAGGATCCCCTTTTCCCCGGACACGGCGATGCCACGCACGGCGAGGCGCGGGTGCTCGGGTCCGTGGTGATGCACAGTTCACCATCATCCCCTTGCGGGGATGTCCCTGCGGATCCTCGGGAACCCGCGGTGTCGCCACTCACCGTCGCGACGCCTGCAAGCTGCAGGCGCCCCCCTGCGGGGATGAACGACCATGATGCTCGCAGTTACCACATTATTGGTGTAGACGTCATTAGCCATGAAAACGAGACTCTTTGAAGAAAACCGAATCAATTGATGCAGAGTGTAATCCTAAAAAAACGGGTGTTTTAAATTATGAGTTGGTAGCGATGCGCTTTAGTGATGGAAAGCTGCAAATGTCTCCCACTGAGATTTAGGCAGCAAAAATTTGTTCTTAAACACAGATGTTGACTTAATTATACAAAACTAATGCATGTTGACTAAGAGAGGATGGTTATTCGTGGCGAGTCTCAACCCACTTGTCAGTATCATCATCCTCATCACATATCGTTTTAACCTATGAGGAATTCTCTGCCAGTGTACGCAGATGTGCTGTTCGAGGCCTTTGAGTACTGGAACCTACGAATGATCGCGCAAGGTACAGCAAAGGCCCTCTGCACTTGCATGTCTCCTCAACATTGGCTTTTGCAGACGCCTTTCGACCAGTCGCAAGTGGACACATGTTACACATGAAGGGCCTTTCATCATGCGCCACCTTTTGACGAGTTGGTACCTCGGCTCAAGCTGTGCATAGGGCCACATGTCGCACCTATAAGGTCTCTTTCGACTGTGGCGACGCATATGTTTCTCAATCACTTTTCGCCCAAAATTACAGTGTGCAGTCGAAGAAATTCAGTGGTTCTTCTGGTGTGTGAAATTAAATGTGTCTCGTGACATCGGTACGATTCGGAGATTGCAGTGGCAAAGAAAGCCGACAAAACGAGGACGGCGTCCTTATTGACGCGGTAAGGCTCCTGGATCTGTGAAGCATCCAGGGCGCTATCGATTGGCGATGAGCGTCGCTGAATTTAATGTCCGGGCTGCCCTCTAATATTTGCAGAAGGCGGCGCGTAGAGTCGAGTCGGCGAGTCGGGTCAATTCAATCCCATATCACAGTGGTTTGACCGCTGACGACTCTCACATTTAAGGGATCTTGACCTCTTGCTTGCCAAATGAACTAAGGCCCTTTTATATTGTTTTAAATGTTTTGGCTTTCGTATTGGTTTCTGCACCTTCTATTTTTAACGTATAAACCTGGCAGTAAAAAAAATGAGGCCACCGCTACCACGAACTCATCCTTCCTAAAATGTGGGTCATTATTCTAGAGCATGGAATATGGAGATGTGGCTAACTCCTGATTAATAGCGGGTATTTTTATAGCACGTGTGTTATACAGCTGATTTATTTTATTATGCTTCTGCAGCTGTATTTCACAATCCTTAAATCATAGACGACGGGTGTATGCCAGATTTCGCGCAAGGAATGTGACTGAGCTGTATGTGTATTGAAGCACTGTGCTTGTCAGCCGACGCTGCGAAATCGCTCCAACATTCTGAAACTCAATCGCTCCCGTCACCATGCCGGTACTGTTTTCTTTCTCCGCCATCATCACTTGAGTATGCTTTCCTTTTTCTGCCGAGCATCCTGGTAGAATAAATCACTGCCCCGTGCGACGTCGGTTGCGCAATGTCCTGACGATGATCGCTCGTTTTAGCATGAGAGCGTTGCTTCAGATGCAGACAGTGTGAAAAATTATACTTGCAACAAAAAATGAAGCCGCATTTATTCATTGCCCGCTGCATATGCGTCTTGCCATCATACACGTTTCGTAAAAAGGTCCAGTATATATTGCCGCCGGCTCTCGCCGCTGAGCACCCCGATGCTATTAAGCCTTTTTGAATAGAGCACCCTTGGCCTCCTCTTTGATAGAAAGCTCCTTTGTAGGGAGTCCACTTTTTATGTATATTAGGAGAAAACGGCGTCCTGTCCGGATATTTTTTTATTAATTCAAGGTTACGGTACGCAAGCAATTATTAACCTTCTCCCGACGCTACAACGCCAGAGAGCACGATGAACAGATAATACTAAATAAAGGGAACTTCAAGGCTGTAGAACAATGCGGAGGGCTAGGTGCAGCCGGGAAAGATCAGGTGACGAGTGTGCGTGGGGGAGGGGGTATAAAAGCAGGCGCTTGATTGTTTTTGACTGCTTACCCACTCCGACTGATTCCATTCGGATCGAGCAAATGGACGGGTGTGGGGAGGGGACGAATAGATATAGGCTGCTGCTTGGCCGCCTATCTGCTTTCCAGAAATTTGGTTGTAAGGGCCCGCTTCTTTTTTCTTTATATTTTTCTCGTTGTTTGCTTCGACATTTCCAGTTGTCTTACAAGCCGGAGCTACTGTGCATTTATATCGATCGGCTTGTTCGCTATTTATGTGTGTGAAAGTTTTTCCCTTAGAATTGTTATAAAAAAATGATCGGGCTCAATTGCGCCACGCACCAGATTACTCGATAAGTTGAGCTGCTGCTCTGCCCAGACCATGATTCGTTTTAATTCAATTGTCCAAGCGGCCAGGTCCAATGTCATGTGCTTATAAGTTACGTTCCAAATAAACGCACTCTGCAAGCTTGCAGAATATACATACCATGATCATGAAAGCTTTCTTTGCGATATCTATAACGGTTGATCACCTTGATTACAACAAAAGGGGACGAACTGACAATTTGCACGCGTTCATGTTCACTCCCAACGCAAGTGTCGACCATTTTTCCGCCGCTTTCCTTTCCTCGATTAGAGCCTCCTCAGCACATTGCACCTGCTGCACTCGTCAATGTTACACATGCATGCGCCCAGCGATGTGGAAAAATTTGCCGATGCTCAATGACTTCGAAGATTCAATTATTTTTTTTTTTTGTGAAGCGAAATTTATTGCCCCAGGGCATCAATGATGGGTGAAGGTGTGATGAATGCTGTAGTAGAAATTAAATTAATGGAAAAAGGTTAGCTGATTTGATGAAGTTCAGTATAGAACGATGGTACGGTCTCTGCATCCAGGCAAGGTATGACGAATGGTTGCTTGGTGAAAGACCTGCTACCATCAGGTGCCGGATCCTTGTAGGCTTGAGAGCGGGGCAGTCCTACAGTAAGTGATTAATGTCGGCCTCAATGTCCTTGTGTTTACATATCGGACACCTTGGCCGAGGAGACAATTCTCGGTACTAAGGCCACTTCCGAGTGATGGCTGGTGTGAGGGCAACCCCGAGCCGGATCCTCCTAAGTGCAACATCCTCTGCACGGGTAAGACCGCGGGGGAACCGCGGTTAAAATTATTCGAACAAAAGCTTATATACGTATTTGTCACGTCAGGGAAGATCAGAGGGCATTGCTGAAAAAAGGCATGCGATGAACGAGGCTGGTCCGACAAGTATATTTCGCGCAGTAATGACATTTTTTTGCACATGCGAAATAATGTTTCCTTCGAGAGACAAGAAATTCTAACCAGGCTCGGCGGCGGCACAGAGATGCAAGTCTCCTCCGTAGCGACTAATCAAACGTTTCATCTGGTTCAACATGAGGAGCACCAAATGTTTGATGCGTTGTTCGTTACCTCACCGCATGTGGTACGCAATAAATGTACTGGATAGATCGTGGTGGGCGCTTGAAAAACAGCGATTGAAGTCAAGATTCCATCAAAGTGTCAAAGAAGTTGCTAATATTTTCTTGGATTGGGAAAGGAACATACAAAATGTCGAATTTTAAATGCGAAGCACTGACGCAAATCCAAGTAGCTCTGGGTGAAAATGTTGTGGCATCTTTAGTGCGACAAGTAAACAGGACGCAACGGATTTGCCTTTCACCTGCGGTTTATAAAATGTCTTCTTTGAAGGCACGGTTTGAGGCACCATTGCTGGTGTAATTGGCTGGGATGAAATTTCATATTTTGCGACAAGTCGCACTCTTAAGAAATGAAAGAGCTTATGCTGAACGCCCATGTTATTCGCAGGCTTCATTTTTTTGGTCTCGAGTTTTGCCACAATGCACACCACCTTGCTGTTCGGCAAAAAAACCGTAGCACTTGATGCGCTATGTGTGCTGCTAAAATAACACGAATTACTAAGTCTTCAGTGACTTGAACCTACAAAACTCTAGCTTCCGCCGCCTAATGGTAAGAAGTTTGCTAAAAAATGGCGATATAAACAGTACATATGATCTGTTACATATCGCATGTGTATGTAACCTAATATATCTCGTTGGTCCGCAAACAACAGGTAAATATTTCTGTCGAGGGGCATATGCCACTGTTCAGCGTCATTACCACACGCGCGTATTTATGAATAATTCAATCCCAGTGTCCGCAGATGTGGTGTTTGAGGCTGTCAGTGCTTGAACACACGAATGAACATAGAGTACAGTGAAAGCCCTCAGCTCTTCGATGCGTACACATGTGACGGTCATAATTCCCTTTCTTTATCGCCCGATAGGAACACACTTTACATTTGTAGGGTTTTTCTCCTTTGTGCGTACGCATGTGCTCAGCTAGGGTGCGACGTGTGGCCGCTGCATAAAGGCACTTGTCACACTTTTGGGGTCTTTCGCCTGGTTGCTTACGCTTGTTCTCATCTAGCCTGCTACGTGAAGCCACTACAAAGGGGCACTGGTCGCACTTGTATCTTTTCTCCCGAGCGTGACATGACATGTGCATTTCAAGGTCGTGGGTCGTCTGAAACGCCGTTGTGCACAGGGAGCATTCAAATTTCGTTATTGCGTCGTGCCATTCGATGTGTCTCAAAACTTCGTCATAATTCGTAGAAGTGTATGGACAGAACACGCATATGAACGGCTTTCCTGTTAAGTCAGGACTCAGATACCCGACAGAATTTTCTTCATTGGTAGCCAGTAAAGGTCCCAGGTGTTCCCAATTTGTGTAGGTTACATTTCTCAGCTCAGTGGTCGACGGCAATGGTAGAACAGAATTAACAGGAATGTCCACGGGACTGGATACAGCCTCTGGAAGGAAAGTTGATAACAAGTGTACGTTAGGGAAAATCTGATATTCTCGTTCCTCCGCGTTCGGCGACATTTTCCAGCAACGGTTCACAAATGCCGCACCATTTGGAACATTGCTCTAAAGCAAACTTATGTAAATAACAAACAGTAAATGAACAATGAGGAAATTCACCTGCATCGACAACCACTCAAACTAGCAGAAGACTTCTCAAGCGAGGAATTTGAACCTCAAGCCGTAGTGTGCGCACAATCACAGCTGCAGTTTGTGCTGGCTTTCTTAAAAATGAAGCTTTGATAGCACTCGGAAGTGGCCACCAGTTTTCGCCACCATGTGCAAAAAGAAAACACGATGTCTGCGGCGGTGTCCGATGTTTGGGCCCTATTTGAAGCTCTGTGCAGGACATATGCCATCACAACGCGCTAATACTGTTTTGTGGCCACTCTTAGCTTTTTAGGCCGCACGCTTGTTACAGTGCTTCGAAGCACACAAGTTTTCTTTTGCTTATGGGGCTTACGTTCGGAAGCAACTAGAGTAATGAGGAATGCCGTTGTGGAGGGCTTCGGATATTGCGATCGCAAAGGTTTCTTTAACGTGCACTGACATCGCGCAATCCAAAGGCCCCCATTATTCCTGACCCGTCGAAATGAGACCACCGCCGTCGAGATGGAAGCCTCAGCCGATCACCGTAACTGCGTTGAAACCACGGCGGCGTACTTAAGAGAAAGGCACTCGCAATTCGGTCTACTAAATCGCTTCGTATTTCAGATCACAACTTCCTATTTAAATTTTGTAATCAGTCTAGTTAATGAGCAGATTAATATGCATAAGAACATCATAAAAACTAATGGACGTCCGGAATTCGTATGAAATGCGACGAATATACAAGAGGACGAAATGGTTTTAAGCGGGGCATGTAATGCGATGGAAAGGTAACTGCTTCTCCTTAAGGGCAACAGGGTGCATTCTAACCGAAGGAAACGTGCACAGGGGGCGGCAGTAATTTAGGCGAACGGATCAGATTAAAGAACTTTCAGGCATAGGGTGGCCGCAGTTATCCATAGGGTTAATTTGGCAATCACGGGAAAGGCTTTATCCTGCAGTTGGCGTAATCAGGCTAATTGTGCTGATAACTACTCAAGCACAAAAAAAAACATTGGCAGTCAAGGCCCATATAAAAGCAAACGTGCACACTGTCACTTTGAGTAATATCCAGAAAAATGCAATGTATGAGTAGATTCAAAAACTATACAAATTACCACCAATCATACAAGGGAAATTAAAGACAAAAGAGTACACAAAGAATACAACTGATTAATCCGAGCTCGAAATAAACATCCACTTATTATCCATTATCCTTAATATTCACTTATTATAAACATCCGACTAACAGTGGGTGTGCAAGCTAAAGGGCAAACGTAAGTTTTCTGCGTAAACAGGACAATTAAATTTAATGTATTCTCGCAACGTATTTTGAAGAAACAACTTTTCTTAAGTTTGTGTTTTGTCGGCAAATGCAGGCCTCAATCGTGAACATAAGTGAGAATGGGGTTGCTGGTTCAATTTAGCTGGATGAACGTACATGTCTGACCTGTAATTTTCGCAAAAATCGGATATGACCACAAAAAATATTTTATCACTGGCCGTCATTTCGGATCAGTGAAACTCTCTATTAAAATCGGTTTTTTAGAAAAATGGCGGAATAACTGTATCACATACCTTGGTGCATACCCGAACCCCGCCGCAAACGAAGACGATAAAGGGGAGAGTGAAAGAGGAAACGAAGGAAGAGGTGCCTTAGTGGAGGGCTCTGGAATAAATGCCACTACCTGAAGACTTAGGCTTGCACTGACATCGGCTGCATCTTGAGTACAACCAATTCTCTAGGCTCGAAAAGGGGGATGAGATCTGCCTCCAGACCTCCAACTTCTCCTCACCGTTCGTCACTTGGCGGTCGCAGTCCGGCTGATAGTGCATGACGTTTATATTATTACACGTGGGGCTAACTATTCCGGTAAAGGGCGCTTGGTTACGTACGGCACCAGTGCGTATATTGGAATTCGGCGATGATCCGTTGTCTCCAGGTTATGCCCTGCGGACACCTGCAGACAATCGAAATCACACCAGCAAGATACACCATCAGTCTCTCACATGTAGACTGCACACTCTCCAGTTTTTCACAGTAGTACCGGTTGTAAATCCTGTTAGAAATGTTTTTCAGAAAACGAACACAGTCTTATGAAGGATATGCGAACAGAGATAAAAAAATAGTAAGCACCTGCATAGGTAATTAGAACCTGCTCTGCTAATCTGATTTTGTCTTTGGATACCATTACTGCCGTTCTCTTTCTGAAAGCTCAAAAGCTTTAGCATTAGTTTAGAGCCACATTTTTTTCCCTGCTGATTTATTATAGAGGCCGTTTTCCAAATTAAATCTGCGCTGCGCTGCTAAGGAACAGCCCACTCTAATGTACCGCCGGAACGCAGTCCTAATAAAAATGTATGTAGCTAGCACGAACGCTAATCTCGGGAAAGGAGTACTTCCGTAGAGACGTTAGGGACGAGACAACGTCGGATGAGAAAAAGCAGGAGGAGCTTGTAAAAGCCGGCACTTCTCGCGAGTAGGTTTCACAAGACTGCTGCCGTCCTTTGCTTGTGTTTTCCAACCAGTTCAATTGCTGCTTCTTGGCTTGAAACAAAATGCAATATTTCGCTTCCATTTCGCCAACAGCCACTGTTATATTCTGCGTATTATTATACACGATCTCTTTGTGTTGAACGGCGCAAAACATTTTCAATCAAATTGGAGATTTAGAAAATAAACGAAATAGATTTTCTTTTGCTCCAACTTTAATACAGATATAAGTTCCGGCAGAATAAATTGCTAAAGGATCAGGACGAACAAGTGAATTTGCTCCGAATTGCTGCCCCAAATAAAATTTCCTACAATGCGTTCAACTATGATTTGTTTGCAAGCTAACTACATGACTGGAAAAAATTTTGCAAAGATCAATCATCATTTGTTACTGAACTAACCGGAAATGAATGATCATGTGCTCTCATGCCTTACCGAAATAGGGCAGACGGAGCAGAGGTCAAGTCTGGTTGTTACGACCTGTCATAAGAGTGCACACTCAGAGAATAAAAATGCCGCCGCTGGAACAAATACTTAAAGGTTAAGTTGATTGAGAATTTTTTGTGGCGTAAGGCCTTTGTGGCCAATCATCGCCATGGCACCCGGTTTTTTTTCTTTGCACTCAAGGTGGGGTCAAAGGATTATTTCCCAAGCATTTCAAGCTAAAGAAGCCGGGCATCAGGCAGGCGAATGCTTGTACCCGTTCTATCAGCAATAGGTATCCTGCGGCATTGGGGACCCATTGGGGATCCCGGCCAGCGCAAATGTATTGATATTAGCCATTTTCATGCGACCTGTTCATCGCCAGTTATAAATTATTTCTGCTATCAAGTGCCTCATTTCTGATGTCCTTCACTGCGCATATCACCGACTTTCGGTGCCGATTGGATTTTCAATGTTTTAAATTTCGGCTAACTATTTATTAGATAGGAGTAATTATGAATATTTTGTATAACTTATATATGGGCCACGCCGGTTTACTGAAGATCTATTGGGGCCGACCTAGGTTTTTTTTTTTTGCAGCAGCAGCAGCAGCAGCTGGAAGGAGACGAAAAAATAAAAAAAAACTACGTGACTGTACACTGGTCAAGCCCCGCTATAGCGTTCCACCCGTGTCTTGGAATAAGTGTACGCACTGACTGTGTCGAAATAAGCAGCCGATATACCATAAGCACCGGCATCAAAGTGTTTCCGCACCTTCGTCAGGAACAGTGATAACGCGTGATTTCGACTCTGATAAGAAATAAATAGGAAACCGAAAAATATGAGCCCAGGAAATTCAAGATGGGCAGAAAGAGGCGCTCATTATGTCGTCCTTGCACTTTCTGCGATCGTGATTTACGCTGTTCAAATTTATAACTTGAAGAATCAACCTCTGCGGCGTATATTATTTGAAGCGCACCTAAAGCCGGTTGAAACGTGGATTTTATTCGGCCTTCCAAAATACAAAAAAGAAAACGAAAGGCGAAGGTTAAATAGTGAAGTGAAGTTAGTCAAGGCTGCCATAGTAATTTTCGATTGTTGTGTATAGCTCTGAGCAAATTTTCGAAGTCGGTGGCGCTGCTGACATTGATGCGGTCAGCACAAATGATTAGTTAATTGAAATCTCAGTTGGGAAGGTTACAATACTGTAGCGCAGAGTTCACGCGAATGATTTCGTAATTTGAAAGCTTCCTGAAATTTCTGTGAACAAAAAACCAGATAACTCTTTCCCATCATAAATATTGAATCGATCGGTCCGCAAACACTTCTACAATTTCAATAAACAAACTTGGGCATAAAGAAAATACGGTTGGACTTTGTTATAGCGATGTTGAAGGGGACCAGAGGTTCCTTCGTTATAACCAGGGTTTGCAGATATTCCAAGGAGAGTCGTCTTTCTATCCTCGCACATGTATTATAAGGTAATGATACGACCAGGCGGGACTTAAAATTATCTTGGATTGCATAAGTGGAAGGAAAACCATAACAAGAGACGGCGTATCTCATTTTCTAAAACCAGTTCTAGTTACCTGTTAACACGGCGCATTTTTTCCGGGGTCCTATCTGTCTCAACATTTATTCGTACACTGCTAAGCTGTCACGCTTTTGCTGAATCACTTGGCTTTGGATCTGTCAATGTTAGCAGCACACCGGGTGTTTACATACCCGTTAACACCTGGCTCCTCTAATCTTGGTTTGTTTCAGTACAATTTAGGTAAAAGACACGTCTGCATAGCATAAAATTTGCACCTGTCCATCCGCAGCCTTACGGAAAAAGCATGCACGTTTATCAAAGGGGAATAAATTTCGTCGCTTGATGCCGATCACTGAACACCAGCGTCAGTAAATGTAACACAAACAAACGTTTATTTTTTTACTTTCACACCTTGAAACAATGCTGTTTTCAGGTAGTCATTGATCTCTTATGTTCGAGTGACTAGTACACTACAAAAATGTAGGTGATCTCTTCAATCCGTTTTTTGTGCAGGACTTAAATTTGTCAGCTTTTAATTCTGGTCGCACACTATTCCCGAAAGATGAAATGATGCAGACAGGAAATTGCTCATGAGTCCCACTTTCAAATTAAGCGCTTCACAATAGTGGGCGAGCTTTTACTAGTTTGTACATTGGCACAGGGCGGTTTGAACTGTCTATTAATAGCGTGCGCACGTGAAAAAACGTTAACTTTTTTCTTTCACTTGCCACTGCAGGTTCAAAGTGTGCACGCTTAGGAATCAGCTTGCATACATAGGATTAGCGGCAGAATACTTCGAACCCGAGTCAGAATATCAAACGGGCCGAATTTTTCAGAAGGGTTCCACCGTTTTGTGCAGTCTTTGTCAGGAGCTGCTGCACAAAAATCGTAACTGCGGATGAAATTTCTTGGCACACCAGTACGGAGCAAGAATAATGTAGTCGGCAGCAAGTGGAACACAAACGACGCGAAGGATGTGAGCTGTGAATAGCTGCTGTACTCACACGTGGGCTCCTCAAAATTTCTTCCTTGGTGTCCTGATCCCGCCTGGTCCTTAAACGACAAATGAGTGCTGCACGACACGTAAAAGCTGCGCGAGTCCGTAATGGCTATCGAGCGGCTGGACATTGCTCCAAAAGTGAACGGTTCGAATGCGCCACCCTCCTGACATTGCAAGGTCACGGCCATGCTGCGTTGCATTCCATGTGTCGCCACCTAGTGCGGTCTATGTGAACCGAAAGGCGGCGCTGCATGTATGTCAATTGAGGTTTATCGACACTGTGGGAAAAGTAGATTTTAAGCGGGTAGAAGTACCCAAGCGAAGGTTATCCGAATGGTGGCTGAAATCGAGACAAGAGTAAAATTTCACAAGTCATGGCAAGCTGGCTTGAACCACCACCCGATATAAAGGGTTCAGCCTTATCCATCCTTCCATTCATCTTCTGAATCGCACTATTTCCGAAATTGAACAATGGAACCATCTCTGAAAACCCAACGCCTCAGAGTGTTCAAAAGACGTACATTAGCTGCGTCCGTATTGTTAGCAAGGTTAGTTTCCATGCTGAGAGGTGAATTCTGTCGAAAACTAGTTGACATCAACATTAGCGTTGAAGCGCAATTCAGAGTTGCTTGCCGATTGGGCTATGCTGTAAATTTTTTTGAAGGAAAAAGCCAGTTGCGTTGAAACTTCCACAGAAAAAAACGAAACTTTAAGGTGAATCTCTTTCATAAGCTAGAGTGATGTGGTGTTTTGAAACTATTATGTTGATTTCTTCAACATTAATGGAAACCAATTTTCGGGCAACTCTTAAACAACTAGCTTCATGTTACTAGAGTGAGTGTGATTTCTTTTATTATCTGTGGTATTCCCGGGCTGTATCTTCTGAATGCCTCAAGACAAGCGCAGATTAAGCTCTTTCTTGATGAACTGCGAGGCTTGCGATACTTTTGTGTAGCACACGTATACGTTGTGTGTAATCCTGAGCACAATACAACAGAAAAACTGCTTTCAATACCATCAGCCGATCTCATAAAAAATTGTATTCCTGAAAATGACATCAGCTGCTAACCAAAGGATACTCGATACTGTAGCGTGGATGTATTTTTACCTAATTGAAGTCAACGATATTAATATCACTGGTAACATCGTTACGTAAGTGCGAGACCTGAGAGAGATCCTGACTTCATACCATTAAACGCAAAGCTGCTCATAATTATGTTCATGTCTTGCTGCAGCATTTAGACCGCTGCCTCTGCGTTTGTTCTCTACGTAATGGTAGAAGGTAATGCGGATTGGAAAGCCAGTTATTTCATAAACACAGGGATTAACGAACGTTTGAAGCTGAACTTCTTGCGTTCGAAGTGGGAAGATATCCAACAAAAACAAAAGAGGTGTTAGTTTTCAATATACTAACAGAACCTTGATGATCTTTTCTATTTGAATGTTACCTTTTCTACACAAAATTATGTAACAGCACGTATTGAAACCGCTGTTCCAGAAGAGGCACGCGATACGGCCGCGTATCAGCGAAGCTGACAATAAGAGCCCGACAACAGGAGCTGTCGAGCACGTGGACCTGTTGCCTTTCTTGATGATGCAATTTCCAAAAGAATTAGAATGAAAGAATCCTTAGTCGAATTGAGTATAGTGCGAAGTAAAGCTGCACTAGTGCCTCAAGAGAATAGCTTGTACTTCAGCACTATCGCAGTGGGTTTCCACTTTAACATGTAGTTCAACGCAAAAGGAGGCCACTATGTACTGGGCGCATTTTTACAGCTTTTTTCGCGCGTGAGTTCGGCCATTCTTCGTAACGTCTGAAAAGGAGGCTAAGGAGACAGAGTTGCCAGGCGAGCAGCTGCAGGTTTTTTGCTGTTCTGCTGGCGACAGCCAGTCTGCTACTCTCCAGGTGATCAGGGTGGCCTCTGCTAGTTGTATTATCTCCTCTGCTAGGCCCGTTTTCTTCCGTCTGCTTCATGAAATGCAATACAATAGTCTTGGCCTCCGCACACACAGCGACAGTAATCTTTGCGAACAGCTTTTCCGAATTACATAGTTTCAGTGTCCGTGTCCTCTCGCGTACTTCTCTTACAAATTACACTTTCAGGGGCAGCAGAGGTTAATCAAAGCTGACAAGTTACCACTGGGGAGAGCTAGAGAGGGATGACTAACTATGATGTCGGACGTCCCTCAGTGTTCCTTAGTATTGTCTTAACGCTTGGAACTTGAGAACTGCACAATGTTGCCTCTTCCTGCAGATACTTTTATCGCTGGCGAAACGTCGTCTGCGGGAACCGGCGGTCGTCTTTGCTCCCAAAACGACTAAAAACTGCTTAGGCTAGAGCAACAGCTCAGGCACGCCTCCATTTAGGCTGCGAACGTTCACCTATTATTCTTGCAATGCTGCTGTCGATAAGAGCACATTTTTGCTTTGGGGGCATCTGTAGTAGTCTGGCACGCTTTCAACGATCATGTGAACACCTCATACCGAGTGATAAGATACCGTCGTCAATCAAGCATCATGGCGGCAACTTTCACGGCTCCGTGTACTAACGTTAGTGTCCTCGGAGGGTTTTACCGTATATGGCACGGCAGCCCATGTCTCGATGAAAGTCAGTTCGTGTTTGCGCACGAAAACTTAAATACGGCGGAGTCTTGGAATGCAGAGAGATCCTCAGTAGAGAGCACGGTTTTTATATAAATAAAAGAAAACGGCGTGTGGTCTAAATCTTTATTTTATAGTATTCAAGAACATTTTATGAGACCGACCCTTATGTTTCCGCCGAGGCTACAACACCTGATAACAGGATGAACAGTTAGAAATATATGAAGAACGCCAGGCGCTCTGTGTAGTGGGAGCTAAAATCGGGAAGGATCGGGTGACGAAAGTGGGAGGCTGGGGTATAACAGCGGACGCTGGAGCGCTTTCGACTGTGTTTATTCACTCCGACGTATCCGATTTGGATTCAGGCGATGGAGGATTGTGGGGAGGGGAAACAAAGGATAGGATGCTGATCATGATTGTGCTTGTTTATATGACGCAAGGGCATCTGCGACCAAATAGCGCCATGAAACAAGGTATTTTTGTTTGCTCAAGGTGGGGTCGACGACCCATTTCCCAAGCACTTCGCCCTGTCCAAGCCGAGCAACAGGACAAGGAAAGCTTGGACCCATTGTATCACTGTCTGGTACCCGACGCCACTGGAGATCGGACCACGTACCTCTGGCATGATAG
Organism: Amblyomma americanum; assembly: GCF_052857255.1. Classification (NCBI taxonomy): domain Eukaryota; kingdom Metazoa; phylum Arthropoda; class Arachnida; order Ixodida; family Ixodidae; genus Amblyomma; species Amblyomma americanum. The sequence goes on along the minus strand of NC_135499.1, from coordinate 98,933,009 downwards.
GCGGATGCTCAACCACTAGGCCACTGCTGCGGTGCAAGAGATAGGTCGCTGCTGGGCCGCCTATCGACTTGATGATGATGATGGTGTCCTCAGGTTGAATCCTATCATGCATATGCGTTGCTCTTCTTCGTCCTCTTAAGACATGGCACATACCCACATGGGGGGGGATTGGCCAAAGAAACGCCTGTTTCTTTTCTCTCATCTGTTACCTGCAACATTTGTGCTTCGCAAGATATGTTGCTGCTCTGCCCACACTATGATTGTTTCGCTTGCCCAGCCTGCCAGGCGCGATGTCGTTTGTTTATAAGTTAGGTTTCACACGAATGCATTGGCTGCGAGATTGCGGAATATTTGTACCAAGATCGTAAAAGCGCGCCTTGTGATATCTACAAACGGTGATTACCTTCACTACAACAAAAGCGGACAAATTGACAATTTTCAGGAGTCCGTGTTCACACACCGCGTAATTTTCTACCATATTTCTGTCGCGTTCCATCGCTTGATTACAGTCACGTCTGCACGGAGTGCACCTGCTGCACTCGTCGATGATACGCATGCACGCGTGCAGCAATATGTAATAAGATGCCGATGCTTAACGATTTAGAAGTGAGAATTGCTCGTCAAAAGTTTTTTGTACGCATAGCCTTGTCAGGGAAGATCAGGCAGCATTGCTGAAGAAAGGCGTGCGATAACCAAGGCTGGTCGGACAAGTATGACATTTAGCGCAGCAATAGCATTCTTAAGCAGTTGCTAAATAATGTTTCTCTGATGGACGCAAAAATCTAACCGGCTCGGCGTTGGCTCAAATATGCACGTTTATTCGTAACGGATTGCCAAATAGTTCATCTGGTTCAACATCAGGTGTGCAAAATGTTTGATGCGTTGCGCTTACATTTCGTTACCTCACCGCATGTGGCACGAAATAAATAGGCCAGGTAGACTGTGGTGGACGCTTGAAGAACGGCGATTGAAATCCGAATTCTATGAATTATTCATAGAACTTGCTATGACGTTCTTGGGATGCGAAAGGAATATACAAAATGTTAAATTGTAAATGCGAAGCACTGCTGTAAATCTATGTAGCTCAGGTCGAAAATGTTGTGGTATCTTTAGTGCGACATGTAAAGCGGATGCAACGGATTTGTCTTTTACCTTCGGCTTATAAAATGTCTATGAAGGATCGGTTGGAGGCACCGCTGCAGGAGTTCTTTGGCGGGGATGAACTCCCATGCTTTGCGACAAGTTGCACTCTGAACCAATGGTATGCACAGTCTGCACTTTATTGGTACCAATGCACCCCGTCTGCCTGTTCTGGACACAAAAAACGAAGCACTTGATGCGCGGTGTCTACGGCTAAAATAACATGCGTTAATAATACGTCAACCATTGTAACCTACAAAGCTCTTGCTTCCGACGTCTCGTGGTAAGAAGGTTGTACAAAAATGCCGGATGTAAACTGTCCATATAATCAAATACATCTCGTGTGTCCGCAAAGAATGGTTAATTATTTCTGTGGAGCGGCATATGGCAGAGTTCAGAGTCATTATCACACGCGCGTATTTATGTATAATTCACTCCCTGTGTTCGCAGATGGGCTGTTTGAGGCTCTCAGTGCTTGAACACATGAACGAACATAGAATACACTGACAGCCCTCAGCTCTTGGATGCGTAAGCATGTGACGGTCTAAATTCTCTTTCCGTGTCGCCGAATAAGAACACATTTCACATTTGTAGGGCCTTTCGCCTGTGTGCATACGCCTGTGCCGAGCTAGGTGGCTACTTGTAGCCGCTGCATAAAGGCACTTGTCACACTTGTAGGGTCTTTCGCCATAGTGCGTACGCTTATGCTCAACTAGGCGGCCTCTTGTAGCCGCTGCATAAAAGCACTTGTCGCACTTGTAGGATTTTTCTCCAGCGTGCGTACGCTTGTGAATTTCAAGGTTGCCACGTGTAGCCGCTGCATAAAGGCACATGTCACACTTGTACGGTCTTTCGCCTGAGTGCGTACGCTTATGCTCAACTAGGCGGCCCCTTGTAGTCGCTGCATAAAGGCAGTTGTCGCACTTGTAGGGTTTTTCTCCTGTGTGCGTACGCATGTGCTCATCTAGCTTGCTGAGTGAAACAGCTGCAAAAGGGCACAGGTCACACTTGTAGGGTTTTTCACCCGTGCGCGTACGCTTGTGCTGGACTAGGCTTCTAAGTGTAACAGATGTAAAATGGCACTGATCGCACTTGCAGGGCTTTCCTTCTTTGTGGGAGGACATATGCCTGTTAAGGGTGAACGACGTGGCAAACGATTTCGAGCAGAGGAAGCATTTAAATTTCTCTCCTGGACCGTGCGATTCGATGTGTCTCTTAACATCGGCCCTTTCCGTAGAAGTGTACGGGTCGTGGGGGCACCACAGCGGCCCTCCTGTTATGCGAGGGTTCTGATACGGAAAAAAATTTTCTTCATCAGTAGCCAGCGAAGGCCCCTGGCCATCCCAGTTTCTATGGATCAGACATCCCAGCCTTGAGGTCAACGGTGATTGCTGAATAGAACTCGCAGGAGGGTACTCGGAACTGGATAAGGCCTCTGGAATCAAAGTTGATAGAAAGGGTACTTTAGAGAATATCAGCTATGTTCCTACCTCCACAATCGGCAAGGTTTTCGAGTAATGGTTGAAAAATGCCACACCATTTCACACATTGCACTTAAACAAACTGGTGCTAAATAACACAGGTTATTTAGACACACTGAGAAAATGCACCACATCGACGAGTACTCAAACTATCACAAGAATTTTTAAGCGAGGACACTGAATCTTAAGCCGTGCCATGCGCACAATCGATAATGCTGTTTGGGCTGTCCGGCGTTTATATCCAGCTCTGATAACCCTGGTAAGTGGAAAGCTTTTGTCGTCCCATTGCGCATAACGCAAAATGAATAGCTGATTCAGCGTCTGATATTAGCGCACTCTATGTAGCCCCAGGCTATATATTTCCCCATTAGAACGAGCTAAGTATTTTCTGGCCCCCCTTTAAATTTAGACCATACACTGGTTGCGTCGTATGGAAGGCCAGCACTTTCCTTTGGTTTTATCGGGATTACATGCCGATGCGACTCGGGTGATGGGGGATGCCGTAGCGGGGGGTCTGGATAAATTCAATCACCAGGGGTTCATTAACGTGCCCAGCAATCACACAGTCCAAGGGCCTGTATCGTTCGCCTGAATCAAAATGCGACCGGCGCCGCCGTGATCGAAACCGCAGCAGAGCTCCACAACTACACCGCAACCGCGATGGCGCACTTACATGAGAACATTGCACTTCATTCTTATTAAAGACCTTATAATTCAGATTGATACTTTCCAAATCACTATTGTACCTGAGCAGATCAATATGTCTAGGCACTTGACACAAAACCTAGAGACGTCAGAAATTCGTTTGAAACGCTGTAATATACGATCTCAGAAAAAAAAAAATTACAGCCAAGCATTCATAAACGAATATCCGTACACTGTCAATATAAGTGAGAGCCAAAAAATACAGTGTACTAGTGGTTATACGAAATATGCAAATTCTCACTAATTATGCAAGGAAAAATGACGACAAACCCGCATACGCTATGAATACACGTGATTTATACGATTTGGAAATCACATGCGTTTCAGCGAACACGTCCAAAAAGTTTCAGAAACAGGGTTTTTGTGGTAAAATACGGCTTTTCGGGGATATTATTACCAGTATTGGCAGACACGGGAAAACTGCTCAGTTGTCTTAAGTACTAACCTGGTCAACTAATTGTTAATAATGAACTTTTTAACTAGTAGAGTTAGGCGCTCAGTTCAATTGGATATTTGTTGCCAGTCGTTAGTAGTAGCAATATCAGTTTTTAGAATTTTGATAACGCGGTTACGCTCACCGCTGTGGCTCGACAAAATTCCGCTGCATCGAACGAGTACACATATGCTTTCGAAAGCATGCAGGCAAAGCAACCCCTCCAGTGCGAGTAACTGTTCGAAAAAGCCGAATTTTGTCTTCATGGTACTTCATGGCACTCCCATGAAGCTAAAAAACACAGCGCCAAGAATAATCGCGTTTTAGAAAAAATAAAAACCGATATGGCTCTAATTACCGACCGGCTAAAAATCTCGAATTGCAACTAGGCAATAGACTCTTAGTGAAAAAGCTAATTATTAAAAATTTGTGATCCAACTTGCTGCCTAAAACGACTGTCCAGTTTTCTGGTGTTCGCCAACACTGGAAATACTATGCCGCAAAAGCCATATTTTTTCGCCAAATAGTCTATTTTTGAAAATTTTTGAATGTGTTCGCTGAAGCACAGGGTATACACCCACATCATTTAAGTGTCAACGAGCGAATAAAGTATGAGGTTAAGAGAAAGGATACGTTTTCTGCGTAAACAGGAGAGCTGCTTTCAAGGTATTTACACAACAGCATTCAGGGATTGACGGCAATGAGCTGGCCCATCAGCTCGCCCGCGACACACTTTTCCGGGCACCGTTGATCCCCTGGCCCAAGCCCTCGGAGGACGGTGGGAGGCTCACCCTTCGCCGCACCATAAAAGAGGTCTACCTTGAGCTCCGCCTCGACAAACGCCTTTACCCTCCTCCTCATCCATCACTCACGGTGCCGGAGTCTCGCCTTCTTCGGCACATTCAGATGAATGCAGTTATCACCCCGTCCCGCCTCTTCCACTATCGCTATCGATCGGACCCTTCCTGTCCCAACTGCCCCTGCATCTATGCGGACCTGGCCCATTGCCTCTTCTATTGCCCGGCTGCTCAGCAGTCGGGTTCCTTCCCCCCACCCTTTCTATCCATCACCACCTGGCTCGACTGGCTTGGCGCTGAAGGGGAAGAAGAACAGCGGCTTCTGGTCGCCCAGGCGGTCGACATGCTCGGCCTATAAATTATGGTCGAATAAAAGTCTTTACTACTACTACTACTTCATGGCACTCCCATGAAGCTAAAAAACACAGCGCCAAGAATAATCGCGTTTTAGAAAAAATAAAAACTGACATGGCTCTAATTACCGACCGGCTAAAAATCTCGAATTGCAACTAGGCGATAGACTCTTAGTGAAAAAGCTAATTATTAAAAATTTGTGATCCACCTTGCTGCCTAAAACGACTGTCCAGTTTTCTGGTGTTCGCCAACACTGGAAATACTATGCCGCAGAAGCCATATTTTTTCGCCAAATAGTCTATTTTTGAAAATTTTTGAATGTGTTCGCTGAAGCACAGGGTATACACCCACATCATTTAAGTGTCAACGAGCGAATAAAGTATGAGGTTAAGAGAAAGGATACGTTTTCTGCGTAAACAGGAGAGCTGCTTTAAAGGTATTTACACAACAGCGTCTCACAAAACAACAGCTGTCAAGTTTGCGTTGTATCAACAAATGCAGGCCTCTGTTTCGTCTAGTATGCACAAATCGACGACGCCAGGGTGAATCGATTGGCTGATTGGACTAAACTGGATAGACATATACATACCCGATCTCTAATCTTCAAAAAATTACGATATGGCCAGAGAAGCTATATTATCCATGGTCGCAATTTCTGGTGAGGTTATGAACATTCTTAAGACTTATATAATGCATTGAATGCACCGCACAAAGGCACATTCAAGAGTGAAGAATTCAGAGGCAATATTTTGTATAATATTACAAAACAGCATCCACGCCTCAGGAGGCTGAATGTGACTAGAAACCCGCTTTATATTCATAAAAAAAGGCGCAACTGTCCGATATGTGATCAGAAAAAGTTTCCAAGCCAGATGTTCTTGTGATCTTCCTGTGAGAGTGCTAAAAATTATACCTCTAAGAAAGATCTGTATATACACATAAGCTCAGTATACACGTAGTTGCGGTGCTTAGAACAAAGCTCTAACGCACGAATTCCGCAGCGAAAACGCTGTCCGCAAGACACGAATGAGCCAGAGAACGGAAGCTAGTCTTCGGGACGGCCACTTCCGCGAACTTTGGGTAGTGGGAATGTCGCAGAGCGCGGTTAAAAATTGTCCTTTTTTTCTTCGACTCACTGATTTACTGGTGCACTGTTGCAACATCCCTTTGCACTCAAGTTTTTCTGAAGTACAGCGTTGAGTGCGTCGCTATGTATTGCAGAAATATGAACGTTTCGTGATATCTCTGAATCGCGTTCCTTTTCTAAATGCGGCTCAGTGAACTTTTCGTTCACTGCAACCCATTATAAAGGCCAGAAGTGGCGAAAGGGGCTTCACCCGAAATTTCTCCTCACCGTTTGTCATTAGGGGGTTAGTTTTGGGCTGATAGTCCATGGTAGTTCCTCTTAGGGCTTATGGGTGTTTGTGGGAGCCCAAGAGTTGCTGGTTAATACACCACCCGTGCGTATGGTGAAAATCCGCGATGAGCTCTTGTCCTCAGGTTGCGGCCCGTGAATACCTGCAAAGAATGGAAATAAAATATTCTCAAAATGCAATTTTTGCGAAGTACATTTGGCGCGAAATGTTTACACTACACACGAAAGGTTGAAAAACATTTTCTTGCGTTGCCTGAGAGGCAGCTTGAAAGATAGCTGATCGCGTTCCGCCGTTTATGTCTGAGAAAGCGGTTTCGTTTCATAGTTACACGCCATAGTTGAGGTAAAATAATTTTTTCAGGTCTGGGGAATCCATAAATTTGTGACACCTGGAGTACTTAGTCACAATAAAACACAACTCCGTTTTTACGTTAGCAACTTTCTCTACTTAAAACTCAAACAATGGTCCATCGCAACCGTTGGAAATGCTTTAAAGAGAGCACGCCATTGTTCAAAAGGAAAGCCCACCGATGTAGGCAAAATATAAACGCTCTTTCAATAACTGCAAGTGGCACCGCTTTGCAGGGGCACTCTTGCAAGGGCACTCTTGCCAAGAGCGCACTAGCCCATGAACGTGTCCAAAGCTGTAAACGCCATCAGCCTCTCACAAATAGCCTCCACATTCTCCAGTTCTGCACAGTTGCGTTGGTGGTGAATTGCGTCAATGACTATTTTCAGAAAATTGAAAATAGCCTTATCACTGATAGACCAGCAGTGGGAAGAAAGAAATAGTCAAGCACTTGCATAGCGAATTACAACATGCTAACCAAGAACTGATTACGTTTGAGGTTACCATTGCTGCCGTTCTCTTTGAGAACGGTAAAAAGTTTTAGCATTAATTTAGAGCCAGGTTTTTTCCTTTCAGATTTCTTACAGTGGCCGTTTTCAGAAAGATCTACTCAAGGCATGTAAGGCACTGCCCACTCCAAGGCACATTTGCAAGGCACTCCTTAAACATCTAATAAAAAATAATTTATTTTTGTATATATTTAGCTATGACGGTTTTCTCGGGACAACAGTATTTCCGTGATGGATTAAGGATGTGAGACTGGGGGATGAACATAGGTACCAGGAGATTATAATAGCTGGATCTCCTTGACGGTAGACTTCATAAAACTACAGTCGTCGTTTCGGAGCTTCTCCAGTCAGGTCAGTTGCTTTCCCTTGATTTCAAAATGGGATGTAATATTTCACTTCTATTGCAACAACTGCCACGTTTTTTTCCGCATTTTTTTATATACGATCCATTTCTGCTGAACGGTGCACAACACTTTCAATGTAATATCAGACTTGGGATGTGACACGAAACGTGTCCTCTTTCACTGCAAGTTTAAGTTGCAGATTTTAGTGCTTAAGGACATATTGGTGATAGCATCAGGAGGAAAAGTTATCTTGCTCCCAAGCGCTTCGCCACATTCAATTCCCTATTATGCGCCCACCTAGAATATGAGCATGCAAGGCGTACACCTCGTGTGCGGTGTTTTTTTGCGAGCTAAAGAATATGGCTGATAAAATACTTCCTAAAAATATCAACCATCATTATTCTAGATACCAACGGCAAAGGAATGTAAATCTGCACTCATGAATCCCAGAAATAGGGTAGGCGCGTCAAAGGGCATGTGTGGGCGTAACCAGCTTTTAACAAATGCTGCACTCTCAAACAAAGATGGCGCTGCTGTAGGAATTATATGAAGTTGATCGCACAGTGACAATTCTGTCATGCTGCGAAACGCCCACTGCAAAGTGCAAGCACGTCGTTTGATATAAAACATCAGCGCACCTAGTGACATGAGCGCACCTAGCGAGTATCGTTGGCGGCAGAAAATAGGATGCTATCGGCGCAGCGTATGTTACACTCAATAGGCTGTTGCACCGGAAGCGTTGGGCCTGCAATCATAGAATAGTGCTGAAAGCGATGTGTCAGAAAAAGTAGGATCGAAAGAGCATAAAAAGAGCGAACTAAGAAGTACTATTTCATCGCCTTCCGCACTTTTAAAGATACGGGCACGAAATGCGTTTCCCAGAATAAAGCGTGCGAAAGCATTTCAGCGTGTAGAAAGTTGCATGCTTGTCGTAAGAAAGATAAGCTCATACCAAGCCTATGTTTTATTTTGCAGTGCGATGGTAACCCTTGACCTGCTTAAAGAGCTATCCGGAGTGGCTTGATTTGGAAGCCGGACAGGAATCATCAGACACACCAGTTGCCGAATTTTTTGACCTCGCTGAAAAGGTTTCGGCACTCTCCTACTACCCGCCGCAGTGGATCAGTGGTTATAGCGCTCGGCTGCTGATCCGGAGTTCCCGGCTTTGAACCCGACCGTGACCGCTGTGTTTTTATGGCAGAAAAACGCTAAGGCACCCGTGTGCTGTGCGATGTCAGTGCACATTAAAGATACCCAGGTGGTCGAGATTATTCCGGAGCCCTCCACTACGACATCTCTTTCTTCTTTCACTCCCTGCTTTTTCTCTTCCTTTATGGCGCGGTTCAGGTGTCCAATGATATATGAGACAGATACTTCGCCATTTCCTTTCCCCAAAAATTAATTAATATTATTATCACGCTCCTACTCTCGACGCCTAAGAATATATGCAGGCGTGGGCGTCTCTAGGAAGCCCGGCGTTGACAGAGTGGGCATCTATGTGTACGTGTATTTTGTTTTCATCGCCGACGTGCTCTTCTACATCTGACAGTTTCGTGTGAGCTGTTCGTCGCCTGTTACATTTTCCTTCTGCTAAAAAAGGCCCCCTCTTTGATATCCTTGACGCCTCATATCTCCGATATTTGAGGCGGATCGGCTTGGCAGCCATTGAATACCTGGCAAGGTGTCTCATCAAAAACGAGCAGGCCTGTTCCTGATGCTTATGAAATCCGATAAGTTCGCTTCGATAAGAAATTAGCATATCGAATTATCGGATAGGAAAACACGTCTTAAGACATCATGATGTTACTGAAGCGGAGAAAAGTGTGTTGATGCGCGGGGAAATTTTTGGCATCTGGATAGCCTGGAGTATACGGACTCTTGATTCTACGGCTGCGAAGCCTAAGATATATGGGTTCATTTCCCATGACATGAACCAAGGTTTCTTTATAAGTTCCTGAACGTCGTACGTATTGTTTTTCAATTTCGGGGAATTATTTACTAGCTTAGAATAATTATGCACGCATTGTATCCATTATTTTTGCTCCACGCGTTTTAGTGAAGTTCAAGGGGATTAGTTGGGTATACTGAGTTTAATGGCGCAAATGCAACTAAGGCCCTAATACCCAAATACAAGTGATACTTTTTTTTTTGAAGCGATGTTTATTGCCTCAGGGCATAAAAACTATGAAGTGTGAGATGAGTAAGTTGGTTAAATGAATGAAAAAGGTGGCTGATTTCATGCAATCAAGAAGTGAACAATACAAGTGCGACTTCTGTCAAAGGTGAAGCTTTTTATATTTATAGTTTGCTTAAAACATGGCTTTCTCGAGATACTGAAAAATATATGACAAACAAGTCCTTGATCACCGAAAAAGGAACTTGGGATGTTTACTGGAGGTCTAGACGGGATTCGGTCAGTATTTATTTTTTGCTGCAGTTAGATGAGCCTTCAAAAATATGAAGAAAAAAAGCTAAGTCACTGGACTGTATTCCAGGACCGTCATAGCACTGTCAACCGTACCTTGAAAGTGCACGCGCTGCGCGAAAATGAGCAGCGGATACCATAAGCATAGCCATCAATCTGTTTCAGCAACTTCTTCACGAGCAAAGACAACGTGTGCCGTCGCTTCGGATTAGTGATAAGTAGGAGACCTAAAATTTTGAATCCAGGAAATGCAAGTTTCTGGAGGAAATGCAGCCGCTTTTTGTCGATGTTGTATTTCCTGTTATTGTGTCCTTCACTCCGTTCAAATTAATGGCATGAACCGATCATCCATACAGCAAGAAATACTGCGAGGCAGTCTGAAGAGGGCTGAAATTAGATTTTATGCGGTCATCACATATAAAAGAAAGAAGAAGCTAAATGGGGAGGTGAAGTTGTTCAATGCAGGCTTAATAATTCTTTTTATGTACACCACTGCGCAAATCTTCGAATTCGGTAGCGGACCTTCACATCGGCGTAATTAGCCCAGCTGCTCGGTTAGGTTAAAAAGCCAGTTGTCCTGGCTACAGTACTGCAACGCAGACAACATAGGACTTCCTCCATATTTTGCAAGCTTTTCTTTAAATTATCGGGAAAAGAACACAGATAGAGTCTGTTGCCGTGAAAATAATCTAAATCAACTGATCCGCAACCACTTCCACTATATCAGTAAGCGCAGTCGGGTTTAAACAAAAATAGTTGAACTTTTCTACAACGAGGTTGACGGGGCCCGGCGATTAATTCGTTAAACCCGTTGCTTCGTTATAGTTCAGGTAAGCCGAGCTTCTAAGGTGAATCCTAATTCCTTCTTTATTTGCGCTATTTCGTTTTAAGCCTTTTCGTTATGACAAGGTACGAGTCTAGTGCTATAATCGCAGATGTTTTGCCTTATGACACCATTGGGCGGGTTTAAAATTATCTTGGATTGCGCAAGTGGAAGGAAAACTATATCTAGATAAGGCGTATCTCTTTTCTTATAAATTTGGTCCGAGCTACAAGTAGATAATCCCCATTTTAAACTCGGTTCCTACCTTTTCCAAAATTTATTCGCACAATTCATGCGTAATCTGGCACGGTGTTGCTGGATCATTTGGTTTTGGATCTGCAGATATTTACACCCCACCACGCGCTTATGTAGCATTAACAAAACCGAAAGGCACTTCTGCTTTTAGTTTGTTCCAGTATATTATAAAAAGAAAAACGTATATGAAAACTCGTTACTCGTCAAAAAAGCCAAGGGCTCCTCTACTAATGGTTTTGTCCAGTACACCAGGCCACTTCTTTAACAGTACCACGCGAGCAGCGACCAAACTGCTTGTCAGTGCCTTATCACGGCGCGGAACGGCGAAGTCAGCGAGAATAACCGCGTGCGCACAAATTTGCCTGCGCAACGATTGTTGTCTGTGGGCCAACTTGTGCGCACGCGGTTATTCTCGCTGTCTTCGCCGTTCCGCGCCGTGATAAGGCACTGACAAGCAGTTTGGTCGCTGCTCGCGTGGTACTGTTAAAGAATTGGCCGGGTGTACATTATAGATGCAAAGAAGGTCTGTATAGCGTGCAATTTGCTCCTGTCCAGCCTCAGCCACAAGGGAACAGCACGCGCTTTTATCGAAAAAAAGAGAAGTTTGTCCTTTCATGTGGTTCACTGAACACCGGTGTCAGTTATTGTAACACAAAAAGCTGTGTTACTTTCATATCTTCCAGCAATGTTGTTTTTGCGTGCTCATTGATCGCATAGGTTCAAGTCCCTGGTGCACTGAAAAACTGTATGCGTTCTCCTCGATCCTTTTCTGTAACGACTTGATATGCGTCAAGATTTAATTTTGGTCGCACACTTTTTGTAAAGGTGAAATGATGCAGACAGGAAATTGCTTATGGCACCTACTTGCGAATTGCGCATTTCAAAACGTTATGAACAGTAAGCTTTTACTCGCTTCGGCCTTGGTAAACGGCGGCTTTAGACTTTCTAATAGTAGCGTGTGCACGCGAATAAGCGTTAAGACATTATTTCTCACTAGCCGCTGTAGGTTTAGGGAAAGCAATCCTAGGTATCTACTTGTATCCATTGCGTTCGCGGTAGAATACTTGAAACACGATTCATAAAATAAAAAGATGCCGCATGTTTCGGGACGCTTCCTCCGTTTTGTGCAGCCTCTCGCAGTCGGAGCTGTTGCGAGGAAATCGTAACTGTGGATGCAATTTCTTCGTACACCTGTGCGCAGCAACGCGTACCTACTGAACCGCAACAAAACCGCAAACGACGCCAAGCAGGTGAGCTGTGAAGAGCTGCGGTACTCACACGTGGTCTCCTTGGAATTACGTCCTTGGGGTCCTGGTCCTGCCTGGTCCTTCAAAGTGAAATGAGTGCTTCAAGAAGCGTAAAGGCTGCACGAGTGCAAAACGACTATGGAGCGGCTGGGCACTCCGGTCAATGCGTACCGTTCAAATGCCCCACCCACATTACAAATGATCGCTTCATATCGCCACTCCCATGCTGTTTTGCATTTCATGTACCGCCACCTGGTGCGATCCACGCGAACCGAAAGGTGGCGGTTCATGTATCCCAACCTTGCTAATTGACAAGTAAATATCTGGACAGGAGAAGGGGGCAAACCAGCAATTATCGGTTAAGAAAAAGATTAGAGCAACAGAGAGAGCTCTGTGGAAAGCAGGGACGCTGAAGAAATCAGCACTGGGAACATACAGGATTTTTAAGTAGGAAATTGCCAAATAAAATTTCTATGATACGGTTTATGGGTGTTTAACGTCCCAAAGCGACTCAGGCTAGGCTATGAGAGACGCCGTAGTGGAGAGCTCCGGAAATTTCTACCACCTGGGGTTCTTTAACGTGCACTGACATCGCACAGTACACGGGCCTCTAGATTTTCGCGCCCATCGAAATTCGACCACCGCGGACGAGATCGAACCCGCGTCTTTTGCGCCAGCAGCTGAGCGCCGTAAGCACTCTGCCACCGCGTCGGCCAAAATATCTTTTGCGGGTTAAGACATATAGTGTCAGGTACCACGAGATGATAGACACGTTGTGCGTTGCGTGCGGAGAGGAGGAGGAAACGGCTGAACACTTGATATTTTTCTGGAAAGGGCTTCACCCTACAGTGGAAAGCAGCGGGGCTGATTTATCCAAGGGTTGGGGGTTTAAGGACAGTGAAGTGAAAGTATATTTAAAGCGGGTAGAAATAACCAAGCGAAGGTTACCTGATTGGTGGCTAAAATCAAGAGAAGATTAACATTTCATAAGTCATGGCTAGGTCGCTTCAGCCACCGCCCGATTGAACTGGTTCAGCCGTATCCATTCATCGATACATCCTTGATCTCGCTATTTTCAAAATTGATGAAAGTGCCCATTTTTGAAAATCCAGCACCCAGATTTGATCAAAGCTGTCTCGTATCTGTACCAAAGTTAGATTTTATGCTCGGATGTGCAGTCCATCGAAAACAGTTGCCAGCGACAATAGCCTTGAAAATGCTAGAGAAGAGCAACTGGTAGTAGGGGAGCCAAAGAGCCATTCTATAAGTTTGTCGAACAAAAAAATCTGTTGCCTTGCACCGTTTACAAAGAAAGAAACATTAGGAAAACATGTTTTTGTAAGCTGAAGTTAAGAGGGTTATTGAAATTTATATTTCGATTTTTGTAACTTTATAGAAAATCAATTTTTGGGCTCCTAATAATAACTCTGTTGCTGCCGTCAGTTTGCAGATCTTCTTTTATAGCTGCGGTGCTCCTAAGCTATATCATTTGCGTGGCTCGGAACATGTGCAGAATGTCTTCCCTGTTGATAACATGCACTGCTTGGGATGTTTTCATTCACCACACGCATTTCTTGAACGCAGAGATGATCACAATACTGAATAAAAGGGATCGCCTTCAACACCGATAGCCGATCCCTTCAGGAACTGCATCTCCGAAGCAGGTATTAGACAGAGAACCAAATTTGACTTCTGTTTCATATAGTCGATGCAAGATTATGGATTTTATTATACATCATTGCACTCATCAGTATGCCTATGTCTGAAAATTTCATTAACTGAGTTAGACATCTTTTCTTGGTGAACGTGACTACATGGTATTAAACTTCAAGCTGCTTTTCGTTTATTACTGCAGTAATCATGGGGCTGCCTCTGCTCTTGTCCTGTAATAAATGGTACATGGTCTATGCGCTTTGGAAAGCGACTTTTTGCTAAATCACACTGAATAACACACATTCGAAGCCACACTTCCTCCTTTGGAACCTCGAAGAAAACCAACAAAAACAAACGCAGGCGCTAGTTATTTTTGCACTCCAGAAGTCTTGATAATGACTGTGTTACTATATTACCTTTTTTTAACGGTATCAAGCAAGAGCATGTGCTGACACCACCGTTCCGCAAGAACCCCGCAGTCTACCCGTGTTATAAGCGAAGCAGATAAAAACATCCTGCCTATAGGAGCAGGCGACCATTTTGATGTGTTGCATTTCATGCCGGTGCATTTTCATAAAGAATTAGAGCGTCTCATTTGATCGAAGCATCTGGCGGTTTATTAAGTAAACTGAAGTTACCCTACGACCTCTGGGGAACGGTTTCTTGAAACGCTTGCTTCTCCAAACGAAAGGCATGCGTGGACTATGGCATTTTACGTTCCGCCGAACATAGCCGCGTACAAAGTGAACAACAAATGTTCTTCAAGATCATAAACTTTAGGGCGGAAGTCTGATTACGGTTGGCAACTGGCGCAACGCGAAATCGCGGTGATAAGGTGTTGTTTCTACCGCAATAATGAGCCCGTGTTCTCGTCCCTTCTGTCAACGAGTGTGCTGAAGGGCAATCCATGCCTCGCCTATATACCTAACAACAAACGCATGCAAAAGGAATAAAGACTGGTTAACAGCCTTCGCATCATCTCCTATTAGTTGGATTCCACACCTTTTTTTCATTGGGCTACCGCTTGAGTGAGCGCAGCCGGGCGAAAATGTTGATCACAGCCGCCTCAAAATGTGGACACAGTGTGCTTTGAGGAGTTTGTATCCTCAAAGTACAGCATACACTCGGGAGGTGCTTTATACAAGTATACTCCGACTCTCATTTTTGGCAAGCGATACATAAAGCGATGAACAGAATTAACCAAAATATATTATCGAAGCTTCGGAAGCTTCGGCACTGTCTATGCGCGGTTGTGTGTCTGTTCTGCTGCGTATTTAATATACCAAGCGCCATCAATAAGTTCGCCGCCGTCTCGCCGATGTCGGCTTGTCGCTGTAACTTGGCCATGCTGGTGTTCCGCGGTAAAGGGTTCCCAGTTATCGCCAGTCCGCTTAACATTTCCGGCAACCTTTTTCGGGAAAGGGTGTGTCTGATTTGCTGCTGTTGAACGTGTGTGAGCATTAGCCTCCGCATTACCCTCCAATATTGGCGTATCGTGGTGATAAGGGAAAGAATTGATTAAAAATTGTTGGATCATCAGTTCGCGTTAAATGGATTATGCAGTACTACGTTAGGACCAACAAACTGCTGCGGTGAATTTCTCGGCAGGCCTATAGCGGCGAAACTGCAGTATCTACTTACCCTTAACTCACCAGCGGGTGCTTAGACACGAACGGTTTGTCCCGTCGCCGGCGTTCTTCTCTCAGCTGAAGCGCTGTTGAATCCTTTCCGACAAGCTATTATTTCCATTTTCATATTTCCATCAATGAGGCCTAAACATTAGAGTAGGTAATTCAAATACCTCTTTTTTGTTAATTACACTCTTCTGTAGGCAGTAGACATATACACTTAAAATCAACGAGTAAGAGCAACAAGAACAAATACAGAAGACGACAGTGTAAACGCAGAGAATAAAAAGAGATCAGTGTTTTATCATAACCTTTTGTGGCTCTCTGATTATGAACATGTTGAAAATTACTGGGAGTCCGCAACAGTTGATTAATACACTTTATCTTCCGGCTTAAATAGTATCTTCATGCAAATCATAAGGCACGTGCATTCCTCAGCAGCGGCTACAGCAGCAGAACCGCGATCGAATTCCAGATTCCATCAAAGATTCATAGAGGTTGCTAACATTTTTTTGGAATGGAAAAGTAATATACAAATTGTTGAATTGTAAATGCGAAGCACTGCTGTATTTCCATTATCTCAGAAGAACCAGCACAGAAAGGACAACGTACAAGAAATAAGGAGGGCGACACGGACAGAAATGCTGAACTTTGAACTTTATTTCGCAAAAATATTTCAACGTATTTATGCAGTATCCTGTCAGAGGCAATGACGCACAAGCAGAGCAAAACAATGTATTGATAGGACAATGACACAGGATCTAAATAAATGAAGTGGCAACAAGCAAGCAATAACCAACACAGCTGCTTAGTATAAAATATCAAGGAAAGAAAAGAAATAAATGAATAAAAGGAATGTGAAGATGAATCGCCAACAAGGAACACGCCATAAACAAGCGGAAATAAAAACACGGTCTTGTGAGCAAAAACCGATAAGAAGAAAAACAGGCATAAAAATATAACGAGTTAAAAGACTAAAAAGCTACACGGCAAAAAGAAAAAACCAACATATACGAACAGATCATCTATAAGTTGTGCTCAAAGGTGATGAAAGTTCTAAAAAACAGTACGCATGGTGGGAGGGTTGCCAAGCTAATGCTTCGAATTTCCTGTCAGATAATACATTTTCGAAAGAAAGTGAAAAGTTCACCACTTCTGTCCGTGTCGTCCTCCTTGTTTCTTGTCCGTTGTGCTTTTTGCGCTATTTCTCCTGAGATCATCGCTTAACAACAAGCCAAACAAGAAGCTTTTGCTGTAATTCTGTGTACCTCAGGTCGAAAATGCTGCGGCATTTAGTGCCACACGTAAAGTGGAAGCAACAAATTTGCCTATTAGCTTCGGCATTTAAAAGGTCGTCTATAAAGGAATGGTTTGAGGAACCCTGGCGGCGTTCTTGGCTGGGATGAACTTCCCCCTTTGCCAGAAGTTGCACTCTGAAGCAGTGAAAGACCATACGCTAAACGACTATGGTATTCACAGTCTCCACTTTATTGGTAGCAACTTTGGCCACAGCGCGCACGCTGGCTGTTGTGCAAAAAATTCTGTGTCAGCTGCTAAAATATCATGCATTAATCAAACGTCAATGGCTCGAAACTACAGAGCTCTTGCGTCAAACACCTCGTGGTAAGAATTTTGTACAAAAATGCCGGGTGTGAAATGCGCACATAACCTAATACATCTCGCGTATCCGCAGTGAATGCACAATTATTTCTATGTGGGGGGGGGGGGGGGGGGGGTTGGACCATATGCAACTGTTCAGTGTCATCATCACACGCGCGTATTTATGAGGAATTCAGTATGAGTGTCCGATTAAGTGCAGTTTTAGGCTCTCATTGCTGGAACAAAGAAAAGAACATAGAGTACAATGAAAGTCTTCAGCATCTTTATTCGTAAGCATATGACAGTTTAAAGTCCCTTCCTGAGTCGCCGATTAAGAACACAGTGCACATTTGTAGGGCTTTTCGCCTCTGTGCGTGCGCCTGTGCTGGGATAGGACGCTACTTGAAGCCGCTGCATAAATGCACTTGTTGCACTTGTAGGGTTTTTCGCCTGTGTGCGTACGCTTTGCAGAACTAGCTGCCAAGATGAAACAGTTGTATAACGGCACTCGTCGCACTTGTATGGTTTTTCCCCAGTGTGGAAGGACATATGCCTGTTAAGGCTGGAGGACGTAGGAAATGACCTTGAGCGCAGGAAGCATTTAAATTTCTCTCCTGGGTCGTGGGATTTGATGTGTCTCATAACATCGGAATATTTCGTAGAAGTGTACGGCCAGTCGGGGAACTACAACGGCTCTCTTGTTATGTCAGGGATCTGACACCGAACAGAAGTTTCTTCATTCATAGCCGGCGAAGGCCCCTGGACATCCCAGTTTCTATGGATTACACATCCGAGCCTTGAGCTCGAGGGCCATTGTTGAACAGAATTTACGGGAAGGTACTCGGGACTGGATGCAGCCTCTGGAATCAAAGTAGATAACAAGATTACTTTAGTGCACTTCTGAAATTTTTGTTCCTAAGGTTTCGCAACGCTTTCGTGCAATTATTTAAGAATGCCATACCATTTAGCTCATTGACTACTCTGGCAATGGGGCTTATTAACGCGCACAGATATCAAGCAGTCCAAGCTCCTCCTGCATTCAGTCGCCATGGTAATGCAACAGGCGCCGAAGTGATCGAAGCCACCGCCGAGCACTACAGCTACGTAGCCGAGCACCACAACCATAGCGGCGCACTTATAAGAAAGGCAGTTGCAGTTGATTGTATTTAAACACCTCACAATTCATATATCAACCTTCCAAATCAGGGTTGTTCATCAACGGATCAATATGTATACGTGCTCCGCAAGAAACTATGGGACGTCCCAAAATTCGCATGAAATGGGACAAATATTCGAGCATATAAATGAAGAAAAAATAGCCAAGACCTTCAAGGAAACAAATCTGCACACTGTCAATATAAATAAACACAAGAAATTACAGAGTAGGGGCAAATATAAAAACTGCAAATCATCATCAGTTACGCAAGGCAAAATTAATAAAGAACCCTACGCAAGGAATATAAGTGATTTATCTGATTTTTAATTATGAATCCATTTCATTCGTGTAAACCAGTGAACGGCCGGCTGCAAACTGCGAAAGGGAATACACCCGAACTCCTCCTCACAGTTTGTCACATGGTTGTTGAGTTCCGGCCGAAGGTCCATGGCATTTCCTGTTAGGGATGGTGAAGGTGGCTATTACGGTCTAATTGCGGCTGGTTAAATACAGTCCCCTAGGTAGGGTGAAAATCCGCGATCAGCTCTTGTCTTCAGGCTTACATCCTGTGTACACCTGCGAATAACGAAAATGGTAATTTTTGAAAAGTAGAATTTTTGCGAAGTGTGCATTGCGCGTAATGTTTACGTGGAGCACGAGTGCCTGAAAAACATTTTCTCGTGTTGGCTGCGAGAATGCCTGATGAGCACCTGGTCGTGTTGCCGCGCTTATGTCTGAGCTAGCGGTTACCATTCCCGTCTAAATGGAATTGTTGAGATAAAATAATCATTTCCGGGACTGGAGTTTTCTGCCATTTGAAGTCACATGAATACACCACTCCCTTTTCACCTGACTACCTTTATCTTTTCTTGACGCATAATCTTGATTCCTTCGCAACCTTAAGAGAAGCAGCTGCCGTGGTAATTCTCTGTGGGGAGGCTTTAAAGAGAGTGCGCCTTTGTCCAAGCGGAAAGTCCACCGTTGTAAGGGACAAAGAAACGCTACTTCAAGAACTGGGAGTCACGCCTTTTTGAAAGAATCCAAGGAGCATTATTGCCAAGAGCGCGCTAGTCTGTTAACGTATCCAAAACAAGTAAACACCATCAGTCTCTCACATGTCGCCTCTGCATTCTCCAGTTCAACACAGTTGTGCTGGTGGTGTATCGAATCAAAAACTATTTTCAGAGAACGGAAAAGAGCCTTAAGCCTTATCACAGATATAGGAGTGGGAAGAAAGAAATAGGTGCTTGCATAGCGAATTACAACCTGCTCTGCTGTAAATGGTTCTGGTCTTTCCGGGAGCCGTTACCCGGTTGTAGGCCGATGTTTTTCCTGTTGATTGTAGTAGCACATGACGGCTGTGCGTACATGTGCGGTAGCTGTGGACCCCATAACTCTAGCATGGGCGGCAACCTTTACCGCTTCGGTACCAACACAAAGACATGGAGCTCGACTGAGGTGTGTATTGATCAGCCCATGTTTCTCTGTTACTCTGCCTGCGTGGTAGGACACCATGTGTATGGTCTTTGAGAAAAGTTTAGAGCCCGCTGTTTTGCTTCTAAGCCTTGCACTGGGGGGACAGCTGTATCATTCGTGGAAATCCTACCCATTGGAGGAGGCAGGACCGGAAATCTCCTTATCTTCAGGAAATTTGGATTGCTCGACATCACATTACGAACCGCACAGTGTGCTTCAGAAGTAAAGCGCCTGGGCTCCGAAATTTTATCACAGGTTGTACATTATTATTCGCCAACCGTAGGTTCACTTTCTTGACCTGGATGCTTACAAGTCATCCACTTTAAAACAGTGTAGAAGGTGCAATATGTTATCCTGGTGGCTCAGCCTGTGCCATCGTTAGCCGGATTACCTGTGGCGCAGCGCGGCCTGGAACAACTGTGTGTTTTACCTGGACACAGTTAACTCGACCTTGGTGCTCCCGGAGTTACGCCTCGGCCATACCCTCATCGTGCGTAAGCAAGACATGTGTACATATTCTGTGGTTACACCACGCAGCTACGTATCGTCCTTGCTGAGGTGCACATAAAGTACCATCCAGAGAGGTCACGATGAACACAAGTGAAGCCAAAGCATTCGGACCCATGTGCCAGAGTGCTCCATGCGTGGTGCGTGACTGGGCGTTTGCTTTTCGCGGCCACACTGAAATTAGTGCTGGCCCTGTCTGGATCGCGGCATCGTTGGGCTTCGGCAAAAAAAAAAAAACAAAGAAGGAAAGCCGAGACAAGGGGAGAGAGAGAAATGGCAAAAAGAAGCCTCTTAAAGTTAGAAACTAATATGTTTTAGTGCTGACAGTTACTGGGTCGCTGGCACTCGGGGTAGTCCGCTGAGTTTCATTATGAAACGCTTGATTACGTCAGCGCGATGCTTTATCACGCCGGATGATCCACTACTGAGCTGGTATCTGTACCGCACTAGTTGCAGGACAGATCCCGGAAAAGACGGTTTACAGAAACTAGAACCGAGAGATATTGCAGGCTTACTGAACACCCAGTGAAAATATTAACCCTTTTTTTTGGACTGTCCAGCTTTGAGCAGAATTAGTCGACCGTTCTATAGCCAGCGCTATCCATGTAGCGGTAACCCTCATGCCAGCCATTAAAGAACAACATCCTATCAGAAGTTAAATAAATAACGTAAAGTTTCACCGGGAACAAAAACAAAGCTTCTTGAAGATACTCGGACGCATCTGTTCCCGCCGAAATATGAACTGCTCGTTCCATCGTAGGCTGCGCAGTACACGAAGAAACGACATTGCGGGTGCTATCTTTCAGAGCCTGCTGAGTTGAAATTGCTGCGCCAGCAAAATTACACGTGGGGCAGAATAACAAGTGTTGAACTTAAGTTTAAAAAATGAATACAGGACCAGAATACACACATCGAGTATATGCCCAGGGACTTCGCTCTTCAACTCAACGACAAAAGTCACCGTTGACCGCCTCTTCACAGTGCGAGAAATTGACTCACAATCATAACCTCCTCCCCTCCCTTCTTCCTCCTCCTCTTCAACGCCTTTTGCATCAGAGCTTTCGTTCATTTGGCCTCCTCTTTACTTAAAGACGCTAGCTACTGCACTCAGTCACGCCTAATGAAGGAGCCGAGTCATCTTCGAAACGTTGGGTTAAAATTAATGTCTTGGTTAGAGATGGGCAGATTAGTATAAGTCTTCAAATCCAACCAGACAGGCAAATCGGTCGATATGCTTAGATTTTTGTCGCTTATGATCCGTATTTATTCAAACGTTGTGTGCGTTTGAGGCAAGCGCGTCTATACAGCAGGCGCTGAGAAAATTTATATTCCAAGAAGCATATATGCCCATCGCAGTGCCCATCAGGATCAAGGATATCAATAGCACTTCCTGAAAGCCGACAAGAAGCTTCAGTACACTTTGAGTTGCTGTCCTTTAATGTCGTTTCCTATTTATGTACAGGATAAATATAACACCATAGGCGGTCCAGATTAGCAATCGTTTTCATTCAATAAAACTACTGCAGTTTTGTGGTAGCCGTGATGTGTTTCATTCTCCGCTTTGCAGCAGGTGTGTTGAGGGATGGATAGTTTGTCCCACAAAAATCATTGACCACGACTGGCAGCTTGTTTGATGAATTTGTTTCCTAGCCGGTTACCGTTGCGTTGCTCCAGACCAAACTGTATTGCAAATTCCTAAAACTGAACCTTTCTGAACTACTTTTACATTAATCGTATTCTTCCAACTTTTCACAAACTTCGCATTAAAAATGTATCTTCTTTAGGGCTCAATCTCTTCTCTGGCGTTTTTAACGGAGAATTTTGTTGTTTATCCGTCTCGCTTGTATTGAAACTCGTACCGGACTGGTTGCAATGTACAACACCTGAAATTGGCAGGAAGTGGAAAACCAATTTTACAATACTTGATCGAGAAATTGCACTCCGGCAGCCCCTCTGCCTTGACCGATCAGCCAGACAAGCAATGGTTGCAATCTTCGAATAGTTTCTGAATTTAAATTCCATCTTTTCTTAGAAGCCGCACATGTTAATAATGTGGGAAGACGGAGAGCCGCATAGACTGGTACGGCGAAAAAAGAAAAAAAAATCTCCTTATGCAGTCATCCTCCTCTTTTTCTTGCTTTCAAGCCAAATCACATTGATTTTGCGGTGCAGAGCGAGAACTAATCTCTTAGCTAATCTTAAGCAATGTTTGCATTTTAAAGATAACGCTGGCATTTTGATGGCGAATGAAAATATGAATAGCCGCAAGAAATGAATATCTGCTCGCCTTTGAATCCGCTCACTGCGTGCAAGCAGTGCCACAATGAATGCCTGGAGTAGCATGTCAGGCCAACAACCAGGCAGACCTCTTCTGTTTCGTTAATGTCTCTCCTCCTTCGCCTCCTTCTCCTCCTCCACAAAGAATGCTTAGAGAAATACTAAGGATCCCTGCTGTGAACAACAAAGTTTTAGACACAGTCTTAACCCGTGTGGTAGCTCGGCAAGTTCATAGATGCCGCGAAAAGCACACATTCAAGGCCACTATTGCCACCTGTTGGCGGCTCATGGAAGCTGGTTTTGCCAGTGGTTCACTGGTTGCTCACACCACACCCAATAAAATTTGAAGGTGGCCCACGGGTGGGCTATGATGCACACGGACTAAATGGCTGCAGGGTAGGTTATATATGCGCATCGGGTGAACGTTTAAGGAAAAACGCCTATGACAGCTGTCATCTAGATGCGATATGACAGATTCAGAAACGTGACAAAAAGCACATCCAGGTTCAGCTGAGGAGTGGTGCACAAAAGAACCGGGCGTCAGAAACCCCGCGTCAAATGACCCACGCGGAATGACTCGTTGCGCTTGCCGCGTTCTGAAAAACTGAATTCAGAAAGGAAAACGCTTGGTAAAAAGATTGAATACCTTGTTTCGTAATCGACACTTATTTCCTAGTTTAACTCAGGAATAAGAAAACGTTTATATATTTGCACCCCAACAAAGATTCTTCAGTGACATTTTTGGAAAAGATGACGGATACGCTGCATGCAATACAATCAACGAAAAGCATTCCATCATACTGAGTCATGAATGCAGGGTGGGCAACTGCTTTTCCCAAGATCGGGTTGGAGTGCACGGACGCAACGTTTATTACGCGCGCTCTCGCCAGACTGTCGCGCAGCTTCGCATGCATATTACCGAACTGCGAGTATCGTCTCTCACAAGAAACTAATCACTTGAAATCCGGCGTTGGTGACATGTTCCTGCCGTGTGCATTTCGTGTCTACGAAGACATTCCGAACATTCTTGCCACTGTTGGCTACTTTTCGACAAGTCTGCGAATTATTGGACAAGGTACACTGCTGCGTAAGAAATTAACAACATGCTTCTTCTGTGGTTTGGTGTACGTTATAGCCGCCCGCTTTTAAACGAAAATGCTCCCGTGTGCTGTGCGATGTCAGTGCACGGTAATGATCCCCAGGAGGTCGAAATTTTACTGTTGACCACCATTACGGTACATCCTTCTCTCCTCTGTTCTTTCACTCCCACCTTCCTTTACGGAGAGGTACGGGTGTCTACCGAGATGTTTGAGACAGCTACTGCGCCATTTTCTTTCGTCAAGAACTAATATTATCATTTTTTCCTGCCGTTTTAAAACCAAAGAGTAAAACACAGCATTCACCCGATTTTATTATATTCGAAAAGAAGTGCCTCGGCATAGATACGTAAGGTTGAAGGCGGCAGTCTGGTGCGAGCGTATTCGCTCAACCCATTGCGAGGGCAGTTTTAGCGAAGGCACGAAGCAAAGAAATGCTTCGTACTTTAGACCTATACTTTGCGCGCGTGCGAAACATAAGGACGGCATCAAAAACGCACACAGGTTCGGGCTAGTAGATTCCTGCGCTGTTGTGCCTAGTGACCTGTGATTACGCATTTTCTTGTGTTCGATTTTTTTGTTCCCTCCTTCCCTGGAAATCGTAGTGTTCAAAATTCTTGTTTATTATTGCTTTTGCTTAATAGGTATATGGGGCTCTTCCTTCAGCCTATAACAATCCAAGACCACATATTTTTAATTTTTTCCCTCAAACATTGCCTCTATTGAAGAGGAGCATCGGAATAAATTAAAAATGGCAATTCAACACATTATTGTCGTATTTGATTCGGGAAAATTCCAACACAACAGGTCGGAATGGCTCGATTTCAGGCTAGTGCGTCGCGATTTGCTCAGCTCAGGTTCAGGCCAACTTGCCCACCTTGTTGTGAAAAAAAAAATCGCAGCACTTTTCGCTCCATCACTGAATAAAACTACCTTCAGCGCTGTTAGTTGGACGTGTGTTAGCCCTGCTTGTTTGCCACTTGAATCATATATGAAAGAAACCATGAAAGACCATGCACTCTCGGTGCATATATTATTTCTTCTCTTATAATTTTTTTAATTTTATGACAATTTTTTATTGTCTTCTTGAACCAACAGAAGCCACGTCACAGAGTCTCACACATTACTCAAGTATTTGGAGCCTTTTTCGCGAAATCGACGGCCGCGCTCCACGCTTTTCGCTTCAAATGTATTGGGCGCCGAACATATATGTCTGGAAAACAACTCTTGCTTTTCCCCTTCCATTGAGATAAAACTTTGATGCTTGGGCTTTCTCTTTTTATGGTCCATTAATGGTATAGCCTTCTGAACTGCTCATAACTCATACTCCAAGAATTGCAGACCCTTTTCAATAGTCTCGCCTTCCCTCCTTTTCAAGTCCTTTATCTCCCCGCCTTTGCTTCCGGCCGCACCCTTTCTCTGTGAAGAGAGCAAGCTAGCACACAAGGGGCATAATTTTCTTTGCATGTAATATGCATTCGCTTTCCCCAACATGTTTTTCCCTCGCCCTCAGTTATGTCCATCGCTGGTCATGGGCTCTTCCTCGATTTCTCTTTATCCAGTTTTCAGCTGCAAACTTTCCTTTGGTTTAACAAAAAGATCGGGGAAAGATAATGGCCCTACAACCTCTTCTTCTCAATTATCTTCTTTCAGTCTCCTTGTCGCTTGTGGGTACAGCGACGGGTCACCATGCCACAGCCTTGAATCTAACAAAGCAAGAAGGATGATAGTTGATGCGTCATAGTGGAGACATGGGGCAAACGTTTGTCAGGAAACACATAAAAAACGGGACCAGAAGCGCATCTGTTGCCGTTTTTTCGACGGGTCTTGGCCGTGAATAGCACACTTCCTTTCGCGACTATTTCTTACGCGCGTGGAAGATGTTGTCCATGGCAAAAAGAATGCAGAGTGCTGCAGTTTTCCTCCTGTCTTGAGATATTCGGTACTGAAGAGTTGGGAAAAGGTTTTTCTATTATATCGGACTTTCCTGCCGAGAGAATACACGTTTCGTCCTTTGGTTTGCCCCTACTCTTTGTCAATGTCCAGCTCTCTCGGGCAAACATTCTGAAAATTGCACAATTGTTAGACACTGTTATGGAAATATACAAGTTAATGGTCCATTTTAATGGTCCAAGGTAATGCTCTCTTTTTAAGGGTTTCCATGGATTGCAGCGAACTGTTAAGACTGCAGTAAAAAGCCACCGGGTAACGCTTTTGACTATAGTCAAACCTTAATAGAAAAACAAAATACAAAACCGCCATCGGGAGATCTGGGCACATATTGATTGTTTCAGTGAAATCTGACATTATATGAGAAACTGCGTTCATAAACAGTTTCCCGCTCAAAAATTCTTTCGTTCAGAATTGTTGGGTATGCAAACGTAAGTGGTTCGGGACTCTGGAAGACCTTCATTGACCGAAAATAAATGTGCATTTCAGGATTGGATGTCTGCCCCTTTTAATTTGTTTTTGCAGGCAATTTTCGTAGCAATTGTCATATTATACGATGCCATTTATGATGCTCAGAGGAGTATATATAACTTTAAAAGGAAGCCCACTTGCAATGCACTACTCCAATGAGAGCCTCATTTTACAGCTCTGTGCTCCAGATTAAATCCTTCGACAAAATCTCAGCGACTGATTACGAAGAACACCTTTATTCGATACAAAACGTTCTTTTTTTTTTGCCGGCGCTTTCTTTCGGGGTATTAAATTCGGAACAACTAAATGAATGAAAATAGAGAAGCCACCTTTGCAAACAAGTAGGGCGCTTTGAAATGCTTTGATATCAATATATACGCAGTTCTTGTTATCGCTGTTTACAGGGCACGACATGAAAGGAGGCTCCTTTTTTGTAAAGATTAGAACAAAATAAGGAACAAAAGAAGCGAGCACAACTGCGTCGCACGAACGCCGGGCGGTCGCTGTTAATGTTGGCATCAACGGCGGTCGAACACTTCTAATTAGGGAAAGCGCTACTATTTTGACACATTGGCCTGACTTTCTATCCATTATCGCGCCAGCATTTCGGCGAACGAGAGGCCGACGCTCGATCGTCTATCAGACCGGCATTCAAGCGCTTGCATCCTGCTCTCGAATATCGCCAGCGATTCTTGGAATAACGGCACAATTAGCACAAGTGTCCAAATGATAGGTGTCGTGGATGTGCAATTCTACCTAGTAAAATTTTTTTAAACAAGACTGCTAAAGTATTATAAGACAATTTTATTGCACTGAGTTACAAGGGGCATGAGGCTAGCGCATGAACGATGCCTTGAACACAGAGCCATCCTGTGGTCGAAGGGAAAGAGTGGCTCAAGAACAAGGTTGCAGGAAAAATCATTCACTTTCAAGATTGTTGCCTTGATGATGATTCAGGTTGGCCAACGCAGCTTTACGAGTTGCGGTGGCACGACTAAGGCAGCCATAAACTGCTTAACGTAGCTGCCCTCCAGCAGACTTATGAGTCACATCTCTGATTGTAGTCATCATCTGGCAACAAGACCGTTGCGCTGGATTGAAACAAATTCCTCGTCCAGCTCTTGCACGGTGACCTCCCGATACGTCGAACCTACAGAGAGATCCATGATATCGTGATCATCAGCCTAAATACTGCCATCGCGGGGCATCTCCAAAACAATCAAATAGCTGGCGGACAAGTTTGTGAAACAGATTCTGTTTGAAGATGGTTGCAACAGATTTTGCAGGAAAATTGGCAATTTGCGCTTAAGGACTAGTGCCACAATACTTGAGAAAAGTAGATTGGAATTTAGTAAATGTGCCCTTTACAAAAAGTTTGTTATCTAGTTTTAATGCGTCGTACTACGAGCCGTAATAAACTGATTCATTGTGACAAAAACAAATTAACTTGGTAGTTAAAGCAAACCAATATTGATTTTGGATTTATTATCGTAATTACATATCTATAATTGCGGAGTTCATTTTTTTACATTTTTTATTTAGTAATGTTAATGCACAGGCTGTAGCATCTCCTTCACATGGGTTTCAACTTCTTCTGAGCATTTTTCTGCATGACGTGAAAAAGATGACATGCCCTCTATCCAAAACGTTGAACGCAGGGTACTGAGGGCAACTTTGTTGTGGAAAAAAATTAACAGCTTACGTTTTTCCCTTTGCATGAATGTAATATAGAGAACAAATCGCTGATTTCAACGCATGTCATATATTCCAGTTTTCTTTTTTTTATTGAGAGATAACATCGGCAAGCTGGAACAAGAAATTTCCCATTTTTTAATGCACCTGCAGGTTTACAAGTCAAAAAGGAAAAGTAGCAATGTATTCACGAATCCTTGCTGATGAGGCGTGCATTGAAAATACAAGCCGTTCTGACCTCTGTTGCGTATAATCAAAAGAATACAAACGTCTTCCCGGACGCATCAGATTAGAGATTACATGAAATTTCAACCCGCGGATTGTTGTGGCGAAGAACGTTTGGTGAATTCATCTCCCCAAGGACAAACAAAAGAGTTCTTACCAAAGATCATTACTCCGCCATGGTGGCTCAGTGGTTATGGTACTCCTGTATTGACCCGAACGACGCGGATTCGATCCTTGCCGCGGCGGTCGATTTTCTTTGGAGACGAAATTCTAGAGGCCCGTGTTCAGTGCGATGCCCGTGAACTTTAAAGAACCCCAGGTGGTCGGAATTTCCGGAGGCCTCCACTACGGCGTCCCTCATAGCCTGAGTCGCTTTGGAACGTTCAATCTGCAGAAACCAAGCCAATGATCATTACATTGCGCGCGACATAAAGCCAGACATTTCGCAATGAGAGCAGGTACACAAAGTGGTAATCGTGTTTCGCCTCTCCCTTTGCCTGCCGAAAAAAAAATCCTTCGGAGCCCAATAAAATATCGCTCCCAAAACTATTGTCATTTCTGAAAGTGTCTCGAGAAAGGCTAGTACTTACGAACAAAATCTATCATAGAAGGATAATGAACTATGTCGGAGCTCTCTTAACCAATCACGTGTGGCTTTTCGCTTGCACCCATTGCTGAAGGCACCCGATGGAGCACGTATGCTTTTTGGCGCCACCATAATAACCACAGGCAATACCCGGCAGCTCATGGGAGCTGGCTAACTTTGTCTGTTCAGTGTATTCTCTATTAGTTAGCGCCACATTGCCCCTTACGCAGCCCCCGCTATTGCCTTGCTAGAGTCAAGGCTGTTGCATGAAGACCCTCCGTGCTATACCAAGCCGACAAGCGGAGTGAGAAGAGATAAAACCACGGGGAGCAGAGAGGGGAATGTAGGGTCATTATCTTTGCAGCAGCTTTTGTTGCCCCAGAAGAAAGTCTGTAGCTGAAGAGTGGATAAATGGAAATGGAGGGGAAGGGGGTGAAATGAGCTGATTTGCGGGTAACTGTGGGCCAGGAAAAAATAGTGCTTCACGAGGAGGGGCTTGCAGCCTTCTTAGAAAAAGGGAGCGGCTCGGGATGAAAGGTGGGGAATATGGGAACTGAAAGACAGGGAAGGTGCAGCGAGTTTGGAATTCTTTGTGAAACGAGTTTGGAATTCTTTGTGAAACGAGTTTGGAATTCTTTGAGAATTCGTCATGAGCAGGTAAAGAGATGATACCAATAATAGACAAGGAACCAAGAGTCCCGCAGGACTCAATGTATTATCGCAGTGGAGGAGGAAAGCCAAGTGTTATGTGCGAACCTCAACATGTTCGGCGCCCGAAACATTTGAAGAGAACAAATTGGCGGTGGTTTAGCTCATTTAAACCTGGAGTGACGCGATAGCTACAGCTGGCCGAGTGGAACTTGGCCACGTGACCAACCACGCGATGAACCACGTGATCATCCACGGCGCCGCGCCGCCGGCAGCTGCTCCGCACCACGTGACCAACCAAGTGACAGCGTTGTGGCGCAGCCACAGGGTGACACGCCGCCTTACTGAAGGCTCGAATTGCTACCGTAATGTATTTGTCGCTACAAAACGGGGAGCATCGGCATTGTTTTCTCCAAATTGGCTCAAATACTCCTGCAATGTGAGGGAAAGTGTGATGTGGTTTTTTCTGGTTGGAAATGTCACAATAATGTTGAAATAAAGATGAGAAAGGTATAAAACGATAACATATTATGCGTCCACAATACATGCTGTTTCCGGGTTTCGTATTTATTTCGTGTGTTAAACAAGCTGGAATGATCAAAGTCCAACTATGACGTGCCGTGAGTAATTTCCCTAGCTGGTAGAGCAAATATGCTGTACCTTTTTTTTGCATAACTAGGTAGACAAGTCGGCCTGTGCCAAGAGGGTGGATTCCGTCTGTGCGTTACAAAGCTAGCTGAAAAGAAGGCACTAGTCTGATATGCATTGATTCTGACCTATTGGCTTAGAACTGTCGCGTACAGAAATAAAAAACGACTAAAACATTTTTAATTCCGTACTTACTTGGGATGCGTTTCTTCAATAAAGACATTGTTTGAAAGCGAAAAAAAATACCGGTATGCAATTATCTTAAGACGTAAGCAAGACTGAAGAAGAAAAATTAAGCAAGAGCGAAAATATACACAAAAACGATAATTTGGAACATTAAGGTTTACAGAAAAGGACGGAAACCAAAATAGTAGAACCCAAGAAAATGCGTAATCACAGGGTAGGACGTACATTAGCGAAGTAATCTCTTTGCACTTGGCCGCGTGTCTTTATGATGCCGGACCAAGATTTCGCACGAGTTTAAGGTAGAAGTCTAAAACACGAAGCCATTGCTTTGTTCATGGCCGTTGTTAAAACTGCGCACGAAGTCGGTTGAGCGATTACGCTCGCACCAATCTATTACGGTCAGGCCGAGGTACTCCCGTTTGGAAAACTAGTGAAATCATGTAAACGCTCTATTTTAGTCTTTGATTTCGGGACTGCAGTAAATAAAGAGGATTGCCTCGTTTTCTTTTATTACTGCTGGTCGCAGTATTTTATGATCAGATTTGTTTAACGGTTATGCAGGATTAAAATCTCAAAGCGACCAAGGCTGTCAGCGACACCGTAGTGAAGGACTCCGGAAATTTCGATCACCAGGAGTTCTTTAGCGTGCACTGACATCGCACACTACACGATCCTATAGAATTTCTCTTCCATCGAAATTTGACCGCCGCGTCGGGGATCGAACCAGCGTCTTCCGGGTCCGCAGCCTAGCGGCTTAAGAAAGGGGTTTAAAAGTTGGCAGCTGCTATTTATAGACCCGTTTGGAATATTTCATATTTACAGACTACAGAACGCAAGCATCGCACACATTGAATGACGAAGGAAACATCGCGTCAGCACGCATTGCACCTGCTGCACTCGTCGATGACGCGCATGCAGGCGTGCAGCACTATAGAATAAGATGTCGATGCTTAACGACTTCCAAGTTTTAATTGCTCTTCAAAAGTTTTTATACGTATTTTCTCGCCAGAGAGATCAGGGGGCCTTGCTGAAGAAAAGCATGCAATAAACAAGGCTGGTGCGACAAGTATGACATTTAGCGCAGCAATAAGCAATTGTTGAAAAATGTTACTCTGATAGATAAAAAAATCTAACCAGGCTCGGCGTTGGCTCAATGATGCACGTCTACTCCGTAGCGGATTGCCAAATAGTTCATCTGGTTCAACATCAGGTGCGCAAAAGGTTTTATGCGTTCCTGTTAAACTTTGTTACCTCACCGCATGTGGTACACAATAAATAAACAGGATAGACTGCAGCGGACGCTTGAAGAACAGCGATCGAAATCAAGATTCCATCAAAGAATCATAGAAGATGCTAAGACGTCCTTGGGACGGGAAAGGAATATACAGAATGTTAAACTGTAAATGCGAAGCACTGTTGTAAATTGATGTAGTTCAGCTCGAGAATGTTGTGGCGTCTTTAGTGCGACACGTAAAGGGGACGCAACGGATTTGCCTTCTACCTTCGGCTTCTAAAAGGTCGTCTATAAAGAAAGATGTGGTGGCGTTTTTGGCTGGGATGAACTTCCATGCTTTGCGAGAAGTTGCACTCTGAACCAATGAAAGAGCTTACGCTAAATGACCATGGTATTTGCAGTCTGCGCATTATTGGTACCAACTGTGGCCAATATGCACACTGCCTGCCTCTTCTGAAAAAAAAAACGAAGCACTTAATGTGCTGCGTCTACGGCTAAGAAAACATGGATTAAAAATACGTCAATGGCTCGAACCTACAAAGCTCTTGCTTCCAATGCCTCGTAGTAAGAAATGTTCACAAAAATGTCAGATGTAAACCGTACATATCACCTAATACGTCTCGCGTGTCAACAAAGAATGGATAATTATTTCTGAGGGGAGGCATATGCCCCTGTTCAGCGTCATCATCACGCGCACGTGTTTACGAAGAATTCACTTCCAGTGTCAGCAGATGTCCTGTTTGAGACTCTCAGTGCTTGATCACACGAATTAACATAGAGTACAATGAAAGCCCTCAGGTCTGGGATGTCTAAGCATGTGACTGTATAAAGTCTCCTTACGAGCCGCCGAATAAGAACACACTTCACATTTGTGGGGCCTTTCGCCTGTGTGCGTACGCCTTGGCCGAGCTAGGTGGCCCCTTGTAGCCGCTGCATAAAGGCATTTGTTACACATGTTGGGTTTTTAGCCCGTGTGGGTACGCTTGTGCCTAACAAAGTCGTCATTTCTGACACATGCAAATGGGCAGGTTTCGCACTTTTAGGGTTTTTTTCCTCTGTGGGAGGACATAAGCCTGTTAAGGCGGGAACACTTATCAAACGCCTTTGAGCACAGGAGGCATTTAAATTTCTCTCCTGGGGCGTGCGATTCGATGTGTCTCTTAACATCGGCATATTTTGTAGAAGTGTACGGGCGGGGGGGGGGGGGGGGGGGGCACCACAGCGGCTCTCTTGTTATGTCATGGTTCTGATGCGGAACAAAATTTTCCACATCGGTAGCCAGCGAGGGCCCCTGGTGCTGGCAGGTTTCTATGGAGCACACATCCGGGCTGAGAGGTAGACGGCGATTGTAGAACACAAGTCGTAGGTGGAGGGTATTCGGGACTGAATACAGCCTCTGGAATTAACGTTGATAAAAAGTGAACTTTAGGGAATATCAGTTATGTTCGTACCTCCAGATTCGGCAACGTTTTCGAGCAATGGTTGAAGAAAGCCACACCATTTGGCACAATGCACTAAAATAAACTGGTGCTGAAAAACAAACTGTATGTAGACACACTGAGAAAATGCGCCACATCGACGAGTACTCCAACTATCACAAGAATTTTCAAGCGAGGACATTGAATCTTATGCTGTGCCACGCGCACAATCGGTAAAGCGCTTTAGGCTGCCCAGCTTTCAAATGCAACTCTGATACCCATCGGAAGTGGCCAGCTTTTTCCGTGTCCTATTGTGCATAAAGTGACCACGATTACTGCGCCGGCGTCTTATATTTGCACACTCTATGTAGACCTAGGCTGCGTATAGGCCCATTAAAACGCTTTAAGTATTTTCTGGCCCCCCTTTAAATTTAGACCATACACTGGTTGCGTCATAAGAACGTCAGCAGTTTCCTTTGGTTTCATCGGGTTCACATGCAGATGCGACTTGGGTTATAAGGGACGGCGAGTGGGGGGTCCGAATAAGTTCGGTCACTTGGGGCTCATTAACGTTGCCTGCCATCACACAGTCCAAGGGCCTCTACCGTTCGCCTCCATCGAAATGCGACCAGCACCGCTGTGATGGAAGCAACAGCCGAGCTCCGCAAGTACTGCCCAACCGCGGTGGCGAACACACATGAGAACATTGAACTTCGTTCTAATTAAACACCACTTATTTCAGATTACCTCTTTCCAAATCACTATTTTATCTGAGCAGATCAATATGTCTAGGCACTTGACACAATACCTAGAGACCTCAGAAATTTTATGAAATGTTGTAATATACGATCTCAGAAAAAAAAGATGACAGCCAAGGCATTCATCAACGCAAATCTCTACACTGTAAATATAAGTGACAGCCAAAAATACAGTGTACTAGTGGTTATAATAAGTATGCAAATTATCACCAATCATGCCAGAAAAAATACGGACGAAACCGTACACGCAAAGAATGCACGTGATTTATCGGATTTTGAAATCACAAGCGTTTCAGCGAACACTTTCAAAAATTTTCAGAAACCGGCTTTTTCAGGTAAAATATGGCTTTTCGGGCATATTATTACCAGTCTTGGCAGACACGGGAAAACTGGTCAGTCGCCTTAACTACTAAGCTGGTTAAGTAATTGTTAATAATAAACCTTTTAACTAGCAGAGTTAGGCACTGAGTTCAATTAGAGATTTGTTGCCGGTCGGTTCTAGTAGTCATATAAGTATTTAGAATTTTGAATACGCAGCTACCTTCGCCGGTGTGGCTGGACAAAATTTGGCTGTATCGAGCCAGAATACATGCGCTTTCGAAAGAATGCAGGCAAAGCAACCCCTCCAGAGCGAGAAACTATTATAAAAAGCCGATGTTTTTCTTCATGAGACTTCATGGAAGTCCCATGATGACAAAAAGCACAGCGCCGAGAGTAATTGCGTTTTCTAAAATCTAAAAACAGATATCGCTGTAACTAGCTGCCGGCTACAAATCTCGAATTTTAACTAGGCGATAGACTCTACTAGTGAAAAAGCTAATTATAAAAAATTTGTGGTCCACCTACAGCCTAAAACGGTTGTCCAGTTTTCTGGCCTCTGCCAATTCTGGTAATACTATGCCGAAAAAGCCATATTTTTGCGCAAAAGAGTCTATTTTTGAAAATTTTTGAAAGTGTTCGCGGAAGCACACGCTATACATCCACATCATTTAAGTGTCAACGAGCGAATGAAGTCCAAGCTTTAGGGAAAGGATATGTTTTCTGCCTAAACAGGAGCACTGCTTATAAAAGTATTTACACAATAGCATCTCACGAAACAACAGTTCTCAAATTTGGGTTTTATCAACAAATGCAGCCGTCTGCTTCATCTACATATGCACGAATCGACGATGTCAGGGCGGGTGAATTGGCTGATTGTACTAAACTGGATAGACGGATACATACCCGATCTTTATTCTTCGAAAAGTACGGTATAGCCAGACAAGCTATATTATCCATGGTCGTAATTTCTCGTGAGGTTCTGAACATTCTTAAGACTTTTATATAATGCACTGAAGGCACCGCACGAAGGCACATTCAAGGGTGACGAATTAAGAGGAAACATATTGTATAATATTACAGAACAGTATCCATGGCTCAGAAGGTTGAATGTGGCAAGAAACCTGTTTTATATCCATAAATGAAAGCACGGCGCAACTTTCCCAAATGTGATCAGAACAAACGTTTCCAAGCCAGATGTTCCTGCGATCTTCCTGTGACAGTGCTAAATATTATACCTCTAAGAAAAATCTCTATATAGACATAAACTCTGTATACACGTAGTTGCGGTGCTTGCAAGAAAGCTCTACCGCACGAATTCCGCAGCGACAACGCTTCCCGCGAGCCACGAATGATCTAGGAAACACAAGCTAGTCTTCGGGACGGTCACCTCCGCGAAATTTCGGTCGTTAGAATGTCCAGAGCGCGGTTACAAACTTCTGTTTTTCTTCTTCGCCCCCACTGATTTACTGGTGCACTATTGGAATATCTATTTGTACGCTAGTTTTTCTGAAGTACAGTGCTGAGTGCGTCGCCATGTCTTGAAGAAATTTGAGTGATTTGTAATATCTCTGAATCGCGTCCTTTTTGTAAGAAGTGCGGCTCGGCGAACTTTTCGTTCACTGCGACCCATTCTCAAGGCCGGAAGCGGCGAAAGCGACTTCGCACCAAATTTATCCTCAACAGTTTGCCACTTGGGGTTAGTTTCAGGCTGATAGTCCATCCTAGTTCCTGTTAGGGCTTATGGGGGCTAATGGGAGCCCAAGGGTTGCTGGTTAATTACACCACCCGTGCGTATGATGAAAATCAGCGATGGTCCCTTGACTTCAGGTTGCGACCCGTGAATACCTGCAAAGAATGAAAATGGAATATTCTGAAAGATGCAATTTTTGCGAAGTACATTTGGCGCGAAATGTTTAGGCTCCACATGAGTGGGTGAAAAGCATTTCCTCCCATTGCCTGCGAGGCAGCTTGAAAGACAGCTGGTCGCGTTCCCCCGTTTATGTCTGAGAAAGCGGTTTCGTTTCATGCTTACACGCCATAGTAGAGGTAAAATTATCTTTTTCAGTTCTGGAGCGCCCGTAAATTTGCGACACCTGGAGTACTTAGTCACAAGAAAACACAACTTCGTTTTCAAGTGAGCAACTTTGTATATTCTTAACACTCAAAGATGAGTCCAGCGCAACCGTAGCAGTGCAGTTGTCCTTAAACTGTTCATCTGTGGAAAGGCTTTAAAGAGAGCGCGCCTTTGTTCAAAAGGAAAGCCCACCATTGTAGGCAAAATATAAACGCTCTTTTTAAGAACTGCAAGTGGCACCGCTTTGCAGGGGCACCCTTGCCAAGACCGCGCTAGCTCTTGAATGTATCCAAAAGATGTAAACGCCATGAGCCTCATACAAGTATCCTCCACATTCTCCAGTTCTACACAGTTGCGTAGGTGAAGAATTGCGTAATTACTATTTTCAGAGGATGGAAAAGAGCGTTATCACTGATAGAGCAGCAGTGGGAAGAAACAAATAGTCAAGCACTCGCATAGCAAATTACGGCATGCTAAACTGGAACTGATTACGTTTAAGTTTACCACTGCTGTCGTTCTCTTTGAGAACGGTAAGAAGCTTAAACATTAGTTTAGAGCCAGGTTTTTTCCTTGCGGATTTCTTGAAGTGGTCATTTTCAGAAAAATCTACTTCAGGAGGTGGAAATTATTTCCCAGGTGGTCGAAATCCCAGGTGGTCAAAATCATTCCAGAGCCATCCACTCGGCACCTATTTCTTCCTTTTTTCTTTCGTACCCTCCTTTATACCTTCCCTTACGGTGCGGTTCAGGTGTCCAACGATATATGAGACAGATACTGCGCCATTTATTTTCCCCAAAATCTAATTCTTGTTATTATTGCCATGTTAGGCATTGCCCACTCCAAGGCACATTTGCAAGGCACTCCATAAACATCCAATAAAAATCCTTCCTTTTTGCATATAGTTAGCTATGACGGTTTTCTCGGGACAACAGTACTTCCGTGATGGATTAGGGAGGTGACAACGGGGGATAAACAATGGTAGCAGGAAAATATATCAGCCGGCTCTCCTTGAGGGTAGCCTTCATAAAACTACAGTCGTGGTTTCGGAGCTTCTTCAGCCAGGTCAGTTGCTTTCCCTTGATTTGAAATGGGATGTAATAATTCACCTCTATGTCAACAACTGCCGCGTTTTTTCCGCATTTTTCATATGATTCATTTCTCTTCAACGGCGCACAACACTTTCAATCAAATTTAAACTTGGGAAATGACCCGAAACGTGTGCTCTTCCGCTGAAACTCTAGGTTGAAGACGTTAGTGCTGAAGGATATATCGCTGATAATATCAGGAGGAACAAGTTATCTTGCTCCAAAGCGCTGCGCCACATTCAATTCTCTTTAATGCGCCCAGCTACAATATGAGCATGCAAGAGGTATACCTTGCGTGTGGTGGTCTGGGAGCTAAAGAAGATAGCTGATAACGCAGTCTCTCAAAAGATCACCCATAATTCATCTAGGTTCCAATGGCAAAGGAATCAAAATCTGCAATCATGAATCCCAGAAATAGGGTAGGAGCTTGAGAAGGCATGTGCTGGCGTTACCCCCGTTTTATCTAATCCCGCACTCTTAAACAAAGATGGCGCTTCTGGAGGAATTATATGAAGGTGGTCATACAGTGATAGTTCTGCAATGCTGAGAAGTGCCAACTGCAAAGTGCAAACACGTCGTTCGAAATAAACTTCTATTCACAAGAGCGCACCTCGCGAGATTCGTTGGCGGACACAAAATGGGATGCTATCGGCGCAGCCTATGTTACACTCAATAGACTGTCTTGTACAGGAAGCGTAGGACCTGCAATCATAAAACTGTGCTCAAAACGATGCGTCAGAAAATGTAGGGTCGAAATAGCAAAAAACGAGTAAACTATGAAGTGTTATTTCATCGCCTCCCGCACTTTCAAAGATAAAGGCACGAAATGCGTTTTCCAGAGAAAGCGTGCGGAAGGATTTCTGTGTGTAGAATGATGCATGCAAGTCGTAAGAAAGATAAGTTAAAGAAAAATCCTACCAAGCTTACGTTTTATTTTGCAGTGCGGCGGTAGGCCTTGACTTGCTTAAGAAGCTAGATCGAGTGGCGTAATTTTGACGCCGAACAGGACAATCTTTTGCAGAATCTTTTGGCCTCACAGAAATGTTTTTGTGCTCTCCTATGCTCGACGCCATAGGCTATCTGTAGGCGAGGGCGACTGTACGAATTTCGTCTTGGATAGAAGTGGCATCTACGTGGTCGTGTATTTTGTTTTATTGGCTAAGTGGTCTTGTACGTGTGGCATTTTCGTGTGAGCAGTTCATGGCTGTTACATTTTCTTTCTACTTGAAAGTACCACGTTCTTGATATGCGTCACGGCTGATACCGACGATATTCGAGGCAGATCGGCTAGGCAGCCATTGAATTCCTCGCAAGGTGTCTCATCAAAAGGAGCAGGCCAGTTACTGATGCTTATGAAATCCAAAAAGTGCGCTTCGATAAGAAATTAGCATATCTAAATATCGGATATGAAAATACTTTTGTAGACATCGTCGTGTTACAGAAGCGGAGAGGGGTGTGTTTGTGCGTGGTAAATGGTTTGGCATCTGGAGTTAACCTGGAGTGTACAGATTTCAGATTGCACGGCCGCCAAGCCCAAGATATATGGCGG
Source organism: Amblyomma americanum (assembly GCF_052857255.1). NCBI lineage: Eukaryota > Metazoa > Arthropoda > Arachnida > Ixodida > Ixodidae > Amblyomma > Amblyomma americanum. The sequence goes on along the minus strand of NC_135499.1, from coordinate 98,894,534 downwards.
AATTTCCCGTGACATGAACCAAGATTTCTCTGTAGCTTCCTGGAGGTCGTACATATTGTTTTTCAATTTGAAGAAATTATTTACTAGCAAAGAATAATCATGCACATATTGTATAACTTATTTTTGCGCCAAGCTTGTTTAGTGAAGTTCTAAAGGGTTAGTTAAGTATACTTAGTTTAATGGCGCAAAAGCAACTAAGGCTATGATGTGCCAAATACAAGGTTAGAGATTTCTGTCAAACGTGAAGGGTTTTTTATACCTAGAGTTTGTTTAAAGGGACACTGAGAAGAAATTGAAGTTGGCTTGTATCCATAGAATACCAGCTCCTGATCACAAAAACGCCGCTCTTACTGAAAACAAAGCTCTTGTAAGGTAGAAAATAGCAAGATCCAAAATACAGGTATCGCCACCACAGGCCAATCTCGCAAGTACAAGCGTGGTGACGTCGTAGGACAAGAGACGCCATCTTGGAGGAATTTTCCATCCTACTTGGTGTCGCGAATCTCTGAGGCTGACAAAGGTAGGTTGCGCAGATCAATATTGAAGTAAGTTTTGTTTTAAAACCAATAGTGCACTTTTATCACACAAGGAAGGCAGGCAAAAGGCAACCTGAATGTTGGAAGCAAAGAAAACGGATGCTTGGCGGCGCCACAGGCGGCCAGGAGAGTTTAGATTTGTTATGGCGCTTCGCGTCTATGAGCTTTGCATGCCCCGTGGTTTTGTTTTTGATGCGCTCCTATTTACAAGCGCCGAACAGCAGAGGAACTCCAAGTGCCGCTTCAAGTGCTAGTTAACCTTTGAAGGAGCCTGTTAAGGCTTGTCAGATGATCGCCACGGTCGATGCAAAGCTATGATGGCACGATGGTCGGTGATCGTACAAGGCAGCACTTGTGTATTCGCACGCTTGCCCGGCGAAACATTCCCGGCTGGGTCAGTCAACTTCAAACTACTTAACGGAAATCGTTTATCAGGGACGGGAGACAAGGTACAAGGCAGTTCAGAAAAATTGCTGATGGCCTAGCTCTGTTACGCTAGGATATATCAAGCGAAAGCGCGGAGATTTCTGCATCAGAGGAGTGCATTCACTAGATGCGCCTTTATTGACGGCTGTAACTTGAGCCGTCGTGGCGGAGCGGCAACGCTTCCGCCTCAAACGCCGAAGGCCCTGGTTCGATTCCGAACCTCGGCACCGGACTTCTTTTCTTTTATTTAATCTGATAGTTCGGCATTTCATGGCTTTGCTGCCGCTTGTCCGGTAGCGAAAGATGCATTTATTTCGAAGAAATTTGGATTCAGAGTTCAAAACGTTTTTCCCGCCGCTCTGATTCAAACTCGAGAACTCTTATGACGACACGGAGAACTCTTGTGACGTCACAGGACAGAGTGGCGTGAAACGTGACGTAAACGAAGACTCCGTGAGTTCTGGCGGCTAGCGGTGCGGTTTAGCCGCTGCCGAAATGAAAGCTACCGCCGCCGCACGTTGAAAGCTTCTCTCGGCGGTCCCTACCGTCGCTCCGTTTACGTTTGCACCGGCATTTTGCCAGCGTTGCGATGGATCCTGTTCCCGAACCCGACGATGTAGTTCTCGCAAAATCTCCGCCCTGCATTTCAGTGACCTCCCCCCTACAGAGCGTGCGATGCTTTTGAGGGAGCACGGTTAGGTTAGGCGCCTGCGGGTAGTTTCTTCCTTCCTCAGTGAGCAGCCGTTGCCAACTAAATATCATAATCCTAGTGCGGAGAGTCGCGAGGCGCCAGGACAAGGTCGGCGCGTTGCGCCCATCGGAGGCTGGCCGGGGCTTTGGGGCCAACGGATTGGGATTCCTTGAACGGCGCGGTTGCACGGGGCAGCAGGCGGCGTCGAGTTCTCCCACGATTGCAAGGGTCAAGTTATTTATTTATTTTATTGCCACAAAAAACGGATAGGGGCTCAAGGGCGGTCGCGTTTAAAGTGGGCGCCTTAAAACTAAAGCCGACGCACGACGCTTCAACGGCTTCCGCTAGATCCAACGGGTCCACTGGATTGGGCTCGCTCGCCCACTTGCATGTACCTTCAGATGTGTACCGTGAATGGATCAAATTAGCCGAGAGCTCCAAAAGCACTGCTACGCCCAACTACCCAAGTTATTGAATTACGTCACAACGCGCACCTCGCCGCGGAGCCGAATCAGTCTGACCGGGCCGGCGGCGGCTGGCGCACTCGGCGCAAAATAGAGACAGCTCCAAGTCTCCACGCCAGTGCGGTCAGAGTGCCCCGTAGCCGCCGAATGCGTCGGCGGTCAAGCGCAGTATAGAGGGTCTCGCTTCTGCCGACGTGATGTCGCCGTGCAGCGCGCGCGCGCGTGTTACGCCGGAGCATAAACGCGCCTTAACAGAGCCTGCGCTTAACCGCTAACCAACGTATTCGGTGGCGGCATCTATGGGAGCCACTGAAACCCCCCGCCCACTCACTCAGTGAATAAAAAAAACCTGTGCCGAGGATCGGAATCGAACCATGGCCTTTGGCGTTTGAGGCGGAGACGCTACCACTCCGCCACGATGACTCAAGTAGCCTCGGCGGCACTGCGACGGCCAGGTTCGCTAATATGCCTCACTTTTGCCTCGTGCAGCTGCTTATCCTGACATGCTCCTGGCCATCCGGATCCATCCCCAGTTGTGCGGCGGCCTGTACCGCTGCGACTTCGTGGTCACGGAAACCAACCACCATTGTGGAAGAGCAGTGGCAGCTGCGCCGCCCACCATCAACCCAGGAGTCAACAGCATCTGATCCGAATTCATGCCCTGCAGCGCCGCCACCGGAACCGCCAAACTGTCTACCGGAACCACCTACGCACCTTGCATCACGAACGTCACCGCATATAAGGCTCCCCGATATCAACACCCACTTCAGTGGACTCGGCGGCACTGCAACGGCCAGGTTCGCAAATATGCCTCACCTTTGGCTCGTGCAGGTAAAAAAAAAAAAATTCTTACGCTCTTTTCGCCAAGCGAACAGGTTACGCTAGACTGATTGTGCTGCCGAGTCCACAGTGCCTTGCTACTCTTGTTGCTGACTGTACACATGTTTTACTAAATATATTACTGCTGTGTGGTGATGTCGAGCTAAATCCCGGGCCTTCCACCCGCACTGGCGTCACCGATAATACCAGTGATAGCAATAGTGAAATACTCCTGGCACTGAACGATATCAAAGCTGGACAGGCATCTTTTCTAAGCGAAATGAAAACAATTTGTGCCAAATTGGCGCATCATGAAAAACCTTTGACGAAATTGAAACACGACTTGCGAAAATTGAAGAAGACTGTGCTTCATTAGGCTTCTTTAAAGCAGAATTTGAGAACGTCCAGTGCCTTGCCGAAAATAATGCGAGTCAGGTTGCTGATATAGTCCAACGACTGGATGACTCGGAAGACCGTGCTCGTCGTTGTAATTTGTTATTCTTTGGGCTCAAAGACACCTGCCAGGAAACGGGCGGAATCAGAAAAATTAATCACCGAACTCTGCAGTACTAACCTCAAGATTTCAATTCAACCAGTGGACATCGAACGGGCACATCGCCTCGGTCGTTTTTACGAAAATAAGAACCGACCCATAATAGAAAAATTCGCGCATTTTAAAGTAAAAGAGCAAGCCATCACTAACGCAAAGAAATTAAAAGGGACGAACTACAGCATCTCTGAAGACTATTCTCCCAACACTCGTATGGTCCGTAAGAACCTCATCCAATTTGCAAAGAGCCATAAAGAAAAATTCACTCTCCGTCACAAAAAGATGACCATCGGAAATGCCACATATACTTTTGATCACGCGTCACTGCAGATAGTGCCCCGTAGCTGTCGGCTTGTCACCAACATAAAGATACTTCCAACCCAATTTCATTTCTGTACACTAACATCACAAGCCTCCTACCGAAATGCGATGTATTGGCTAGTATCATTGACACACCTGAATGCATCACAGTCATACTAACTGAAACCTGGCTAAATGAATCCATACATAACAACGACGTACAGGCGGCCATATTTCCTAACTACGAAGTTTTTCGCCGTGACCGCATAGGCAAACGAGGGGGCGGCGTCTTGATAGCCACTCATCGCAGCCTACAATGCTACAGCATAAAAGTAGAGCCACCTTTAGAAATATTATTCATAGTAACTTGAAAAAAACCAGTCATAGAAGACAAGGGACAAGAGAAGGAGTGTACATTGTGGCGTGTACACTCCTTCTCTTGTCCCTTGTCTTCTGGGACTGGTTTTTTCAAGTTACTATGAACCAACTGGCCCGCATGTCAACCCTTCTGCAAATATTATTCATCTGCTGTAGCGCCTCATTCCCTCCCTCTGTAATCTGTGCTTGTTACCGTCCCCCCTTCCTTCATCCCTCTATTTCACCGCGCCCTTCACAAGGTAACCACGAAGCTTCCACATGCTACTATTTTCGTACTGGGTGACTTTAACATCCCCGCAATAGATTGGTCTAACCCGTCTGAGACGTCATCAAATTCCCCTTAGTGCGATTTCATCAACACGTGTCAAACCTTCGCTTTAACCCAGCTGATATCCTCTCCAACAAGAGAAACTGTTCAATCATCTAGCATACTTGATCTAATTCTAACGTCGCACCCAGAAACCCTATCTTCACTTTCTTATTTGCCAAGACTTTGTGATCATTCAATAATCCATGCCACATTTTTCAGTCACCTGCCCAAACCAAAGAAAGTAACCAAATGAATCACACTTTACGATAAAGGCGACTACACTAGCATTAACCAAGAACTCGAAGCTTTCTGTAGTTGATTCCTAATCCACGTTGAACAAGGCACTCCTGAGACTAACTGGCCACTCTTTAAAAACAAAATACACAGCCTCATTAAACGATACATTCCTACAATTACCGTAACTGAGCGCCTTACATCACCTTGGTTTATTAATTCACTAAAGCGCCTTAACAACCATAAAAAAAGGCTTTTTCGATCCGCTACACGTTCTGAGAACCCGAACACATGGAATAAATATTATGAAGCTGAAAAATCTTAAACCTCAGAAGTTCTCAAAGCCAAATATATATTTTTTTCATCTACACTGCCCAATATGCTACGCACCAACCGCCGTCAATTCTGTAAGTACACCAATCCTAAGTAGAGCGATACGATAACCCTTTGCGACGATGATAATAATCCAATATCGGAGCAAGACGTTGCAGAAATCTTAAATTCAATCTTTAGCTCTGTTTTCACTCGCGAACCAGATGGTGACCTTCCTGTTTTCCCTTCCCTTGAATTCCCGTCTATGCCAGATATTACTTTTGACCCTAATGGTATTGTAAAAATTATAGACTCTTTGAAACTAACGTCATCTGCAGGTATCGATGGCATTAACGCAAAAATACTCAAAAGCACAAAGCATACTACTAGCGTCATACTGTCCCATATTTTTCGCCAGTGTCTTTCATCAGGTGCCATACCACATGACAGGAAAGTGGGCAAAGTCATTCCAGTCCCAAAAAAGGGCCCATCGTCTTCTCGTCATTATTACCGACCGATATCGATCACTAGCATTCCTTCAAAGTTAATGAACCATGTAATATACTCGCATATTTTGAAAATCCTAGTTTCAGTTAATTTTTATCAGCCTGCTTAACATGGCTTTCTAAAAGGTTTATCGTGCGACACTCAACTAGCATTGTTTGTTAACGACTTAAGCTCTAACCTCGACCTTAACATTCCAGTTGACGCTCTGTTCCTTGATTTTAAAAAAGGCCTTCGACAAAGTTCCTCATAAGCGGCTCTTTCTAAAACTTTCACGCCTAAATCTTAATTGCTTTGTTTTGAAATGGATTCGGAACTTCCTTACTAACCGACAGCAGTTTCTTTTAGCTAATAAGCGCACATCTTCTTAAGCTTCTGTTCTGTCTGGGGTGCCACAAGGCACCGTCCTGCGGCCCTTTCTCTTCATTATTTATATTAAGGACTTACCAGCTAACTTGTGTTCTAACGTGCGCATGTTTGCAGACGACTGCGTTATTTACCGCCCAATAACCAACAGTAGTGACATCCAACTCCTACAATCCGACATCGACTGTGTAATTACCTGGTGTAACGAATGGCTAACGTCTTTGAACGCGAAGAAAACATCTCTCCTATCCTTTCATCGACGTCGCTCCCAACCTTCTTCAAGCTACTCAATCTTCAATTCCGAAATCACTGCTGTAATGGAGTATAAATATTTGGGTGTTCATTTAACCCGCGATCTCAATTGGTCACATCACGCAACGCAGATTATTAACAATGCTAATCGTGTTCTCGGTTATTTTCGCCGAACCCTTCTCCTAGCTCCCCCATTAGTAATGCTCCTCGCTTATTTACAGTCATTCGTCCCAAACTTGAATACGCATGCGCGGTTTGGGACTTTATCAAAGTAACCTTTCTAAGTTACTGGAAGCAACACAAAACCGCTCAGCAAGATTCATCCACTCGGCCTATTCCTATCATGTAAGTGTCACTGAACTAAAACGTAATGCTCATCTTACTAACTTGGCAGACCGCCGTACTATTGCAAGACAATGCCTTTTTCATAAATTTTACTATCACCCCATGACCAAGTCTATTATCAGCCCTGCCCACCGCCTCTCCAGCCGCACGATCAACCAGAAGGCCGTTTACCCTCCCCCTGCCCGGACTAGTGCTCACCTGTCATCATTTTTGTCCGCACTGCCAAGGACTGGAATGACTTGCCCAACACCGTCGTACTTCACTCCGACCCATCATCAATCAAAAAATCCATCGAATCAACCATGTGCCCTCAATTCCACTCCACTCTTCCGATGCCGAAATCTCCGCGCTTTCGCTACGTATATCCTGGCCTCACAGAGCTAGGCCATCAGCAATTTTTCTGAACTGCCTTGTACCTTGTCTCCCCTCCCTAATAAATGATTTCCGCGGCGGCTGCGTTTATATGGAGGAAAAACGCTAAGGCGCCCATGTGCTGTGCGATGTCAGTGCACGTTAAAGATCCCCAGGTGGTCGAAATTATTCCGGAGCCCTCCACTACGGCACCTATTTCTCTCTTTCTTCTTTCACTCCCTCCTTTATCCCTTCTTTTACGGTGCGGTCCAGGTGTCCAACGATATATGAGACAAATACTGCGCCATTTCCTTTCCACCAAAAACCAATTATTATTATTATAACGTAGTTTGAAGTCAACCGGCACAGCCGGGAATGGTTCGCCGGGCGAGCGTGCGAAGACACAAGTGCTGACTTGTACGATTACGGACCATCGTGCCATCATAGTTTTTCATCGACTGTGGCGATCATCTGACACGCCTTAACAGGCTCCTTCAAAGGTTAACTAGCACTTGAAACGGCACTTGGAGTTCCTCTGCTGTTCGGCGCTTGTAAATCGAGGCGCGTCAAAAACAAAACCACGGGGGACGCAAAGCTCATAGACGCGAAGCGCCTTAACAAATCGAAACTCTCCTGGCCGCCTGTGGTGCCGCCCAGCATCGGTTATCTTTGCTTCCAACATTCAGGTTGCCTTTTGTCTGCCTTCTTTGAGTGATAAAAGTGCACTATCGGTTTTAAAACAAAACTTACTTCAATATTGAGTCGCGCCATCTTCCTTTGTCAGCCTCAGAGATTCGCGCCGCATATAGAAAGGAAAATTCCTCCAAGGTGGCGTCTCTTGTCCTACGACGTCACCACGCTTATACTTGCGAGTTTGGCCTGTGTCGGCGATACCTGTATTTTGATTCGTGCTATTTTCTACCTTACAAGAGCTTTGTTATCAGTAAGAGCGGCGTTTTTGTGATCAGGAGCTGGTATTCTTTCGATACAAGCCAACTTCAATTTCTCCTCAGTGTCCCTTTAAAACATGGCGTTCTCGAGATACTGAAAATTTGTGACAAATCAACAAGTGCTAGATCACCGAAAAACGAACTTGGGATGTTTACTTAAGTTCTAGGCGGGATCCTCTCAGTATTTTTGTTTTTACTGCAGTTAAATGAACCTTCAAAAATATTTAAAAAAATTATAGCGCTGTCAACAGTATCTTGGAAGCGCATGCGGTACGCCGAAATGAGCAGCGGATATAATTAGCATAGCCATCAATGTGTTTCAGGACCTCCGTCACGAGCAATGACAATGTGTGCCGTCGCTTCTGATTAGTGATACGTAGAAGACCTAAAATTTAAATCCAGAAAATGCAAGTTTCTGGAGGAAATGCAGCCGCTTTTTGTCGATGTTCTATTTATGTGAATATGTCCTTCACTCAGTTCAAATTTATGGCATGAACCAACTATCCCTACAGCAAGAAATACTGCGAGGCAATCTGAAGCCGGCTGAAATTAGATTTTGTTCGTTCATCACATATAAAAGAAAGAAACAACTTAAATGCGTGAAGTGAAGCTGTTCAAGGCAGCCTTAGTAATCATTTTTGTGTACACCACTGCGCAAATCTTCGAATTCGGTGGCGGGCTCTCACATCGACGTGCTTAGCACACCAGCTTGGTTCTGTTAAAAAGTCAGTTGTCCTTGCTAGAATACTGCAACGCCGACAACACGAAACTTTCTCCATATTTTGCAAGCTTTTGTTTAAATTCCTGCGAAAAGAACACAGCGAGTGTGTGTTACCGCGAAAATAACAAAATCAACTGGTCCGCAACCAGTTCCACTATATTAGTAAACGCAGTCGGGCGTAAATAAAACAGTCGAACCTCTCTACAACCAGGTTGACGGGGCCCGGTGATTAATTCCTTAAATCTGCTGCGTCGTTATAGCCCGGGTAAGCCGAGCTTTTAAGGGGAATTCTCATTCCCTTTTATTTGCACTATTTTGCTGTAAGCTTTTTTATTATTGCAAGGTTCGAGTCTAGTGCAACTATCGTAGACGTATTGCCTAATGACACGACTGGGAGGAATTTAGAATTACCTTGGATTGCACAAGTGGAAGGAAATATATATCTAGATACTGCGTATCTCTTTTCTTATAACTTTGGTCCGAGCTTCGTGAAGCCACTCCCCATTTTAATCTGGGTTCCTACATTTCGCAGCATTTATTCGTACAATTTTTGCGTAAGCTGGCACGGTATTGCTGCATAATTTGATTTTGGATCTGCAAATGCTAACATCCCACCATGTGCTTATGTAGCGGATAAAAAACCAGAAAGGCACTTGTGCTTTTAGTTTGATATAGTGTATTATAAAGAAAGAGAAACGTCTTTGTAAACCCGTTGCTCGTCAAAAAAGCGAAGGGCTCCTCTACTAATGAATCGGTCGAGTACAATATAGATGCAAGGAAGGTCTGTATAGCGTGAAATTTTGTTCTGTTCAGCCTCAGCCACATGAAAACAGCACGCGCTTTTATGGAAAAAAAAGAAATGTATCCTTTCATGCGGCTCACTGAACACCGGCGTCAGTTATTGTGTAATACATAAAATGCTTTTTTACCTTCACACCTTCAAACAATGCTGTTTTTGTGTGAACATTGATCGCATAGGTTCTAGTCCCTGGTGCACTGAAAAACTGTACGCGTTCTCCTGGATCCGGTCTTTGTAACGACTTGATATTCGTCAAGATTTAATTTTGGTTGCACACTATTTTTGAAAGTCGAAATGATGCAGATAAGAAATTGCTTATGGCTTCAACTTGCGAATTGCGCGTTTCAAAACTTTATGAACGGTAAGATTTTACTCGCTCCGGCGTTGGTAAGCTGCCGCTTTACTTTCTAATGGTAGCGTGTGCACGAGAAATAGCGTTAAGACTTTTTTTCCACTAGCCACTGCAGGTTTATTGAAAGCAATGCTAGGTATCTACTTGTATGCATTGCGTTCGCGGTAGAATACTTGATACACGAGTCATAAAATAAAAAGATGCCGCATGTTTCGGGACGCTTCCTCCGTTTTGTGCAGCCTTTCGCAGTCAGAGCTGTTGGAAGGCAACCGTAATTTTGGATGCAATTACTTCGTACACCTGTGCGCAGAACCTCGAACCTACTCGACCGCAACCAAACAACAAACGAAGCCAAGCAGGTTAGCAGTGAAGAGCTGCGGTACTCACACGTGGTCTCCTCGGAATTTCGTCCTTGGGGTCCTGGTCCTGCATTGTCCTTCAAAGTGAAATGAGTGCTTCAAGAAGCGTAAAACCTGCGCGAGTGCAAAACGACTATGGAGCTGCTGGGCACTCCGACAAAAGCGAACCGTTCAAATGCCCCACCCACATATCAAATAATGACTTCATACCACCACTCCCATGCTGCTTTGGATTCCATGTATCGCCGCTGGTGTGACACAGGCGAACCGAGAGGTGGCGGTGCATGAATGCCAACCTTGATCTCACCATTTCCGGAATTGATGAAAGGGCCCATTTCTGAAAATCCAGCACCCGGATTTGATCAAAACTGTCTCATATCTGTGCCAAAGTTAGCTATTATGCTCGGATGTGATTTCCGTTGAAGACAGTTGCCAGTGACATTAGCCTTGAAAATGCAAGCGAAGAGCAACTGGTAGTAAGGGGACCCAAGATAAATGCTACAAATTTGACGAACGAAAAAATCTGTTGCCTTGAACCTTTTACAAAGAGAGAAGCATTAAGAAAACATGCTTTTGTAAGCTGAAGGAAGAGGTTTATTTAATTTTATATTTTGATGTCTGTAACTTTATAGAAAATTAATTTTTTGGTTCCTATTAATAACTTTCGGTTGCTGCCATCACTTTGCAGATCTTCTTTCATAGCTGCGGTATTCCTACGCTATATCATTTGTGTGGCTCAGAAGAAGTGCAGAATATTTTCCCTGTTGATACAATGCACTGCTTGGGATGATTTCATTCACCACACGCATTTCTTGAATGCAGAGATGTTCACGATACTGAATAAAAGAGGACTTCCTTCAACACCGATAGCCGATCCTTCAGGAATTGCATCTCGGATACAAGTAGTAGACAAAGCACCAAATTTGGTTTCTGTTTCACATGTCGATACAACATTATGGATTCTTTTATATATCATTGCGTCATCAGTACGCCTATGTGTGACAATTTGATTACCTTAGTTAGCCTTTTCTTGGAGAACGCGTGACTACATAACAATAAACTTCAAGTTGCTTTTCGTTTATTACTGCAGTAATTATTAGGTTGCCTCTGATTTGTCCTGCAATAAATGACACAATGTCGATGCGCTTTGGAAATCAACTCATTGCACAATCACAGAGAATAACAGACGTTCGAAGCCCCACTTCCTCCGTTGGAACCTCGAAGAAACCAAACAAAAACAAAAGGAGCGTTAGTTTTCATTGCACTGCACAAGACTTGTTGATCACTGTTCTTTCTATATTACCAGTTTTTTAACGGTATTAAGCAAGAGCATGTGCTGACACCGTCGTTCCGGAAGAGCCCCGCGGTGCACCCGTGCTATAAGCGAAGCAGATAAAAAGATCCTGCCTACAGGAGCAGGCGACCATTTTGATGTGTTGTATTTTATACCGGTGGCTTTTCATAAAGAATTAGAGCGTCTCTTTTGATCGAAGCATCTTGCGGTTTATTAGGAAAATTGAAGTTGCCCTAGGGCCTCTGGAGAAAGGGTTGTTGGAGCGCTTACTACGCCAAACGAAAGGCATTCGTGGACTATGGCATTTGACGATGACACCGAACATGGTCGCATACAAAGTAAACAACAAATGATCTCTAAGGTCATGAGCTTTAGGGCGGAAATCTCATTACGGTTGGCAACTGCCGCAACGTGAAAGCTGGGCGATAAGGCATTTTTCTACCACAATGATGAGCCGTTGTCCTCGTCCCTTCTGTTAACGAGTGTGCTTAAGGACAATGCATGCCTCGTCTATCTACCTATCAACGAACGCATACAAAAATAAATAAAGGCTGGCTAACAGCCTTCGCATCATCTCTTCTTAGTTGTATTCCACACCTTTTTTTCTGTGGGCTACCGCTTGAGCGAGCGCTGCCGTGCGAAAATGTGGCTCACAGCCGCCTGAAAATATGCGATACACTGTGCTTTGAGGGCTGAGTATCCTTAAAGTACAGCATACACTCTGGGTGTGTTTTGGGTAAAGATACTCCGACTCTCATTTTTGCCAAGCGATACATAAAACAATGAACATAATTGACCAAAATTTATTAACAAAGCTGCGGAAGCTTCGATACTGTCTATGCCCGGTTTTTTGTCTGTCCTGCTGCGTACTTAACATACCAAGAGCCGGAAATATGTGCGCCGTTGTCTCGTCGATGTCTGTGTCTCGCTGCAGCTTGGCCATGTTGCTGTTCCGCGGTAAAGGGTTCCCAGTTATCGCCTGTCCGCTTAACACTTCCGGCAGCCTTTTTCGGGAAGGGGTGTTTCGACCTGCAGCCTGATTTGCTGCTGTTGAACGTGTGTGAGCATTAGCCTCTGCATTACCCTCCAGTATTGGCGTATCCTGGTGATAAGGAAAAGAATTTATTCAAAATTGGTGTCTCATCAGTTCGCGTTAAACGGATTAGGCAGTACTACGTTAGGTCCAACAAACTGCTGTAGAGATTTCTCCACAGGCCTATGGGGAACTTGCACTAGCGAGATAAGCAAGTAGTTTTGGGTAGTACTATTTGCACTTTTCCGCGTCACCTTCAGGCGCTTATTGGCGGGAGCCTCCGCGCTCTGTTGAAGGCGCACGTGCCGTGAGTCATCTAACTGGGCTACGCTGAGAGAAGCGAGGCAATGAATGCCGTCAGCCAAACGCAGGTATCTAATCGTGCAGAATGGGTTCTCGTGTTTACTGCGTTTACAAAAGCAGCTTTGAGTAACCGAATGGAACAATTGCATTGCTACTTACCCTAGCCTCCCCAGCGGGTGCTTAGACACGAACGGTTTTTCGCTTCGCCGGCGTTCATCTCTCAGCGGACAGGCTGTTGAATCATTCCCGATAAGCTATTATTTCCTTTTCTATATTTCCATCAGTTAGGCCTACACATTAGAGCAGGCAATTCAAATACCTCAATTACCTTTTTTTTTATTACACTCTTGCGTAGACAGTAAATATATACACTTAAAATCAACAGACAAGAGCAACTACAACAACAAATACAGAAGACGACAGTGTCAACGCAGAGAATAAAAACACATCACTGTTTTATATTCACCTTGTGTGGCTCTCTGATTATGAACATGTTGAAAATTACTGGGAGTCCGCGACAGTTGAATAATACACCTTACCTTCCGGCTTAAATAGTATCTTTACGCAAATCATGAGGCACATGCCATTCGTCAGCAGCAGCTACAGCAGCCGAACCACGATCCAAATCGAGATTTCATCAAAGATACATAGAGGTTGCCAACCCATTCTTGGAATAAAAAAGGAATATACAAATTGTTTAATTGTAAATGCGAAGCACTTTTGTAACTCCATGATCTCAGAAGAACCAGCTCAAAAAGGACAACGGACAAGAAACATGGAGGCCGACACGGACAGAAGTGCTGAACTTTCAACTTTATTTCGCAAAAATAATTTAAAGGTATTAATGCAGTATCCTGTCAGAGGCAATGACGCACAAGCAGAGCAAAACAATCTTTTTATAAGACAATGGCTCAGGATCTAATATAAGCGGAGGTGGCAACAAGGAAGCGAAACCCAACACAGCTCTTTAGTATGAAATATCAAGGAGAGAAATGAAATAAAGGATTAAAAATAAATTTGAAGATAAATGGCCAACAAGGTAAACGCCATAAACAAGCGGAGATAAAAACATTGTCTTACAAGCTAAAACCGAAAACAAACAACAGGCACAAAATTATAACGAGTGAAAAGGCTAAAAAGATACACGGCAAAAAGATAAAACCAACCTATGCATACATACCAACAATAAGAGGTGCTCAAAGGCGATGAAAGGGCTAAAAAACAGCACGCATGCTGGGAGGGTTGCAAAGCTAATGCTTCGAATTTCGTGTCAGATAATATATTTTCGAAAGAAAGTTAAAAATTCAGCGCTTCTGTCCTTGTCGTCTTCCTTGTTTCTTGTCCGTTGTGCTTTTTGCGCTGGTTCTACTGAGATCATGGCTTACCAACAAGCCCAACAATAAGTTTTGGCTGTAATTCCATCTAGGTCACGTCGAAACTGCTGCGGCAGATTTAGTGCCACACTTAAACCGGAAGAAACAGATGTTAGGTTTAGCATCGGCTTTTAAAAGGTCGTCTATAAAGGAACGGTTTGAGGCAACCCTGCCGGCGTTTTTGGCTGGGATGAACTTCCCGCTTGGCCAGAAGTCGCACTTTGAAGCAATGAAACAGCTTACGCTAAACGACCGTGGTATTCAGAGTCCCGAATTTATTGGTACCAACTTTGGCCACAGTGCACACTGTGGCTGTTGTGCAAAAAAACAAAACAAAAAAACGAGGCACTTGATGCGCTGTGTCTTCTGCTAAAATAACATGCAGTATTCATATGTTATTAGCTCGAACCTACAAAGCTCTTGCGTCCAACACTTTGTGGTAAGGATTTTAAACAACAATGCCGGGTGTAAAATATAGGTATAACATAATACATCTCGCGTGTCCGCAAAGAATGAGCAATTATTTCTGTGGAGGGGTATATGCCAGTGTTCAGCATCATCATCACGCGCACGTATGTATGAGGAATTCAGTTTGAGTGCTTGAACACACGAATGGACACAGCGTACAGTGAAAGCCCTCAGCTCTTGGATGCGTAAGCATGTGACGGGTGAAAGTCCCTTTCTGAGTCGCCGAATAAGAACACACTGCACATTTGTAGGGCTTTTCGCCTGTGTGCGTACGCCTGTGCACAACTAGGTGGCTACTCGTAGCCGCTGCAAAAGGGCAGTTGTCGCACTTGTAGGGTTTTTCGCCTGTGTGCGTACGCTTGTGCTCAACTAGGTGGCTACTTGTAGCCGCTGCAAACGGGCAGTTGTCGCACTTGTAGGGTTTTTCGCCTGTGTGCGTACGCTTGTGCTCAACTGGGTGGCTACTTGCAGCCGCTGCAAACGGGCAGTTGCCGCACTTGGAGGGTTTTTCGCTTATGTGCGTACGCTTGTGCATAACTAGGTGGCTAGACGAAACAGTTGCAAAAAGGCACTGGTCGCACTTGTATGGTTTTTCCCCAGTGTGGGAGGACATATGCCTGTTAAGGTTGGAGGACGCAACAAATGACTTTTAGCAGAGGAAGCATTTAAATTTCTCTCCTTGGGCATGCGATTGGATGTGTCTCATAACATCGGCATATTTTGTAGAAGTGTGCGGGCAATGGGGGCACCACAACAGCTCCCGTGTTATGTCAGCGTTCTGATACCGAAAAGAAATTTCTTCATTCGTAGCCGGCGATGGCCCCTGGTCCACCCAGTTTCTATGGATCAGACATCCCAGCCTTGAGCTAGAAGTCAATGGTTGAACAGAATTTACGGGAAGGTACTCGGGACTTAATGCAGGCTCTGGAATCAAAGTTGGTAACAAGAGTGCGTTAGTGAAAATCGAAAATTTTTTGCCTAATTGCTTCGGAGACGCTTTTGTGCAATTATTTAAGAATGCCATATCAATTATCTCATTGGCTAATTTGGCTCTGGGTCTGATGAACGTGCACGGACATTGCGCAGTCAAAGGGCCTCCAGCATTCCGCCTCGATTGAAATGCGACCGCTGCCGCCGTGATCGAAGCCACAGCTCAGCACTCCAGCTACCGAGCCGAACACCGCAACTGTGGCGCCGCATTTATAAAGAGAGGCAGTGGCTACTGATTCTATGTAAACACCTCACAATCATATTGCGACTTTACAAATCAGTATTGTTCATGAACGGATGTCTAGGTACTTAGCTTTAAACCAAGAGACGGCCGAAGTTCGTATGGAATGCAACTTACGGTCGACCACGGAAAAGAAAAAATTGGTAGCCAAGGCACCCAAAGCAGCGAATGTGCACACTGTCAATTGTCAATGTAAGTACAGGGCAGAAAGTACGGAGTACATATAAATACTGCAAATCATCACCATTAACGCGAGGCAAAAAAAAAAACAAAACCATAAGCAAAAATTTCACGTGATTTATCTCAGTTCCAGATATGCATGCACTTCATTTGTGTCGACCAGCGAACAGTGGGCTGCAAACTGCGAAAGGGACCACCCCCCGAAACTCCTCACCGTCTGTCACTTGGTAGTCGCAGTCCGGCTGAAAGTCCATGGCGTTTCCTGTTAAGGCATGTGGGAATAGCTATTCTGGTGTAGGGACGGCTGGTTAGGTACAGCACCGGTAGGTATGGTGAAAATCCACGATATTCTCTTGTGTTCCGGTTACCTAGTGTGCACACCTGCGAAGAATCAAAAAAGCAATATTGGGAAAGTAGAATTTTTGTGAGGTACACCTAGCGTGAAAGGTTTACGCGGAACACAAGCTGAAAACAATGTTCTCGTGTTGCCTCCGAGACAGCCTGAAAAATAGCAGGTCGTGTTCGGGCGTGTATGTCTGAGTTAGCGGTTTCCACTCCCGCCTAAATGGAATAGTTGAGGGAAAATAATCATTTTCGGGTCTGCTCTTTTGTGGTACCTAGAATACTTAGCCCAAGAATACACCACTCCGTTCTAACATAATTACTTTTCTCTTTTCTTAACGCACAATCACGTTTCCACCGCAACTCTAAGAAAAGCAGCTTCCACTGTACTTCTCTGAGGGGAGGCTTTAAAGGGAAGCTGAAGCACTTTTCGAAAAAAATGAGTTCCATGCGGCATCTTATAGTTTTCACTCCGCTAAAAAAGAATATCGCATTCGAAAGAGGGGAAATAAACGCAAAAAGCTGGTTTTTGGAAGAAAACGGGCACCAGCGTCTCAGGGTGCCGAGCGAACGCCGCGAATGGCCGGGATCGTCGTGACGTCATCCACGGGGATCTCCGACCAGCACCGACTGTGTTGCAGCGTAGCGCGTTGGTTCGGCTGGCTTGAGAACAACGTTTTGCAAACTATAGATCCGTCGTTCACCAAAGTGCGTGCCGAAAAGCAGGAAGCAAAGCAGGACGACCGCAGGCTACCCGTGAATGGCGTCAGTTCCGCCAGTTCCGTCCCTCTATTCGGCGCTTCCGGATGCGAAGAGGGCGTGTTCGGAGGCGGGTTTTTAACAAGTGATTGCGCCTCATTTTGCGAACAAAATCGAGAAAAAATTTACACACATGATTTTCAAAGTTCCTTCTTCCCAACCACAGCGTTTCATGCAATTTGGAAACCGTTTCAGCTCCTCTTTAAAGATAGCGCGCCCTTGTCTAAACAGAAAGCGCACCGTTGTAAGAACAAAATAAACGCTGTTTCAAGAACTGGGAGTGGCGCCCTTTTGAAAGCATCCAAGGAGCATTCTTGCCAAGAGCGCGCTAGTCCGTGAATGTATCCAAAAAGTGTAAACACCTTCAGTCTCTCACATGTAGCATCTGCATTCTCCAGTTCTACACAGTTGCGCTGGTGGTGAATCGCATAAAAACTGTTTTCAGAGAACGGAAAAGTGCCTTATTAAAAATATAGAAACAGCGGGAAGAAAGAAATAGTTTGGCGCTTGCATGGAGAATTACAACATGCTCTTCTGGAACTGATTCATGTCCTTCCTCCAGCCCATGGCAGTGCATAGGGAATGTGGTGGCGTTATGCTCTTTCAACGCAGTATCCATCATCTGAATAAGGATGGTCCCGCTAGAGGAATAACTTAAAGGTGTTCGTACACTGACAATTCCTGTCATGATGAGAAATGCCCACTCAAAACTGGAAGCATGTTGTTCGACATAAGCTTCTAATGACATGAGCACCCCTCACCAGATTATCTGGTGGAAACGAAATGGAACGCTATCGGCGCAGCCTGTGTTCTGTTTAATAGACTATATTGCACTGGAAACATTGAAACTAGAAGAATGGAATAGCGCTGAAAGGAATGAACCAAGAAATGTACGTCCAAAAGACCATAGCGGCAACAAACGAAGAAGTGTTAACTAAACCTCTTGTGCAATTTGAAAGGAATAGAGGCAAAATTTGAAAGGAATATAAAGTACGTGGAAGGATTACTGCATGAAGCAACATGGAACCTGATAGTTTGAAAGATTATTTCAAGCGAAATAATACGCAGCTTGAGTTTTATTTTGCAGTGCGACGATATACCTTAATCCACTTGCAAACCTATCCCGAGTGCCATAATTTTAACTTCGGACGAGAGGTACAAAATATAGACCACCTCTCAATCTTTTGCCCTCGCAGAAATTCTCCCGGCGCACTCCTGCTTTTTAAGCAAAGCCCTATCTAAAGATGGGGGTGAATCTACGACACCCGACATGGCCAGAACGGGCGCCTCTCAATTTGTGTATTTGTTTTTGGCACCGACGTGCACAGCTGAAGATGGCATTATTTTGTGAAGTGTTCATTTGCTAGTTGTCTTTTCTTTCTACTAAAAACCACCCCTAAATTTTATCGGTTATTACTCGTATCAGTGATATAAGAGGTGGATTTTCTAGGCAGCCTTCGAATGCCTGCCGAGGTTTGTTATCAGAAAGCAGGAGGTCTGAATTAAATGCGTAAGGTACGAAAATTAGGCTCCAATAAGAATGATCATTTATAATTATCGGCACTGAAAATTCATCCTCAGATTTCGTCATGTTACAGAAGCGCAGAAGGATGTGTTGATGTGTGGGAAAACATTTGCAACAGGAGATAAGCTGTACTATACGAATTCCAGATTTCGCTCACGTCACGCCTAAGATAGACTCTGTATTTCGCGTGACATAAGCTAAGGGTTCTGAACTTATCTTTGGACGTAGTTGTGTTCGCAGAGCCTTTTTCAATTTCTGGTAAACACTTACTAGCTAGGTAAAATTATGCGCTGTTTTATTATTGGTATTTGCGCCACACGTGTTTAGTAAATTTCTAGCATGGCACCGTCAGTATAATTTATGCAATTAGCAGACGCCTTATAAATGTGTTAAAAAAACGACGCGCCTATATTTGTGTCCAGAACAGTTATAGGCTGGCTTCCGTATCTTGCAAGAAGCGTACGCGCGGACTGTCTAAATGAGCAGCCGGTACCAGAAGCATTGCCGACAAAGCGGTTCAGCACCTTCCTCAGGAACAATGACAACACTTGTCGGTGCATCTGATGTAATAAGTAGGCAACCTGTAAATTTGAACGGCGCGAACCACACGATCACAGCAAAATGCAAGGCAGACAACAAGAGGCACGCTTTCATAGAGTGGCTTGAGCAGCCCTAGAACGAGTACTTCTGCAAGACAACGTAAAGCTGGCTGAGATGTAGATTTTATTCGGTAATAGCATACACACACAAAAAAGAAGGCGGCAAATGGGTGAAGTAAAGATGTTCAATCCTGCCGTAATATATTTTTTGTCTAATAGGACAGCGCAGATCTTCGAAGTAGTGGCGGGCGCTGATATCGCCGAGGTTAGCACACCTACTTCTTTCATTCAGAACTCAATTGCGCAGGCTACACAACTTTAGAGCAGAGTAGCCGAGATTTATTTTGTATTTTGCAATATTTTTAAATTTTTGTGGAAAATAAGCACAGAGAACGTTGCTGAAAAAAGCTGAATCGGCTAGTCTCGAACCAGTTCTGTTATTAAAGCAATCGCGCATAAAGAAAGGAAAGTTAAACCTTGTTATAACGATGTTCTAGCTAACCGGTGATTCCGTCATTATAGCGATTGCTTCCTTATAGCCAGTGTTGGGAGTGTTTCCAATCAAAATAGTTATTCTTTCGTTGTTTCCATAATTACATTATGAGCCGTTTCGTTATAACGAAGTTTGACTATACTACTATTCTCGCCTAGGCATTCTTGGCTGATAGAGGGCTAGGTGGGATAAAAAGTTTTCTTGCATTGCGCATGTGGAAGGAAAACCATATCCGAATACCGCGCATCTCTTACTTTTTAAATTTGCACCATGTTACGTGCTAACATCGCACATTTCAAAATGCGTTGCTACCTGTCACGACATTCATGCGTACAATTGTTGCGTAAGCTGGAAACGCTATGGCAGGATCATTTGCTTGGCATTGGCTTTTGTTATCACCCAATATAGTGCTTCTGTGCCCTTCACCGAAACTGGAAGGCTCCTCTTGTCTTTGTTTGATGCAGTACAAAATAGATAAAGGAAAGGCCTGTTTAGCATTATGCTAGCTCCTGTCTACCGGAGCCAGAAGAAAAGACAGTGTGCGCGTCTAACAAAACAAAATTTCGTTCTTTGGTGCGACTCGCTGAACTCAGGCTTCAGTAATTGTAATACAACATAAATACGTTTGTGCTTTCGCGCTTTTCGGCAATCCGTGTACTCATTTTTTCACTTACACCGTTACACTTGTGATGCAAGAAACCATGAGCTGGAAGATTTTCTGCACGAGTTTCGATCTGGACTACACTGTGACTCTGTTAATGATGACTGGTTGATTCTTAGCAACAGGTTCACCGAGCTAACTAACAAATATATACTTCTGATGACCATCCATGCCAGTCGGCAGAAGATGTGGTTCACAAACGGGTCGAAACGGTTGGAATGAAAGAAAAAGCGCCTTTTTCGAGCGGCAAAATTAAACCAAAGCTCCTGAACTTGGAACAGACAATATGTAGCCGAGTACGCCTACTATACTGCTATTTGAGACGCTAAACAATCATTCTTTATTCTTGAGGTGCCCCGAATTCTTAACGACCCCAAGAAATTCTGGAAAATAATAAACCCGTCGCACACCCATGCTGTTACCCTCACCGACACAGTGGGAGAGGAGGACAGTGGTGCTCAACGTGCTGAAATTTTTAATGTTGCCTTTTCCTCTGTTTTTATTGATGAAATAGGCACCTTAGCACTTTCACGGCGTAATACCGTACTTCCCGCTTTACCCTGTCTACCCTTCTCTTACGATGGTATTTTGTCCATAACAGAAAATGTGAAGCTCTCGTCATCAGCTGGCATTGAAGAAATCAATTTGGAACTGTTAAAAATCACTAATTGCGTCACTGTTGAATACCCGTCATTGTAGTTCACTTACTCCCTTGCTACAGGAAGCCCACCGGATGACTGCAAAGTGGGGAAGGTCGTTCCAGTGCAGAAATCAGGAGATAAGCAATATCCTATTAGTTATCACCCCGTTTATCTAACCAGTGTCCCTGGTAAAATCATAAAACATGTCACTTACTCCAAATTTTGAACCACCTTGATAGTAACAAGCTTTTTCTTCCTTCACAGCATGGCTTCTGCAAGGGCATTTCTTGCGATACCCAGCTTGCTCTTTTCGTTCATTATCTGCACAATAATCTTGATCGTAATATCCAAAGTGATGCTATTTTCTTGAATATTTCAAAAGCCCTTGACGCCGTACCTCACGCACGTTTGCTACTAAAGCTAGAGCAGCTAAATTTACATCCTAACATTCTTGCTGGGACCAAGGAATTTCTAAAAAACCGCTCCCAGTTTGTTTTCTTTAACAACCAAAATTCTACCTCCCTCGCAGTAACATCAGGCGTCCAACAATGTTCTCTCCTTTCTACAGGGCTGCTCCTACACTAAATTAACGATTTACCAATGCATATAACATGTAACGGTTGCATGTTGGCCGACAAATGTGTCATCTATCGCACAATAACCAAAATATCCTATCAAACAGCTCTTTAAAATGTTATTAATCACATTCATCGCTGGTGTTACCAATTGGTCATCAAGCTAAATGCTAACAAATGTAAACTTGTCTCCTTCCATTACCGCCAAGAGCTTTCCTTTTTTAACTACGCTGTCCTCAGTTCTGAAATCGAACTTGTATAATGTTTTAAATGAATTGGCGTAAGCTTTAGCAGTAATCTTTCCTGGCGCACTGATATTACTAACGTCACATCATCAGCAAACCGATCTCTTGGATTTGTGAAACGTCACATACGTCATGCTCCACCGCAAGTGAAACTACTGGCCTACAAGTCGCTCGTCCGGTCTAGGCTAGAATATGCATTTCCTATTTGGCATCCGCATCAAACTTATCTGGCTAACGCCCTTGAAGCTTTAAAAAAACCGCGCTGTAAGATTCATTCACACCGATTACTCTTTCAATACCAGCGTAACAGCATTAAAACTTCAGTCCGAAGTTTTGAACCATAACACTCGTCATATAGCTAGCCTTTACCTGTTCCGTAAGATATTTCACAATTTGCTTAATCATCCGCCATACCTATAGCACCACATTCACGCATATTTCACCGCAATATGCATTTATTTTATGGTGCTCGTCCACTCACTAGAACCGCTACGTTTGCTGGCTCAATGTTTCCCCGAAAAGCTATCATTGGGAAGGGCCTTCCACACATCATTGCTGCCATCACCTGGCCATCGACGTTTGCGATGAGTGTTCCTAATCCCATTTAATAGCTGTAATCTATTCCATGATATGAAACCACCCAATATTTAATACCCCGGAAGGGGTCTTTGAGGTAAGAAAACGAAACGAAACCCCCGATTCAGTGATACGCTACTAATCTGTAAGTGTTCCTCTCAGTCTTGTGTGGCGTCGATTTTGATAATTGATAGGTTTTAACTTCTGTCGAACACCATATCCGAAAAGGGAACTTATGCAGACAGTAAATTGGTAATGTGTCCTACTTGCGAAAAACGCGTTTCACAACTGTACGGAGGGAAAGGTTTGCTGGGTTGGGCGTTGGTAGACTGCGGCTTTGTACTTTCTAAATATAGCGTGTGTACTCGCATTAACTGCCGCGGCACGTTTGGACCGAGCGCACCTAAGACTATGCTTTATGCATTGGGTAGGCGGTAGAGTACCTGGAGCACGAGTCATGTAATCTAACCAGCTGCATGTTTCTGGACGCTTAAACCGTTTTGTGCAGCCTCTCGCAGCAGGAGCATTTGCAAGGAAATTGCAACTGTGGACGAAATATCTTCGTAGAACAGTACGGAGCAACTCGTTGGCAGCCCTCCGCAAGTGGACCGCAAACGACGCGAGGAAATTAGCTGTGAATAGATGCAGTACTCACACGTGGTCTCCTTGGAATTTCGTCCTTGTGGTCCGAGTCTCGTTTGGTCGTTCAACGTGTAATGAGCGCTTCACGAAGTGTAAAAGGTATCGCGTGCAAAATGGCTATGTAGCGGCTGGGCACTCGGGCAAAAGCGAACCGTTCGAATGCACCACCCTCGTAGAATTTCAGATGGCCACGCCCACGCTTCTTTGCATTTCATGTGTCGTCCCCTAGTGGGATCCACATGAACCGAAGGGTTGCGCTGAATTTGTGCGCACATTAATCGCACTATTTCTGAAAATGACCAAATGGCCTTTCAAAATCCAGCACCCCGATTTGTTAAGAGTGTTTATATTAGTTGTTTTCATCCCGTTGCCAAAGTTGGCTTCAGTGTTTCACATGATACGTCAATTTCGTCGGCAAATACATGCCAAACACATTAGCCTTGAAAGTGGTATTGAAGCCCTACTAGAATCACTTCGCCAATGGGTAATGGTTTACATTCGTTACACGAAAAGCCTACTACCGAAAAAAAGAGAAAATATTAATGTGAACTGCTTTTATAAGCAGAAGTGATGTGGTTTATTGAAAACCATATTTTGATTTCTTCAATATAATGAAAACCGATTTTCGCGCCACTCTTAAACAACTAGCCGCACAGTGCTGGCGTGAGTTTCTCGGTCTTCTTTTCATAGCTGCGGTATTCCCACGCTGCTTTATATGCATGTCTCGGGACAAGTGCAGACTTAGTTCTTTGATAAAATGTGCTGCTTGCGATGCTTTATTCCAACACACTCATTCCTTGAGCGCATTTGTGGGCACGATACGTAAAAAACAAACTGCTTTCAATACCGTTAGCCGATTACATTAAGAATTATATTCCTGAGAAAGATATAAGTTACGAACCCGATATACTCGATACTATATCATGGATTCTATTCATGGATCATGAATTATTACCAAGTTGAGAAACCTGAGATAGAACTTGACTAGATAACATAAAGCTCAAAGCTGTTCTTAATTCTTTTCGTTCGTTGGTGCAGAATTTAGTCGGCTGCCTCTGCCTTTGTCCTGCACGGAATGGAACAAGCTCCATGAGCTTTGGAAAGCCAGTTATTTCCCAAGCACGGTGATTAACAGACGGTTGAAGCTGAACTTCCTGCGTTTAATGTTTGAAAAAAGCCAAGAAAAACAAAAGGGTTGTTTTATTGCACCGAAGAAACCTTGATGATCTTTAATTACACGCTATCTTTTCGTGATTATATTCGGCAACAGGTCGCGTTGGAACCGCTCCTTCCGAAGAGCCACGCGATGCGGCTGTGTATCAGCGAAGCTGATAAAAGAAGCCCACCGACAGGACCTGTTGAGCACGTTGACATGTTGCGTTTAATGACGGTGCATTTTCTAATGATTTAGAGTTAAGCAATTCTGCGTCGGATCGAGGATCCTGCGAAGCAAATTTGCACTAGCGCCTCTTGAGAATGGCTCGCTCTTCTGCAGTATAGCAGTGGTGTTCCGCTTTTACATGTGGTTCAACACAAAAAACGCCACTATGCGCTGGGCGGATTTGAACAGCTCTTCTCTAGCGCGAGTTGGGCCATTCTTCGTAACGTTTGAAGAGGAGGCTGAGGAAAAGAGTTGCTGGGTTAGGACTGATGCTTGGGCGAGTTGGTATGCCATGTTCAAGAAGAACAGCGCGAAAAGACAAGGACCACAGGATGATACACAAAGACAGCGCTTGTCTTTGTGTATCATCCTGTGGTCCTTGTCTTTTCGCGCTGTTCTTCTTGAACATGAGTTGCTGGGCTAACAGCAGCCGCTCCCGCGGTTTTCTGCTGGTGACGGTCAGTCTGATACTCCTCAGATGTTAACGTTGGCATTTGCTAGTTGTAATAAATGATCTGCCATGCCCGTTCTCTTCCGCCTTCTCCATTAAATGCAATGCTTCATGCATTCCAAATCAGAAGCCTTCGAGCAGGTGCCTGTCCAAGCATCGTCGATTCTGCTCCTTCCTTCCGTTAGCTCAACGCATACATTACCCGACAGATGATCGGCACAGATCGCTCATGAATGTGTTTCATGATCCGAGCTGGAAAAGCAAATTTCGGTAAATGGTGAGACGATGCTGCTAAGATATTTTTGAGACTGAGAGTTAATCGACATGTCTTCACCCTGGTTGATTGCCGGACTGTAAATGAGCAGCGTAGTTGTAGTACAAGGTGACAAATTTCGATTGCAAAGCACATGCATCGTGGGCAAACTTCTTCAGCTTGCTTGCGACGAGTATACAGGATGCAGGAAAGTTGCTCAACGCCGTCAACTTATATTAGAGAGTTTATGACTATACGTTGTGGAGAAACGTTGTGTCTTCATGGGTGCCATGTTGTTGTTTGCTTTGCGACACGTGGCACTCTGAGGCCAACAGGAACGTATGTTGAACGACCATGACACTCGCACTTTCCATATTATTGATGTAGACGTCATTAGCCATGCAGTCGAGGCTCTTTGGAGAAAACCGAAGCATTTGATGCGGAGTGCAATCCTGAAATAACGGGTAATAATACATTATGAGATGGTAGCGATGCGCTTAAATGATAGAAAGCTGTAAATGTCTTCCACTGAGCTTTAGGCAGTAAGAAGTTTGTTCTAAAACACAGACGTTGACTTAGACATAAAATTACTGCACGTTGAATAAGAGAGCACTGCTATTCGTGGCGCGTCTCAACCCACTTGTCAGTATCATCACCCTCCTCACATATCGTGTTAACCTATGTGGAATTCACTGCCAGTGTACGCAGATGTGCTGTTCGAGGCCTTTGAGTACTTGAACCCACGAATGATCGCGCAAGGCACAGCAGGGGCCCTCTGCACTTGCATGTCTCGTCAATATTGGCTTTTGCAGACGCCTTCCGGCCAGTCGCAAGTGGACACACGTTACACATGAAGGGCCTTTCATCACTATGCGTAACCTTTTGACGAGTTGGTACCTCGGCTTAAGCGGTGCATAGGGGCACATGTCGCACCTATACGGTCTCTTTCGACTGTGGCGGCGCTTATGTTTGTCAATCACTTTTCGCCTAAAGTTACCATGTGCAGTCACGGAAATTCTGTTTTTCTTCGGGTTCGTGAAATTAAATGTGTCTCGTGACATCGGCACGATTCGGAGATATTATACTCTTTATTGGCATTGACTTTGGCCACAAAGTACACCATCTGATAGTACGGCATAAAAATGCGAACCACTTGATGCGCTGTGTCTACTGCTAAAATAACATGCATGAATGACTCGAACCTAGATATCGAACCGTCAGTGACTCGAACCCTCAAAGCTCTTGCTTCCGCAGCGTCGTGTTAAGAAGATGGCACAAAAATGCCGGATGTAATGCGCACATATAACCTAATACGTCTCGTGTGTACGCAATGAATGAATAATTAATTTGGTGGGGAAGCGTATGTCACTGTTCAGCGTCACGACCACATGCGCGTATTTATGAGGAATTCAATCCCATTGTCCGCAGATGTGCTCTTTAAAGCTCTCAGGGCTTCAACACACGAATGAACATAGAATACACTGAAAGCCCTCATCTCCTATGCGTGAGCATGTGACGGTCTAAAGTCCCTTTCAGAGTCGCGGAATAAGAACACACTTCACATTTGTAGGGCATTTCGCCTGTGTGCGTACGCCTGTGCTGGGCTAGGACTCTACTTGTAGCCGCTGCATAAAGGCACTTGTCGCACTTGTAGGGTTTTTCACCTGTGTGCGTACCCTTGTGCACAACTAGGTGGCTACTCGTAGCCGCTGCAAACGGGCAGTTGTCGCACTTGTAGGGTTTCTCACTTGTGTGCGTACGCTTGTGCTGGACTAGGTTGCTAAGCGACAGTTGTAAAAAGGCACTGGTTGCACTTGTATGATTTTTCCTTATTGTTGGAGGACAGATGCGTGTTAAGGTTGGAGGCCGTTGCAAACGCATTTGAGCAGAGGGGGTATTTAAATTTATCTCCTGTTGCGTGCGATTCGACGTGTTTCTTAACATCAGAATCGTTCGTAGACGTGAACGGGCCGTGGGGGCACCACAACGGCTCTCGTGTTATGTCAGGGTTCTGATACGGAACAAACTTTTCTTCATCAGTAGCCAGCGAAGGCCCCTGGTCCACCCAGTCTCTATAGATCACACATCCCAGCCCTGAGGTCAACAGTGATTGTTGAACAGAATTCTTAGGAAGGTACTCGAAACTAGATACAGCCTCTGGAATGAAAGTTGATTACAAGATTACTTTAGTGCACTTCTGAAGTTTTTGTGCCTAAGGTTTGGCAACGCTTTCATGCAATGATTTAAGAATGCCGTACCATTTAGCTCATTGACTACACTGTATCTGGGGCTTATTAACGTGCACAGATATCAGGTGGTCCAAGTTCCTCATCATTCCGTCTCCATCGAAATGCGACAGGCGCCGAAGTGATCGAAGCCACAGCCGAGCACCAGGGCTACGTAGCCGAGCACCACAACCATAGCGGCGCACTTATAAGAAAGGCAGTTGCACCTGATTTTATTTAAACACCTCACAATTCATATATGATCTTTCCAAATCAGTGTTGTTCATGAACAGATCTATATGTGTACGTGCTTCGCATGAAACTATGGGACGTCCCAAATTTCGCATGAAATAGGAATAATATTCGAGCATAGAAATGAAAAAAAAAAAAACCAGGACCTTCAAAGAAAGAAATCTGCAGACTGCCAATATCAATAAACACGAGAAATTACAGAGTAGGAGCACATAAAAACTGCAAATCATCACCAGTAACGCAAGGCAAAATAAATGAAGAACCCTACGCAAGGAATACACGTGATTTATCTGAGTTCCAATTATGCATCCTCTTCATTCGTGTAAACCAGTGCACGGCCGGCTGCAAACTGCGAAAGGGAATGCACCCGAACTCCTCTTTACCGTCTGTCGCTTCGTTGTCGTATTCTGGCCGAATGTCCATGGCATTTCCTGTTAGGAGCTGTGAAGGTTGCTATTACGGTCTAATTGCGGCTGGTTAAACACAGCCCCCGTAGGTAGGGTGAAAATCCGCGATCAGCTCTGGTCTTCAGGCTTACGCCTTGTGTACACCTGCGAGTAATGAAAATGAGATCTGTTAAAAGTACAATTTTTGCGAAGTGCACATTCCGCGTAATGTTTACGTGGAGCACGAGTGCCTGAAAAACATTTTCTCACGTTGGCTGCGAGAATGCCTGAAGAGCACCTGGTCGTGTTGCCGCGCTTAGGTCTGAGCTAGCGGTTACCATTCTCTTCTAAATGAAATCGTTGAGGTAAAATAATCAGTTCCGGGACAATAGTTTTCTGCCACCTGGAGTCTCATGAATACACCGCTCCGTTCTCACTTGACTACCTTTATCTTTTTTGACGCATAATCTTGATCCCTTCGCAACCGTAAGAGAAGCAGCTGCCGTGGTACTTCTCTGTGGGGAGGCTTTAAAGAGAGTGCGCCTTTGTCCAAGCGGAATGTCTACCGCTGTAAGGGACAAAGAAACGCTACTTCAAGAACTGGGAGTCACGCCTTTTTGAAAGCATCCAAGGAGCATTATTGCAAAGAGCGCGCTAGTCTGTTAACGTATCCAAAAGAACTAAACACCATCAGTCTCTCACATGTCGCCTCTGCATTCTCCAGTTCAACACAGTTGCGCTGGTGGTGTATCGAATCAAAAACTAATTTCAGAGAACGTAAAAGAGCCTTATCAAAGATATAGGAGCAGTGGGAAGAAAGAAAAAGTTAGGTGCTTCCATAGCGAATTACAACCTGCTCTGGTGTAACTGATTCTGGTCTTTCCGGGAGCACGTGGCTGTGGAGAGAGCATGCGTTGTCGTGATGGCTTCTTTACAGAGTCTGGACTCACAGAATTAGGATCGCCCCGCTAGAGGAATTACTTAAAGGTTATCATGCACTGACAGTTAGTGTCATGGTGAGCAAAGCCCGCTTTAATCTGCAACCGGGTCCTTGGACATAAACTTCTAATGACATGAGCACCCCTCACCGGACTCGCTGAAGGACAAAATATTTTGGTCCAGCGCAGAGAGTGTTCCACTAAATAGACCATCTTGCCCAGGAAGCATAAGACCTGGAGGCATAGATTAGCGCTCAAAGCAATGCATAAACGAAGTAGGGTCGAAGGAGCATATAAAGGCTACGAACTACCAAGTGTAAGTTCATCGCTTTCCCCACTTTCAATGAGGTATAGAGGAAATTCATTTGACATAAATTTTTCGGAAGGAGTTCTGTAGGCAGGAAGCTGCATTCTAGTCATACGAAACATAAGCTCAGGCGTAATCATGCCAACCTTGCGTTTTATTTGCAGTGGGATGGTAGACATTGGCCTGGTTGAGAACCGACCCCGAGTGGCATAATTTTGACGCCGGACAGGAGTTATGAAATACCGACCAGATGCAGAATGTTTTGCCCATTTCAGAAATGTTCTCGGCATGCTCCTACGCTCGACGCCTTAAGACTGTCTGTAGGCGTGGGCGTCCTTACAAAGCCCATCGTTTGCCGGACGGGCATCTTTGTTGACGTGTATTTTATTTTTACTGGTGAAGCGGTCTTCTACATGTGGCATTTTCGTGTGATCTGTCCATCGCCTATTACATTTTCTTTCTACTTTAAAGTACCACCGTTTTTACATCCTTGACTGCTCATATCTATGGTATTCGAGTCGGATAGGCCGAGTAGCCTTTAAATACCTAGCAAGGTGTCTCATCAAAAAGGAGCGGGCCAGTGACTGGTACCCATGAAGTAGGATACGTAAGCTTTCATAAAAAATTGGCATAAATAAATATCGGATATCCGAATAAGTTTTTAAGCTTCGTCGTGTTACGAAAGCGAAGAAGAGTGTGTTGATACGTCGGTAAATTGTTGGCATCTGGAGATAAGCTGAAGTGTACGGATTTTAGATTCCAGGAGCCTCAAGCCTATGATGTTGCAGCGAATCTCTGCAGTGTTTGTTCATTCCTCAAAGCGGCTGGCACATCGCTTTATCACTTTGCGATGCGAGACGCGACCAGATTTATCTCCATTGATCGCATCGAGGCAGAGCTTATTCTACGTTGCTCCAGAATGTTCTAGCAACTTTGCCCGTTTTATCTCGGATGTTCGCTATTAGCCTTAAATTGAGCACGGCCGAACGCGGCGGGCATTCCGTTCGGCGACCGAAAAGAAAAACGCCGCGCCGAGTGATTGTCCACTGTAGGCGCAAGTCAGCCAAAATAAAGAGTTGTGTTTAGAAGCTATTTTGCTGTAGTTCTGCTCCCAGGATTGCAGTCACCACTTTGTGACAATATATTGGGCATTTCCCGCAGCATGAACGAAGGATCCTTTATACCTGCAGGTCGTGTTGCGCAATACATACTCTTTTTCCATTCCAGGAAATTGATTACTAGGTATGAAAAATCAAGCATGCTTTGTATAATTTATTTCTTCGCCATGCGTGTTTACTCAATTTCTAGGGAATGCCCGCTCAGTTTATTTTCCGGCAGTCAAATCTGGCCCTAAAAATTTGAAAAAAAAAAACCGACGTGAATGCACGACTGTACAATGCTTTTAACCATATCTTGGAAGACGTGTACCCGCTTCTCCTTTGTACGATAGGAAACAAACTTCAAAATCCATTTCAAAATGAGCAAGCACCTTCGTCGGGGACAATGACACCGCGTGCCGTCGTCTCTGATAAGTGTTTAAGTGATGAGTCGGCAACTTCTAAATGTGAACGCCCGATACACGCGATCAAAGGAATGCGGAAGGGCAGAAAGACGTGTGGTTTGTGTCCTTGTATTTCTTGTGATCGAGCCCTTCGAGTCGTTCAATTTTATGGCATGAACCAACTATCCCTAAACCAATAATTACTGCAAGGCAATCAAAGCCGGATGAAGCGTACGTTTTAATCAGCCTTCACAACTACTAAAAATTAGGGTGAAGGCAAATGGGTGAAGTGAAGTTGTTCAGGTTTGCCGTAGCAACTTTTTTTTGTGTATACCACTGTTGCACCACTTGCAAATGTATAGCTGGGGCTCACATCGACGCGGTCAGCACGCCCGTTCGCTCATTCAAAGCTCAGGTGCGCAGGCTAGGATACTGTAGCGCACAGTACCCGAGATTTCCTTCTATTCTACAGTATTTTTCTAAACTTTGTTATAGGCAGCGTTAACCTAGTTTCCAAGAAGAATCCTCATTCTTAACTTATTTCTCTTATTTCGTTGCAATTCGTTACGTTATCATGAGGATGGACTGTGGTACTACCCTTGCATAGTATTCTTGGCTAATGATAAGACTCGGCGGGAGTTAAGACTGACTTCGATTGCGCAATTGCAACGAAAACCATAACCAGATACCACGCATCTCTTATTTTATTACATTGGTTCAAGTTACTTGTAAACACTCCGCATGTTACACTGGGTTTCTACGGGTTCCAACATCTATTCGTACAATTCTGGCGTTAGCTGGCACGCTATTGCTGGATTATTTGGCTTTGGAATTGCCAACGTTAACACCCCGCCCAAAGCTTACGTAGTCGTTGACAAAACCAAAAGGCTACTTTTATCTTCGTTTAATTAAGTACAATTTAGAAAAAAGAAAGGTCCGCATAGCATGAAATTTGCTCCTGTCCATCCTTTTGATGCGTATCACTGTACACCAGCGTCAGTTATTGTAATACAAAGAAATGCCTTTTTACTTTAACACCCTTAAGCAATACGGTTTTTATGTACACATTCATCGCCTAAGTTCAAGTCACTTTTGCCCTTTAATACTGTAGGTGTTCTCTTCAATTCTTTTTTGGTAAGACGACACGATAATTGTCAGTTTTTAATTTTGGTCTCGCGCTATTTCTGAAAAGTGAAATGATCCAAAAAGAAAATTCCTTGAGTCCTACTTGTGAACTACGAACTTAACAATAGGGGGGCAAGCTTTTAATGGTTTGGACTTTGGTAGACGGCGGCATGGAATTTAACGCGAAATAGCGCTATTTTTTTTTCTTACACTTGCCGCCACAGGTTTAGAGCATGGCCGCCTATCAATCTGCTTGCTTGCAAGGGTTGACGGTAGAATACTTTAAACATGAGTCATAAAATAAAATTATGCCACAAGTTTCAGGAATCTTCCTCCGTGTTGTGCAGCCTTTTCCACGAACTTCGTAACTGTGGATGCATTTCCTTCCTACACCAGTGCGGAGCAACTCGAAGGCACTCGGCAGCAAGTGGAACCCAAATGACGCGAAGGTATGTGAGCTGTGAATAGCTGCGGTACTCACTCGTGGTCTCCTCAGGATTTCCTCTTTGGTGTCCTGATCCCTTCTGGTCTTTAAACGTGCAATGAGCGCTCCAAGACACGTCAAACCCGCTCGAATGCGTAAAGGGTTTGGAGTGGCTGAGCACTCCTGCTAATGCGAACGGCTAGAATGCGCCACCCTCCTGGCATTGCCATATCACACCCAAGCTGCGTTGCATTTCATGTCTCGCCGTTTAGTGGGGTCCACATGAACCGAAAGGTAGCGCTGTATGAATGCTAAACTTAATGGCAATATTTCTGAAACTGAGCAAAGGGCTTATCTGTGAAAATCCAGCCCCTCAGATTGTTCAAAACACTGATTAGTTTTGTTCATATCGTTACCAAACTTTGTTTCGATGGTGAGCCGTGAATTTCGACGAAAACGGGTTGCCAAGAACCTTAGCCTTGAAAATGCTATTGAAGCGCTCCTAGATCTTGCTTCGCCAATGGGTCATGCTGTAAATTCGTTGAACGAAAAAACCTGTTGCCTTGCACCTTACACAGAAAAAAAATGTAACTTTAAAGTAAAATGCTTTTATAAGCGAAACTGATGTCATTTATTGAAGCAAATGTTATCATTTCTTCAGTATTAATGAAGTCCAATTTTCGGGCCACTCTTAAACAACAAGCCGCAGATCGCTGGTTTGAGTTAGTAGGTCTTTTCATAGCAGTGGTGTTCCCGCGCTGTATTATCTGCATGCCTCGGGACAAGTGTACGTTAAGTTCTTTCTTGATAAGATACGTTTCTTGCGATGCTTTCTTCCGGCAAACGCATTCCTTGAGTGCAGTGCTGCGCACGATACGTAAAAAACTGCTTTAAATACCGTTAGCCGATCCCATAAAGAACTGTATTCTTTTTAAATATATCATTTACAAACCCGCGATACACGATACTATATCATGGAATATTACCAAAGTGAGAAACCCGAGGGAGAACCTTACTAGATAACATTGAACTCAAAGCTGTTCCTAGTTGTTATCGTTTGTAGGTACAGAAATTAGTCGGTTGCCTCTGTCCTTGTCCTGTACTAAATGATGCAAGCTCCATGGGCTTTGGACAGCCAGATGTTTTCCTAGCCCAGTGATAACAGATGTTTGAAGCTGGACTTCCTGCACTGGAAACAAGAAAACCTTTAAAGACAAAAAGGGTGCAAGTCTTTATTGTACTGAGGAAACATTGAAAACGTATGTTAATTTCAATTTACCTTTTCATGACCACATTAGGTAAGAGCAAATATTAGAACCGCTGGTCCGAAAAAGAAAAACGATTCAGCCGTGTAACAGCGAAGCTGACAAAAAGAGCCTGCAAGCAGGAACTGTCGATAACGTTGACGTGTTGCATTTTAAGGCGGTGCAATTTCCCAGAGAATTAGAAGGAAGCATTGCTGCGTCCGATCGAAGATCCTTCGAAAGGAAGTTGCTCTAATTTTTTTTTCGCATGCGCCATGGAAACGTGGCTGCCTTGGTAAAAACCGAAGCGCTTATTGCTGTGTCTAATCCTAAAATAACGAGTGATAACTAATAACTAAGTAGGACTCGATGAATAATGAGTGAAGGAAGGAAGAAACAGCGCAATGAAACATAGACCGACGAAGAAACGACACACACGAGCGCTGCCTCACAACTGAAATTTATTCTCATATAAAGACGCTAATATAGAAAGCATGAGAGGGTGTCTTTCCATCAAAACAAAATTTCAGTTGTGAGTCAGCGCTCGTGTGTGTCGTTTCCTCGTGTGTCCGGCCTTCATCGTGGTGTTGCCTCCTTTAAATGCATTACCAACTAGCCCGAAAAATTGCTCTTCTTAATGACTGAAAGATGCACAGTCCTACCGCCAAGCATTAGTCACTACGAATTTTTTTGTAGAACAAAGATGTCCACCTAATTTCGGATATAAAACCACTGCCATGTCGTATTCGTCTAGAATCTCAAACCACTTGACAGGATCATCATCATCTGATATCATTTGAACCTAAGAAGCATTCACTGCCAGTGACCGGACATGTGCTCTTGTAGCAGCTGAATACCTGAGCCGCCTAAGCCCAGCAGCTGCATAAGAGCACATGTCGCATTTCTAAGGTAATGTGCAAGCGTGGGGGCGGATACGAATTTTACAGTCGCTTTTCCTACAAATATGTGCTGCGCACTCGGGCAGTTAAACAGCGTCTCGGGCATGTGAAATTCCATATGTCTCGTAACATCGGTAACATTAGGAGAGCAGTAGTGGCAGAGGAAGCAGCAGGAAACGAGGACGGCATACCTTTTGACGCCATTGGGATCCTGGTTCTGTATAGCACCGCGCGGGCTCGCATGGCGCCGAGCCACGCGGAAATTAGTGCTCGGCCGGCCGTGCGGTATTTCCAGGACAAGGCTAGTCCAGTCGTGAGACACAGCGACAATTAAGTCCCATACCACAGTGGCTACCTCGCATCAAAATCTCACCGCTCATTCTTTTGGGTATCTTGAGCTTCTGCTCGCCAGTTGGATCACGGCATTCTGTTTTCAGCCTCTTTATATTCTGTAAAGTATTTTCACCATCTTATCGGCTGGCGTAACTTTGATTTGTAGCGTATAACACTCGCATAAAACAATGAGACCACCTTCGCAACCAATTATGCCTTCCCAAAACGCGGATCATGAACGTATAGAATGGTATAGCCAAATGTAGCATCTCCTGAAAAACGCTTGTGTTTATTTTACGTGCAATATAGAGCTCTTATTTTTTTATACTTCCCCAGGAGGTTTTGATGCTCCTTAAATATTAGGCGACGCGGTTATAAAGGAGTTCTTCCCTCAAAGAATGTGAGAGAGGGGTAAGTGTCCTCGAGCTGTGCTTATCAGCCGATGCTGCCAAATCGCTCCAACATTCTTAAAGTCAATCGCTCCCGTCGCTATGTCGGCACTGTTTTCTTCCTTCGACATCACCATTGTCCCAAGGTTTCCCGTTTCCGCTGAGCATCTCGGTAGAATAACTCAGTGCGCCGTGCGCCGTGGATTGCACGATGCCACGACGATGATCGGTCGTCTCATCATCGGAGCATTACTTCGCTTCTCTACAGTGTAAAATATATACTTACAACAAAGACAATGAAATTGCATTGATTCTTTGCTCCTGGCATGCGTCTTACCGTCTTACGCGTTTCGAAAAAGCGTCCTGTACATATCGCCGCCTGCTCTCACTACTGAGCGCTCCGGTGCTACTAAGCCTTCCTTAACAGAGCACTTTTTTGGCCTCTTCTTTGATAGCGACGGCGCTTGTAATCGTGAGCAACCTTGTCATGATTATTAGTTTCAGTGCTTTTGCACTCACTCGAACTACGATTAGAAACGACAAAATGTCAGGAGCAGCAAACATGGATCGAAGCTGATGGATTACCACTGAGGAGCGCAAAGCAGTGAGGACTAAACGTAGTGTCGTCCGTTCTTCACTGCATTAATGGCTTAACGCTTAGTCCTCGAAACCTGCACAAAGCTGTCTCGTCCTGCAGATAATATTTTCGCTCGCATAACGTCTTTTCTGGGGACAAGCGGCCGTCTTTGCTCCGAAAGTGACTGAAAACTGCTGAGTGTAGAGCGACAGCTCCCGGCATGCCTTCATTTAGGCCGAGAACGTTCACCTATCATTCTGACAATCCCACTGTAGATAAGAACTGCATTTTTGCTTTGGTTGCAGCTGCAATAGTCTCAAGTTTTCAGCGAAGAGATGAACAGTTCATATCGAGTGATGAGAGATCGTTGTCAATCTACCAATAAGTTGAAGTAACACGGTGGTATGGCCAAGTTGGTTGCTATTCATAATGCAGACAAATTTCGCAGCATGAATAAAATGCACACCGAAGACAAGGAACAAACAAGACAGGACTGTGCTCGACTAATATAGAAGCTGCTTTGAAACGTGCTTCATCCATTTCGTAGTAATCTCTTGTGTTTACACTATATGGCACACCAGACTATGCCTCGACGAGCGTCACTTCGACGCAGTAGTTTGCACAATAAAAACTTAAAAACGGTGGAGCTTATGACTACAGACGGCTCCTAAGTAGAGAGTTAGGTTCCTAAATAAGTAAAAAAAAAAAGGCGTCCGGTCGAATTTGTTTTGCAATAATTCCAGCCTACGTTATCGAAGTAATACAGATCCTTCGCTCGAAGATGTAACGGGAGACAGCAGTCTGAACACAATATAAAGCAAGTGAACGCCAAGGCTCTACAGCAAGGCGGATTGGGAGTTTAAATGGGGAAAGATCGGATGACGATTGGGATGCGGGAGGGGTATAATAGCGGACGCTCTAGTGCTTTCGACTGTACTTACATAGTCCGACAGATTTCATTCGGATCGAACAGATAGAGGGGTATGGGGAAGGGAGAAAAGAGAGGCTGCTACTAGGCCACCTATCTGCAGTCATGCATATTCGCTGTAAGCGTCTGCTTTCTTTCTTCTGGTTTAAATTTTTTCTACTCTTTTGCTTCGACATTTCCACCTTGTCCTACAAGCCGGACCTACAGTGCTTTTATAGCGATCAGCTTGTTCGCTATTTACACCTGCGGAAATTTTCCACTTAGTGGTGTTGTAAAGGAATCATCGGGGCTTAATTGGGCCACGGAGCCCTCCGTTGATGCTTCGCAACGTTGAGCTGTTGCTCTGCCCAGACATGATTCTTTGTTTCGCTTGTCCAGGCAGCCAAGTGCGATGTTGTCTGTGTTTATAAGTTAGTCTCTAAACAGAGGCTTTGGCTGCGAGCCCGCGGGATATACGTACCATGATCGTGAAAGCCCACTGAGATATCTATAAATGGTGACGGCCTTGATTACAATTTCCAAGCATCCTTGTTCACTTTCTACGTAATTTTCTACCATTTTCCCTTCGCCTTCATTCGCTTGAATAAATTCGGGAAACCAACGAGTGGATCTGCTGCATTCTTTGAAGATATGCATGCAACTATATGAAAAAAGATACCGATGCTCTCTGACCTTCAATTTTTAATTATTTGAACAAAAGTTTTTATACGTATTGTCTCGTCAGGGAAAATCAGGGAGCCTTGCTGAAGAAAGCCATGCGATGAACAAGCCTGGTCCGAAAAGAATGATATTTCGCGCCGCAACTTAGCATCTTTTAAACGGCGTAACTAGTTGCCATAGTATGATTGCTCACATATGATGCAAAAATCTAACCAGCCTCGGTGTTGGCTCGTCTACTCCGTAGTGGTTTGCCAAATGTTTCATCTGGTTCAACAGCAGGTGCGCGAAATGTTTGATGCGTTGCTCTTACCTTTCGTTACCTCACCGCATGTGGCACGGAATAAATACGCCGGATAGACTGTGGTGGACGCTTGAAGAACAGCGATCGAAATCCAAATTTCATCAAATATTCATAGAAGTTGATAAGACGTTCTTGAGATGGGAAAGAAATATACAAAATCTTTAGCTGTAAATGCGAAGCACTGATGCAAATACAAGTAGCACAGATTGAAAATTTGGCAGATTTTGTGCGACACATAAAGAGGACGCAACGAATTTGCCTTTCACCTGCGGTTTATAAAATGTCTCCTTTGAAGACACGGTTTGAGGTACCATTGCTGGTGTAAATGGCTGCGATAAAATTTCATATTTTGCGACAAGTAGCAGTCTTAAGCAATGAAACAGCTTACGCTGAACGCCGATTGTATTCGCAGTCTCCGTTTTATTGGTATCGAGTTTTGCCACAATGCACACCACCGGGCTCTTCGGCAAAAAAATCGTTGCACTTTATGCGCTGTGTCTGCTGATAAAATAACCCGCATTACTAACACTTCAGTGACTTGAACCTACAAAGCTCTAGCTTCTGACGTCTCATGGTAAGAAATTTGCTCAAAAAAGCCGATATAATCTGTACATAGGATTTATCACATGTCGCCTGTGAATGTAACCTAAAATGTATCGTGTGTACGCTAACCATAGATAATTATTCCTGTGGAGAGGCATATGCCACTGTTCAGTGTCATTATCACACGCGCGTATTTATGAAGAATTCAATCAAAGTGTCCGCAGATGTGGTGTTTGAGGCTCTCAGTGCTTGAACACACGAATGAACATAGACCACAGTGAAAGCCCTCAGCTCTTTGATGCGTACGCATGTGACGGTAATAATTCTCTTTCTTTATCGCCCGATAAGAACAGACTTCACAATTGTAGCGTTCTTCTCCTGTGTGCGTACGCCTATGCTCAGCTAGGGTGCGACGTGTAGCCGCTGCATAAAGGCACTTGTCTCACTTGTAGGGTCTTTCGCCTGTGTGCCTACGCTTGTGCATTTCTAGGTTGCAACGTGTAGTCGCTGCATAAAGGCACTCGTCGCACTTGTAAGGCCTTTCGCCTGTGTGCGTACGCTTGTGCATTTGTAGGCTGCTACGTGTACTCGCCGCATAAAGGCACTCGTCGCACTTGTAGGGTCTTTCGCCTGTGTGCGTACGCTTGTGCATTTCTAGGGTGCGACGTGTAGCCGCTGCATAAAGGCACTTGTCACATTTGTAGGGTTTTTCGCCTGTGTGAGTACGCCTGTGATCAGCTAGGGCGCGACGTGTAGCCGCTGCATAAAGGCACTTGTCACACTGGTAGGGTCTTTCGCCTGTGTGCCTACGCATGTGCTCATCTAGCCTGCTACGTGAAGCCACTACAAAGGGGCACTGATCGCACTTGTATCTTTTCTCCCGAGCGTGACATGACATGTGCACTTCAAGGTCGTGGGTAGTCTGAAACGCCGTTGTGCACAGGGAGCATTCAAAATTCGCTATTGCGTCGTGCCATTCGATGTGTGTCAAAACTTCGTCATAATTAGTAGAAGTGTAGGGACAGAAGACGCATCTGAACGGCTTTGCTGTTAAGTCAGAGCTCAGATACCCAACAGAATTTTCTTCATTCGTAGCCAGCGATGGTCCCAGGTGCTCCCAATTTGTGTGGGTTACATTTCCGAGCTCAGTGGTCGACGGCGATTGTAGAACAGAAGTAACGAGAATGTCCTCTGGATTGAATACAGCCTCTGAAATCAAATTTGATAACAATTGTACGTTAGGGAAAATCGCATATCGTTCCTCCTCGTTCGCTAACATATTTAGCAACGCTTCACAAATGCCACACCATTTGGAACTTGCACTAAACCAAACAGATGCTAAATAACCAACAGTACATCGACAACGAGAAAAGTCACCACATCGACGACTACTCAAACTAAAAGTAGACTTTTCAACCGAGGTCATTGAACCTTAAGCCGTAGTGTGCGCAAGGTCAATGCTGCAATTTGTGCTGCCTTTCTTTCAAACGAAGGTCTGGCAGCACTCTGAAGTGCCCAACTTTTTTCGCCACCGTGTGCAAAGAGGAAACTACGATGTCTGCGGCGGTGTCCGATGTTTGCGCCCTCTTTGAAGCTCTATGAAGCAGATATGTCCATCACAACGCGCTAATCTTGTTTTGTGGCCACCCGTAGCTTTAGACCGCACACTTGCTACATTATTGTGAAGCACATAAGTTTTGTTTTGTTTTATAGGGTTTACGTTTCGAACCAGCTAGCGTAATGAGGAACGCCGTAGAGGAAGGCTCCGGATAATTTCCATCGCATGGGCCTCTTTACTCTTTATCGTGCACTTACATTGCGCAATCCAAAGGCCACCATCATTCTCGACCCGTCGAAATCAGACCGCCGCCGTCGAGGTGGAAGCCGCAGGCGATCACAATAACTAATGTGCAAGTGATGCGGCTTACTTAAGAGAAAGGCACTCGCACTTCGTTCTACTAAAACACTTGGTAATTCAGGTCGACACTTCCTACTTAAATTTTGAAATCAGTATTGTATATGAGCAGATCAATATGCATGAGTACATCATAAAAATCTAATGGACGTCCGAAATTCGTATGAAATGCGACGAATACACAAAAGGACGAAATGGTCTTAAGTGGGGCATGTAATGGGATGGAAAAATAACCGCTGCTCCTTACGGGCAAGGAAGTGGATTCTAAGAGAAGACAAGCGGCAGAGGGGGCGGCTGTAATTTCGGTGAACGGGTGAGATTAAAAATCTTTCAGGCATAGGGTGGCCGCAATTTACCCATGGAGTTATTTTGGCAAGCACCGGAGAGGGGTTATCCTGCAGTTGGCGTAGTCGGGCAAATTATGCTGATAACCATACAAGCACATAAAAAAAATGGCAGTCAAGGCCCCCATGAAACCAAACGTGCACACTGTAACTAGGAGTGATATCCAGAAAAACGCACTGTACGAGTAGATTTAAAAACTATGCAAATCATCTGCAATAATACAAGAAAAATAAAGACAAAAGAGTACGCAAAGAATACAGCTGATTTATCTCGGTTCGAAATAAACATCCACTTATTTAAGTGCCAACTAACAAAGGGTGTGCAACCTAGAGGGCAAGCGTAAGTTTTCTGTGTAAACATGACAGTTAACTAATTTATTCTTACAGCGTAATCTCAAGGATCAACTTTTCTGAAGTTTGTGTTTTGTCCACAAATGCAGGCCTCAATTGAGAACGTAAGTAATAATGGCGTGGCTGGTTCAGCTTACCTGGATGAACGGAAATGTCTGATCTGTAATTTTCGTAAAACTGAGATATGACCACAGAAGACTTATTATCAGTAGCCGTCATTTCGGATCAGTGACACTTTCTATTAAAATTAGTTTTGAAGAAAAATGGAGCAATAACTGTTTCACATACGTTGGTTTATACCCGAACCACGCCGTAAAGGAAGACGATAAAGGAAGGAGTAAAAGAGGAGAAGCAGAAAGAGGTGTCATAGTGGAGGCCTCTGGAATAATTCCACCAACTGGGGATCTTAACTTGCGCTGACATCGGTTGCACGTTGAGTACAACCGGTTCAATAGGTTTGAGACTGTGAAAGAGATCTGCCTCCCTCCCTCCAAATTCTCCTCACCGTTCGTCACTTGGCGGTCGCAGTCCGGCTGATAGTCCATGGCGTTTCTCTTATTACACGT
This sequence comes from Amblyomma americanum, assembly GCF_052857255.1. Classification (NCBI taxonomy): domain Eukaryota; kingdom Metazoa; phylum Arthropoda; class Arachnida; order Ixodida; family Ixodidae; genus Amblyomma; species Amblyomma americanum. Next base: position 98,853,282 of record NC_135499.1, on the reverse strand, counting down.
GGGGGTAACTATTCCGGTGAAGGTGGGTTGGTTACGTACGTCACCAGTGCGTATATTGGAATTCGGCGATGATCCGTTGTCTCCAGGTTATGCCCTGCGGACACCTGCAAATAATGGAAATCACACCAGCAAGAAACCCCATCAGTCTCTCACATGTAGACTGCACACTCCCCACTTTTTCACAGTAGTGCTCGTGGTGAATCCTGCCAAAAAAGTTTCTCTGAAAATGAACACAGCCTTATGACGGATATATGAACCAGGATAAAAAAATAGTAATCACCTGCATAGGTAATTACATCCTGCTCTGTTAATCTTTTGTAAAGCGAAATTTATTGCCGCAGGGCATCAATAATGGGTGAAGGTGTGATGAAATATGTATGAGTAATTAAATGAATGAAAAAAGGCTAGCTGATTTGATGAAGTCCAGCAGAGAACGATGGTACGGTCCCTGCGTCCAGGCAAAGTATGAAGCAGGGTTGCTTCTAATCTGATTTTGTCTTTGGACACCATTACTGCCGTTCTCTTTCTGACAGCTCGAAAGCTTTAGCATTAGTTTAGAGCCAAATTTTGTTTCCCTGCGGATTTATTACAGAAGGAGTTTTCTAGCTAAGGTCTGCGCTGGGCAAGCTAAGGATCGGCCCACTCTAATGCAACACCGGAACGCACTCCTGATCCAGAGACTTCCTCCACAAAAACCCAATCAAAATATATATATAGTTAGCACGAACGCTAATCTCGGGACAGGAGTACTTCCGTAGAGACGTTAGATATATGACAACGGCAGATAAGAATAAGAAGGAGGCGCTTATAAAAGCCGGCTCTTCTCCCGAGTAGGCTTCACAAGACTGCTGCCGTCGGTGTGTGTGTTCCAACCAGTTCAATTGCTGCGTCTTGATTTGAAAACAACTGCAATATTTCGCTTCCATTTCACCAACAGTGGCTGTTATTTTTGGTATATTATTATATACGATCTATTTAAGTTAAACGTTGCTACACTTTAAATCGAATTGGAGATTTACAAAATTAAACGAAACATATTCTCTTTCGCTCCAACATTAAGTAGCAGACATTCGTTCCGCCAGAAAAAATTGCTAAAGAACAACGAGGAAGAAATGAATCTGCTCCGAAGCGCTGCACCACATAAAATTCCCTACAATGCGTTCAGCTATTGTTTGAGCTTGTAAACAGTTTGTTTGCAAGCTAACTACATGTCTGGAAACAATTTTGAAAAGATCAATCTTTTCTTACTACATTAACTTCAAATAAATGATCTCGTGCTCTCACGCCTTGCCGAAATAGGACAGGCGGAGCAGAGGTCAAGTCCTGTTGTTACGCTATTTTTACAGAGGGCACACTCCGAGAATAAAAATGGCGCCGCTGGAAGAAATACTTAAATGTGATGCTGATGGCGAATTTTTTTGTGGCATAAGGCATTTGTGGCCAATCACCACCATGACACACGGTTTTTTTTCTTTGTACTCAAGGTGGGGTCAAAGGACTATTTCCCACGCATTTCAAGATAAAGAAGCCGGGCATCAGGCGGACGAAAGCTTGTACCCGTCCTATCAGCAATAGATATCCTGCGGCATTGGGGACCCATTGGGGATCCCCGGCGAGCACAAATTTATTGATATTAGCCATTTTCATGCGAGCTGTTCATCGCCAGTTATAAATTCTTTCTGCTAACACGTAACTCATTTCAGATGTCAATTACTGCGCATATCACCGACTGTCGGTGCCGATTGGATGGGCAATGTTTCCAAATTTCGACTAACTATTATTTAAAAAAGAGCAATTATGAATATTTTGTATAACTTATATATGGGCCATGCCGGTTTACGTAAGGTCTAGTGGGGCGGACATCGATTTTTTTTTGAAGCAGTTGGAAGAAGACGAAATAAAAAAATGGCATGACTGTACTTTTGTCAAGCCCCGGTATAGCGTTGCACTCGTGTCTTGGAATAAGTGTACGCACTGACTAAGTCGAAATGAGCAGCCGTTACTATAAGCATCAAAGTGTTTCCGCACCTTCGTTAGGGACAGTGAGAACGCGTGATATCGTCTCTGATAAGTGATAAATAGGAAACCGAAAAATTTATACCCAGGAAATTCAAGGTGGGCAGAAAGAGGCGCTCTTTCAGTCGTCCTTGTACTTCCTGCGATCGTGATTTACGCTGTTCAAATTTATAACTTGAAGAATCGACCTCTGATGCAAGATTTATTTGAAGGCAACCTAATGCCGGTTGAAACGCAGATTTTGTTCGGCCTTCCAAAATACAAATGAAGACGAAAGGCGAAGGTAAATTAGTGATGCGAAATTAATCAAGACTGCCATAGTAATTTTCAGTTGTGTACAGCACCGCGCACATCTTAGAAGTCGGTGGCGCCCGCTTACATTCATGCGGCGAGCTCAAATGATTAGTTCATTGAAATATCAGTTGGGAAGGTTACAATACCGTAGCGCAGAGTGAACGAGATTTATTTCGTATTTTGAAAGCTTTCTGAAATTTCTGTCAACAAAAAACCAGAAAATTATTTGCCACCATAAATACTGAACCGATTGGTCCGAGAACCCTTTTACAAATTCAATAAACACACTTGGGCATAAAGAAAATACGGTTGGACTTTGCTATAATGAGATTGAAGGGTAACAGAGGTTCCGTCGTTATAACCAGTGTATGCAGATCTTCCCCGGAGAATCGTTTTTCCTTTTTAACACAATTTCGTGGTAAGTTGTTACGCTGCACGAGTACCGACTATCCCAGCGCAGGTATTCAAAGGGAATTGTACGACAAGGCGGGATTTAAATTTGTCATGGATTGCGTAAGTGGAAGGAAAACTATAACCAGACAGCGTATCTCATTTTCTAACACCAGTTCAAGTTACCTGTTAACACGTCGCATTTTGTACTGGGGTTCTATCTGTCTCAACATTTATTCGTACACTGCTAAGCGGTCACGCTATTGCTGAATAACAAGGCTTTGGATCTGCCAATGTTAACAGGCCACCGGGTGTTTACGTTCCCCTTAACGAAAGGCTCCTCTAATCTTGGTTTGTTTCAGTGCAATTTAGGTAAAAGACAGGTCTGCATAGCATGAAATTCGCACCTGTCTATCCGCAGCCAGAAGAAAAAAAGCAATTGCGTTTATCAAAGATGAAAGAAAATGGTCGCTTGATGCCGATCACTGAACACCAGCGTCAGTAAATGTAATAAAAACAAACGCTTTTTTTTACTTTCACACCTCCAAACAATGCGGTTTTCACGTAGATATTGATACTTATGCTCGAGTGACTGGTGCACTACAAAAATGTAGGCGTGCTGCTCAATCCGTGTTTTGTACAAGACTTAAATTTGTCAGCTTATAAATCTGGTCGCACACTGTTCCCGAAAGATGAAATGATGCAGGCACGAAATTGCTCACGTGTCCCACTTGTGAATTACGCGCTTCACAATAATGGTCGAGCTTTTACTAGTTTGTACTTTGACAGAGGGCGGTTTGAACTTCCTATTATTAGCATGTGCATGCGAAAAAGCGTCAAGACTTTTTTTTTTTTTCACTTGCCACGGCAGGTTCAAAGCATGCACGCCTAGGAATCTGCTTGCATGCATAGGATTGGCGGCAGAATACCTCGAACACGAGTCACAACATCGAACGGGCCAAATTTTTCACGATACTTCCACCGATTTGTGCAGCCTTTGTCAGGAGATGTTGCGTACAAATGGTAACTGTAAATAAACTTTCTAGGCACACCAGTACGGAGCAAAAACAATGTACTCGGCCGCAAATGGAACACAAACTACGCGAAGGATGTGAGCTGTGAATAGCTGCGGTACTCACAAGTAGTCTCCTCAGAATTTCCTCTCTGGTGTCCTGGTCCCGCCTGGTCCTTAAACGACAAATGAGCGCTCCACGACACGTAAAAGCTGCGCGAATGCGTAATGGCTCTCGAGCGTCTGGACACTGCTGCAAAAGCGAATGGTTTGAATGCGCCACCCTCCTCACTATGCAAGGTCACGCCCATGCTGCGTAGCATTTCATGTCGCCACCTAGTATGGTTTATGTGAACCGAAAAGCGGCGCTGCATGTATGCCAATTGTGGTGTATCGACACTGTGGGAAAAGCATATTTTAAGCGTGTAGAAGTATCCAAGCGAAGGTTATCCGAATGGTGCTTGAAATGAAGACAAGAGTAAAATTTCACAAGGCATGGCAAGGTGACGAGCCACCACCCGATTTAATGGGTACGACCTTATCCATACATCCATTCATCCATCTGAATCCCACTATTTCCGAAATTGAACAAAGGGCCCATCTCCGAAAATTCAGTGCCTCAGTGTGTTCAAAAGACATACATTAGCTGCGTCCCTATTGTTAGCAAAGTTTGTTTCCATGCTGAGATGTGAATTCTGTTGAAAAATAGTTGACATCAACATTAGCACTGAAAATTCTAGTGAAGCGCAATTCAGCATTGGTTGCCGATTTGGCTATGCTGTAAATTTGTTTGAACGAAAAAGCCTGTTGCGTTGCACCTTCCACAGAAAAAAAAAGAAACTAAGGTAAATCGCTTTTATAAGCTCGTGTGATGTGGTGTATTGAAACGATTATATTGATTTCTTCAACATTAATGGAAACCAATTCTCTGGCAATTCTTAAACAATTCGCTTCATATTCCTAGTGTGTGTTTGATTTCTTTTCATCTGCGGTATTATCCGCCGCGGTGGCCGAGTGGTTACGGCGCTCGGCTGCTGGCCCGAAAGACGCGGGTTCGATCCCGGCCGCGGCGGTCTAATTTCGATGAAGGCGAAATTCTAGAGGCCCTATTACTATGCGATGTTACTGCACGTTAAAGAGCCCCAGGTGGCTGAAATTTCCGGAGCCCTTCACTACGGCGTCCCTCATAGCCTGGGTCGTTTCGGGACGTTAAACCCCCATAAACCATAAACCATATATGCGGTATTCCCGCGATGCATCTTCTGAATACCTCGGGGCAAGTGCAGATTAAGCTCTTTCATCATAAAATGCGGGGCTTGCGGTTCTTCTATGTAGCACACATATACCTTGAGTGCAGTACTGACCGCAGTACATCAGAGAAACTACTTTCAGTACCTTCAGCCGATCCTATAAAGAATTGTATTTCTAATAAAGACATAAGCTGCTAACCAGAAGATATTGGATATTCTAGCGTGGATGTATTTATACCTAACTGAAGTCATTGATATTAATATCACTGGTAACATCGTTACCTAAGTGCGAACCCTGAGAGAGATCCTTTCTTCATAACATTAAACCCAAAACTGTTCATAATTGTTTTCGTTTCTTGCTTCAGGATTTAGTCGCATCTAGAAGGCGTGGACAGTGCTTTACAGCGTTCAGTCACATACTCGGGCACCAGCTTGCCGTAACAACGCCTCGCTCCTTGAGGTGGTATTCAATATTTCTGTCGTGCGAACCACCACATCAGTCAAGCTAATTTCACAGCGATAACAATTAGTGCCCGGAATATCCGGATCCTAGTAATGCGGGGCTTCACAAAAAAAGAGATAAATATAAGTAAAGACTATGAGAGGGGAGAGAAGAAGCCTCTTAAAGTTAGAAATTCATATGTTTTAGTGCTGGCAATTAGTGGTTCACTGTAGTTTCAGTAGGAAACGAGCGAGTAACGTCCTTGCGAAAGCGAAAAAGGCTCGTTTCACGAACAGCAACATCGGTATTAACACTTCAGAGCCCGTCTACCTAAACGAGCACCAATGTCCAGCACTTAAAAAACTTCTAGCATGACTGTTAAGAAGTACGAAAAGAGTTGGAAGTCCGTTTGGAAAAGCAATGGAAAGATCTACGCAAGGCAGGCCGATGGCATGACGGCAGTACAAATCTTCAGTGAAGCTGACGTCGATAAAATCTTTTCAGACCAGGTCTATGGTTGTGTCTTCATCTTCTATCAGTGACTGAGTATGTACAGGCTTAGCTGCTTGCACAAAAGGTAACGAAAGATATACACAAAATGTCAGTACAGCTCAATTGCCTCAAAAGACTAAAACCTGATGGCACATTATCTTTTCTTGACCTAAATGCCTGTTCGCTGGAATATAAGCATGATGATTTCGAACTCCTGCTGAATTCCGTAGATATCAAGTTTGATGCTATTATGGTATCCGAAACCTTGTATACCGAAGCTTCTTGTTCGTTTAATCATCCGGCTTATAATAGTTTTACACTTTGCAGTCTACATAAAAGGGGCGGTGGTTTGCTGCTCCTTTAGAAACATTGTTTTAACGTGCATATCGTCGAAGAATATTCTGAGTCAAATGCAAATTACCAGGTATTGACTGTCGTGATGCTTGCACATTTTTCGCCGTGGTTTATCGTCCACTACACGCAAACGTCGCAATTTTTTCGCGTTTTCTTGAACATATTTTTAACTTCATATGTTTAAATAAGTGCTCATTATTTCTTGGTGGCGATGTAAACATTGACATGCTTGTCAATTCAACCTGTCGAACTGGTATGCTGTCTGTTTTTGATGCATATGGCTTTGTTAACCTCATAAATGAGCCCTCACGTATAACATCATCCTCGCAAACTCTAATTGATGTATTTGTTACAAATGTTGATAAACCTGCAATCCCTGGAACTCTTGTATATGATATTAGCGATCACTTTCCTATTTTGGTATTTATAAGGATAAATATGCCCCCCAAGACAGACAGCTCACCTACCTTGCTTTTTCAAAACATCATAGATACTTCTTTGAACAGTTTTCGCACTGATATTCAAGCTCACGACTGGACTCATGTTCTTGAAAAAACTGATGTTGATTCCATGTATGACGCTCTCATGTCAGATATTTCAATCCTTTACAAAAAACATTTGCCGTACGTGCCACGCGTAAATAAACAAAAACTCACGAAAGCCATGAAACAAGCTATTTTCTAGCTGAAATTAAATAAAAAATAAGCTGTACTGCAACTTCGTAAATTACAAACGATGTCTCAGAGCTTCAAACGTAATAAATCATTCAGGAATCGTTTAATTGTCAAACTTAAGCAGGCCAAGCATCAGTATTTGATGACGCATTTCAATGATGCAAGTAAAAATACTGATTTGCTGTGGAAGCGTTTAAAAAGTCTTCTACGATGCAAAAGACAAACTATTTATAAGCATGAAGGTGGGTAGTAGAGATGTGACTGGCAAGGCGCTCTCTGATATGGTGATTCGTCACTTTATTGTTTGAGTGCCTCAAGCAGACTGCTGGAAATCAGTTCGGTCCCAATTGCCGGACGAATTTCAGTCAGAAATAGCATGGTATTTATTTCCCACAACTGCAACAGAAATTACATCTGCATTTCAGGCAATGAAAAATTTCTAAATCACTGGATGTCAATGACATGCAGATATCTCCAGTTATGCATGTCCTTTATCTGATTGCGCCTGTCTTATACCAACTATATAACCTGTTCCTAGAATGCAGCTGTTTTCCCAGGAACATGCATATTGCAAAAGTGGTGGCCCTATACAAAGGAAGAGATTGACGGAATAACTTCCGTCCCCTCTCCGTACTGCCTCTATTTTCAAAAAGTGTGGAGAAGATAATGCACACGCGTCTTTACTGTTCCCTAAACAAATTCTCTCTGATCTCGCTGTATTAGTATGACTTCGTGACAGGGAAATCCACGTAATGAGCACTATTAGATGAAACGGAACTCATCATTGACATCTATGAACGTAAAGAACTTGTGCTAGGTATGTACATTGATTTTTCAAAAGCGTTTGGCTGTGTCCATCATGAAACCTTTTTGTCTAAGCTGGAGGTCTACACAGTGCGCGGCAGTGCATATCCTCTTCTTTCTTCATATATTGATAACCAGGTGTCAAAATCTAAATCAAAATAATCATAATTCTAACATAAAAAGCATTCCTTCCGGAGTACCGCAAGAAGTATCCTTGGGCCTTTGTTATTTGTGGTTTATATTAATGGTACTTTTTCCTGCATGACGCCATATCATGGGTTGGTTCCGCAAATGATACTGCTATGTGTTTCAGAGGGGCAAATGTTAATGCTTTAATTTACTCTTAAAACCATCACTGTCATTTGTTAGCGACTGGTCGTAAAGAAATCATTTACGGTTGCACACTAAAAAGACACAGGCTATTACTTTTAAAGCACTAAGCACACAAATGTTAACCGCGAAGGCAAGATACTTTAGACAGTGTGGAAGTAAGTATTGTTAACGAAATTAAGACCATTGGCGTAAAATTTTCTGAGACCCTTAATGTGGAATAAGCATGTTGAAGCACTCTGCAATAATTTTGGAAAGGGTTTGCGGGATACTAAACAGACACCACCACTCTTACCAACCGCAGTTACGCGTAATTTATAACGCACTGTTTCTGTCCTACACTAAACTACTGCCATCTAATCTGGTCAACTACATATAAGGAAAACATAGAAAAACTTGAAATCTGTCAGAAAACGTGCCTAGCGTGCAATTGCTAATATTCCATGTGATGCGCATATTTCTGATTACTTTCATAACTCTAAACATCTTTCCATAGAATCCATCTATCTTTTTCGTCTCATGTCTACATATCGCTCGTCCGTTTTGGCGTGTAATCGCAGCTTCTTGGACTTAATAAATCTTCGACCCCACATTTTCTTCTACAATACTCTTCGAAATGACTCATGGATTGTGCCTTTTCTGTCGTACAGATTATGGTCGCTCGTCCATTTCTTATCACGCAGCCGTTCTTTTAAATAATCTTGCGGCCATCGATGTCTGCCAGGAAAGATGTCCAAACGAGCAGTTTATGCACATTTTCTTGCAGCTAACCCCCGATAAATTTTGTATGCTTGTTGTTTGTACTTTTTGGTGTTCTTGATGTTTGTTATTTGTTGCTTATTTTATTGTATTCTGTGTTTTTGACTGCCATGAAGTGCTCTGTACTGCTGCAATGCTGTACTGCTGTACTGCTGTACTGCTGCAGAATCTTTTCTAAATGGTGTTGAAAGGTTGTTTTATAGGAATTGTGTTTAAGTTGAAGTGTATTTAACGAAATCTGTTTCTAACTTCTTGAAGCTAAAGTGTTTTTTTTTTTTTCAAACTGCTGCCGAATTGGACATGAGGGGGCCGGGATTGTTCAAGCCGCAATCATGCGGAATTTATCCGCCTCCCCTTCATTCTCCTTGAGAGAGAAAATAAAAGATTTGATTTGATTTAATTTGATTATCTCGGGCGCTTATGTCTGATCACGCGGTATTATCCACTACAGCGCAGGAATATCGCTCTACTTGATGGGACCGCACAAGTTCTAGTATAGTGCTTGGAAAAGACGGCTTCCAGGAACTAGAACGCGAGATATCTTGAGGCTTACTGAACAACCAGCAAAAAAATTAAGTGGTTCCTTTGCGAATCCAACTTTGAGCTAACGTGAGTCGATTGTTCTACAGCCAGTGCTGTCCATGTAGCGGTTAACCCTCATGCCAGTGATTAACGAACAGCATCCTAACAAAAGCAAAAGAAATAACAGAAAGTTCCACCGGGAACAAAACAAATCTGCGGGAATATTGAGCGCTATAGTGAAATCTTATATTATAATAAATATTACGGCGCAAAACGGTTTTCCCCCCCAGAAATGCTTTTGTCCAGAATTGTTGGGTATGCAAACATAAGAGGTTCGGGACTCCGAAAGACCTTCATTGAACGTACATAAGTATGCATTTCAGGAGTGGATGTCTGCTCTTTTTAAGTTGTTTTTGCAGGCAATTTTCGTAGCAATTGTCATCTTATACGATGCCATTTATGATGCTCAGAGGAGTATATTTCACTTTATGAGGAAGCCCACTTGCAATGCAGTACTTGTATGAGAGCCTCATTTTACGGCACTGTGCTCCAGAATAAATCATTGGATGAAATTTCAGCGACTTATTACCAACAATATTTTTACTCGGTACAAAAAATTTTTTTGACCGCGCATTCTTTCGGGGTATTCAGTTTGAAATAATCAAATGAATGAAAATAGAGAAGCCACCTTTGCAAACAATGAGGTCGCTTTAAAATGCTTTGATGTCAACATATTTACAGGTCTTGTCATCGCTGGTTACAGGGCACAATGTGAATGGAGGCTGTTTTTGAAACAATGATTAGAAAAAAAAATAAGCGAGTGAAAGAAGCGAGCACAACGGCATCGCACCAACGCCAGGTGATCATTCTAAAAATTGGCATCAAAGGTGGTCCACTCCAATTTAGGGAAAGCGCTACCATTTTGACACATTGGCCTGACGTTGAATCCATTATCGGGGCAGCATTCGGCCGAACGAGAGGCCGACGCTTATCGTCTATCAGATAGGTATTCAAGCACTTGCATCCTGCTTTCGAAAATCGCCATTGATTTTTGGAATAACGGCACAATTACCATAAGTCACCAAATGATCGGATTCGCGGATGTGCCATTATACCTAGTAAAAATTCATAAAAGAAGCCTGCGAAAGAGTTAGAAAAAAAATCTTTATTGCACCGAGTTACAAGAAGCATGAGTCTAGCGCATGCGCGATGCTTTGCACACGAAGAGCCATCCAGGGGAGGAAGGGAAAGGATGGCCGAAGATAGGTAGGAAAAGTTATTCACATTCAAGGTTGTTGCCATGATGATGATTCAGGTTGGGCAACTCAGCTTGGTGAGTTCCGGTGGCACGACTAAGGCATCCATAAACTGCTTAACGTAGCTGTCCTCCAGTGGTCTAATGAGGCACATCACTAATTGTTGTAGTCCTCTGGCGACAGGACCGTTGCTCTGGATTCAAACAAATGCCTCGTGCAGCTCTTGTACGGTGACCTCCCGATCCGTCGAACCTACAGAAAGATCTAGCCGCCGCGGTGGCTCAGTGGTTGCGGCACTCAGCTGCTGAGCAGAAGAAAGCCGCGGGTTCTATCCTGGCCACGGCGGTCGAATTTCGATGGAGGTGAAATTCTTCAGGCCCGTGTACTGTGCCATATCAGTGCACGTTAAAGAACCAAGGTGGTCGAAATTTCCGGAGCCCTTCACTACGGCGTATCTCATAGCCTGAGTCGTTTTTTGAAGTTAAATCCTCATAAACGATAAACGTTCAGAAAGGTCTATGATATCGTGATCATAAGCCTATGTACTGCCATCGCAGCACAAAGACAAAATAATCAAATAGCGCTCAGGATAGTTGCAGCAAATTTTACAGGAAAATTTGTAATTTACGTTTATGAACTAGTGCCACAATAATTGCGAAAAGTAAATTTTAAATTAGCAAGTATGTCTTGTACCAAAATGCTGTTATCTGATTTCAATGTGCCGTGTCGCACGGCCCAGTAAACATATTCACTGTGCAAAAACAAACTAACTTGATTTGCAAACAAACGAACATTGATTTTTGATTTATTATCATAATTGCGTATCTATAAGCCGAAACTTCGTTTTTTTTATTTATTAATGTTAAAGCACAGGTTGTAGCATCTTTCAGATAGGCGTTAATTCAACCGCATTGAGGATTTTTTCTTCGTGACCTGAAAAAGGTGGCTTCCTCTTTTTAGCGAATTACGCTGAACGCAAAGAACTGAGGGCAGCTTTTTCTGAAAAAAATAAAGAGCTTAATTTCTTCACTATGCATGCGCCTGCAGGTGTGCAAGTCAGAGAAAAAGTAGCTTCCTTGCTGCCCAGGCGTGCATTGGAAAGACGAGCCGTTCTGACCCCTGTTGTGCATAAGCAGTAGAAGACAAACGTATTCCCGGACGCATCAGATGACACATAACATGAAATTTGAACCCGCGGATAGATGTGGCGAAGAACGCTTGGTGAATTCATCTCTCCAAGGACGAAAAAAAATTTCTTACCAAAGATCATTACGCCGCCGCGGTGGCTCAATGGTTATGGTACTCCTCTATTGACCCCCAAAGACGCGGGTTCGATCCTGGCCGCGGCGGTCGAATTTCGATGGAGGCGAAATTTGAGAGCCCCGTGTAGTGTGCGATGTCCGTGCACGTTAACGAACCCAAGGTGGTCAGAATTTCCGGAACCCTTCACAACGGCGCCCCTCATAGCCAGAGTCACTTTGGAACGTTGAATCCACAGAAACCAAACCAATGATCTTTACATTGCGCGCGACGTAAAGCCAGACAATTCGCAATGAGAGATGGTACACAAAGTGGTAATTGTGTTTCGCCTTTCTCTTTTCCTGCCGAAAAAAAATCCTCTTGAGCCGAATAAAAGAATTACTCCCAAAATTATTGTCATTTCTGAAAATATCTAGAGTATGGCTCGTAGTTCTTACAAGCAGGATCTTTCATGGCAGGATAATGAACTACGTCGGAGCTCTCACATCCGATCACGTGTATCTTTTTGCTTGTGCAGACTACGTGCGGCGCCGGATGGAGCGTGCATGCTTTCTGGCGCCACCATATTAGCCACAGGCAATACCGGCGGCTCACGGGAGCTGACGAGCTTTGTCTGTTTGTTCTGCGATTCATGCAGGCAAAGAAAGGCGGAGAGTCGCATACTGACTTCGCGTACCGGCTTAAAGTCAACTTAAACTAGTGGCTTAAGACCGCTGAGGTGCACGGAAGTCATGACAATGTACTGGAGTGCATCGCACCAGAGCAGTACTATAGCGAGATTCCTGAAGATCTCAGGACATGGTTGCAAGATAGGCTAACAGATATAGACCTAGACAAAGCACCACAGCTCGCAGACGAGTATTGCGTTCGCCGAAGCCTCCAAAGCAAGGCAGGGTACGATAACAGGTTAGGAAAGAGAAACGTATTTAAAGAGAATCCCCGACCCAAGGATGCCACCAGCACGCCGAGATCACCGAACAGAGGAAGCGGGATCAAAAGGAGGAGGTAGCGAAAACATGATGGAGTCAACCAAATCTGCCGATTCGCCGAAACAGCAGGCACCTGGAGCTCGCGCGTTTGAAGCGCGAAAGCCCATTGTCTGCTATAATTGCAACAAGGAGGGTCACATCTCCGTGAACTGTAAACAGCAGAAGATGGCGTTCGCATGCATGCTGGAGTCGGAGGAAAACCTTAAATTGCTGGAGTCATACATGCGGGACGGGGTTATAAATGGCAAGAAATTCAGCGCACTGCAGGATTCAGCGGCTACCTTGTATGTTGCTCACCCGTCCTGTGTTTCCTCCACGGACTACACAGGCGAATGCATTAAGCAGGTCACCGAAGAACAGAGTGCATGCTTGCCTATAGCGAAGGTGACCATAAAGGGGACTTTTGGCAGGCTAGACACAGAAGCGGCAGTTAGTGCAAACTAGCCGACACACTTGCCCTACCTATTTTCGGACAAATCCGAGCAGCTGCTGAAAGAGAAAGGCCTCTCTTTCACCTCGGGCTTGGCTTGCATGGCGCTAACACGTTCTCGAGCGCGAGAGCTCGCAAAGAAACACGACTACGCTCCGATAAAGGAGCAGGCACCGAACCATTCTCCCGACCAGCCGGGGGATTCTTGTAAGTAAACTGATCCATCTGAACAGCATGACCATGAAGGTGTTCCCGAACCAGCGGTAGCTCATGAAATCTAAGGAATTGCCGATTCCGTAGAGAATGGGGCAACAGGAACCAACGCGAAGGGTTCGACGTTAACACCTGCTGCGACTTGTGGGGAGGAGTTGACTATGGTTGATAGGAAAGCACTCATTGCAGAGCAGAAAAGCGACCCATCGTTAAGAGCTCTAAGCAATAATGTCAGAGCAGCGCAGTCACTGTCTAAAGTGTAATACGACAAATCGGCACGCAAGCGCACCTTTCAACCTGGTGACAAGGTGATGTTGCTGCGTCCGTCAAAAAGGAACAAGCTTGAGGTGCAATGCGAAGGGCCAGCAAAGGTGGTGTCCAAGCTTTCGGACACCAACTATGAGGTCAAATTTAAGAACAAACAGAATCGTATAATCTACAGTAATTTGATGAAGCCTTATGTGCAGCGTGAGGCCATGGTTAACATGGCGCTGAACATGCCAGAGGAAGAGATCTCGGACATACCTTATGTCCCTCATGAGGACGAGCAAGTAGCGCATGACCTGCTAAATTCAATCTACAGAGAGCCACGTTTGACGGAAAGTCAACGTGGAGGCATGAAAAACGTCGTCCGCGACATTGAGGCGGTGTTTTCAAACAAGCCAGGATAAGTAAGAGTAAGTGGTGTAACGTATCTTGACTCTGAGAATTGGGGCGGGCAAAATTGAACGCCACGTCGGCCAAATCAAGTCATCTTTTCGCGTACGGCGTGCCCTCTAAGCACCAACCTGATTTCAGTTAGCGAATTTTTTTTCCCTATCCAAGTGCGCCTCGATCGGGAGCACACGCCTTGGACAAGTGCCTCGTCATTACTACTCGTCGGGAGACACCATGTGATCATTCAGGCAAAACATTTGATCTCTTCAAGTTTTAGTTGAAGTTTTTTGATAAGTGCAGTTTTAGCCCTGAGTTTTGGTCTGGCGGGATGAGTGGGTTCTGAGGGCACGTGCTTTTGTCAGGTGTGGTTTGGCGTCTGTGATCCCTTTTGGCTAGCATTGCAGAGAATTTCCCAAAACGGCCATCTGACGAGGGGAGGCGATGCCGAGCTTCGGCAATGAAGGTCATCAGAAGACTCCCAAAGAGCATCTGGTTCCTGCCACGCCCATTCAGCCGAGCTACGTGCGAGCAGTTCATCTTCCGGGCGCAATATCTGGCGGCGGGGGTGCTGTTGTGATCGCGCTTCCTTCCTGCTGTGGAATTTGGAGAAGTGGACGTGTGTGCAGGACTGCCAGAGGGAACGACCACAATAGCGTCCCAACGTGTAAGAACAGGAATGCCGGAAGCAGCGACGATAGCGTCCCCATAGCGACGATAGAGTTCAACAGGAATGCCAGCGACGACCATAAGCGTATTCGTTCCGGTCCTCGCCACGACGAAGTGCGGTATCAGTGTGGTCCCCTTCAGACACACTGAATTTGAACAATTGACCGAGTGCCGCACCTGCGACAGAGCCTCCAAGTTCCGGTCACCAGTCAAGCTCTATCGACACCTGCGGGGAGACAGCCTGCATTCCTGTGTCATGCAGCTGCCCTCCGGACGCACATGCGCGGCCACCTGAAAGCCGCGGGGACGGCAACGTGACTGTCTCCTGTTACCCTTCCCTCGACCGAGCTGCGAAGAAGCATCAGGATCGCCCTGCCGTGGGTGGTACCATCAGTGCCATCGTGTGATTGGACATCATTCTTCGAACTGTATTCCCCAACTAGGGATCTGGGGAATACGAAGTGTATTTAGGGACCTGCTGGTTTGATGCCAAGAGAGCCCCCTTGTTGAGAGGTATCATACTCCCGACTCCTCAGGAGCTCTCTTTACTGAGAACCCCTCTCAGTTAACCGCACTTGTACATAATGTAAATAGTCCTTGTATAAAGTTTTCCAAATTTTCCTCCTCCGATCGTCCTCGTCTCTTCTCCGGCACAGTAACGCTACCTGAATCCCAAAAACTAGTGGAAGCGGTGGGATGCTGCTACCTGAATCCCAACACCACGTTGCCGTTAATAATTCTAGGTGGAAACAGGCCTGTCAAATTGGCCAATTGGTTGGAAAGCAGCCGCCGGTGGGAACACTGCTGACGAGGCCTTTGTAGCAACGAAATGCTGAGGTAGGTCCAATTCAACCGACTCCAAATTGTTCTATTGTCCACGTCTTTTGGAAATACACTGGTAGAAGTTCGCTATTATGTATCCGAAGCTTCGGAAAATGTTTTCAGTATTTTGGGGGAAAATTTGGTCGGTGCATATCGCTACGCTGTAGAGATGAGCCAGACTGATGGAATGCTTTTTTTTTACTGTATACCGTACGCATTGCGTCCACAACAATTTCCTGAAAAAGGCCTGCAGCATCTTTTTTTGGGTGCAAAAATAAAATCTTTTTATTAATCCCGAGTTGCAAAATGAATGTGATTAATGAAATTGTGGATTTTAGTGTTTTCCCGAATCTTTATATTTTTCTTTAAAAAAGAATGTACATCAATAACAGGTTTTCTAACAACCTTTTAAAGTTGCTGAATTAAACACAGATCTCTAATGGGACTTGGGACCTTGGTGCGTTTAAAAACGCGGAAAGTTCTTCGAGTGATTCTGCGTGGGACACGAGGCTTCTGGCATCGGTTTATTCTGTGAACCAGCCCCCAAATAAAACTGGAGATTATTTTCGCAACATGTCTGAATCCGTCGCATTGCTCATGAGACTTCCAACAGCCTCGACCCTACACCGGCACTATTCTCCGCACTAAAACAAACAAGCAATATACGTGCCAATGCCAAAGCAGTGATGTTGATGTCTAGAAAATAGCCCGGTATTCTTTGTTAGGTATACCTTATGGATGTCTCCACGGTAAATACTTGATAACAGGCTTTTTTTCAGCAACGTTGAGCGTTTACGCATTTAACCTCCCTCGGACCCTTTCGCACAGAATGCTCTGTAGAATGGCGGACGACTTCGCTGTGTGCGCGTAATGTTCCACGAACGGCGTTTTCTGGAAGCACCGGGTGTGTGCACGCAGATGTGCACGTGGTTCGTATATCCACGCGCCCTAAGCGAAAATATTCGTGCTGTTCCTTAAGCTTCACTAGAAAAAGCTGCCACTGGGCTCATCTATTTCTGAAAGCATGGCTATGAAGCCAATGTTAAGGGATGTATAATGGCCACTCCCACTTGTATTTCTTCCCCACTAGAAACTTCTGGGAAAGCTGGGGTAGCTGGCAGTTAAGGAAGCGGGCTAGCGGAAATCGCCCATTTTCTTTGTGGTTGAAGGGCCTGGGGACAGCATGAAATAAGAAGGGGAGGACAAAAGAAGTTGGTCACCTGTTTTCCCCAGTGAGAAGCAGGGTGCAAAGGGAACAACCAACACTGGCCCATCAGTACACCCTGCCCTTCCATTTCGAATCCGCATTGTATGGTGGGTGGAGCTGTAAAATTCTCGTGAATGCCATTGTTGTGACTAGGAGTGGGGGGATTAACCAACCTCTTTTTTTCTCCCCTCCTTTTTGATCACGTGTTATGCTTGTCCTACCAGCGTCATATCCCCATGCTTTGGCCACAGTGCACACACTGGCTGTTGCACAAAATAAAAAAACGAAGCACTTGATGCGCTGTCTGCTGCTAAAATAACATGCAGTATTCATACGTCAGTGGCTCGAACCTACAAAGCTCATGCGTCCAACACCTTGTGGTAAGAATTTTGTACAAAACTGCCGGGTGTAAAATATACATATAACCTAATACCTCTCGCGTGTTCGCAAAGAATGGGCATTTATGGGGATTCGCGGTCACAAGCAGCATTTACGGAGTTGTGCGTTTTCCTGTCATAGGTTGACTCGTGCTTGCCGCCGTGTGCTGCCTGGCCGCCCATCATCTGTAACTGAGGCTCTGCATCACCTGAGCCTTATCTTGGTTCCGCAGCGAACTTCACTGAGTCTGCGTCGCCGGTATCGGAAGCAGCGCCACCTGGACCTATAAAAGGACCAGCACTGCAGCAACTCGTTGGGATTCGCGGCCACAAGCAGCATTTACTGAGTTGTGCGTTTTCCTGTCATAGGTAGGCCATAATTTTGAGTTGTTCGTTAGCCCTAGGTAATTTTTGTTCTGGCCGTTGATCCCCCGTGTATGTGCCTTTTTTGATGTTCAAATGGGTGTGGATCTGTGCACATACCGCGCACGCATTGGTTTGTTTGCATGCCGCAGTCACAGTGTGGTTGAACCTTTACGTGACAGCTCGTGCTTTATTCGCACGCTTAGCCCCAGACCCTCATTGACATTGCTGTGCATTTGTCTCGCTCTGCTCTTGCTTCGAGCTAGAGACGTGGAGAGTAATCCCGGGCCCAAGATTGAGGACGTACTGTCCTTTCTGAAAGAGTTTCGTGAAGAAATTTCATCCGATTTAAAACAAGTTAACGACCAAATTGCAAGCTTAAATACCCGGGTCACTGCCATTGAAAAAAAGATTAGTAGCGTACCGGAAATCAAAAAGCACTTTGACGCTGTCAAAAATTCTGCTCAGGAAATTAAGACAAACATATCTAAAGCAAATGAAGAACTCGTCGATGTTGTGGACGACATAAGTAACAGAATGAGGCGCAACAACCTTATAATCAAGGGCATACCCGAAGAGGGCCATGAAGGATACGCCGAATCCGAAGCCATAGTGAAGAAATTTTGTTCCACTCACTTGAAGGTCAACGTTGGAGACATCGAGCGTGCTCACCGTATTGGTCAGCGCCGTCACGGTTTTCACCGTCCTATTATAATTAAATTCCTCAACTTTAAATCTAAACAAAAGTCCTACAAAATGCCCATAAACTTAAAAATCTCGAGTTCCCTAAAGTGTGGATAGAAGAAGACTTTTCGCCTAAGGCACAGTTGGCTCGTAGGAAGTTGCGCGAGTTTGCTAAGAGCAATCGTGAGGGAAACGAACGTTTTTCTATTCGTTATATGTCTCTACATTTTAAAGATTCTGTTTACCGGTTTGATTCAGTCACTAATAATGTTGTACAGATTGCTGCAAGGAACCAACATTCCAGTAATTGACGGAAAACAACTGAGAGGCGTAAGCTCACGCCCGTACACGCAGTCTCGTTGCTCTTGGCAAATTTCCGCAGCCTTTTTCATAAAATTGATGCACTGAAAACGCTCATACATACTTGCACCACAGATATAGTAATAGGTACGGAAACGTGGCTTTCCAGTGACATCACTAATAGCGAACTTGCACTTGACCCATCCTTTGTAATCTTTCGAAAGGACCGGGAAGGCTTCCGAGGAGGCGGAGTTATTGTGGCCATTAAAGATGACTATCAACCGTCTCTAGTGATAATCGTCTCTCCTCTTGAAATAGTGTGGGTCCCTGCACGTATCGCACATGCGCAATGTGTCGTTGGTGCATGCTATCGTCCACCCGATAGCCGTTTGGAATTTGTTCATTTTTTCAATGATGCTTTACAACAGGTCTTATCCCAGTTTCCAAAATGCATACTAATATTAGGGGGTGATTTTAATTACCCAGGTATCGAGTGGTCAACTTCTTCCTTAAAGGAAAATTGCAACAGATCTGAGTGTCTTCATTTTCTACAAACCTTGTATTTTCATCACTTAACTCAAGTCGTGCTCGAACCAACTCGGGGTGAACACATACTAGATAATATTTTAACAAATCATCCAGACCTTGCTGCGACACATGTGCTAGAACCATTAAGTGATCACAGGGTGGTGCAATGTTCCTTTTCATTGAAATCTGCCAAGAAATATACAGCGAAAAAATACATTCTCAACTACGCACGCGCCGACACTGGCAGAATAATTGATATGTTAGCCACATTTACAGCAGACTTTGCAAACAATTTTCAAAACAGAACGGTACATGATAACTGGAGCTTGTTTCGCGATAAACTCAAAGAAGTTGAAACTACATGCATACCAAGAATGACCATCAGCTCAAGGCAGAACGATCCGTGGTTTAACCGAGAAGTGAAGAAGTGTATAAACAAGAAGAAAAAAGCGTTCAGAAAAGCTGCGCGAACAAACGCTCCAGAAGACTGGCAAAATTACAAAACCATAGCACGCCATACAGAAACAACAATTATCGAAGCTAAACACAAGTTTTTTAATTGCACCCTTCCCAATATGATAAAAACTGATCCGAAAAAGTTTTGGCAAGTAGTTAACCAAAAAAGCAGATCACACTGCTCCCTTACTACTTTCCGAAAACGGAGCAGTGCTCAACACAAAAGATAGCACTGAGCTATTTAGCAAATGCTTCTCTGCAGTTTTCACTAACGAACTGCCACTTGATAACGCTCACATACTTGAACAACCATCTATTCGATTCCCTTTTTCATCCATCATAATAACGGAACATGGTGTTTCTCGTGCCATTGACAGGCTTCCTCATAAAACCAGCCCAGGTCCTGACGGTATAAGTGCTAAACTTCTAAAATTAACCTCGCACTACTCATCAGTTTTGTTATCTCTAATATTTCAGCGATCACTCGATACAGGGTGCCTACCGGAAGATTGGAAATCAGCATTAGTGATAGCGGTATTTAAATCTGGTAATACAACAGACCCTAATAATTACAGACCTATATCACTGACATCTATCTGCTGCAAATTACTGGAACACATCCTATACTCTCACATTATAGCCTATCTTAACGATAATAACCTGCTCCTCAATAACCAACATGGCTTTCGCCAAAATCGCTCATGTCAGACGCAACTTTATGAACTTGTAACAGATATTCACATTTCTTTGCATAGATTGATTAGTACAGACACCATTTTTATTGACTTTTCTAAAGCTTTCGACCGAGTACCTCATAATCGACTAAAACTGAAAGTTAGAAACCTACAGCTTAACTACAACACGACGTGATGGATTGAGGAGTTCCTAACGAACCGATTTCAAGTAATCAGTCTCAACAACTGCTTTTCCAACCGCACTCACGTCACTTCGGGAGTTCCTCAAGGATCCGTCCTTGGGCCACTGCTATTTTTAATATACATAAATGACATCGCAACTAATATTACCTCACAAATACGTCTCTTCGCAGATGACTGCGTCTTGTATAATGAAATAAGCTGCCCTGCCGACATCTCTGTGTTGCAGTCTGATTTGTCAAAACTAACTGACTGGTGTGACACATGGCAGATGGAAATTAACATAGCCAAAACTAAACACGTAAAATTTGCTTCGATACCTCGACCTACCTCTGACCAATATGCAATACGCGGTATTACTGTTGACTCAGTATCTTCAATCAAGTACTTGAGTGTATTGTTCACCTCCAATTTATGCTGGAATGCTCACATTGAACACATCACCACAAAAGCATGCAAAAATCTTGGTTACCTGAAACGTCACTCACACCTTGCTAACACAGATACCAGACTTCGAGCATACAGTTCTCTTATCAGGCCTTCTTTAGAATATGCGTCAATAATTTGGCACCCCCATCACTCTAATCTCACGATCCTACTCGAATCAGTTCAAAATAAAGCTGCGCGGTTCATCTTAACTTCATACTCGCGATATCAAAGTGTGTCCGCCTTAAAGAAATTACTTAATCTCCCTCCACTTGACATGCGCAGGAAATTATTACGGTTGACCTTCTTCCATAGCCTTTACCACAGCAACACTGCATTCGCTCGAGCCCGTATTCTTCCCGCTCCCCACATCTCTACCCGCACAGACCATGTTCATAAAGTAAAACCTATATTTGCCAGGACTAACGCTTATCAAAATTCGCCTCTAGATTTATCTGTTGCCGAATGGAACTCGCTACCTGCAAACATTGTCTCGCTTACGGGATCATCATCATTTCATGCAGCACTGCTAACCTTTTTAGAGTGTGTCAACCTGTCCGAAACCACATTTCCTTGATTATTTACTTAAACAGCGTTTTCAAGTGCTTGGCATTGTGTAAAATTCATTCTGCTTCATCTGATATGTATCTGTGTAGGCTGTTTATCTAAATGTTTATTTGATTGTATCCTTAAACTCGTGTTCCGATGGGTACTGATTGTTTGCTTCACATTTTAGGTTCTTATGTGTGTTTCACGCTACTAAACATTGTATAAACTTCGTTACTCTTTCCTTTCTTTCTTTCTTTCTTTGTTTGCTTCTGCTAGATGTTTTTTATGGTTCCTAATGCCTTCATATATTTACATTGTACAGATTTCACTCATGCTTGAACTTTTTCGTCCCTCCCTATGTAATGCCCTAATGGGCCCTTAGGGTACTCAAATAAATAAATAAAATAAATAAATTTCTCTGGAGGGGTATATGCCACTGTTCCGCGTCATCATCGCACGCGAGTATTTATGAGGAATTCAGTCTGAGCGTCCGATTAAGTGCTGATTGAGGCTCTCAGTACTTCTACACACGAATAAACACAGTCTACAGTGAAAGCCCTCAGCTCTTGGATGTGTAAGCATATGACGGTTGAAAGTCCCTTTCTGAGTCGCCGAATAAGAACACACTGCACATTTTTAGGGCTTTTCACCTCTGTGCGTACGCCTGTGCTGGGCTAGGCTGGCACTTGTAGCCACTGCATAAAGGCCCTTGTCGCAGTTGTAGGGTTTCTCGCCTGTGTGCGTACGCATGTGCCGACAAGGTCGCTACTTGTAGCCGCTGCATAAAGGCACTTGTCGCACTTGTAAGGTTTCTCACCTGTGTGCGTACGCATGTGCCGAACTAGGTTGCTACTTGTAGCCGCTGCATAAAGGCACTTGTCGCACTTGTAGGGTTTTTCGCGCGTGTGCGTACGCTTGTGTACAACTAGCTTGCTCTATGAGACACTTGCAAAAAGACACTGGTCGCACTTGTATGGTTTTTCCCCTGTGCGCGCACGCTTGTGTCCAACTATCTGACTAAATGAAACGGTTGAAAAAAGGCACTGGCCGCACATGTATGGCTTTTCCCCATTGTGGGAGGACATATGCCTGTTAACGTGGGAACACGTATCAAGCGCCTTTGAGCACATGGGGCATTTAAATGTCTCTCCTGAGGCGTGCGATTTGATGTGTCTCCTAACATCGACATTTTTCGTAGACGTGTACGGACAGGGGGGGGGGGGGGGGGGGGGGGGGGGGGCATCACAACGGCTCTCGTGTTATGTCAGGGTTCTCATACCGAACAGAAATTTCTTCATTCGTAGCCGGCGATGGCCCCTGGTCCTCCCAGTTTCTATGGATCACACATCCAAGCCTTGAGGCTCGAGGGCCATTGTTGAACAGAATTTACGGGAAGGTACTCGGGACTGAATGCAGGCTCTGGAATTAAAGTTGGTAACAAGAGTGCGTTAGTGAAAATCGAAAACATTTTTGCCTAATTGCTCGGAAACGCTTTTGTGCAATGATTTAAGAATGCCATATCAATTATCTCATGGGCTAATTTGGCTCTGGGGCTGATTAACGTGCACGGATATCGCTAAGTCTAAGCGCCTCCAGCATACCGCCTCCATCGAAATGAGACCGGCGCCGAAGAGATCGAAGCCAGAGCTGAGCACTCAAGCTACCGAGCCGAACACCACAACCGTGGCGGCGCATTTACAAAAAAAGGCAGTGGCTCCTGATTCTATGTAAACACCTCGCAATTCATATTGCGACTTTCCAAAGCAATATTTTTCATGAACAGCTGTCTAGGTACTTAGCTTGAAAATAAGAGACGGCCGATGTTCGCTTAGAATGCAACTTATGGTCGAACACGGAAATGAAAAAATTGGTAGCCAAGGCACCCAAAGCAGCAAATGTGCACACACTGTCAAGATACGTATACGGCAGAAAGTACGGAGTAGCAGTGGATATAAATACTGAAAATCATCGCCATTAACATGAGGCAAAATAAAGACAGAACCATGCGCAGAGCATACATGTGATTTATCTCAGGTCCTAATATGCATCCACTTCATTTGCGTCAACCAGCGAACGGTAGGCTGCGAACTGCGGAAGGGACCAGCCCCCGAAACTCCTCACCGTCAGTCACTTGGTAGTCATAGTCCGGCCGAAAGTTCATGGCGTTTCCTGTTAGGGCATGTGGGAATGGCTATTCTGGTTTAAGGGCGGCTGGTTAGGTACAGCACCAGAAGGTATGGTGAAAATCCACGATAATCTCTTGTGTTTGGATTACCCACTCTGTACACCTGCGAAGAATCAAAATAGCAATATTCGAAAAGTAAAATTCTTGGCGAGGCACACCTTGCGTGAAAGGTTTACACGGAACTCAAGCTTAAAAATTTTTTCTCGTGTTGCCTACGAGACAGCCTGAAAAGTAGCTGTTCGTGTTCGCACTTGTATGTCTAAGCTAGCGGTTTTAATTCCCGCCTAAATGGACATTTTAGGGAAAATCACCATTTTCGGGTCTGCTGTTTTGTGGTACCAGGAGTACTTAGCACAAGAACACACCATTCCGTTGTCACGTAATTACCCATCTCTTTTCTTAACGCAGCATCAGGATTGCAGCGACACCGTAAGGAAAACAGCTGCCATTGTACTTCTCTGTGGGGAGGGTTTAAACATAGTGCGCCCTTGACTAAACGGAAAGTGCACCGTTGTAAGAAAAAAAAATAAACGCTGTTTGAAGAACTGGTAGTGGCGCCTTTTTTAAAGCATCCAAGGAGCATTCTTGCCAAGACAGTGCTAGTCCTTTAACGTATCCAAAAGAAATAAACACCACCAGTCTCTCACATGCAGTCTCTGCATTCTACTGTACTACACAGTTGCGCTGGTGGTGAATCGCAACAGAAACTATTTTCAGAGAACGGAAAAAGACTTATCACAGATATAGAAACAGTGGGAAGAAGGAATTACTCTAGCGCTTGCATAGCGAATTACAACCTGCTCTTCTGGAAGTGATTTATGTCCCTTCTCTAGCCCATGGCTGTGCATAGGGCATGTGGTGGCGTTATGCTCTTTCAACAGAGTATGCATTGTCTGATTAAGCATGGTCCCGCTAGAGATATTACTTAAAGTGGATCGTACACTGCCAATTCCTGTCATGATGAGCGATGCCCACTCATAACTGGAAGCAGGTTGTTCGACATAAACTTCTAATGACATGAGCACCGTTCACCAGATTATCTGGTGAAAACGAAATGGGACGCTATCGGCGCAGCCTGTGTTCTGCTCAATAGACTATCTTGCACTGGAAGCATTGAAAGTCGAAGAATAGAAAAGCGCTGAAAGGAATGCAGCAAGAAAAATACGTTCAAAAGACCATAGCGGCAACAAACTAAGAAGTGTTAAATAAACCTCTTCAGCAATTTGAAAGGAATAGAGGCAAAATTTGTGAGGAATATAAAGTCTGTGGAAGGATTGCTGCATGCAGGAAGATGCACTCCGGTCGTTTGAAAGATTAGTTCAAAGGAAATAATGCGCAGCTTACGTTTTATTTTAGAGTGCGACGATAGACCTTAATCCACTTGCAAACCTATGCCGAGTGCCATAATTTTAACTTCGGACGGGAGGTACGACATATAGACCAAATGCAGAATCTTTTGCCCAAGCAGAAATTGTCGCGGCACGCTCCTGCTTTTTAAGCAATGCCCTATCTGTCGGTGGGGGCGAATCTACAACGCCCGTCTTGGGAAGAATGGGCGCCTCTGAATTTGTGTATTTGTTATTGGCATCGACGTGCACAGCTGAAGATGGCATTATCTTGTGAAGTGTTTATTTGCGAGTTGTCTTTTCTTTCTACTAAAGAGCAGCCCTTATTTTTATCGATCATTACTCATATCAGTGATTTTAGAGGTGGATTTTCTTGGCAGCCTTTGAATGTCTGCCTAGGTGGGTTAACAAAAAGCAGCAGGATTGAATTAACCGGTTAAGGTATGAAAAGTAGGCTCTGATAAGAAATAATCATTTCTAAATATCGGAACTAAAAATCCGTCCTCAGATTTCGCCATGTTACAGAAGTGCAGAAAGGTGTGCTGATGTGTGGGAAAATATTTGCCAACAGGAGATAAGCCGTACTGCACGAATTCCAGATTTCGCGCTCGTCAAGCCTAAAAAGTGCTGGGTATTTCGCCTGACATCAACTAATTATTCTGAACAAGTCTTTGGACGTAGTTTTGCGTTCGGAATTTCTTTTTCAATTTCTGGTAAATATTTACTAGCTATGTAAAATGATGCATTTTTTTATTATTGATATTTGCGCCACACGTGTTTAGTAAATGTCTAGCAAGGCAGTCAGTATATCTTATGCAATTAGCAGACGCTTTATAAATATATTAAAAAAACGACGCGACTATACTCGTGTCCAGCACAGTTATAGCGCTGGCAAGCGTATCTTGCAAGAAGCGTACGCGCGGACTGTGTCTAAATGAGCAGCCGATACCAGAAGCGTTGCCGACAAAGTGGTTCCGCCCCATCCTGAGGAACAATGACACCACGTGTCGGGGCATCTGATAAGTGATAAGTAGGCAACCTGTAAATTGGAATGGCGCGAAGAACACGACCGCAGGAAATGCAAGGCTGACAAAAAGAGGCGCGCATTCACACAGTGACCTGAGCAGCCCTACAAAAAGCAGTTCTGGAAAACAACGTAAAACTGCCTGAAATGTAGATTTTATTCGGTAATTGCATAAACACGCAAAAGAAAGAAGATGGCAAATGCGTGAAGTAGAGATGTTCATGCCTGCCGTAATATCTTTTTTGTCTATTAGGACAGCGCAGATCTTCAAAGTAGTGGCGGAAGCTGACATCATCGCGGTTAGCGCACCTGCTTCTTTCATTCAGAACTCAATTGCGCAGGCTACACTAGTTTAGCGCAGTGTAACCGAGATTTCTTTCGTATTTTGCAAGCTTTTTAGATTGCTGCGGACAATAAACACAGAATGTTTCCAAACCTGAACACTCTTGTCTGGAACCAGTTATATTTTATTAAAGCGATCGCGCATTAAGAAAATAAAGTTAAACTTTGTTATAACGATGTTGTAGCTAACCGGTGATTTCTTCATTATAGCCGTAAATTCGCTACATCCAGTGTTGGCCGTGTTTACAATCCGATTATTTATTCTTTTGTTGTTCCCATAATTTCATTATGATCCGTTTCGTTATAACGAAGTTTGACAGTACTACTATTCTCGCATAGGTATTCTTAGCTGATGAGAGGACTAGGTGAGATAACACATTTTCTTGCACTGAGCATGTGGAAGGAAAACCATATCCGGATACCGCGTATCTCTTACTTTGTAGGTTTGCTCCAAATTACGTGCTAACACCGTACATTTCAAAATGCGTTGCCACCTGTCACAACATTCATTCGTACAACTCTTACAATAGCTGTAAATGCTGTTTCAGGATCATTGGCTTCTGTTATGACCCCATAGAGTGCTTCTGTGCCCTTCAACGTAACCGGAAGGCTCCTCTTGTCTTAGTTTGATACAGTACAATATAGATAAAGGAAAGACCTGTTTAGCATCATGCTTGCTCCTGTCCATCCGAAGCCAGAAGAAACGACAATGTGCGGGTTTAACAAAACTAAAAAATTCATTCTTTGGTGCAACTCGCTGAACACTGGCTTCAGTTATTGTAATACAACATAAATGCGTTTGAGCTTTCGTGCTTTTCCGCCATCCGAGTTTTATGTACTCATTTGTTCACTTACATCGAGACACTTGTGATGTCATCAACCATGAGCTGGAAGACTTTCTGCCCGAGTTTCGATCTGGACTGCACAGTCGTTCTGTGTTTGATATCTGGTTGATTTTTAGCAACACGATCACCGAGCTAACTAACAAAGGTATACTTCTGATGACCATCTGTTACAGTCAGCCGAAGACGTGGTTCACAAACAGATTGAAACGGTTGCAATGAAAAAAAAAAGCGCCTTATTCGAGCTGCAAAATTAAACCAAAGCAGCTGCGCTTGCAACAGATATGTAGTTGAGGACTCTTACTATGTTGCTTTTCGAGACGCTAAACAATCATTCATTAATCTTGGGTTGCCCCAGATACTTAACAAAGACCCGACGAAATTCTGGAAAATAGTAAACCTGTCGCCCACTCATGCTGTTACCCTTACCGACATAATGGGAGAGGAGGTCAGGAACGATCAATGTGCTGAAACTTTTAATGTTGATTTTTCTACTGTTTTTATTTATGAAACTGGAACCTTACCACCTCCAATGCGTAATACCGTACTTCTCCCGTTACCCGGTCTATCTTTCTCTTATGATGGTATTTTGTACATAACAGAAAATGTGAAGCTCTCGTCATCAGCTGGCTTTGAAGAAATCAACTCGAAACTCTTGAAAAACACTAATTGCATCAATGTTGAATTCCCGTCATTGTAGTTCACACAATCCCTTGCTACAGGAAGCCTACCGGATGGCTGGAAATTGGGGAAGGTCTTTCCAGTGCACAAATCAGGTGACAAGCAATCTCCCCTTAATTATCGCCCCATTTCTCTAGCCAGTGTTCCTTGTAATATCATGAAACACGTCATTTGCTCCCCAAATTTTAAACCATCTTGATAGTAACAAGTTTTTCTCCCTTCACAGCATGGCTTCCGCGATGGCTTTTCTTGCGAAACCCAGCTCGCACTTTTCGTTAATGATCTGCATAATAATCATGATCGTAATATTCAAACTGATGTTATTTTCTTGGATTTTGCAACAGCCCTTGACGCTGTACGTCACGCACGTTTGCTACTAAAGGTAGAGCAGCTAAATTTACATCCTAACATTCTTGCTGGGACCAAGGAATTTCTAAAAAATTGCTGCCAGTTTGTTTTTCTTAACACACAAAATTCTACCTCCCTCTCAGTAACATCAGGCGTCCCACAATGCTCTGTCTTTGGTCCACGGCTGTTTATAGTCTATATTAACGATGTACCAACGCATCTATCATGTAACGGTTTCATGTTTGCCGACGAATGTGTCATCTATCGCACAATAACCGAATGTCCCATCAAGCAGCTCTTCAAAATGTTATTAATCACGTTCATCGCTGGTGCTACCAATGGCACATGAAGCTAAATGCTAACAAATGTAAACCTGTCTCCTTCCATCGCCGCCACCAGCCTTTCGCTTTTAACTACGCTGTCCTCAGTTCCGCTATCGAACTTGTACAATGTTATAAATGAATTGCCGTAACCTTAAGCAGTGATCATTCCTGGTGCACTGATATATCACTAACGTCACATGATTAGCAAACAGATCTCTTGAATTTGTGAAACGTTATCTACGTCATGCTCCACCGCACATTAAACTACTGGCCTAGAAGTCGCTCGTCCAGTCTAGGCTAGAATATGCATCTCCTATCTGGCATCCCCATCAAACTTATCTAGCTAACGCCCTTGGTGCTTTGAACAATCGCGCTGTAGGATTCGTTTACTCCGATTACTCTTCAACACCAGCGTAACAGCATTAAAACTTCAGTTCGAACTTTTGAACCTTAGCACTCCTCGTCATATAGCTAGCCTTTGCCTGATCCGTCAAATATTTCACAGTTTGCTTAATCATCCGACACACCTATAGCACCACGTTCGCGCATATCCCACCGCAATTGGCATCCATTTTTTTTTGCTCGGCCGCTCACTTGTAACGCTACGTTTGCACGCTCTTTTTTTGCCCGTGCAGCTATCAACTGGAACGGCCTTCCACGCATCATTGCTGCCATCCCCTGCCCATCGACGTTTGCGACGAATGTTCCACCTCCGATTCCATAACTGTAATCTCACCCATTATATGTGACCCACCCAATATTTAATAGCCCGACTGGGGCATTTAAGGTATGAAAACGTAACGAAACCTTCGAGTCACTGATACGCTACTAATCTAATTGTTCCTCTCAGTCTTGTGTTGCGTGGATTTTGATAATTGCCTGCTTTTAATTTCCGTCGAACACCATTTCCGAAAAGGGAACTTATGCAGATAGTCAATTGGTAATGTGTCCTGCTTGCGAAAAACGTGTTTCACCACTGTACAGAGGGTAAGATTATGCTGAATTAGACGTTGGTGGACTGCGGCTTTGTACTTTCTAAACATAGTGTTTGTACTCGCAAGAATTTCCGCGGCATGTTTAGACCGAGCGCACCTAAGACTATGCTTTATGCATGGGGTAGGCATAGAATACCTGGAACACGAGTCATGTAATCAAAACGGCTGCTTATTTTGGGACGCTTAAACCGTTTTCTAGAGATTCTCGCAGCAGGAGCATTTGCAAGGAAATTGCAACTGTGGACGAAATATCTTCCTGTAACTGTACGGAGCAACTCGATGGCACCCGTCCGCAAGGGGACCGCAAACGACGCGAGGAAATTAGCTTTGAATAGCTACGGTACTCACACGTGGTCTTCTTGGAATTTCGTCCTTGAAGTCCGATTCTCGCTGTAGTTCAACATGAAATGAGTGCTTCACGAAGTGTCAAGGTAAGCGGGTGCAAAATATCTGTGCAGCGGCTAGGAACTCGGGCAAAAGCGAACCGTTCGAAAGCGCCACCCTCGTTGTATTTCAGGTCGCCACGCCCACGCTTCTTTGCATTTCGTGTGTCGCCGCCTAGAGGGATCCACATTAACCGAATGGTTGCGCTGCATTTCTGCGCACCTTAATCGCACTGTTTCAGAAAATGACCAAAGGGAAATTTCAGTGCTTTCAGAGAAGTTTCAGTGCTGCACATGAGGCGTAAATTTTGTCGGCAACTACATGCCAACAACATTAGCCTTGAAAGCGCTAGTGAAGCGCTACCAGAACACACTTCGCCAATGAATCATGCTTTACATTCGTTACACGAAATGCCTGTTGCCTTGCACCTGCCACAGGAAAAAAAAAGAATAGATTAAAGTGAACTGCTTTTATAAGCAGAAGTGATGTGGTTTATTGAAAACATTATTTTGACTTCTTCAATACAATGAAAACCGATTTTCTGGCCACTCTTAAACAACTAGCCGCACATTGCTGGCGTGAGTTTCTCGGTCTTCTTTTCATAGCTGCGGTATTCCCGCGCTGTCTTATATGCATGACTTGGGACCAGTGCAGACATAGTTTTTTTATGAAATGCGCTGCTTGCGATGCTTTCTTCCAACAGACGCATTCCTTGAGGAGCGCATTTGTGGGCACGATAAGTAAAAAAAAACTGCTTTCAATTCCGTTAGCCGACTACATTAGGAATTGTATTCTTGAGAAAGATATAATTTACGACCCCGATATACTCGACACTACATCATGAATTCTATTCATGGATCATGAATCATTACCAAGTTGAGAAACCTGAGATAGAACTTGACTAGATAACATAAAGCTCAAAGCTGTTCTTAATTCTTTTCGTCCGTTGGCGCAGAATTTAGTCGGCTGCCTCTGCCTTTGTCCTGTACGGAATGGAACAAGCTCCATTAGCTTTGGAAAGCCAGTTATTTCCCAAGTACGGTGATTAACAGACGGTTAAAGCTGAACTTCATGCGTTCAATGCTTGAAAAGGGCCAAGAAAAACAAAAGGATTGTTTTATTTCTCCGAAGAAACCTTGATGATCTTTAATTCCACGTTACCTTTTCTTGATTATATTCGGTAGCAGGTCGTGTTGGAACCGCTTGTTCAGAAGAGCCACGCGATGCGGCTCTGTATCAGCGAAGCCAGCGAAGCTGATAAAAGAAGCCCGCCGACAGGACCTGTTGAGCACGTTGACAAGTTTGTTTAATGACGGTGCATTTTTTAAAGATTTAGAGTGAGGGAATGCTGCGTCGGATCGAGGATCCTGCGAAGCAAATTTGCACTATCGCCTCTTAAAAATGGGTTGCTCTTCTGCGGTATCGCAATGGGTGTTCCGCTTTAACATGTGGTTCAACGCAAAAACGCCGCTATGCACTGGGCGCATTTAACAGCTTTTCTCTAGCGCGAATTGGGCCATTTTTCGTAACGTTTGAAGAGGAGGCTGAGAAAAAGAGTTGCCGGGCTAACAGCAGCAGCTCATGCGGTTGTCTGCTGGCGACGGCCAGTCTGAGACTCTTGAGAAGATAAGGATGGCATTTGCTAGTTGTATTATATGATCTGCCATGCCCGTTCTCTTCTGCGTGCTAAATTAAACGCAATGCTTCATAGAATCCAAATCCCAGGCGTTCGAGCAAGTGCCTGTCCAAGCATCGTCGAGTCAGCTCCATCCTTCCGATGGCTCAACGCATACATTATCCGACAGATGCTCTGCACAGACTACTCATGAATATGTTCGATGATCTGAGCTGGAAAAGCAAATTTCGGTAAATGGTGAGTCGATGTTGTTAAGATTTTTTTGAGACCGAGAGTTAATCGACCTGTCTTCACCCTGGTTGAATGCCAGACTTTAAATGTGCAGCGTAGTTGTAGTACAAGGTGACAAATTTCGATGACAACGCACATGCATCTTGGGAAAAGCTTCTTCAGCTTGCTTGCGACAAGTATAATGGATGCAGAAAAGTTGTTCAACGCCGTCACATTATATTAGACAGTTTATGACGATACGGTGTGGAGAAGCGTTGGCTGTCTTCATGGGTGTCGTGTTATTGTTTGCTTCGCGACACGTGGCACTCTGAGGCCAACAGGAACGTAAGTTTAACGACCATGACACTCGCAGTTTCCACATAATTGGTGTAGACGTCATTAGCCATGCAGTCGAGGTTCTTTGGAGAAAACCGAAGCTTTTTATGCGGAGTGTAATACTGAAATAACGGGTATTAATAAATTATTTGTCGTTAGCGATGCGCTTTACTGACTTAAAGCTGCAAATATATTCCACTGAGCATTAGGAAGTAAAAAGTTTGTTCTAAAACACAGATGTTGACTTGATTAGACATGAAACTACTGCATGTTGACTAAGAGAGGATGGCTATTCGTGGCGAGTCTCAACCTATTAGTTAGTATCATCATCCTCATCACATATTGTTTTAACCTATGAGGAATTCACTTCCATAGCACGCAGATGTGCTGTTGGAGGCCTTTGAGGACTTGAACCTAGAAATGATCGCTCAAGGTACGTCAAGGGCCCTCTTCACTTGCATGTCTCCTCAACAGTGGCTTTTGCAGACGCCTTCCGACCAGTCGCAAGTGGACACATGTTACACGTGAAGGACCTTTCATCACTGTGCGCCAACTTTTGACGAGTTGTTACTTCGGCTTAAGCGGTGCGTAGGGGCACATTTCGCACTTATAAGGTCTCTTTCGACTGTTGCGGCGCATACGTATCTTAGTCACTTTTCGTCCGAAATTACCATGTGCAAATTCAATGGTTCTTCTGGTGTGTGAAATTAAATGTGACTCTTTACCCACTCACTGCTTCCATTCAGATCGAGCAGATGTACGTGTGTGGGGAGGGGACGAAAAGATATAGGCTGCTAGTTGGCCGCCTAACTGCTGTCTTACAAATTTGTTGCAAGCCCCCGCTTGTTTTTCCGTTATTTTTTTCTCCTTTTTGGCATTTGGCATTTGGACACGAAACGTGTCCTCTTTATTCTGCAAGTTTAGGTTGCAGATGTAAGTGCTGAAGGACATAACGCTGATAACATCAGGAGGAACAAGTTATCTTGCTCCGAAGCGCTGAGCCACATTCAATTCCCTATAATGGCCCCACCTACAATATTAGCATGCAAGAGGTATACCGCATTTTGGGTGTTTATGCGAGCTAAAGAAGATGGCTGATAAAGTGGCCCCTCAAAATATCAACCATCATTCATCTAGGTACCAACGGCAAAGGAATGAAAATCTGCACTCATGAACCCCAGAAATAATGTAGGCGCTTGAGAGGACATGTGCTAGGGTTACTCCTTTTTTAACGAATGCCACACTCTCAAAGAAAGATGACGCCGCTAGAGGAATTACATAAAAATGATCATACAGTTACGATTCTGTGATGCTGAGAAGTACCCACTGCAAAGTGCAAGCACGTCGTTCGGTGTAACCTTCTAATGAAATGAGCGCAACTCGCCAGATTCGCTCCAGGACAAAAAATGAGATGTTACCGGCGCAGCGTATGTTCCACTCAATACACCTTAGTGCATAGAAAGCGCAGGACCTGCAATCATAGAATAGTGCTCAAAGCGATGTGTCGGAAAAAGTATGTGTCGGAAAGAGCATGAAAGGAGCGAACTAAGAAGTGCTATTTCGTCGCCTTCCGCACTTTCAAAGATACAGGCACGAAATGATTTTGCCAGAGAAAGCGTATGAAAGGATTTCTGCAAGTAGAAAGATGCATGCTGGTCGTAAGAAAGGTGTGCTCATACCAAGCTTATGTTTTATTTTGCAGTGCGGTGTTATGCCTTGATCTGCTTAAACGCCTTAGAGCAGTGGCATAATTTTGGCGCCGAACAGGAATTATCAAAGACACACCAGTTGCAGAATCTTTTGATCTCGCAGAAATGTTTTCAGCACTCTCCTACTCTCGACGCCTTAGAATATCTGCAAGCGTGGGCGTCTCTACGAAACCCGGCGTTGAAAGAATGGGCATCTATGTATATGTGTATTTTGCTTTCATCGTCGACGTGCACTTCTACACCTGACAGTGTGACAGTGTCGAGTGAGCTGTTCATCGCCTGTTACATTTTTCTTCTAAAGAAAGCCTCCTCTTTGATATTCTTGACTCCTCATATGTGTGAGAATCGAGGCGGATCTGTTGGGCAGCCTTTGAATACTTGGTAAGGTGTCTCATCAAAGAGGAGAAGACCTGTTAAGATGCTTATGAAGTACATTAAGTTGCCTTTTATAATAAATAAGTATGTCCAAATATCTGACTCGAAAATATGGTTTTAGACATCCACATGTTACAGAATCGGAGAAGGGTGTGTTGATTCGTGGGAAAATTTTTGGCATCTGGAAATAAGGTGGAATGTACGGATTCTTAATTCCACGGCCGCCAAGCCTCGGCTACATTGGATATTTCCCGTTACGTGAATCAAGGTTTATTAAGTTCCTGGGAGTCGTATTGCGCAACACGTATTGTTTTTTTTCAATTTCGGGGAACTGTTTAATAGCTAAAAATAATCATGCATATACTGCATCACTTATTTTTGCGCTACTCGTCTTGAGTGAAGTTCGAGAGGGTTAGTTAGGTATATTGAGTTAAATGCGCTGTAGCAGCTAAGGCTATGATACGCCCAATAAAAGGTTAGAGATTTCTGCTAAACGTGAAGCTTTTTATACCTAGAGTTTGTTTAAAACATGCCTTTTTTCGAGGAACTGAACAATGTATGAGAAATCAACAAGTGCTTGATCACCTAAAAAGCAACTTGGTATATTTACTGAAGTTCTAGACGGCATTCTCAAAGTTTTTTTTTTGCTGCAGATAGATGAACCTTCGAAATTATTTTTAAAAAAGGAGACAATGGACTCTAGTCGAGGAACGTTATAACGCTGTAAACTGTATCTTGGAAGTGGACGCGCTGCGCCAAAATGAGCAGCAGATTTCATAAGCATAGCCGCCAATATGTTTCAGCACCTTCCTCACGAAAAATGACAACGTGTGCCCTCACTTCTCAGTAGTGATAAGTAGGCGACCAAAAAATAAATCCAGAAAATGCAAGTTTCTGGAGAAAATGCAGCCGCTCTTTATCGTCCTTGTAGTTCTTGTGACCGTGTTCTTCATTCCGTTCGAATTGATGACATGAACCAACTATTCCTACAGCAAGAAATACTGCAAGGCAATCTAAAACGGGCTGAAATTAGATTTTATTCGGTCATCACATATAAAAGAAAGAAAGAAGCTAAATGGTTGAGGTGAAGTTGATCAAGACACACTTAGTAATTTTTATGTAAACCACTGCGCAAATCTTCGAATTCTTTTGCGGGCTCTCACATCGACGTGGTTAGCCCACCAGCTTGGTTCGGTTGAAAAGTCAGTTTTCCTGGCTACAGTACTGCAACGAAGACAACATGAGACTTCGTCCATATTTTGCAAGATGTTCTTTAAATTACCGCCGAAAGAACACAGATAGAGTCCGTTGCCGCGAAAAAAAACGAAATACACTGGTCCGCAACCACTTCCAATATATTAGTAAACGCAGTCGGGTTTAAACAAAGAGAATTGAACTTTTCTACAACGCGGTTGACGGGGTTCGGCGATAAATTCGTTAACGCCGTTGCGTCGTTATAGCCTGGGTAAGCCGAGCTTCTAAAGGTAATCCTCATTCCTTCCTTATTTGTGCTATTTCGTTGTAAGCTTTTCGTTATGATAAGGTTCGAGTCTAGTGCTATCATCGCAGACGTATTGCCTTATGACACGACTGGGCGGGTTTAAAATTATCTTGGATTGCGCATGTGGAAGGAAAACCGTAGGCAGATACGGCGTATCTCTTTTTTGATAACTTTGGTCGGAGCTACATGTAGCCGCTACCCATTTTAAACTTGGTTCCTACCTTTCGCAACATTTATTCGTACAATTTTAGCGTAAGCTTGCACGATATTGCTCGATCATGTTGTTTTGAATCTGCAAATGTTAACATCTCCCCGTGTGCATATGTAGCAGATAACGAACCGAAAGGCAGTTCTGCTCTCAGTTTGATCCTGTATATTATAAAAGAAGAGAAACGTCTTTGTAAACTCGTTACTTTTCAAAAAATCGACAGGCTCCCCTACTAATGGTTTGGTCCAGTACAATACGGATGCAAGAAATGTCTGTATACCTTGAAATTTGCTCCTCTCCAGCCTGAAACACAAGAAAGCAGCATGTGCTTTTATCGAAAAAAAAAGAAATTGGTCATTTCATGCAGCGCAGTGAACGCCGGCGTCAGTTATTGTCATACACGAAAAGCTTTTTTACTTGCACACCTTTAAACAATGCTGTTTTTGCGTACACATTGATTTCATTTCATTTCATTTCATTTCATTTTAATACCTTAAAGACCCACTGGGGGTATTACATAAGGGGTGGGTACATACAGTCAAATGAACAAGTGTTATGTTGAAAAATGGTTGGTAACAGCTTCGGCGAATGTGGATGGGCATGAGATGGTAGCGATGTCATTGGAGAGGTCGTTCCAGTCTACAGAAACACGGTTTACAGATCAGTCTACACATCACTTTGGTTCGAGTCCTTGGTGCACTGAAAAACTGTATGCGTTCTCCTCGATCCTTTTTTGTAACGACTTCATATTCGTCAAGTTTTAATTTTGGTCGCACACTATTTTCGAAAGGTGAAACGATGCTGACAGGAAATTGCTTATGGCTCCTACTTGAGAAATGCGCGTTTCAGAACGCTATGAAGCGTAATCTTTTACAGGCTTCGGCTTTGGAAAACGGCGGCTTTAAACTTTCTAATAGTAGCGAGTGCACACGAAATAGCGTTAAGAATTTTTTTCTTGACTAGCCGCTGAAGGTTTAGAGAAAGTAATCCTAGGTATGTTCTTGTATGCATTGCGTCCGCGGTAGAATACTTGAAAAACGAGTCATAAACTAAAACATGCGCATGTTTCGGGACGCTTGCTCTGTTTTGTGCAGCCTCTCGCAGTCGGAGCTGTTGGAAGGAAATCTTAACTGTGGATGCAATTTCTTCGTACACCTGTACGCAGCACCTCGTACCTACTGGACCGCAACCTGTCAACTATCGACGCGAAGCAGGTGAGCTGTGAAGAGCTGCGGTACTCACACGTAGTTTCCTTGGAATTTCGTCCTTGGGGTCCTGGTCCCGCTTTGTCCTTCAAAGTGAAATGAGTGCCTAAAGAAGCGCAAAACCTGCGCGAGTGGATAACGACTATGGAGCGGCTGGGCACTCCGGCCAAAGCGTATGGTTGAAATGCCCCACCCACATTTCAAATAAAGACTTCATATCGCCACCCCCGTGCTGCTTTGGATTTCATGTATCGCCACCAGGTGTGATACAGGCGAAACGAAAGGGTGCGGTTCATGTATGCCAACATTGATCTCACTATTTCCGGAATTGATGAAAGGGTCCATTTCTGAAAATCCAGCTCCCGGATTTGATCAAACTGTCTCATATCTGTGCCAAAGTTAGCTTTTATGCTCTGATGTGGATTCCGTCGAAAACAGTTGCCAGCGACATTAGCTTTGAAAAAGCTTGCGAAGAGCAACTGGAAGTATGGGAGCCAAAGAACCATGCAATAAATTTGTCGAACTAAAAATCATTTGCCTTGCACTATTTACAAAGAAAGAAACATTAAGAAAACATGCTTTTATAAGCTGAAGTGACGAGGTTTATTAAAATTTATATCTTGATTTCTGTAACATTAAAGAAAATCAATTTTCGGGCTCCTCTCGATTATTTTCTGTTGCTGCCGTCAGTTTGCAGATCTTTTATAGCTGTGCCATTCCTACGCTATATCATTTGCGTGGCTCGGAAAAAGTGCATAATATTTTCTCTGTTGATAAAATGCGCCGCTTTGGATGTTTTCATCCAGCACACGCATTTCTTGAATGCAGAGCTGATCATGAGACTGAATAAAAGAGGACTGCCTTCAACACCGACAGCCGCTCTCTTCAGGAATTGTATCTCAGATGCAGGTTAGGTGGTGGTAGTGGTTTTATTAAAAATAATAGTAAAAAGGAAGGAAAAGATTTTTGCTAGCCCCGGCATCTGCCATCGATACTGAAGCACCTGAGCTGGGGCAGCGGAAATAAAGGATAGCAGGCAGAATGGAGAAATGAAATGAAAGAGGTGAGGGGACAGGAATGGAGGATAGGGGGAGAAGTAATATGTACAAACTATTTACACAATAAGTAATGTGTCCAGGTTGTGCGCGTGATTAGTTCATTTTAGAGGAATTAAATCACACACGCGCACAGCACTGTGTAGGTTACAACTGGAGTGGGGCGTCCAGTTATTAATCGTTCAAGGTAGAACTCGCGGAGCGTTCGGTCACTGCGTGTAACTACCTGACGGAGAACAGACGGGACGTCAAGCCCGTGTGTTCGAGGAATGCACAGAGGCTCACCAAAGTTCGCTCACGAGTGCGCGCACTGCCCTGCGGCCACAATAGCGTCTTGATGGAGTCTGGTAGTATGCCCTGCGCCCTATAGGCCGCGAGCATATCGCGACGAGCATCGGCGAACGCGGAGCAGCGAAGGAGCAGATGTTCTAGTGTTTCCACTGCACCGCATCCGTCACACACATCACTCGTCGCGATTCCGTGACGCACCCGTCGTTCCCCGGGCCACACGCAGCCAATGCGCGCGCGGAGGATCATTGCACGTTGCGACCGTGTAAGTGCGCGACAGCCGGTGACACTGTCGATGCGCTCACCTCCCGCGATGCGTGGGTCGGGGTGCTGCTTTCGGAGATGGTCGTGAATGGCCGCACGCACGTCCTCCAGCGCAAGGGGCAGATCGCTGGCAGGTAGTTGGTGTGCAGCGGTCGCGAGGTCGTCAGCTTCTTCGTTGCCGGCGATGCCGCAGTGACCGGGCACCCACTGTGCACGCACGGCACATCCTCTCTGCGCGAGGCGCTCGATGCGCGAGCGAATTTCCCGCACTAGTGGGGTACCGCGGCCGTTAGATTGCAGGCGGCTGAGGGCGGCGCGGGAGTCGCACAGCAGAGCACTCCTGGGCGGCGGAGGGCCGAGGGTGAGCAGCAGGTCCAGCCCGAGCCGGATCCCCATCAACTCCGCCGTGGTGGAGGAGCCCAGGAAGGTTGCGTGTTGCTGGCTGTGCAGTCGCAGGGCGGGGATGGTTAGACAGAGAACCAAATTTGATTTCTGTTTCATATAGTCGATACAACATTATGGATTCTTTTATACATCATTGCGCTCATCTGTATGTCTATGTGTGACAATTTCATTAACTGAGTTGGAAGCCTTTTCTTGGAGAACGTGAATACATAATAAACGTCAAACTGTTTTCGTTTATTACTTCAGTAATTATTAGGTTGCCTCTGATTTTGTCCCGTAATAAATGGTACAAGGTCGATGCGCTTTTGAAGGAGACTCATTGCCCAATCACAGTGACTAAGTGACGTTCGTAGTCCCACTATCCTGCGTTGGAACCTCGAAGAAAGCCAACAAAACAAAAGGGGCGTTAGATTCTATTGCACTGCAGACGTCTTGATAATCACTGTTATTTATGTCTTACCTTATTTTAACGGTATTAGCCAGGAGCATGTGTTGACACCACCTTTCCGAAAGAGCCCCGCGGTGCACCTGTGTTATAAGCGGAGCAGATAAAAAGATCCTGCCTACAGGAGCAGACGAGCATTTTAATGTGTTGCATTTTATGCCGGTGCATTTTCATGGAGAATTAGAGCGTCTCGTTTGATCGAACGAAGCATCTGGCGGTTTATTAGAGAAAGAAAAGTTGAGCTAGAACCTCGGGAGAACGGGTTGTTGGAGCGCTTGCTTCCCCAAACGAAAGACATGCATGGACTGACATTTGACGATGCCGCCGAACATGGCCGCATACAAAGTAAACAAATGTTCTCTAAGATCATAAACTTTAGGGCGGAAGTCTTATTACGGTTGCCAACTGCCGCAACGCAAAATCGCGGTGATAAGTAGTTGCTTCTACCACAATGATGAGGCTGTGTCCTGTTCCCTTCTGGCAAAGCGTGTGCTGAAGGGCAATGCATGCCTCCTGAACCTACCTAACAACGAACGCATGCAAAATGAATAAAGACGGGCTAACAGCCTTCGCATCATCTCTTTTAAGTTGTATTCCACACCTTTTTTTTGGTGGGCTACCGCTTAAGCGAGCGCTGCCGGGCGAAAATGTTGCTCACAGTCGCCTGAAAATGTGCGACACACAGGGCTTTGAGGACTGAGTACCCTCAAAGTACAGCATACACTCAACAGTTACTTTAGATAAGGATACTCCGACTCATTTTTGAAAGCGATAAACAAAGTAATGAACATAATGACCCAAAATATATTATCGAAGCTGCAGAATATTCGATACTGTCTATGCCTGGTTGTGTGTCTGTTCTGCTGCGTACTTAATGTACCAAGCGCCAAAAATATGTGCGCCGTTGTCTGTTCCTCGCTGCAACTTGGCCATGTTGCTGTTCCGCGGTAAAGGGTTCCCAGTCATCGCAATTCCGCTTAACATTTCCAGCAACCTTTTTCTGGAAAGAGTGTTCGTCTTGCAGTCTGATTTGCTGCTGTTGAACTTGTGTGAGCATTAACCTCTGAATTACCCTCCAGTATTGCCGTATCAGGGTGAGAAGGAAAAAAATTAATTTTAAATTGTTGTATCATCAGTTCGCGTTAAATGTGTTATGCTGTACCACATTAGGACCAACAAACTGCTGGGGCGAATTTCTCGACAAGCCTACAGCGGCGAAACTGAAATATCTCCTTACCCTAACCTCACCAGCGGGTGCTTAGACATGAACGGTTCGTCCGGTCGCCGGCGTTCTTCGCTAAGCTGAAGGGCTGTTGAATCATTTCCGACAAGATAATATTTCCATTTCCCAATTTCCATCAGTAAGGCGTACACATTACAGTAGGCAATTCAAATACCTCAAACACCATTTATTTTTAATTACTCTCTTGCGTAGACAGTAAATATATACACTTAAAATAAACAAATAAGAGCAACAACAACAAATACAGAAGACGAAAGTGTCAACGCAGAGAATAAAACACATCACTGGTTTATAATCACCTTGTGTGTCTCTCTGATTATGAACATGCTGAAAATTACTGGGAGTCCACGACAGTTGAATAATACACCTTACCTTCCGGCTTAAATAGTACCTTTACGAAAATCATGAGGCACATGCTATTCGTCAGCGGCAGCTACAGCAGCAGATCCGCGATCCAAGTCCAGATTTCATCAAAGATTCATAGAGGTATCTAATATTTTCTTGGAATGGAAAAGGAATGTACAAACTGTCAAATTGTAAATGCGAAGCACTGCTGTATTTCCATGATCTCAAAAGAACCAGCACAGAAAGGACAACGGACAAGAATCAAGGAGGGCGACACGGACAGAAGCGCTGAACATTCAACTTTATTTCGCAAAAATTATTTCAACGTATTTATGCAGTATTCTGTCAGAGGCAATGACGCACAAGCAGAGCAAAGCAATCCATTGATAGGACAATGACTCAGGATTTAAATAAGTGGCAGTGGCAACAAGCAAGCAATAACCAAATCGGCTCCTTAGTATCAAGGATCAAGGAAAGAAAAGAAATAAATGAATAAAAATGAATGTGAAGATGAATCTCCCACAAGGAACACGCCATAAACAAACAGAGGTAAAAACGCGGTCTTGTAAGCCAAACCCGATAAAAACAATAACAGGCATAAAAGTTCAACGAGTGAAAAGTCTAAAAAGTTACACGGCAAAAAGATAAAAACCAAGATATACAAACAGATCAACTATAAGATGTGTTCAAAGGTGATGAAAGTTCTAAAAAACCGTACACAGCGGGAGGGTTGCGAAGCTAATGCTTCGAATTTTGTGTCAGATAATTTTTCCGAAATAAAGTTAAAAGTTCAGCGCTTCTGTCCGTGTCGCCCCCCCCCCCCCCCCCCTTGTTTCTTCTGTAGTGCTTTTTGTGCTGTTTCTTCTGAGATCATGGCTTACCAACAAGCCCAACAATAAGTTTTTGCTGTTATTCCATGTAGCTCAGGTCGAAAATGTTGCGACAGATTTAGTGTCACACGTAAAGAGGAAGCAACAGATTTGCCTTTTAGCTTCGACTTCTAAATGGTCGTCTATACAGGAACGGTTCGAGGCACCCCTGCCGGAGTTTTTCGCTGGGATTAATTTCTTGCTTTTCCAGAAGTTGTCCTCTGAAGCAGTGAAAGAGCTTACGCTAAACGACCGTGGTATTCAGAGTCTCCACTTTGTTGGCACCAACTTTGGCCACTTTGCACAACAGCCTGTTTAGCATTATGCTTGAACCTGTCCATCCGAAACCAGAAGAAAAGATAATATACGCGTTTAACCAAATTTTTTTAAAAATCGTCCTTTAGTGCGACTCGCTGAAAACTGGTTTTAGTTATTGCAATACAACAAATGCTTTTGTGCGTCCACGCTTTCCTTCCATCCGAGCTTTAAGT
Source organism: Amblyomma americanum (assembly GCF_052857255.1). NCBI lineage: Eukaryota > Metazoa > Arthropoda > Arachnida > Ixodida > Ixodidae > Amblyomma > Amblyomma americanum. Next base: position 98,810,830 of record NC_135499.1, on the reverse strand, counting down.
ACTGGTTTGTTCACTTACATCGATGCGGTTGTGATGCAATCAACCATGAGATGGAAGATTTTCTGCCCCAGTTTCTGTCTGGACTGCACAGACCTTCAGTTAATAATAACTGGTTGAGTTCTAGCAACAAGTTCACGGAGCTAGCGAACAAATATATACTTCTGATGATCATTCGTGCCAGTCACCAGAAGACGTGGTTCACATACGGATCAAAACGGTTGGAATGAAAGAAAAAGCGCCTTTTTCGAGCGTCAAAATTAAAGCAAAGCACCTGCGCTTGAAACAGATATTACGTAGCCGAGGACGCCTACTATATTGCTATTCGAAACGCTAAACAATCATTCGTTAATCTTGAAGTGCCCCAAATCCTTAACAATGACCCCCAAAAAATTCGGGAAAATAATAAACCCTTCGCACACCCATGTTGTTACCCTTACCGACAAAGTGCGAGAGGCCAGTGGCGCTCAACGGGCTGAAACATTTAATGTTGCCATTTCCTCCATTTTTATTGATGAAATTGGTACCTTACCACCTTCACTGCGTAATACTGTACTTCCCTCTTTATTCTGTCTATCCTTTTATGATGGAATTTTGTCTATAACAGAGAATATGAAGCTCTCGTCATAAGCTGGAATTGAATAAATCAATTCAAGACTGTTGAAAAACACTAATTTCATCAGTGTTAAATACCCCTCATTGTAGTTCAAACAATCCCTTGCTACAGGAAGCCTACCGGATGGCTGGAAAGTGGAGAAAGTCGTTCCAGTGCACAAGTCAGGAGACAAGCAATCTCTCCTCAATTATGGCCCCATTGAACAGTCTTGATAGTAACAAGTTTTTTCTTCCTTCACAGCATAGACTCCGCATGGGCTTTTCTTGCGAAACATAGCTCGCGCTTTGCGTTCATGATCTTCATGATAATCTTGATCGTAATATCCAAACTGATGCTATTCTCTAAGATTTTGCAAAAGCCCTTCACGCCGTACCTCACGCACGTTTGCTACTAAAGCAAGGGCAGCTAAGTTTACATCCTAACATTCTTGCTATGATCAAGGAATTTCTAAAAACCCGCTCCCAGTTTGTTTCTCTTGACAACCAAAATTCTACCTCCCTCGCAGTAACATCAGGCATCCCACAATGTTCTGTCCTTGGTCCACGGCTGTTTCAAGTCTGTATTAAGGATTTACCAACGCATCTAACATGTAACGTTCGCATGTTTGCCGACGAATTTTCCATGTATCGCACAATAACCAAGATATCCCATCAAGCAGCTCTTCAAAATGATATTAACCATGTTCATCGCTGGTGCTACCAATAGCTCATAAAGCTAAATGCTAACAAATGTAAACTTGTCTCCTTCCATCGCCGCCAGCAGCGTTTCGTTTTTAACTTCGCTGTCTTCAATTTTGCTGTCGAACTTGTACATTGTTATAGATATCTTGGCGTAACCTTAAGCAGTGATCTTTCCTGGTGCACTGATATCACTAACGTCATAGCATCAGTAAACCTATCTCTTGGATTTGTGAAACGTCACCTACGTCATGCTCCACCGCACATGAAACTAGTGGCCTAGAAGTCGCTCGTCCGGTCAAGGCTAGAAAATGCATCTCCTATCTGGCATCCGCATCAAACTTATCCAGCTAACGCCCTTGAAGCTTTTAAAACTCGCGCTGCAAGCTTCATTCACTGCGACTACGCTTTCAACACCAGCGTAACAGCATTAAAACTTGAGTTCGAACTTTTGAACCATAGCACTCGTCGTGAACTAGCAAGCCTTTCTTTGCATGGAAACAGCGCAACAGACGGGACCAAGAAAGGAAGACACAAACACACGGGGGCTGTGTGTGTCTTCCTTTCTTGGTCCCGTCTGCTGCGCTGTTTCCATGCAAAGAATGTATCAACTATGCCCGGCTTACTCCTTTGTTTTAGCTAGCCTTTGGATGTTCCGTAAGATATTTCACAGTTTGCTTAATCATCAGCCATACCTACAGCACCACTTCACGCCGATCCCACCGCCATATGCATCCATTTTTTGTTGCTCGGCCGCTCACTAGAACCGCTACGTTTGCTGGCTCTTTTCCACGAACAGCTGCCATCTGGGTCGATCTTCCCGACATCATTGCTGCCATCACCTGCCCATCGACGTTTGCGACGAGTGTTCCTCCTCCCATTCAATAACTAATTTCACCCATTATATGAAACCCACACAATATTTAATACCCTGGAAGTGGTCTTTTAAGTAATAAGACGAAACGAAACCTCCCAGTTACTGACACGCTACGAAACTAAGTGTTTCTCTCGGTCATGTGTTGCGCGGAGTTTGGTAATTGCCAGCTTTTAATTCCATTCGAACACTAATTCCGAGAAGGGAACTTATGCAGATAGTAAATTGGGAATGTGTCCTGCTTGCAAATAACGCGTTTCACAACTGTACGGAGGGTAAGGATATGCTGCATTAGACGTTGGTACACTGCGGCTTTGTACTTTCTAAACATTGTGTGTGTACTCGCCTAAGTTGCCGCGGCAGATTTAGACCGAGCGCACCTTACACTACGCTTTATGCATTGGGTAGGCGGTAGAGTACCAGGATTACGAGTCACGTAATGAAAACGGCTGCATGTTTCAGGACGCTTAAACCATATTGTGCAGCCTCTCGCAGCAGGAGCAGTTGCAACGAGATTGCGGCTGCGTACGAAGTATCTTCGTACAACAGTCCGGAGCAACTCGATGGTACCTGGCCTCAAGTGGACCGCAAACGACGCGAGGAAAGTAGCTCTGAATAGCTGCGATACTCACACGTGGTCTCCTTGGAATTTCGTCCTTGGGGTCCGAGTCTCGCTTGGTCGTTCAACGTGAAATGAGTGCTTCACGAAGTGTAATAGGTAAGCGGGTGCAAAATGACTATGCAGCGGCAGGGCACTCGGGCAAAAGCGAACCGTTCGAATGGGCCACCGTCGTGGCATTTCAGATGGCCACGCCCACGCTTCTTTGCATTTTGTGTGTCGCCGCCTAGTGGGATCCACATGAACCGAAGGGTTGCGCTGCATTTGTGCGTACCTTAATCGCACTATTTCAGAAATTGACCAAAGGACCCTTCTCTCAAAATCCAGGACCCCGGTTCGTTCAGAGTTTTTATATTAGTTGTTTTCATCCCGTTGCCAAAGTTAGTTTCAGGGCTTCACATGAGACGTCAATTTCGTCGGCAACTACATGACAACAACATTAGCCTTGAAAGTGCTAGTGAAGCGCTACCACAGCGCACTTCGCCAATGGGTCATGGTTTACATTCGTTACACGGAAAGTCTTGGTCCTTGCACCTGCCACCGAAAAAAATATATAAAACTTTAAAGTGAACTACTTTTATAAGAAGAAGTGACGTGGTTTATTGAAAACCACATTTTGATTTCTTCAATAATAATGAAAGCCGATTTTCAGGCCACTCTTAAACAACTAGCCGCACATTGCTGGCGTGACTTTCTAGGTCTTTTCATAGCTGCGGTATTCCCACGCTGCTTTATATACATGAATGGGGACAAGTGCAGATTTAGTTCTTTGATAAAATGTGCTGCATGCGATGCTTTCTTCCAGCACACGCATTCCTTGAGCACATTTCTAGGCATGATACGTAAAAAAACTGCCTTCAATACCTTTAGCCGACCCCATTAAGAATTATATTCCTGAGAAAGTTATAAGTTACGGACCCGATATACTCGATACTGTATGAAGGTTTCTATTCATGGATTATGAATCATTACCAAGGTGAGAAATCTGATACAGAACTTGACTAGATAACATTAAACTCAAAGCTGTTCTTAATTCTTTACGTTCGTTGGTGTAGAATTCAGTCGGCTGCCGCTGCCTTTATCCGGTACGAAATGGTGCAAGCTCCATGCACTTTGGAAGACCAGTTATTTCCCAAGCAGAGTGATTAACAGACGTTTGAAGCTGAACTTCCTACGTTCAATGTTTGAAAAGGCCAAGGAAAAGAAAAGGGTTATTTGTTTTATTTCGTCGAAGAAACCTCGATAATCTTTTTTTCCACGTTATATTTTCTTGATTATATTCGGTAACAGGTCGTGTTGGAACCGCCTCTTCAGAAGAGCCTCGCGATACGGCCGTGTATTAGCGAAGCTGAAAAAAGAAGCCCGCCATCAGGACCTGTTGAACACGTTGATGAGTTGCGTTTAATGACGGTGCATTTTTGTAAATATTTAGAGTGAAGCAATGCTGCTCCAGATCAAGGATCCCGCGAAGCAAATTTGCACTAGCGCCTGTTGAGAATGGCTTGTTCTGCCCTATCGCAGTGGGTGTTGCGCTTTAACATGTGGTTCAACGCAAAAACGCCGCTATGCATCGTGCACAATTGAACAGCTTTTCTCCAGCTCGTGTTGGGCCATCCTTCGTAACGTGTGAAGAGGAGGCTCAGGAGCAGAGTTGCCGGGCTAACAGCAGCAGCTCCCGTGGTTTGTCTACTGGCGACGGCCAGTCTGATACTCTTCAGATGATAAGGATGGCATTTGCTAGTTTTATTAACTCATCTGCCATCCCCGTCTTCTTCCGTTAGGTCTTTGTAATGCAACGCTCCTTGCATTCTAAATCCGAAGCGTTCGAGCAGGTGCCTGTCCAAGCATCGTCGAGTCTGCTCCTTCCTGCCGATAGCTCAACCCATACAATACCCGACAGATGCTCTGCGCAGACCCCTCATGTATATGTTCGATGATCCGAGCTGGAAAATCTAATTTCGTTTATTGGTGAGACGAAGTTGCTAAGATATTTTTGAGACTGAAAGCTAATCGACATGTCTTCACCCTGGTTGAATGCCGGACTGTAAATGAGGAGCGTAGTTGTACTACGAGGGGACAAATTTCGATGTCAAAGCACATGCATTGTGGGCAAAACTTCTTCAGCTTTATTGCGACCAGTATTCAGGATGCAGAAAAGTTGCTCAACACCGTCAACTTATATTAGAGAGTTTATGACGATACGTTGTGGAGAAACATTGCCTCTCTTCATGGGTGCCATGGTTTTGTTTGATTTGCAATACGTGGCACTCCAGGCCAAAAGAAACGTAAGTTGAACGACCATGATGCTTGCAGTTACCACATTATTGGTGTAGACGTCATTACCCATGAAAACGAGACTCTTTGAAGAAAACCGAATCAATTGATGCAGAGTGTAATCCTAAAAAACGGGTGTTATAAATTATGAGTTGGTAGCGATGCGCATTAGTGATGGAAAGCTGCAAATGTCTCCCACTGAGATTTAGGCAGTAAAAAGTTTGTTCTTAAACACAGATGTTGACTTAATTATACAAAACTAATGCATGTTGACTAAGAGAGGATGGTTATTCGTGGCGAGTCACAACCCACTTGTCAGTATCATCATCCTCATCACATATCGTTTTAACCTATGAGGAATTCTCTGCCAGTGTACGCAGATGTGCTGTTCGAGGCCTTTGAGTACTGGAACCTACGAATGATCGCGCAAGGTACAGCAAAGGCCCTCTGCACTTACATGTCTCCTCAACATTGTCTTTTGCAGACGCCTTTCGACCAGTCGCAAGTGGACACATGTTACACATGAAGGGCCTTTCATCATGCGCCACCTTTTGACGAGTTGGTACCTCGGCTCAAGCGGTGCATAGGGCCACATGTCGCACCTATAAGGTCTCTTTCGACTGTGGCGACGCATATGTTTCTCAATCACTTTTCGCCCAAAATCACAGTGTGCAGTCGAGTAAATTCAGTGGTTGTTCTGGTGTGTGAAATTAAATGTGTCTCGTGACATCGGTACGATTCGGAGATAGCAGAGGCAAAGAAAGCCGACAAAACGAGGACGGCGTCCTTATTGACGCGGTAAGGCTCCTGGATCTGTGAAGCATCCAGGGCGCTATCGCTTGGCGATGAGCGTCGCTGAATTTAATGTCCGGGCTGCCCTCTAATATTTGCAGAAGGCGGCGCGTAGAGTCGAGTCGGCGAGTCGGGTCAATTCAATCCCATATCACAGTGGCTTGACCGCTGACGACTCTCACATTTAAGGGATCTTGACCTCTTGCTTTCCAAATGAACTAAGGCCCTTTTATATTGTGTTAAATGTTTTGGCTTTCGTATTGGTTAGCACCTTCTATTTTTAACGTATAAACCTGGCAGTAAAAAAAATGAGGCCACCGCTACCACGAGTTCATCCTTCCTAAAATGTGGGTCATTATTCTAGAGCATGGAATATGGAGATGTAGCTAGCTCCTGATTAATAGCGGGTATTTTTATAGCACGTGTGTTATAAAGCTGATTTATTTTATTATGCTTCTGCAGCTGTATTTCACAATCCTTAAATCATAGACGACGCGTGTATGCCAGATTTCGCGCAAGGAATGTGACTGAGCTGTATGTGTATTGAAGCACTGTGCTTGTCAGCCGACGCTGCGAAATCGCTCCAACGTTCTGAACCTCAATCGCTCCCGTCACCATGCCGGCACTGTTTTCTTTCTTCGCCATCATCACTTGAGTATGCTTTCCTTTTTCCGCCGAGCATCCTGGTAGAATAAATCACTGCCCCGTGCGACTTCGGTTGCGCAATGTCCTGACGATGATCGCTCGTCTTAGCATGAGAACGTTGCTTCAGATGCAGACAGTGTGAAAAATTATACTTGCAACAAAAAATGAAGCCGCATTTATTTATTGCCCGCTGCATATGCGTCTTGCCATCATACACGTTTCGAAAAAACGTCCAGTATATATTGCCGCCGGCTCTCGCTACTGAGCACCCCGATGCTATTAAGCCTTTTTGAATAGAGCACCATTGGCCTCCTCTTTGATAGAAAGCTCCTTTGTAGGGAGTCCACTTTTTATGTAAATTAGAAGAACACGGCGTCCTGTCCGGATATTTTTTTTAATAATTCAAGGTTACGGTACACAAGCAATTATTAACCTTCTCCCGACGCTACAACGCCAGAGAGCACGATGAACAGATAATACTAAATAAAGGGAACACCAAGGCTGTAGAACAATGCGGAGTGCTAGGTGAAGCCGGGAAAGATCAGGTGACGAGTGTGCGTGGGGGAGGGGGTATAAAAGCGGGCCCTTGATTGTTTTTGACTGCTTACCCACTCCGACTGATTCCATTCGGATCGAGCAAATGGACGGGTGTGGGGAGGGGACGAAAAGATATAGGCTGCTACTTGGCCGCCTATCTGCTTTTCAGAAAATCGGTTGTAAGGGCCCGCTTCTTTTTTCTTTATATTTTTCTCGTTGTTTGCTTCGACATTTTCAGTTTGTCTCACAAGCCGGAGCTACTGTGCATTTATATCGATCGGCTTGTTCGCTATTTTTGTGTGTGAAAGTTTTTCCCTTAGAATTGTTTTAAAAAAATGATCGGGCTCAATTGCGCCACGAACCAGATTACTCGATATGTTGAGCTGCTGCTCTGCCCAGACCATGATTCGTTTTAATTCAATTGTCCAAGCGGCCAGGTCCAATGTCATGTGCTTATAAGTTACGTTCCAAATAAACGCACTCTGCAAGCTTGCAGAATATACATACCATGATCATGAAAGCTTTCTTTGCGATATCTATAACGGTTGATCACCTTGATTACAACAAAAGGGGACGAACTGACAATTTGCACGCGTTCATGTTCACTCCCAACGCAAGTGTCGACCATTTTTTCGCCGCTTTCCTTTCCTCGATTAGAGCCTCCTCAGCACACTGCACCTGCTGCACTCGTCAATGTTACACATGCATGCGCCCAGCGATGTGGAAAAAGATGCCGATGCTCAATGACTTCGAAGATTCAATTATTTTTTTGTGAAGCGAAATTTATTGCCCAAGGGCATCCATGATGGGTGATGGTGTGATGAATGATATAGTAGAAATTAAATGAATGGAAAAAGGTTAGCTGATTTGATGAAGTCCAGTATAGAACGATGGTACGGTCCCTGCGTCCAGGCAAGGTATGACGAAGGGTTGCTTGGTGAAAGACCTGCTACCATCAGGTGCCGGATCCTTGTAGGCTTGAGAGCGGGGCAGTCCTACTGTAAGTGATTAATGTCGGCCTCAATGTCCTTGTGTTTACATATCGGACACCTTGGCCGAGGAGACAATTCTCGGTACTAAGGCCACTTCCGAGTGATGGCTGGTGTGAGGGCAACCCCGAGCAGGATCCTCCTAAGTGCAACATCCTCCGCACGGGTAAGACCGCGGGGGATCCGTGGTTAAAATTATTCGAACAAAAGCTTATATACGTATTTGTCACGTCAGGGAAGATCAGAGGGCATTGCTGAAAAAAGGCATGCGATGAACGAGGCTGGTCCGACAAGTATGTTTCGCGCAGTAATGCCATTTTTTTGCACATGCGAAATAATGTTTCCTTCGAGAGACAAGAAATTCTAACCAGGCTCGGCGGCAGCACAGAGATGCTCGTCTCCTCCGTAGCTACTAATAAAACGTTTCATCTGGTTCAACATGAGGAGCACCAAATGTTTGATGCGTTGTTCGTTACCTCACCGCATGTGGTACGCAATAAATGTACCGGATAGATCGTGGTGGACGCTTGAAAAACAGCGATTGAAGTGAAGATTCCATCAAAGTGTCAAAGAAGTTGCTAACATTTTCTTGGATTTGGAAAGGAACATACAAAATGTTGAAGTTTAAATGCGAAGCACTGACGCAAATCCAAGTAGCTCTGGTCGAAAATGTTGTGGCATCTTTAGTGCGACACGTAAACAGGACGCAACGGATTTGCCTTTCACCTGCGGTTTATAAAATGTCTTCTTTGAGGGCACGGTTTGAGGCATCATTGCTGGTGTAATTGGCCGGGATGAAATTTCATATTTTGCGACGAGTCGCACTCTTAAGAAATGAAAGAGCTTATGTTGAACGCCCATGGTATTCGCAGGATTCATTTTATTGGTCTCGAGTTTTGCCACAATGCACACCACCTGGCTGTTCGGCAAAAAAACCGTAGCACTTGATGCGCTATGTGTGCTGCTAAAATAACACGTATTACTAAGACTTCAATGACTTGAACCTACAAAACTCTAGCTTCCGCCGCCTCATGGTAAGAAGTTTGCTAAAAAATGGCGATATAAACAGTACATATGATTTGTTACATATCGCATGTGTATGTAACCTAATATATCTCGTTGGTCCGCAAACAACAGGTAAATATTTCTGTCGAGGGGCATATGCCACTGTTCAGCGTCATTACCACACGCGCGTATTTATGAAGAATTCAATCCCAGTGTCCGCAGATGTGGTGTTTGAGGCTGTCAGTGCTTGAACACACGAATGAACACAGAGTACAGTGAAAGCCCTCAGCTCTTCGATGCGTACACATGTTACGGTCATAATTCCCTTTCTTTATCGCCCGATAGGAACACACTTTACATTTGTAGGGTTTTTCTCCTTTGTGCGTACGCATGTGCTCAGCTAGGGTGCGACGTGTGGCCGCTGCATAAAGGCACTTGTCACACGTTTGGGGTCTTTCGCCTGGTTGCCTACGCTTGTGCTCATCTAGCCTGCTACGTGAAGCCACTACAAAGGGGCACTGGTCGCACTTGTATCTTTTCTCCCGAGTGTGACATGACATGTGCATTTCAAGGTCGTGGGTCGTCTGAAACGCAGTTGTGCACAGGGAGCATTCAAATTTCGTTATTGCGTCGTGCCATTCCATGTGTCTCAAAACTTCGTTATAATTCGTAGAAGTGTATGGACAGAACACGCATATGAACGGCTTTCCTGTTAAGTCAGGGCTCAGATACCCGACAGAATTTTCTTCATTGGTAGCCAGTAAAGGTACCAGGTGTTCCCAATTTGTGTGGGTTACATTTCTCAGCTCAGTGGTCGACGGCAATGGTAGAACAGAATTAACAGGAATGTCCACGGGACTGGATACAGCCTCTGGAAGGAAAGTTGATAACAAGTGTACGTTAGGGAAAATCTGATATTCTCGTTCCTCCGCGTTCGGCGACATTTTCCAGCAACGGTGCACAAATGCCGCACCATTTGGAACATTGCACTAAAGCAAACTGATGTAAATAACAAACAGTACATGAACAATGAGGAAATTCACCACATCGACAACCACTCAAACTAGCAGAAGACTTCTCAAGCGAGGCATTTGAACCTCAAGCCGTAGTGTGCGCACAATCGCAGCTGGATTTTGTGCTGGCTTTCTTGAAAATGAAGCTTTGATGGCACTCGGAAGTGGCCACCAGTTTTCGCCACCATGTGCAAAAAGAAAACACGATATCTGCGGCGGTGTCCGATGTTTTGGCCCTATTTGAAGCTCTGTGCAGGACATATGCCATCACAACGCGCTAATACTGTTTTGTGGCCACTCTTAGCTTTTTAGGCCGCACACTTGTTACAGTGCTTCGAAGCACACAAGTTTTCTTTTCCTTATGGGGCTTACGTTCGGAAGCAACTAGCGTAATGAGGAACGCCGTTGTGGAGGGCTTCGGATATTGCGATCGCAAAGGTTTCTTTAACGTGCACTGACATCGCGCAATCCAAGGGCCTCCATTATTCCTGACCCGTCGAAATGAGACCACCGCCATCGAGATGGAAGCCTCAGCCGATCACCGTAACTACGTTGAAACCACGGCGGCGTACTTAAGAGAAAGGCACTCGCAATTCGGTCTACTAAATTGCTTCGTATTTCAGATCAAAACTTCCTATTTAAATTTTGTAATCAGTATAGTATATGAGCAGATTAATATGCATAAGAACATCATAAAAACTAATGGACGTCCGGAATTCGTATGAAATGCGACGAATTTACAAGAGGACGAAATGGTTTTAAGCGGGGCATGTAATGCGATGGAAACGTAACTGCTTCTCCTTAAGGTCAACAGGGTGCATTCTAACCGAAGGAAACGGGCACAGGGGGCGGCAGTAATTTAGGCGAACGGATCAGATTAAAAATCTTGCAGGCATAGGGTGGCCGCAGTTATCCATAGGGTTAATTTGGCAAGCACGGGAGAGGCTTTATCCTGCAGTTGGCGTATTCGGGCTAATTGTGCTGATAACTACGCAAGCACAAAAAAAACATCGGCAGTCAAGGCCCATATAAAAGCAAACGTGCACACTGTCACTATGAGTGATATCCAGAAAAATACAATGTATGAGTAGATTCAAAAACTATGCAAATTATCACCTATCATACAAGGGAAATTAAGGACAAAAGAGTACACAAAGAATACAACTGATTAATCCGAGCTCGAAATAAACATCCACTTATTATCCATTATCCTTAATATCCACTTATTATAAACGTCCAACTTACAGTGGGTGTACAAGCTAAAGGGCAAACGTAAGTTTTCTGCGTAAACAGGACAATTAAATTTAATGTATTCTCGCAACGTATTTTGAAGAAACAACTTTTCTTAAGTTTGTGTTTTGTAGGCAGATGCAGGCCTCAATCGTGAACATAAGTGAGAATGGGGTTGCTGGTTCAACTTAGCTGGATGAACGTACATGTCTGACCTGTAATTTTCGCAAAAATGGGATATAACCACAAAAAATATTTTATCACTGGCCGTCATTTCGGATCAGTGAAACTCTATTAAAATCGGTTTCTTAGAAAAATGGAGGAATAACTGTATCACATACCTTGGTGCATACCCGAACCCCGCCGTAAACGAAGGCGATAAAGGGGAGAGTGAAAGAGGAAATGAAGGAAGAGGTGCCTTAGTGGAGGGCTCTGGAATAAATACCACTACCTGAGGACTTAGGCTTGCACTGACATCGGCTGCATGTTGAGTACAACCAATTCTCTAGGCTCGAAAAGGGGGATGAGATCTGCCTCCAGCCCTCCAACTTCTCCTCACCGTTCGCCACTTGGCTGTCGCAGTCCGGCTGATAGTGCATGACGTTTATATTATTACACGTGGGGCTAACTATTCCGGTAAAGGGCGCTTCGTTACGTACGGCACCAGTGCGTATATTGGAATTCGGCGATGATCCGTTGTCTCCAGGTTATGCCCTGCGGACACCTGCAGACAATCGAAATCACACCAGCAAGATACACCATCAGTCTCTCACATGTAGACTGCACACTCTCCAGTTTTTCACAGTAGTGCCGGTTGTAAATCCTGTTAGAAATGTTTTTCAGAAAACGAACACAGTCTTATGAAGGATATACGAACAGAGATAAAAAAAATAGTAAGCACCTGCATAGGTAATTAGAACCTGCTCTGCTAATCTGATTTTGTCTTTGGATACCATTACTGCCGTTCTCTTTCTGAAAGCTCAAAAGCTTTAGCATTAGTTTAGAGATAGATTTTTTTTCTCTGCGGATTTATTATAGAGGTCGTTTTCCAACTTAAATCTGCGCTGCGCCGATAAGGAACGGCCCACTTTAATGTATCGCCGGAACGCAGTCCTGTTCCAGAGCCTTCCTCCACAAATATGTAATAAAAATGTATGTAGTTAGCACGAACGCTAATCTCGGGAAAGGAGTACTTCCGTAGAGACGTTAGGGATGAGACAACGTCGGATAAGAAAAAGCAGGAGGAGCTTGTAAAAGCCAGCACTTCTCGCGAGTAGGTTTCACAAGACTGCTGCCGTCCATTGCTTGTGTTTTCCAACCAGTTCAATTGCTGCTTCTTGGCTTGAAACAAAATGCAATATTTCGCTTCCATTTCGCCAACAGCCACTGTTATATTCTGCGTATTATTATACACGATCTCTTTGTGTTGAACGGCGCACAACATTTTCAATCAAATTAGAGATTTAGAAAATAAACGAAATAGATTTTCTTTTGCTCCAACTTTAATACAGATATTAGTTCCGGCAGAATAAATTGCTAAAGGATCAGGACGAAGAAGTGAATTTGCTCCAAATTGCTGCCCCACATAAAATTCCCTAAAATGCGTTCACCTATGATTTGTTTGCAAGCTAACTACATGACTGGAAAAAATTTTGCAAAGATCAATCATCATTTGTTACTGAACTAACCGGAAATGAATGATCATGTGCTCTCATGCCTTACCGAAATAGGGCAGACGGAGCAGAGGTCAAGCCTTGTTGTTACGACCTGTCTTCAGAGTGCACACTAAGAGAATAAAAATGCCGCCGCTGGAACAAATACTTAAAGGTTATGCTGATTGAGAATTTTTTGTGGCGTAAGGCCTTTGTGGCCAATCATCGCCATGGCACCCGGTTTTTTTCTTTGCACTCAAGGTGGGGTGAAAGGATTATTTCCCAAGCATTTCAAGCTAAAGAAGCTGGGCATCAGGCAGACGAATGCTTGTACCCGTTCTATCAGCAATAGGTATCTTGACGCATTGGGGACCCATTGGGGATCCCCGGCCAGCGCAAATGTGTTGATATTAGCCATTTCCATGCGACCTGTTCATCGCCAGTTATAAATTTTTTCTGCTATCAAGTGCCTCATTTCTGATGTCCTTCACTGCGCATATCACCGACTTTCGGTGCCGATTGGATGTTCAATGTTTCTAAATTTTGGCTATTTATTAGATAGGAGTAATTATGAATATTTTGTATAACTTATATATGGGCCACGCCGGTTTACTGAAGATCTATTGGGGCCGACCTAGGTTTTTTTTTTGCAGCAGCAGCAGCAGCTAGAAGAAGACGAAAAAATAAAAAAAAAACTACGTGACTGTACTCTTGTCAAGCCCCGCTATAGCGTTCCACCCGTGTCTTGGAATAAGTGTACGCGCTGACTGTGTCGAAATAAGCAGCCGATATACCATAAGCACCGGCATCAAAGTGTTTCCACACCTTCGTCAGGAACAGTGATAACGCGTGATTTCGACTCTGATAAGAAATAAATAGGAAATCGAAAAATATGAGCCCAGGAAATTCAAGATGGGCAGAAAGAGGCGCTCTTTATGTCGTCCTCGTACTTTCTGCGATCGTGGTTTACGCTGTTCAAATTTATAACTTGAAGAATCAACCTCTGCGGCGAAAATTATTTGAAGCGCACCTAAAGCCGGTTGAAACGTAGATTTTATTCGGCCTTCCAAAATACAAAAAAGGAAACGAAAGGCGAAGGTTAAATAGTGAAGTGAAGTTAGTCAAGGCTGCCATAGTAATTTTCGATTGTTGTGTATAGCTCTGAGCAAATTTTCGAAGTCGGTGGCGCTGCTGACATTGATGCGGTCAGCACAAATGATTAGTTCATTGAAATCTCAGTTGGGAAGGTTACAATACTGTAGCGCAGAGTTCACGCGATTGATTTCGTATTTTGAAAGATTTCTGAAATTTCTGTGAACAAAAAACCAGAAAGTTCTTTCCCATCATAAATATTGAATCGATCGGTCCGCAAACACTTCTACAATTTCAATAAACAATCTTGGGCATAAAGAAAATACGATTGGACTTTGTTATAACGATGTTGAAGGGGACCAGAGGTTCCTTCGTTATAACCAGGGTTTGCAGATATTCCAAGGAGAGTCGTCTTTCTATCCTCGCACATGTATTATAAGGTAATGATACGACCAGGCGGGACATAAAATTATCTTGGATTGCATAAGTGGAAGGAAAAGCATAACCAGAGACGGCGTATCTAATTTTCTAACACCAGTTCCAGTTACCTGTTAACACGGCGCATTTTTTCCGGGGTCCTATCTGTCTCAACATTTATTCGTACACCGCTAAGCTGGCACGCTTTTGCTGAATCACTTGGCTTTGGATATGTCAATGTTAGCAGCACACCGGGTGTTTACGTACCCATTAACACCTGGCTCCTCTAATCTTGGTTTGTTTCAGTACAATTTAGGTAAAAGACACGTCTGCATAGCATAAAATTTGCACCTGTCCATCCGCAGCCTTACGGAAAAGCCATGCACGTTTATCAAAGGGAAATAAATTTCGTCCCTTGATGCCGATCACTGAACACCAGCGTCAGTAAATGTAACACAAACAAACGTTTAGTTTTTACTTTCACACCTTGAAACAATGCTGTTTTCAGGTAGACATTGATCACTTATGTTCGAGTGACTAGTACACTACAAAAATGTAGGTGATCTCTTCAATCCGTTTTTTGTACAGGACGTAAATTTGTCAGCTTTTAATTCTGGTCGCACACTATTCCCGAAAGATGAAATGATGCAGACAGGAAATTGCTCATGAGTCCCACTTTCAAATTAAGCGCTTCACAATAGTGGGCGAGCTTCTACTAGTTTGTACATTGGCAAAGGGCGGTTTGAACTGTCTATTAATAGCGTGCGCACGTGAAAAAGCGTTAACTTTTTCTTTCACTTGCCACTGCAGGTTCAAAGTGTGCACGCTTAGGAATCAGCTTGCATGCATAGGATTAGCGGCAGAATACTTCGAACCCGAGTCAAAATATCAAACGGGCCGAATTTTTCAGAAGGGTTCCACCGTTTTGTGCAGTCTTTGTCAGGAGCTGCTGCACAAAAATCGTAACTGCGTATGAAATTTCTTGGCACACATGTACGGAGCAAGAATAATGTAGTCGGCAGCAAGTGGAACACAAACGACGCGAAGGATGTGAGCTGTGAATAGCTGCTGTACTCACACGTGGGCTCCTCAAAATTTCTTCCTTGGTGTCCTGATCCCGCCTGGTCCTTAAACGACAAATGAGCGCTGCACGACACGTAAAAGCTGCGCGAGTCCGTAATGGCTATCGAGCGGCTGGACATTGCTCCAAAAGTGAACGGTTCGAATGCGACACCCTCCTGACATTGCAAGGTCACGGCCATGCTGCGTTGCATTCCATGTGTCGCCACCTAGTGCGGTCTATGTGGACCGAAAGGCGGCGCTGCATGTATGTCAATTGTGGTTTATCGACACTGTGGGAAAAGTAGATTTTAAGCGGGTAGAGGTACCCAAGCGAAGGTTATCCGAATGGTGGCTGAAATCGAGTCAAGAGTAAAATTTCACAAGTCATGGCAAGCTGGCTTGAACCACCGCCTGATATAAAGGGTTCAGCCTTATCCATCCATCCATTCATCTTCTGAATCGCACTATTTCCGAAATTGAACAATGGAACCATCTCTGAAAACCCAACGCCTCAGAGTGTTCAAAAGACATACATTAGCTGCGTCCGTATTGTTAGCAAGGTTAGTTTCCATGCTGAGACGTGAATTCTGTCGAAAACTAGTTGTCATCAACATTAGCGTTGAAAATCCTAGTGAAGCGCAATCAAGAGTTGCTTGCCGATTGGGCTATGCTGTAAATTTTTTTTGAAGGAAAAAGCCAGTTGCGTTGAACCTTCCATAGAAAAAAACGAAACTTTAAGGTGAATCTCTTTCATAAGCTAGAGTGATGTGGTGTATTGAAACTATTATGTTGATTTCTTCAACATTAATGGAAACCAATTTTCGGGCAACTCTTAAACAACTAGCTTCATGTTACTAGAGTGAGTGTGATTTCTTTTCATATCTGTGGTATTCCCGGGCTGTATCTTCTGAATGCCTCAAGACAAGCGCAGATTAAGCTCTTT
Organism: Amblyomma americanum; assembly: GCF_052857255.1. Classification (NCBI taxonomy): domain Eukaryota; kingdom Metazoa; phylum Arthropoda; class Arachnida; order Ixodida; family Ixodidae; genus Amblyomma; species Amblyomma americanum. The sequence goes on along the minus strand of NC_135499.1, from coordinate 98,794,396 downwards.
CTTGATGAACTGCGAGGCTCGCGACACTTTTATGTAGCACACAAATACGTTGTGTGCAATCCTGAGCACAATACAACAGAAAAACTGCTTTCAATACCATCAGCCGATCTCATTAAAAATTGTATTCCTGAAAATGACATCAGCTGCTAACCAAAGGATACTCGATACTGTAGCGTGGATGTATTTTTACCTAATTGAAGTCAACGATATTAATATCATTGGTAACATCGTTACGTAAGTGCGATACCTGAGAGAAATCCTGACTTCATACCATTAAACGCAAAGCTGCTCATAATTATGTTCATGTCTTGCTGCAGCATTTAGACCGCTGCCTCTGCGTTTGTCCTCTACGTAATGGTAGAAGCTAATGCGGATTGGAAAGCCAGTTATTTCATAAACACAGGGATTAACGGACGTTTGAAGCTGAACTTCTTGCGTTCGAAGTGGGAATATATCCAACAAAAACAAAAGAGTTGTTAATTTTCAATATACTAAAAGAACCTTGATGATCTTTTCTATTTGAATGTTACCTTTTCTACACTAAATTATGTAACAGCACATATTGAAACCGCTGTTCCAGAAGAGGCACGCGATACGGCCGCGTATCAGCGAAGCTGACAATAAGAGCCCGACAACAGGAGCTGTCGAGCACGTGGACCTGTTGCCTTTCTTGATGGTGCAATTTCCAAAAGAATTACAATGAAAGAATCCTTAGTCGCATTGAGTATAGTGCGAAGTAAAGCTGCACTAGTGCCTGAAGAGAATAGCTTGTACTTCAGCACTATCGCAGTGGGTTTCCACTTTAACATGTAGTTCAACGCAAAAAGAGGCCACTATGTGCTGGGCGCATTTTTACAGCTTTTTTCGCGCGTGAGTTCGGCCATTCTTCGTAACGTCTGAAAAGGAGGCCGAGGAGACAGAGTTGCCAGGCGAGTAGCTGCAGGTTCTTTGCTGTTCTGCTGGCGACAGCCAGTCTGCTACTCTCCAGGTGATAAGGGTGGCCTCTGCTAGTTGTATTATCTCCTTTGCTATGCCCGTTTTCTTCCGGCTGCTTCATGAAATGCAATACAATAGTCTTGGCCTCCGCACACACAGCGACAGTAATCTTTGCGAACAGCTTTTCCGAATTACATAATTTCAGTGTCCGTGTCCTCTCGCGTACTTCTCTTACAAATTACACTTTCAGGGGCAGCAGAGGTTAATCAAAGCTGACAAGTTACCACTGGGGAGAGCTAGAGAGGGATGACTAACTATGATGTCGGACGTCCCTCAGTGTTCCTCAGTGGTGTCTTAACGCTTGGAACTTGAGAACTGCACAAAGTTACCTCTTCCTGCAGATACTCTTATCGCTGGCGAAACGTCGTCTGCGGGAACCGGCGGTCGTCTTTGCTCCCAAAACGACTAAAAACTGCTTAGGCTAGAGCAACAGCTCAGTCACGCCTCCATTTAAGCTGCGAACGTTCACCTGTTATTCTTGCAATGCTGCTGTCGATAAGAACACATTTTTGCTTTGTGGGCATCTGTAGTAGTCTGGCACGCTTTCAACGATCATGTGAACACCTCATACCGAGTGATAAGATACCGTCGTCAATCAAGCATCATGGCGGCAACTTTCACGGCTCCGTGTACTAACGTTAGTGTCCTCGGAGGGTTTTACCGTATATGGCATGGCAGCTCATGTCTCGATGAAAGTCAGTTAGTGTTTGCGCACGAAAACTTAAATACGGCGGAGTCTTGGACTGCAGAGAGATCCTCAGTAGAGAGCACGGTTTTTATATAAATTAAAAGAAAACGGCGTGTGGTCTAAATGTTTATTTTATAGTATTCAAGAACATTTTATGAGACCGACCCTTATGTTTCCGCCGAGGCTACAACACCTGATAACAGGATGAAGTTAGGAATATATGAAGAACGCCAGGGGCTGTGTGTAGTGGGAGCTAAAATCGAGAAGGATCTTGTGACGAAAGTGGGAGGCTGGGGTGTAACAGAGGACGCTGGAGCGCTTTCGACTGTGTTTATTCACTCCGACGTATCCGATTTGGATTCAGGCGATGGAGGATTGTGGGGAGGGGAAACAAAGGATAGGATGCTGATCATGATTGTGCTTGTTTATATGACGCAAGGGCATCTGCGACCAAATAGCTCCATGAAACAAGGTATTTTTGTTTGCTCAAGGTTGTGTCGACGACCCATTTCCCAAGCACTTCGCCCTGTCCAAGCCGAGCAACAGGACAAGGGAAGCTTGGACCCATTGTATCACTGTCTGGTACCCGACGCCACTGGAGATCGGACCACGTACCTCTGGCATGATAGGCGGATGCTCAACCACTAGGCCACTGCTGCGGTGCAAGAGATAGGTCGCTGCTGGGCCGCCTATCGACTTGATGATGATGATGGTGTCCTCAGGCTGAATCCTATCATGCATATGCGTCGTTCTTCTTCGTCCTCTTAAGACATGGCACATACCCACATGGGGGGGATTGGCCAAAGAAACGCCTGCTTCTTTTTTCTCATCTGTTACCTGCAACATTTGTGCTTCGCAAGATGTGTTGTTGCTCTGGCCACACTATGATTGTTTCGCTTGCCCAGCCTGCCAGGCGCGATGTCGTTTGTTTATAAGTTAGGTTTCACACAAATGCATTGGCTGCGAGATTGCGGAATATTTGTACCAAGATCGTAAAAGCGCGCCTTGTGATATCTACAAACGCTGATTACCTTCACAACAACATAAGCGGACAAATTGACAATATTCAGGAGTCCGTGTTCACACACCGCGTAATTTTCTACCATATTTCTGTCGCGTTCCATCGCTTGATTACAGTCGCGTCTGCACGGAGTGCACCTGCTGCACTCGTCGATGATACGCATGCACGCGTGCAGCAATATGTAATAAGATGCCGATGCTTAACGACTTAGAAGTTAGAATTGCTCGTCAAACGTTTTTTATACGCATAGCCTGGTCAGGGTAGATAAGGCAGCATTGCTGAAGAAAGGCGTGCGATAACCAAGGCTGGTCGGACAAGTACGACATTTAGCGCAGCAATAGCATTCTTAAGCAGTTGCTAAATAATGTTTCTCTGATGGACACAAAAATCTAACCGGCTCGGCGTTGGCTCAAATATGCACATCTACTTCGTAGCGGATTGACAAATAGTTCATCTGGTTCAACATCAGGTGCGCAAAATGTTTTAAGCGTTGCTCTCAAACTTCGTTACCTCACCGCATGTGGCACGAAATAAATAGACCAGGTAGACTGTGGTGGACGCTTGAAGAACGGCGATTGAAATCCGAATTCAATGAATTATTCATAGAACTTGCTATGACGTTCTTGGGATGCGAAAGGAATATACAAAATGTAAAATTGTAAATGCGAAGCACTGCTGTAAATCTGTGTAGCTCAGGTCGAAAATGTTGTATCTTTAGTGCGACATGTAAAGCGGACGCAACGGATTTGTCTTTTACCTTCGGCTTATAAAATGTCTATGAAGGATCGATTGGAGGCACCCCTGCAGGAGTTCTTTGGCGGGGATGAACTCCCATGCTTTGCGACAAGTTGCACTCTGAACCAATGGTATGCACAGTCTGCACTTTATTGGTACCAACTCTTGCCAAAATGCACCCTGTCTGCCTGTTCTGGACACAAAAAAAACGAAGCGCTTGATGCGCTGTGTCTACGGCTAAAATAACATGCGTTAATAATACGTCAACCATTGTAACCTACAAAGCTCTTGCTTCCGACGTCTCGTGGTAAGAAAGTTGTACAAAAATGCAGGATGTAAACCGTCCATATAATCAAATACATCTCGTGTGTCCGCAAAGAATGAATAATTATTTCTGTGGAGGGGCATATGGCAGAGTTCAGAGTCATTATCACACGCGCGTATTTATGTATAATTCACTCCCTGTGTTCGCAGATGGGCTGTTTGAGGCTCTCAGTGCTTGAACACATGAACGAACATAGAGTACACTGACAGCCCTCAGCTCTTGGATGCGTAAGCATGTGACGGTCTAAATTCTCTTTCCGTGTCGCTGAATAAGAACACATTTCACATTTGTAGGGCTTTTCGCCTGTGTGCATACGCCTGTGCCGAGCTAGGCGGCCCCTTGTAGCCGCTGCATAAAGGCACTTGTCGCACTTGTAGGGTTTTTCTCCTGCGTGCGTATGCTTGTGAATTTCAAGGTTGCCACGTGTAGCCGCTGCATAAAGGCACATGTCACACTTGTACGGTCTTTCGACTGAGTGCGTACGCTTATGCTCAACTAGGCGGCCCCTTGTAGTCGCTGCATAAAGGCAGTTGTCGCACTTGTAGGGTTTTTCTCCTGTGTGCGTACGCATGTGCTCATCTAGCTTGCTTAGTGAAACAGCTGCAAAAGGGCACAGGTCACACTTGTAGGGTTTTTCACCCGTGCGCGTACGCTTGTGCTGGACTAGGCTTCTAATTGAAACAGATGCAAAATGGCACTGGTCGCACTTGCAGGACTTTTCTTCTTTGTGGGAGGACATATGCCGGTTAAGGGTGAACGACATGGCAAACGATTTCGAGCAGAGGAAGCATTTAAATTTCTCTCCTGGACCGTGCGATTCGATGTGTCTCTTAACATCGGCCCTTTCCGTAGAAGTGTACGGGCCGTGGGGGCACCACAGCGGCCCTCCTGTTATGCGAGGGTTCTGATATGGAAAACAATTTTCTTCATCAGTAGCCAGCGAAGGCCCCTGGCCATCCCAGTTTCTGTGGATCAGACATCCCAGCCTTGAGGTCAACGGTGATTGCTGAATAGAACTCGCAGGAAGGTACTCGGAACTGGATAAGGCCTCTGGAATCAAAATTGATAGAAAGGGTACTTTAGAGAATATCAGCTATGTTCCTACCTCCACATTCGGCAAGGTTTTCGAGTAATGGTTGAAAAATGCCACACCATTTGACACATTGCACTTAAACAAACTGGTGCTAAATAACACAGGTTATTTAGACACACTGAGAAAATGCACCACATCGACGAGTACTCAAACTATCACAAGAATTTTTAAGCGAGGACAGTGAATCTTAAGCCGTGCCATGCGCACAATCGATAATGCGGTTTGGGCTGTCCGGCGTTTATATGCAGCTCTGATAACCCTGGGAAGTGGAAAGCTTTTTTCGTCCCATTGCGCATAACGCAAAATGGATAGCTGATTCAGCGTCTGATATTAGCGCACTTTATGTAGCCCCAGGCAATATATTTCCCCATTAGAATGAGCTAAGTATTTTCTGGCCCCACTTTAAATTTAGACCATACACTGGTTGCGTCGTATGGAAGGCCAGCACTTTCCTTTGGTTTTATCGGGATTACATGCCGATGTGACTCGGGTGATGGGGGATGCCGTAGCGGGGGGTCTGGATAAATTCAATCACCAGGGGTTCATTAACGTGCCCTGCAATCACACAGTCCAAGGGCCTGTATCGTTCGCCTGAATCGAAATGCGACCGGCGCCCCCGTGATCGAAACCGCAGCAGAGCTCCACAACTACTGCGCCACCGCGATGGCGCACTTACATGAGAATGTTGCACTTCATTCTTATTAAAGACCTTATAATTCAGATTGATACTTTCCAAATCACTCTTGTACCTGAGCAGATCAATATGTCTAGGCACTTGACACAAAACCTAGAGACGTCAGAAATTCGTTTGAAACGTTGTAATATACGATCTCAGAAAAAAAAAATTACAGCCAAGCATTCATAAACGAATATCTGTACACTGTCAATATAAGTGAGAGCCAAAAAATACAGTGTACTAGTGGTTATACGAAATATGCAAATTATCACCAATTATGCAAGGAAAAATGTCGACAAATCCGAATACGCAATGAATACACGTGATTTATTATTTCGAAATCACATGCGTTTCAGCGAACACTTCCAAAAAGTTTCAGAAACAGGGTTTTTGTGGTAAAATACGGCTTTTCGGGGATATTATTACCAGTATTGGCAGACACGGGAAAACTGCTCAGTTGTCTTAAGTACTAACCTGGTCAACTAATTGTTAATAATGAACTTTTTAACTAGTAGAGTTAGGCGCTCAGTTCAATTGGATATTTGTTGCCGGTCGTTAGTAGTAGCAATATCAGTTTAGAATTTTGATAACGCGGTTACGCTCACCGCTGTGGCTCGACAAAATTCCGCTGCATCGAACGAGTACACATATGCTTTCGAAAGCATGCAGGCAAAGCAACTCCTCCAGTGTGAGTAACTGTTCGAAAAAGCCGAATTTTGTCTTCATGGTACTTCATGGCACTCCCATGAAGCTAAAAAACACAGCGCCAAGAATAATCGCGTTTTAGAAAAAATAAAAACTGATATGGCTCTAATTACCGACCGGCTAAAAATCTCGAATTCCAACTAGGCGATAGACTCTTGGTGAAAAAGCTAATTATAAAAAAATTGTGATGCACCTTGCTGCCTAAAACGACTGTCCAGTTTTCTGGTGTTCGCCAACACTGGAAATACTATGCCGCAAAAGCCATATTTTTTCGCCAAATAGTCTATTTTTGAAAATTTTTGAATGTGTTCGCTGAAGCACAGGGTATACACCCACATCATTTAAGTGTCAACGAGCGAATAAAGTATGAGGTTAAGAGAAAGGATACGTTTTCTGCGTAAACAGGAGAGCTGCTTTAAAGGTATTTACACAACAGCGTCTCACAAAACAACAGCTGTCAAGTTTGCGTTGTATCAACAAATGCAGGCCTCTGTTTCGTCTACGTATGCACAAATCGACTACGCCAGGGTGAATCGATTGGCTGATTGGACTAAACTGGATAGACATATACATACCCGATCTCTAATCTTCAAAAAATTACGATATGGCCAGAGAAGCTATATTATCCATGGTCGCAATTTCTGGTGAGGTTATGAACATTCTTAAGACTTATAAAATGCACTGAAGGCACCGCACAAAGGCACATTCAAGAGTGAAGAATTCAGAGGCAATATTTTGTATAATACTACAAAACAGCATCCACGCCTCAGGAGGCTGAATGTGGCTAGAAACCCGCTTTATATCCGTAAAAAAAGGCACAACTTTCTCGAATGTGATTAGAAAAAGTGTTTCCAAGCCAGATGTTCTTGTGATTTTCCTGTGAGAGTGCTAAAAATTATACCTCTAAGAAAAATCTGTATATACACATAAGCTCAATATACACGTAGTTGCGGTGCTTAGAACAAAGCTCTAACGCACGAATTCCGCAGCGAAAACGCTGTCCGCGAGACACGAATGAGCCAGGGAACGGAAGCTAGTCTTCGGGACGGCCACTTCCGCGAACTTTGGGTAGTGGGAATGTCGCAGAGCGCGGTTAAAAATTGTCCATTTTTTCTTCGACTCACTGATCTACTGGTGCACTGTTGCAACATCTCTTTGTACTCAAGTTTTTCTTAAGTACAGAGTTGAGTGCGTCGCTATGTATTGCAGAAATATGAACGTTTCGTGATATCTCTGAATCGCGTCCCTTTTCTAAATGCGGCTCAGTGAACTTTTCGTTCACTGCAACCCGTTGTCTAGGCCAGAAGCGGTGAAAGCGACTTCGCCCGAAATTTCTCCTCACCGCTTTTCAATATGGGGTTAGATTTTGGCTTATATTCCATGGTAGTTCCTGTTAGGGCTTATGGGTGCTTGTGGGAGCCCATGAGTTGCTGGTTAATACGCCACCCGTGCGTATGGTGAAAATCCGCGATGAGCTCTTGTCCTCAGGTTGCGGCCCGTGAATACCTACAAAGAATGGAAATGAAATATTCTCAAAATGGAATTTTTGCGAAGTACATTTGGCGCGAAATGTTTACACTACACACGAGTGGTTGAAAAACATTTTCTCGCGTTGCCTGAGACGCAGCTTGAAAGATAGCTGATCGCGTTCCGCCGTTTACGTCTGAGAAAGCGGTTTCGTTTCATAGTTACACGCCATAGTTGAGGTAAAATAATCTTTTTCAGGTCTGGGGAATCCATAAGTTTGTGACACCTGGAGTACTTAGTCACAATAAAACACAACTCCGTTTTAACGTTAGCAACTTTCTCTACTTAACACTCAAACAATGGTCCATCGCAACCGTAGGAAATGCTTTAAAGAGAGCACGCCATTGTTCAAAAGGAAAGCCCACCGATGTAGGCAAAATATAAACGCTCTTTCAATAACTGCAAGTGGCACCGCTTTGCTGGGGCACTCTTGCCAAGAGAGCACTAGCCCGTGAACGTGTCGAAAGCTGTAAACGCCATCAGCCTCTCACAAATAGCCTCCCCATTCTCCAGTTCTGCACAGTTGCGTTGATGGTGAATTGCGTCAATAACTATTTTCAGAAAATTGAAAAGAGCCTTATCACTGATAGACCAGCAGTGGGAAGAAAGAAATAGTCAAGCACTTGCATAGCGAATTACAACATGCTAACCAAGAACTGATTACGTTTGAGGTTACCATTGCTGCCGTTCTCTTTGAGAACGGTAAAAAGTTTTAGCATTAATTTAGAGCCAGGTTTTTTCCTTTCAGATTTCTTACAGTGGCCGTTTTCAGAAAGATCTACTCAAGGCATGTAAGGCACTGCCTACTCCAAGGCACATTTGCAAGGCACTCCTTAAACATCTAATAAAAAATAATTTATTTTTGTATATGTTTAGCTATGACGGTTTTCTCGGGACAACAGTATTTCCGTGATGGATTAAGGATGTGACACTGGGGGATAAACATAGGTACCAGGAGATTATAATAGCTGGATCTCCTTGAGGGTAGACTTCATAAAAGTACAGTCGTCGTTTCGGAGCTTCTCCAGTCAGGTCAGTTGCTTTCCCTTGATTTCAAAATGGGATGTAATATTTCACTTCTATTGCAACAACTGCCACGTTTTTTTCCGCATTTTTTTATATACGATCCATTTCTGCTGAACGGTGCACAACACTTTCAATGTAATATCAGACTTGGGATGTGACACGAAACGTGTCCTCTTTCACTGCAAGTTTAAGTTGCGGATTTTAGTGCTGAAGGACATATTGGTGATAACATCAGGAGGAAAAGTTATCTTGCTCCCAGGCACTTCGCCACATTCAATTCCCTATTATGCGCCCACCTAGAATATGAGCATGCAAGGCGGACACCTCGTGTGCGGTGTTTTTTTGCGAGCTAAAGAATATGGCTGATAAAATATTTCCTAAAAATATCAACCATCATTATTCTAGATACCAACGGCAAAGGAATGTAAATCTGCACTCATGAATCCCAGAAATAGGGTAGGCGCGTCAAAGGGCATGTGTGGGCGTAACCAGCTTTTAACAAATGCTGCACTCTCAAACAAAGATGGCGCTGCTGTAGGAATTATATGAAGTTGATCGCACAGTGACAATTCTGTCATGCTGCGAAACGCCCACTGCAAAGTGCAAGCACGTCGTTTGATATAAAACATCAGCGCACCTAGTGACATGAGCGCACCTAGCGAGTATCGTTGGCGGCACAAAATAGGATGCTATCGGCGCAGCGTATGTTACACTCAATAGGCTGTTGCACCGAAAGCGTTGGGCCTGCAATCATAGAATAGTGCTGAAAGCGATGTGTCAGAAAAAGTAGGATCGAAAGAGCATAAAAAGAGCGAACTAAGAAGTACTATTTCATCGCCTTCCGCACTTTTAAAGATACAGGCACGAAATGCGTTTCCCAGAATAAATCGTGCGAAAGCATTTCAGCGTGTAGAAAGTTGCATGCTTGTCGTAAGAAAGATAAGCTCATACCAAGCCTATGTTTTATTTTGCAGTGCGATGGTAGGCCTTGACCTGCTTAAAGAGCTATCCGGAGTGGCTTGATTTGGAAGCCGGACAGGAATTATCAGACACACCAGTTGCAGAATTTTTTGACCTCACTGAAAAGTTTTCGGCTCTCTCCTACTACCCGCCGCGGTGGATCAGTGGTTATAGCGCTCGGCTGCTGATCCGGAGTTCCCGGGTTTCAACCCGACCGTGGCCGCTGTGTTTTTATGGCGGAAAAACGCTAAGGCACCCGTGTGCTGTGCGATGTCAGTGCACATTAAAGATCCCCAGGTGGTCGAGATTATTCCGGAGCCCTCCACTACGGCACCTCTTTCTTCTTTCACTCCCTGCTTTTTCTCTTCCTTTAACGCGCGGTTCAGTTGTCCAATGATATATGAGACAGATACAGTTTAACAGGTAAAAATAAACTGAAGCTTCCGGAGTGCATTAAGCGTCCTCTAGTGAGAAGGACTCGGAACGTTATTGAACATTCACTTACTCCCCTTTTCGCCAAAACTAACAGTTTTAAATACAGTTTTTTCCCTAGAACAGTGCAAGATTGGAACTCGTTACCGGAATCTGTTTTTTCCTCGCAAAATTTTTCTGATGCGTTAAATCGTCTATTTACCTGATAATATTGATTATATGTATGTTTTGTATACGTCTGCTGCTGATATTGTATAAGTTTATTCGTTTCGTTTATTCTTTTGGTATCCGTGCGCTGCTAACATTGTATAAGTTTATTCTTTTGGTTTTATTCTTTTGGTTTCCGTGTGCTGCTAGTATTGAATAACTTTATTCTTTTGGTTATGTAACATTATATGTTCACTCCTGCTTGGGCTAAGCAGTGGCCTGCAGCATTATGAAATAAATAAATAAAAAACTTCGCCATTCCCTTTCCCCAAAAGTCAATATTATTATCACTCTCCTACTCACGACGCCTAAAAATATATGCAGGCGTGGGCGTCTCTAGGAAGCCCGGCGTTGACAGAGTGGGCATCTATGTGTACGTGTATTTTGTTTTCATCGCCGACGTGCTCTTCTACATCTGACAGTTTCGTGTGAGCTGTTCGTCGCCTGTTACATTTTCCTTCTGCTAAAAAAGGCCCCCTCTTTGATATCCTTGACGCCTCATATCTCTGATATTTGAGGCGGATCGGCTTGGCAGCCATTGAATACCTGTCAAGGTGTCATCAAAAACGAGCAGGCCTATTCCTGATGCTTATGAAATCCGATAAGTTCGCTTCGATAAGAAATTAGCATATCGAATTATCGGATAGGAAAACACGTCTTAAGACATCATGATGTTACTGAAGCGGAGAAAAGTGTGTTGATGCGCGTGGAAATTTTTGGCATCTGGATAGCCTGGAGTATACGGACTCTTGATTCTACGGCCGCGAAGCCTAAGATATATGGGTACATTTCCCATGACATGAATCAAGGTTTCTTTATAAGTTCCTGAACGTCGTACGTATTGTTTTTCAATTTCGGGGAATTATTTACTAGCTAAGAATAATTATGCACATATTGTATCACTTATTTTTGCTCCACGCGGTTTTAGTGAAGTTCTAGAGGATTAGTTGGGTATACTGAGTTTAATGGCGCAAATGCAACTAAGGCCCTAATACCCAAATACAAGTGATACTTTTTTTTTGAAGCGATGTTTATTGCCTCAGGGCATAAAAACTATGAAGTAAGAGATGAGTAAGTTGGTTAAATAAATGAAAAAAGTTGGGCTGATTTCATGCAATCAAGAAGCGCACAATACATGCGCGACTTCTGTCAAAGGTGAAGCTTTTTATATTTAGAGTTTGCTTAAAACACGGCTTTCTCGAGATACTGAAAAATATATGACAAACAAGTCCTTGATCACCGAAAAAGGAACTTGGGATGTTTACTGAAGTTCTAGACGGGATTCGGTCAGTATTTATTTTTTGCTGCAGTTAGATGAGCCTTCAAAAATATGAAGAAAAAAAGCTAAGTCACTGGACTGTATTCTAGGACCGTCATAGCGCTGTCAACCGTATCTTGGAAGTGCACGCGCTGCGCCAAAATGAGCAGCGGATACCATAAGCATAGCCATCAATCTGTTTCAGCAACTTCCTCACGAGCAATGACAACGTGTGCCGTCGCTTCTGATTAGTGATAAGTAGGAAACCTAAAATTTTGAATCCAGGAAATGCAAGTTTCTGGAGGAAATGCAGCCGCTTTTTGTCGATGTTGTATTTCCTGTTATCGTGTCCTTCACTCCGTTCAAATTAATGGCATGAACCGATCATCCATACAGCAAGAAATACTGCGAGGCAGTCTGAAGAGGGCTGAAATTAGATTTTATTCGGTCATCACATATAAAAGAAAGAAAGAAGCTAAATGGGGAGGTGAAGTTGTTCAATGCAGCCTTAGTAATTCTTTTTATGTACACCACTGCGCAAATCTTCGAATTCGGTAGCGGGCCTTCACATCAGCGTAATTAGCCCAGCTGCTCGGTTAGGTTAAAAAGCCAGTTGTCCTGGCTACAGTACTGCAACGCAGACAACATGGGACTTCCTCCATATTTTGCAAGCTTTTCTTTAAATTATCGGGAAAAGAACACAGATAGAGTGCGTTGCCGTGAAAAAAAATCGAAATCAACTGGTCAGCAACCACTTCCACTATATCAGTAAGCGCAGTCGGGTTTAAACAAAAAGAGTTGAACCTTTCCACAACGAGGTTGACGGGGCCCGGCGATTAATTCGTTAAAGCCGTTGCTTCGTTATAGTTCAGGTAAGCCGAGCTTCTAAGGTGAATTCTAATTCCTCCTTTATTTGCACTATTTCGTTTTAAGCATTTTCGTTATGACAAGGTGCGAGTCTAGTGCTATAATCGCAGACGTATTGCCTGATGACATGACTGGGCGGGTTTAAAATTATCTTGGATTGCGCAAGTGGAAGGAAAACTATATCTAGATAAGGCGTATCTCTTTTCTTATAAATTTGGTCCGAGCTACATGTAGCCACTCCCCATTTTAAACATGGATCCTACATTTTGCAAAATTTATTCGCACAATTCTTGCGTAATCTGGCACGGTGTTGCTGGATCATTTGGTTTTGGATCTGCAGATATTTACACCCCACCGCGTGCTTATGTAGCATTAACAAAACCGAAAGGCACTTCTGCTTTTAGTTTGTTCCAGTATATTATAAAAAAGAAAAACGTATTTGAAAACTCGTTACTCGTCAAAAAAGCCAAGGGCTCCTCTACTAATGGTTTCGTCGAGTTCATCATAGATGCAAGGAAGGTCTGTATAGCGTGAAATTTGCTCCTGTCCAGCCTCAGCCACAAGGGAACAGCACGCGCTTTCATCGAAAAAAAGAGAAGTTTGTCCTTTCATGTGGTTCACTGAACACCGGTGCCAGTTATTGTAACACAAAAAGCTGTGTTACTTTCATATCTTCCAGCAATGTTGTTTTTGCGTGCACATTGATCGCATAGGTTCAAGTCCCTGGTGCACTGAAAAACTGTATGCGTTCTCCTCGACCCTTTTCTGTAACGACATGATATGCGTCAAGCTTTTTTTGGTCGCACACTATTTTGTAAAGGTGAAATGATGCAGATAGGAAATTTCTTATGGCTCCTACTTGCGAATTGCGCATTTCAAAACGTTATGAACGGCAAGCTTTTACTCGCTTCGGCCTTGGTAAACGGCGGCTTTAAACTTTCTAATAGTAGCGTGTGCACGCGAATAAGCGTTAAGACATTATTTCTCACTAGCCGCTCTAGGTTTAGGGAAAGCAATCCTAGGTATCTACTTGTATCCATTGCGTTCGCGGTAGAATACTTGAAACACGATTCATAAAATAAAAATATGCCGCATGTTTCGGGACGCTTCCTTCGTTTTGTGCAACCTCTCGCAGTCGGTGCTGTTGCGAGGAAATCGTAACTATGGATGCAATTTCTGCGTACACCTGTGCGCAGCAACTCGTACCTACTGGACCGCAACAAAACCGCAAGCGACGCCAAGCAGGTGAGCTGTGAAGAGCTGCGGTACTCACACGTGGTCTCCTTGGAATTTCGTATTTGGGGTCCTAGTCCCGCCTGGTAGTTCAAAGTGAAATGAGTGCTTCAAGAAGCGTAAAGGCTGCACGAGTGCAAAACGACTATGGAGCGGCTGGCCACTCCGGTCAATGCGTACCGTTGAAATGCCCCACCCACATTACAAATGATCGCTTCATATCGCCACTCCCATGCTGTTTTGCATTTCATGTACCGCCACCTGGTGCGATCCAGGCGAACCGAAAGATGGCGGTTCATGTATCCCAACCTTGCTAATTGACCAGCAAATATCTGGACAGAAGGGGGAAAACCAGCAATTATCGGTTAAGAAAAAGGTTAGAGCAACAAAGAGAGCTCTGTGGAAAACAGGGACGCTGAAGAAATCAGCACTGGGAACATACAGGATTTTTAAGTAGGAAATTGCCAGATAAAATTTTTATGATATGGTTTACGGGTGTTTAACGTCCCAAAGCCACTCAGGCTATGTGAGACGCCGTAATGAAGGGCTCCGGAAATTTCTACCACCTGGGGTTCATTAACGTGCACTGACATCGCACAGTACACGGGCCTCTGGATTTTCGCGCCCATCGAAATTCGACCGCCGCGGACGGGATCGAACCCGCGTCTTTTGGGCCAGCAGGTGAGCGCCGTAAGCACTCTGCCACCGCGGCGGCCAAAATATCTTTTGCGGGTTAAAACATATAGAGTCAGGTACCACGAGATGATAGACACGTTGTGCGTTGCGTGCGGAGAGGAGGAGGAAACGGCTGAGCACTTGATATTTTTCTGGAAAGGGCTTCACCCTACAGTGGAAAGCAGCGGGGCTGATTTATCCAAGGGATGGGGGTATAAGGACAGTGAAGGGAAAGTATATTTAAAGCGGGTAGAAATAACCAAGCGAAGGTTACCTGATTGGTAGCTAAAATCAAGAGAAGATTAACATTTCATAAGTCATGGCTAGGTGGCTTGAGCCACCGCCCGATTGAACTGGTTCAGCCGTATCCATTCCTCGATACATCCTTGATCTCGCTATTTCCAAAATTGATGAAAGGGCCCATTTCTGAAAATCCAGCACCCGGATTTGATCAAAGCTTTCTCGTATCTGTGCCAAAGTTAGATTTTATGCTCGGATGTGCAGTCCATCGAAAACAGTTGCCAGCGACAATAGCCTTGAAAATGCTAGAGAAGAGCAGCTGGTAGTAGGGGAGCCAGAGAGCCATTCTATAAGTTTGTCGAACAAAAAATCTGTTGCCTTGCACCGTTTACAAAGAAAGAAACATTAGGAAAACATGTTTTTGTAAGCTGAAGTGAAGAGGGTTATTAAAATTTATATTTCGATTTTTGTAACTTTATAGAAAATCAAAATTTGGGCTCCTAATAATAACTCTGTTGCTGCCGTCAGTCTGCAGATCTTATTTTATAGCTGCGGTGCTCCTACGCTATATCATTTGCGTGGCTCGGAACAAGTGCAGAATGTCTTCCCTGTTGATAACATGCACTGCTTGGGATGTTTTCATTCACCACACGCATTTCTTGAATGCAGAGATGGTCACAATACTGAATAAAAGGGATCGCCTTCAACACCGATAGCCGATCCCTTCAGGAACTGCATCTCCGATGCAGGTATTAGACAGAGAAACAAATTTGACTTCTGTTTCATATAGTCGATGCAAGATTATAGATTTTCTTATACATCATTGCACTCATCAGTATGCCTATGTCTGAAAATTTCATTAACTGAGCTAGAAATCTTTTCTTCGTGAACGTGACTACATGGTATTAAACTTCAAGCTGCTTTTCGTTTATTACTGCAATAATCATTGGGCTGTCTCTGCTCTTGTCCTGTAATAAATGGTACAAGGTCTATGCGCTTTGGAAAGCGACTTTTTGCTAAATCACACTGATTAACACACATTCGAAGCCCCACTTCCTCCTTTGGAACCTCGAAGAAAACCAACAAAAACAAACGCAGGCGCTAGTTATTTTTGCACTCCAGAAGTCTTGATAATGACTGTTACTATATTACCTTTTTTTAACGGTATCAAGCAAGAGCATGTGCTGACACCACCGTTCCGCAAGAGCCCCGCAGTGTACCCGTGTTATAAGCGAAGCAGATAAAAAGATCCTGCCTATAGGAGCAGGCGACCATTTTGATGTGTTGCATTTCATGCCGGTGCATTTTCATAAAGAATTAGAGCGTCTCATTTGATCGAAGCATCTGGCGGTTTATTAAATGAATTGAAGTTACCCTACGACCTCTGGGGAACGGGTTCTTGGAGCGCTTGCTTCTCCAAACGAAAGGCATGCGTGGACTATGGCATTTGACGTTCCGCCGAACATAGCCACGTACAAAGTGAACAACAAATGTTCTTCAAGATCATAAACTTTAGGGCGGAAGTCTGATTACGGTTGGCAACTGGCGCAACGCGAAGTCGCGGTGATAAGGTGTTGTTTCTACCGCAATGATGAGCCCGTGCTCTCGTCCCTTCTGTCAACGAGCGTGCTGAAGGGCAATGCATGCCTCGTCTATATACCTAACAACAAACGCATGCAAAAGGAATAAAGACTGGCTAACAGCCTTCGCATCATCTCTTCTTAGTTGAATCTACACATTTTTTTCTTTGGGCTACCTCTTGAGTAAGCGCAGCCAGGCGAAAATGTTGCTCACAGCCGCCTCAAAATGTGCGACACAGTGTGCTTTGAGGAGTGTGTATCCTCAAAGTACAGCATACACTCAGGAGGTGCTTTATACAAGTTTACTCCGACTCTCATTTTTGGCAAGCGATACATAAAGCGATGAACAGAATTAACCAAAATCTATTATCGAAGCTTCGAAAGCTTCGGCACTGTCTATGCGCGGTTGTGTGTCTGTTCTGCTGCGTATTTTATATACCAAGCGCCATCAAGAAGTTCGCCGCCGTCTCGCCGATGTCGGTTTGTCGCTGTAACTTGGCCATGCTGGTGTTCCACGGTAAAGGGTTCCCAGTTATCGCCAGTCCGCTTAACATTTCCGGCAACCTTTTTCGGGAAAGGGTGTGTCTGATTTGCTGCTGTTGAACGTGTGTGAGCATTAGCCTCTGCATTGCCCGCCAATATTGGCGTATCGTGGTGATAAGGGAAAGAATTGATTAAAAATTGTTGGTTTATCAGTTCGCGTTAAATAGATTATGCAGTACTACGTTAGGACCAACAAACTGCGGCGGTGAATTTCTCGGCAGGCCTATAGCGGCGAAACTGCAGTATCTACTTACCCTTAATTGACCAGCGGGTGCTTAGACAGGAACGGTTCGTCACGTCGCCTTCGTTCTCTCAGCTGAAGCGCTGTGGAATCTTTTCCGACTAGCTATTATTTCCATTTTCATATTTCTATCAATGAGGCCTAAACATTAGAGTAGGTAATTCATATACCTCTTTTTTGTTAATTACACTCTTGTGTAGGCAGTAGACATATACAATTAAAATAAACGAGTAAGAGCAACAAGAACAAATACAGAAGGCGACAGTGTCAACGCAGAGAATGAAAAGAGATCAGTGTTTTATAATCACCTTGTGTGGCTCTCTGATTATGAACATGTTCAAAATTACTGGGAGTCCGCGACAGTTGACTAATACACTTTATCTTCCGGCTTAAAAAGTATCTTCATGCAAATCATGAGGCACGTGCCATTCCTCAGCAGCGGCTACAGCAGCAGAACCGCGATCGAATTCCAGATTCCATCAAAGATTCATAGAGGTTGCTAACATTTTCTTGGAATGGAAAAGGAATATACAAATTGTTGAATTGTAAATGCGAAGCACTGCTGTAATTGCATGATCTCAGAAGAGCCAGCACAGAAAGGACCACGGAAAAGAAGAAAGGAGGGCGACATGGCCAGAAACGATGAACTTTAAACTTTATTTCGCCAAAATTATTTCAACGTATTTATGCAATAAACTGCCAGAGTCAATTACTCACAAGCAGAGCAAAACAATCTATTTATAGGACAATGACTCAGGATCTAAGTAAATCAAGTGGCAACAAGCAAGCAATAACCAACACAGCTGCTTAGTATAAAATATCTAGGAAAGAAAAGAAATAAATGAATAAAAGGAATGTGAAGATGAATCGACAACAAGGAACACGCCATAAACAAGCGGAGATAAAAACACGGTCTTGTGAGCAAAAATCGATAAGAAGAAAAACAGGCATAAAAATATAACGAGGAAAAGACTAAAAAGTTACACGGCAAAAAGAAAGAGCAACATATACGAACAGATCATTTATAAGTTGTGCTCAAAGGTGATGAAAGTTCTAAAAACAGTACGCATGGTGGGAGGGTTGCAAAGCTAATGCTTCGAATTTCATTTCAGATTATAAATTTTCGAAAGAAAGTCAAAAGTTCACCACTTTTGTCCGTGTCGTCCTCCTTGTTTCTTGTCTGTTGTGCTTTTTGCGCCATTTCTCCTGAGATCATGGCTTACCAACAGGCCAAACAAGAAGATTTTGCTGTAATTCTGTGTAGCTCAGGTCAAAACATTTGCGGAATATTTAGTGCCACACGAAAAGAGGAAGCAACAGATTTGCCTATTAGCTTCGGCATTTAAAAGGTCGTCTATAAAAGAACTGTTTGAGGAACCCTGGCGGCGTTTTTGGCTGGGATGAACTTCCCGCTTTGCCAGAAGTTGCACTCTGAAGCACTGATAGCGCTTACGCTAAACGACCATGGTATTCACAGTCTCCACTTTATTGGTAGCAACTTTGGCCACAGCGCGCACCCTGGCTGTTGTGCAAAAAAATCTGTCTGCTGCTAAAATATCATGCATTAATCATACGTCAATGGCTCGAAACTACAGAGCTCTTGCGTCAAACACCTCGTGGTAAGAATTTTGTACAAAAATGCCGGGTGTAAAATGCACGCATAACCTAATACGTCTCGCGTATCCGCAGTGAATGCACAATTATTTCTATGTGGGGGGAGGGTGGGAGGAAGGGGTGTTTGGGCCATATGCAACTGTTCAGTGTCATCATAACACGCGCGTATTTATGAGGAATTCAGAATGAGTGTCCGATTAAGTGTAGTTTTAGGCTCTCATTGCTTGAACAGACAAAAGAACATTGAGTACAATGAAAGTCTTCAGCACCTTTATTCGTAAGCATATGACGGTTTAAAGTCCCTTCCTGAGTCGCCGAATAAGAACACACTGCACATTTGTAGGGCTTTTCGCCTCTGTGCGTGCGCCTGTGCTGGGATAGGACGCTACATGAAGCTGCTGCATAAATGCACTTGTTGCACTTGTAGGGTTTTTCGCCTGTGTGCGTACGCTTGTGTAGAACTAGCTGCCAAGATGAAACAGTTGTATAACGGCACTCGTCGCACTTGTATGGTTTTTTCCCAGTGTGGAAGGACATATGCCTGTTAAGGTTTGAGGACGTAGGAAATGACCTTGAGCGCAGGAAGCATTTAAATTTCTCTCCTGGGTCGTGGGATTTGATGTGTCTCATAACATCGGAATATTTCGTAGAAGTGTACGGGCAGTCGGGGAACCACAACGGCTCTCTTGTTATGTCAGGGATCTGACACCGAACAGAAGTTTCTTCGTTCATAGCCGGCGAAGGCCCCTGGACATCCCAGTTTCTATGGATTACACATCCGAGCCTTGAGCTCGAGGGCCATTGTTGAACAGAATCTACGGGAAGGTACTCGGGACAGGATGCAGCCTCTGGAATCAAAGTTGATAACAAGATTACTTTAGTGCACTTCTGAAATTTTTGTTCCTAAGGTTTCGCAACGTTTTCGGGCAATGATTTAAGAATGCCGTATTATTTAGCTCATTGACCAATCTGGCTATGGGGCTTATTAACGCGCACAGATATCAAGCAGTCCAAGTTCCTCCTGCATTCAGTCGCCATGAAAATGCAACAGGCGCCGAAGTGATCGAAGCCACAGCCGAGCACTACAGCTACGTAGCCAAGCACCACAACCATAGCGGCGCACTTATAAGAAAGGCAGTTGCACTTTATTGTATTTAAACACCTCACAATTGATATATCAACCTTTCAAATCAGGGTTGTTCATGAAAGGATCAATATGTATACGTGCTCCGCAAGAAACTATGGGACGTCCCAAAATTCGCATGAAATGGGACAAATATTCGAGCATATAAATGAAAAAAAAAATAGCCAAGACCTTCAAGGAAACAAATCTGCACACTGTCAATATAAATAAACACAAGAAATTACAGAGTAGGAGCACATATAAAAACTGCAAATCATCATCAGTTACGCAAGGCAAAATTAATAAAGAACTCTACGCAAGGAATATACGTCATTTATCTGATTTCCAATTATGAATCCACTTCATTCGTGTGAACCAGTGGACGGCCGGCTGCAAACTGCGAAAGGGAATACACTCGAACTCCTCCTCACAGTTTGTCACATGGTTGTTGAGTTCCGGCCGAATGTCCATGGCATTTCCTGTTAGGGATGGTGAAGGTGGCTATTACGGTCTAACTGCGGCTGGTTAAATACAGTCCCGTAGGTAGGGTGAAAATCCGCGATCAGCTCTTGTCTTCAGGCTTACATCCAGTGTACACCTGCGAATAACGAAAATGGCAATTTTTGAAAAGTAGAATTTTTGCGAAGTGTACATTGCGCGTAATGTTTACGTGGAGCACGAGTGCCTGAAAAACATTTTCTCGTGTTGGCTGCGAGAATGCCTGAAGAGCACCTGGTCGTGTTGCCGCGCTTATGTCTGAGCTAGCGGTTACCATTCCCGTCTAAATGGAATTGTTGAGATAAAATAAATATTTCCGGGACTGGAGTTTTCTGCCATTTGAAGTCACATAAATACACCACTCCGTTTTCACCTGACAACCTTTATCTTTTCTTGACGCATAATCTTGATTCCTTCGCAACCGTAAGAGAAGAAGCTGCCGTGGTACTTCTCTGTGGGGAGGCTTTAAAGAGAGTGCGCCTTTGTCCAAGCGGAAAATCCACCGTTGTAAGGGACAAAGAAACGCTGCTTCAAGAACTGGGAGTCACGCCTTTTTGAAAGAATCCAAGGAGCACTATTGCCAAGAGCGCGCTAATCTGTTAACGTATTCAAAACAAGTAAACACCATCAGTCTCTCACATGTCGCCTCTGCATTCTTCAGTTCAACACAGTTGCGCTGGTGGTGAATCGAATCAAAAACTATTTTCAGAGAACGGAAAAGAGCCTTATCACAGATATAGCAGTGGGAAGAAAGAAATAGTTAGGTGCTTGCATAGCGAATTACAACCTGCTCTGCTGTAAATGATTCTGGTCTTTCCGGGAGCCGTTACCTGGTTGTAGGCCGATGTTTTTCCTGTTGAATGTAGTAGCATATGACGGCTGTGCGTACATGTGCGGTGGCTGTGGACCCCATATCTCTCGCATGGGCGGCAACCTTTACCGCTTCGGTACCAACACAAAGACATGGAGCTCGACTGAGGTGTGTATTGATCAGCCCATGTTTCTCTGTTACTCTGCCTGCGTGGTAGGACACCATGTGTATGGTCTTTGACAAAAGTTTAAAGCCCGCTGTTTTGCTTCTAAGCCTTGCACTGGGACAGCAGTATCATTCGTGGAAATACTACTCATTGGAGGAGGCAGGACCGGAAATCTCCTTATCTTCAGGAAATTTGGATCGCTCGACATCACATTACGAACCGCACAGTGTGCTTCAGAAGTGAACCAGCGGGGCTCCGAAATTTTATCACAGGTCGTACATTATTAGTCGCCAACCGTAGGTTCACTTTCTTGACCTGGATGCTTACAAGTCATCCACTTTAAAACAGTGTAGAAGGTGCAATATGCTATCCTGGTGGCTCGGCCTGTGCCATCGTTAGCCGGATTACCTGTGGCGAAGCACGGCCTGCAACAACTGTGTGTTTTACCTGGACACAGTCAACTCGACCTTGGTGCTCCCGGAGTTACGCCTCAGCCATACCCTCATCGTGCATAGACAAGACATGTGTACATATTCTGTGGTTACACCACGCAGCTACGTATCGTCTTTGGTGAGGTGCAAATAATGTACCACCCAGAGAGGTCGCAATGTACACAAGTGAAGCCAGAGCATTCGGACCCGTGTGCCAGAGTGCTCCATGCGTTGTGCGTGACTGGGCGTTTGCTTTTCGCAGCCACACTGAAATTAGTGCTGCGACTGACTGGATCCCGGCGTCGTTGGGCTTCGGAAAAATGAATAGATAAGAAAGCCGAGACAAGGGGAGAGAAATGGCAAAAAGAAGCCTCTTAAAGTTAGAAACTGATAGGTTTTAGTGCTGACAGTTACCGGGTCGCTGGCAATCGGTGCGCTTCGCTGAGTTTCATTGCGAAACGCTTGATTACGTCTGCGCTATGCTTGACCACGCGGGATGATCCGCTACAGAGCTGCTATAATCACTCTACGTAATGGACTGCACTAGTTGCAATATAGCGGCTGGAAAAGGCGGCTTACAGAAACTAGATCCGAGAGATATTGCAGGCTTACTGAACACCCAGCAGAAAATACAAACCGCTTTTTTTAGCGTGTCCAGCTTTGAGCAGAATGAGTCGACCGTTCCTAAGCAGCGCTGTCCATGCAGCGGTCACCCTCATGCGGTAACCCTCAGCGGTAACCTTCAGGCTCAGTGGTTACGGCGCTCGGATGCTGTCCCGAAAGAGGCGGGTTCGATCCCGGCCGCGGCGGTCGAATTCCGATGGATGCGAAATTCTAGGGGCCCGTGTGCTGTGCGATGTCAGTGCACGTTAAAGAACCCCAGGCGGTCCTAACTTCTTGAGCCCTTCACTACAGCGACTCTAATAGCCTGAATCGCTTTGGGACGTAAAACCCTCAGAAATTAAATCAAAACAGGTAACCATCATGCCAGTCATTAACGAACAACGCCATAACAAAAGTGAAATAGCGTAAAGTTTCACCCGGAACAAAAACCAATCTGCTTGAACCTACTCGGACGCATCTGTTACCGCCGAAATATGAACTGCTCGTTTCATGGTAGGATTCGCCGTACACGAAGAAACGTCAATACGGGCGCCATCTTTCAGAGCCTGCTGAGTGGAAAATTACACGTGGGACAAAACAACAACACATACAGGAGTTGCCTGGGATTTCGCTCTGAAACTCAACGAAAGAAAAAAGTCGCCTTTGACCGCCTCCCCACAGTGCGACAACGTGACTAACAGCCTTAACCCCCCTCCCTCCCCCTTCCCCCAACCCTTTCGCATCACAGCTTTCGTTCCTTTGACCCCCTCCCCCCTCCATACTTAAAGACGCTAGCTACAGCCCTCAGTCACCCATGATGGAGGAGCCGAGTCGGCTTCGAAACGTTGGATTAAAATTAAAGTTTTTGGTTGGAGATGTGCAGTGTATTATAAGTCTCCAAACCCAAAAAGACAGGCAAATCGGTCGAAATGTTTACTTTTCTAGCCCCTGTATAGAGCAATTTCATGCTAGTTTATTAATTCCTGCGCACTATTTTGTCTTAAATGACAGTTAAACAAGGTGCCGGTCGTCCGGCGCTTCCTCATGTGTGCGCACAGATAAAATGTATACTGTGAAATCAAATGTGCGTCTTGTTACGTTAGCTGATTTCGAAGCTACGTGACTCATTACACAGGACATTTTTGTCGCCTGTGATACGTATTTAATCAAACGTTTCGTGCGTTTAGACAAGCGCATCTATACAGCTGTGAACATTTATATTCCAAGAAGCATATTTGCCCATCGCAGTGCCCATCAGGATTAAGGATATCAATAGTACTTCATGAGAGCCGACAAGAAGCTTCAGTGCACTTTTAGATGCTGTACTTTCATTTCGCTTCCTATTTCTGTGCAGGATAGATAGAACACCATAGGCGGTCCAGACTAGCAATCGTTTTCATTGAATAAAACTACTGCAGTTCTGTGGTAGCCGTGATGTGTTTCATCCTCCGGCTTTGAAGCAGGTGTGTTGAGGGATGGACAGTTTGTCCTACCCAAAATCATTGACCACGACTGGCAGCTTGTTTTGATGAATTTGTTCCCTAGCCGGTTACCGTTGCGTTGCTCCAGACCAAACTGTATTGCAAATTCCTAAAACTGAACCTTTCTGAACTACTTTTACATTAATCGTACTCTTCCAACTTTTCACAGACTTCGCCTTAAAAATGTATCTTCTTTAGTGCACAATCTCCCCTCTATCCTTTTTAACGGAGAATTTTGTTGTTTATCATTGTCGCTTGGATTGAATCTTGTGCCACACTGCTTGCAATGTACAACACCTGAAATTGGCAGGAAGTGGAAAATCAATGTTACAATTCTTGATTAAGCAATTGGACTGCGGCAGGCTCTCTGCCTTCACTCATGAACCCGACAGGATATGGTGGCAATCTTCGAATAGATTCTTAAATTAAATACCAGTCTTTCTTAGAAGCCGCACATGTTAATTATGTGGGAAGGCAGAGAGCCGCATAGAATGGTACGGCGAAAAAGGAAAAAAATGTCCCAGTACAGTCATGCTCCTCTTTTTGCTGCTTTCAAGCCAAATTGCGTATATTTTGCAGTGCAGTGCGAGAACTAATCTCTAAACTAATCTTAAGCAAGGTTTTTTGCATTTTAAAGATAACGCTCGATTTTTAAAGGTAAATAAAAATATAAATAGCCGCAAGAAGTGAATATCAGCTCGCCTTTGAATACGCTCACTGCATGGAAGGGGCGCCACAATGACCGCCTGGAGTAGCATGCTAGGCCAACAACCAGACAGAGCTCTCCTGTTTCATTAAAGGCTCTCCTCATCCTCCTACTTTTCCACCTCCACAAAGAATTCTTAGAGCCAATGGGGAAATACTTAGAATCCGTGCAGGGGACAACAAATTTTTAGACACACTCTGAACCCATGGGGTAGCTCGGCAAGTTCAAAGAGGCCGCAAAAACCACGCATTCAAGGCCACTATCGCCACCTGTTGGCGGCTCATAGAAACTGGTTTCGCCAGTGGTTCACTGGTTGCTAACGCCAGCCCCAATAAAATTTGAGGGTGGCCCACTGGTGGGCTATGAAGCACATGAGCTAAAGGGTCCGAAAATTATCGCCGTTGTGAAAGTGCTAATGGTCACCACCGGTACTTAGCGACTGGCAATCCGATAATGAAAATACGGCTCGCAATACGAGGAAGGTGCTTTCTTCTTACACCTGATCAAAGCGATCTTGCTTAGAAATCTTTCTTGCTCTTACTTTGTTTTAGCTCTTGCTTCTTTCTTGCTCTTACTTCTTTTATTTCTTTCTTGCTCTTCAGCGATCTTTCTCAAAGGTCTAGGGGCCCGCTGGTGGTAAAGATGCATTCAAGTTGCGAGTCTGCTGCGTCTTTCAACAGACCGAAGGTGATTTCGTGAGGAGTGATCCACAAAACGAAAAAGGAAAGACTGTAGGGAAAGGGGAAAAAGAAGCGAAATGAGTAACACTTGGCGAAAGGAAAACTAATGGCCCAGATTGAGAGAGCTTACATGAAGGACGGAAACAATATACGCGAAATGAAGTGAAATGATTAAATGGCATCGGAGACAGAGCTTGTTCAAGACTTAAGTAGCTGGTCATCGAAAGATCACTCATGAGAAGAGAAAAGGCCACAAGAGAGAAGTACGAGAACGTGTGTAATGGTCTCAGAGAGTCCGGTTATGATAGGATACTAGTCACCATAATGAGGCTTGGGACACGAGCATATCTTTCGCTTTGGAAGAAGAAATGGAGTCTGGTTCCTTTGAGCACCGCGTTTTTTTTTGTACCAAACGAATTCTTAAAGGTAAGGCAAAATTAGAAGTGACCTTAGGTATTGTGCTAGTACAAAGCAACGCTCCCGCTAAATTCCTATTCAGTGGAGTCAATGCACTCATTTCCTGTTTGGAATGCATTGCACGGTGCACGGTCGTCAGCATAGCCGTGCTTATCTGGTGATGTACACCCGTCGCGAACGCTGCTTCTTGAATAGTTTTCAGTGCTTGCTTTCTTTCACAGAACGCATGCTTGGCTATAACTATAACGGAAACAGAGACCTAGTGGAGGGTCTGGCTTCACCGCTAAAAAAGGAACTCTGACAGGAAAGACGCTGCAGCAGCAACTGTTATTTCAGATTCACGTACATCACACCGAGGTGCACGATTCACAAACATTGTTTAAAAAACAAACATCCACTGCATGCGTAAATTAAGAGGGCGGAATCTCTAAACAAAACTGTGTCAATTGCAAGCGCCCTAGTCCTCGCGTAACGCATCCGTTGTAAAATTTTAAGCCTCAATTCATTTTCTTTTTTATGAAAGTCGTGTTTCTCAATTCCTATAAACTGCCACGTTCCCTGTAATCGTCGACAATATCGGTTTCCAATTTATTGGCTATGAAAAGCTCTGCTCAAGAGCAGGTCTAATAAAACTTCTGCCGATCCAATCTGCAATACGCTGCCGCAGCGGTAACTTTAGTTCAGAATTTTTGTTGCGAATAGCATGGTCGGTTGTTGGGATTTATCGAGAACGAAGATGCAGCACTGTGCATGTTCCAGTTCATGAGCGACTAGTCAAGTAACTCATGGGAATCGCTGCAATCCGAATCAGGAAGTTCGCAGCCGAAACTTAAGGATATCTGCTCAAACGTCGGTGATTATACACTTAACGCACTTAGAAATTCATTTATAAGTTGTTTTAGGCGCATAAATATGCATCAAAGCACATTTAAACCCGCGTAACGAAGCGAATTATCACTTTAATAAATGTGTTTGCAGCGCACAGACTGGAGATTACGGTGCTTCCTGAAAAAAAAGAGTTATGGCCACCGTCAGAGTATTTTTTGTGTCGGTGTGCTAATGTGAACTACTTTTCGCACCGAGCGTTACTTTTCTGTTCAGAACACAGCACTCCCCCCCCCCCCCCCGGCCGCCATTTCTTTCCCTCCCGCTCATCCATGTTTAAATCAGCCGTGCAGGTCATTGCCTTTCCACGGCAGTGAGGCGAGACTCTCGCCTAGCACAAAAGCGGGTCATTCAGCTTCTCGAAGGGAAGCATACAAAAACACCGGCAATAAATTCTAACGTCTCCGACCCCGGAGCCAGACACGGCTGTCGAATATGGCGGCGAGAGTTTTACGCCAGGGCATGTTCGACGAAAGAATCATCCTGGTGCCACAGTGCCCACACCACATATCTTCTCTAGGTAGACTTGCTTTTCTGGCTATTGACGTTTTTGCTGTCGTCAAACGCGTTGCCGTTTGTTTTCTATGGTAGTCTTGACTGCTAAATGGAAGAGATGGAAAAACTTTAACAGGAAGATTTTGCAATTCATCGCAAGAATGCAAAATTACCTTCAAAATTTTTATAACAGTACCTAACCATTCTTTAATATTTGAAAGTTTTAAAACATGAAGGTCAGACTCGAACGGAAGGAAGCTTCATCACTATATTTTGCTTCAGCTAGGAAGGAGACGTTGCCGTAATAGAGGAAAAGCAGTATCTTACTATAGCTTGCGTGCGAAGTTCCTCAGGCCTTTCAGTAATGGCTCGGCATGTTCAAGTTTGCGTAGGCAGTACATCACGAACAGAAAAACATGCCACCTGATATAGTGTAGCGGTAGAAGGTGACCTTTGATTCTAATTCGCAACTCCGGAAAGCGTTACGTGTCTGGCAACACCCAGAAAATAATATTCTCCGCGAACACTTCCGCAGTGTTCGACTTGAGGGCGTTAGCTACCGGAGATTCAAGTGTTTACATCGGTGTGCTCAGGGAACCTGAAGAAGACCAAATCCAAACATCCACGGATGTTTACTTTCCGGAAACATTCCTTCTAAGACAAGCAGAGCCATCTACCTTACAGATATTGCTCTACTATTGCAATTTACACCCACATTCGTTATATTAGATATATTTCTTTGCAATTTCAGTTAATAAGTTTCATAAATTATTGTATCCCAAAAAAAACGGATCGTTTGACACCACACAGAACGCCTTGCGACAAGCGGTGCGGGTGTAATGGCCGTCTTAAGGTCCATGCAATGCACGGTTTGGGGGCGCAAATGTCGTTGACGTGAACCGTACAGATAATTTGGGCTTCATCTAAATTAGTATCTTTATCCTCTGGAACATGGCAAGTCATTTCGCACCACTTCGAACATCCTGCGTCAAAAGGGTGGCCGCCAAGTTTTGTGCAAATGGTGGTCACGCGGTGGGAGGGGGGTTGTCATGGCTGCTATACTGGCACATATATAACGGATTGATAGTACTGGTATTAAATGAGGTGCTACGAACCCCCTGTTGCTGTGTGATATAGTGTGATCGCGTGGTAACTGTTTTTGTCAATTTGACCTTCATAGCAGACAGGCGCGTCCTTGAAAAACTAAGTAGTAAGAGCTAACGCTCTTTAAACATGGCCGTTGTATCTGGGTCCTCGGCGGCATTTTCGCTTGATGCTGTGCTTCAATTTTGAGGTTGTGCTATGGAATCCTTTCGCTTTGCCGACGGCTAGCGGATTATAGTACCCAACCAATTTTGCTTGATCGGATTGAGGAACCACGCTGACAGCGTCGAAATCAGCGCCTTGTGCAGCTCTGTGCATAGAGACGTCAGGATCGCACCGTGAGCCATACCAGTTCGCTGTCGAGTTAAAATGCCTCTTCAGAGAGCCCGATGTGTTTGGAGGCCAGTATAGAAACACTAGCCGTGTATGCGGCATTCCTTCACTGCTACAGGAAAGTTGCTTAGCCCTTTTGACTGAACTGACTCTGCCGAGAGAAACGCTCACTTCCGACTTGTTCAACAGGTTGCCCAACTACATTAACTACACTTTAAACACCAATAACCCCAAAAAGACAGTAAATTTTCTCTAGAATACCTCCATTATAAAATATAGTACGCTAAGGGAGAGCTTGCTCCCCTATTACTCATTTCGGCTAAATTTGTACTCAAAAAGAGCAGGAACAGTGCCTTTCGTTGAGATTTGAAGGAAGACTGAGGACAGATGGAGGTTAATCTGTATGCTAATATTGCGATGACCTAAGAACAATGACGGGGCTTTATCTGAAAACGGAAAAAAATTAAAATGCAGGTGTTGCCACCACCGGCCGTTTTTGATGACGAAGCCGCAATGCATCGATACATAATTTTAGCGCTGTTCATTAAGGCTAGGCAACACAACTGCTCACTTTCGAACAGTGTTCAAGGTGCTCTTATTGATGTTCTAGCAAAATGCTTAAATTTATTTTCACGGAGAGATCTGCGTCTGTTCCATCCGGCCACACTCCAACGTAGCCAGAAAGAGCCACCAAATAGATTTTCGCATAGAACAAAATTTAGATAAAGTTGTCTTATGAGTTACTTTCGGCTTAAAAAAGAACTTTTTCAAGCTGTGAGTGAAGCTAACGTTTAGGGAAGTACCAAAAGAAAGCTGCCTTCAGAGGCCGGTCAAGGTGCTCAGTGTTCGCGCTAGGTATTTGCCCAGGCCCGCTCCTTATTATATTTTGCGAAAAATGCTTCCTTTTCTGTGCATGCAAATGGTTCATTAAACTAATGTACAATGTTATAACCAAAAGCTTTTTTTCTGAGTGGTTATTCTGCTCGCAGACCGTCCTTATGCCAAGACAGCCTTTCAACTCTGGGAATTAGAAGCCAATAACAGATAATTTAAATGACAATGAACTCGAAGGTAAGCCGTGGTGGTGGTGGTGGTGGAAACATTTTTTGCCAAATACAGAGAGGGGCAAACCTCTTAACATGGCATGAGGCAACCCTTAGGAGGCTGTCCTTACAGGGGAAAGGAGAGTCCTTGGAGGAGTATCTGATTCAGGGAGTCGGTAATTATCCGGCGCTGATCAGCAGCAGCGGAGCTGGCCAGGAGAGTCTCCAAGTATGACTCCGCCATGGTTGGGATTGGAGGGTGTGGGAAGGTAGGACATGTGAGGAGCACATGAAGGAAGTCTACCGATTTACCGCAGTGCTTACAAGAAGAAAGGAATTGATCGGGGTAGCGGGCATGAAGGAGAATAGGGTAGAGAGCAGTTCGGGTCTGGAGTCGGTGCCAGTGGGAGGCCTGGGTTTAGGTTAGGGAGAGAGCCGGCGGTGGGTAAACGCGCCGGGTATCTCAGTAGTAATCAGGAATACCTTTGAACGTAAGCAGACGCTCCCGGGATTGCGGAGGAGGTACAACTCCGGCACGGAAAGTGAGACCTCGGGCGAGGGAGTGGGCCTCCTCGTTACCCGGGAGGCCTGCAAGTGCGGGGGTCCAGATAAGTGTTACAGGGTGGGTGGGGTGGCAGAAGCGTAGAACCCAAGCCGCGGTGTGGGATATCAGGCCTTTGGCGAAATTGGATAGGGCGGAATTTGAGTCGGAGATAATTTTGGTGGCAGAGGTGGAGGCAAGAGCGAGTGTAATGGCTGCTTCCTCTCCAATTTCCGATGAGTCCGTGGGGACGGATCCTGATGCGATTAGTAAGGTCTGAAAATTAGCGACGGCGAGAACCATGCGGGAGCCCGACGAGTACGCTGCCGCGTCCACGTAGGTTACCTCGGGACTGTTTCTGTAGAGCTTGTGCAGAGCTTTGGCGCTGGCTGTCCTGCGTTCTCCGTCGTGCTCGGGGTGCATGTTCTTAGGGATTGGAAGGATGATGAGATGGCAGCGTAGTTCTAGAGGTAGGGGAACCCCCTAGGTAGGATGGGTGATCGGGGTGACGCCTAGCTGACAGAGTAGAGTGCGGTCTGCCGCAGTACTCGACAGGCGAGTCAGCTGTGCTGTTAGGGTGGCTTCTGCCAGCTCCTCAAACGTGTTGTGGGTACCGAGGTTGAGAAGCTGGATAGTTGAGGTGCTGGAGGGTAGGCGGAGGGCGACCGTCGTGCAGCTCCTGAGGAGCGCGTTGATGCGGTCCCGCCCCTTCTGCTTTAGGGAGACGTAGGGGAATGAGTACGCCGTGCGGCTCGTGATGTAAGCTTGGGTGAGGCGGAGAGTGTTCCGCTCTCGCAGACCCGCGCGCCGCTTCGCCACGCGCCGAATGAGACGGGTGGCTTGCTGGACTTGGGTCTGGAGAGTTTGGGTGGCG
Source organism: Amblyomma americanum (assembly GCF_052857255.1). NCBI lineage: Eukaryota > Metazoa > Arthropoda > Arachnida > Ixodida > Ixodidae > Amblyomma > Amblyomma americanum. The sequence continues at coordinate 98,763,563 of NC_135499.1, read as the reverse complement.
TTGCCATGCGCGCCGTGGGAGTAAAGGACGAGGTCCAGGATGCGAATCTTGGAGACCAGGGGAATGGGGTGGTTTCCTAGAGTGAGTGAGATGGGAGGGTTGGTGGGGTCGTGCGGCCTGGGGTGGTAGAAGAAGAGTTTTGATTTGAAAGAGGAGTAGGCTTGGCCGCGCGCGCGAACGTATGGGTCGATGATGTTGAGGGCCGACTGTAGGTTGTGTTCCATGTCGGCATCACTGCCTCTATTAGCCCAGATAGTGATGTCGTCAGCATAGAGGCTGAAATGTATGTCGGGTATTTGGACGAGTTGGTGGGGGAGTTCGAGAAGGGCTATATTAAAGAGGATCGGGGACAATACAGAACCCTGAGGGGTTCCCCTGCTCCCAGTGAGACACCGGACAGCCGGTGCTCGCCCATGGTGAGTGTGGCTGTACGTTCGGAGAGGAAATCGCGGACTTAATTGTACGTCCGCGAGCCTACGCCTAGGGCGTGGAGGTCCTCTAGGATGGCTGCGTGGGTAACGATGTCGAAAGCTTTTGTTAGGTCGACGCCGAGGATAGCCTTAATTGGTATCGCCCACGGGGGAGTCAAAGATGTGGTGCTTGAGCTGTAGAAAGACGTCCTGGGTGGACAAGCCCGGGCGGAAACCAAACATGCACGAGGGCATAGGGTTGTTCTCCAAGTACCGGCTGAGCCGGGTCGGAAGAACGCGCTCTATGAGCTTGCCCACACACGACGTAAGAGAGATGGGACGGAGGAAGACTACTTTGGCGTCTTTCCACTGAGGTTGGAGGGCGCCGCGCAGCCGGCATTCGTTGAAGTAGTCGGTTAGGGCTTTGACGGAGGGAGAATCGAGGTTGCGGAGTGCCTTGTCGTGCACTCCGTCGGGGCCAAGAGCTGAGGACCCGTTGAGGCACTGAAGTTCTGTCCTTATTTCCGCCTCGGTGTTTGGTTGGTCGAAAAGTTCGTTGGGGAGCCTGTGTAGTCAGGGTGGTGTGCGGAGGAATATGCCGGGAAGTAGAGATCACGATGCTCCCCGAGAAGTTCCTGCGGTGAGGCCTCGGATGTTTATATAAGGGAAGCCGTGATTTTAGGGCAAGCTAATTAAATTGGTGTGATGATGAGGAAAACAGGCAGAATTATGTGAAGATACAATAATTTATGACTGCATTTTCTTACCGCTCTTTAAGCGCTCGGTAATCCAAATTATGTTTATTTTTATATTTTCCTAGGACAGACGAATCTGACAATTGGCGCAGGAATTTTTTAATAGCCACTAGTTTAACAGAACTCAGGAATCAATTATACTTGTTCACAGCTGCCGGGAACGCTGGAAATTGCTCATAGGTTTTGTTTTTGTTAGATATATTTTGCAGAGCTCCTGCAGGGTCATAAAACCGCTTGCTTTCAGCCTGTGATTCTCCATCTGCATGGAAAGCGTCACCCAGTCAAAGAAAAATCAACTTTTGACCTGCAGAGGGCGCCTAGGAAACTAAGATAATCTGTAACGTGAAGAAGAGAAAGTAGAATTCCTGAACTCGGTGATGAATATTTCCCACATTTGCTGCATACCAGTTTTGAGAAATAAAAACTGTTGTGTGGTGCTCTTTTGGGGATGACAAAAATATGCTGCAGGACTTCGACAGATGGTTACCTCGGCGAATTGTGAAAAGAAAAAAACCCGTAAGGCAAAAGAGAAATTCAACAAGCGATTACTTTTTCAAATCTTCACAAAAGCTACATACGTTTTTAATACTATTGCGTTGCCAAGACATAACGGAATTAGGTATCACTGTGAATTTTTTTCATTTATTTTCTTATAGATCTCGCTGTGAATTGATTACATTTCAGAAGCATAGCTACGCCTTCCCCTAAAACGGATGTCAAAGTCCCTTTGAATATATTATAAATTATCAATAATGTCGCAAAAGTTGCGTGACTAGTGTGCGAAAGTTGGCATAACAAGAATTGCGAAAGAGCTAGTGGTTCAACAACATCACGCCGTCTAAGAACAAGGAGAAAAGAGGATTTGATTATCAACTCGGAGGAAATTATGAAGAGCACACACTGACAACTATGTGATTATTCGCTTATACAAGAATATCATAGCACATTACTTTAGCTTGCTTTCCGTTGGAGGGGCTTAAGGTAAATATGTCATCCCGTAGTTGGAATTGATTCCGCGCGTGCGCGCCGGTGGTCCGGTGACTTCATGCGTAAGCCGTTGTGCATATATTTTCATATATGTATTTATGAAAAATAGGAGCCTGTTGATGGTTTCCTACGCCTGAAGCGGAACTAAAATGTACGGTGTTTATCAGTTGCATCAAACTCGCAATCGGCTTTCCTAACCAACGTAGACAAATCGGCCGGATTTTCACAGCGGGGGGATGCGTTTGGCAAGATTTGCGCGTCGTGCGGGATGTCTACATGGTTTCAAAGTCAATTACAGCCGGGGTCTTCCTATCTGCGCCCAAGCACTCTGGTTCCAAGGAAAACCGAGGGATTGCGAGCCATTGGTAAATAATATTTTTAGAATAACTCAAGCTTGAAATGGGTTTTCTGCATGCGGGAAGACCAATAACAAGGCCTGTCACAGTTGTTTTTAGGTTTTCAAGGTTGTAAAGTTCCTTTTAATTTGACGCACTTCCGGCGAAGCCAGTGCTGACATCACTTGATGTTATTAGCCCAATTCACGTGATGTTCATCAATCTCCAGACGTAGCCTGGTGACAAGCACTAGCATAGCACGACGATTGAAAAAACTCAGCTAGCTCAACGTACTTTTTGCAGCATGCGAGCATGCTGCTGCCTTTAGAATTCTACTGCATTAGCAGCTGAAATGAGACAGAACAACCGGAAACGAGTGAATGAGGTTAGCACTGCCGATCCTCTTCCTGTCTCCCCATCCCTCCCCCTTTTTTAAGACGCCGCTGTATCCGCTATGACGGAGCACGACCTTGGTGAGTTTTGCTTAGTAGCCTTCATAATATATTTATCCTGTTAATTTAATCGTCTTCAGAACGACCCCGCTAACGAACGAATACCATGCGCAGATGTCCGTGCCAATCGGCCGATTATTGTCTAATGCAGAGTTTAGTGGTTCCTGTTTTTCGTCTCTTCTCCTTTGGCAAACCCGCTTTTTGTACCATTTTTTGCCCAATTTTCTAGTCTGGCAGAGTGCTTTTGCTTACTCACGGTTGCAATGTTGTTCCTCGGCCTCCACCAACTGCCGTTTTGTGGAAAAGTACGAAGCGCAGTAAAGCACGTTGCCGGGCAAGTTGGCTTAGCATCTTGAAACTTGGAAAAAAGGCCTTGGCACAAATCTGCCTGTCCGTTGTGTCATCCTCTCTTTTGTCTATGTGAATTTATTTTCGCCAAGGTCTTTTTCCAAGGTTCAAGTACGCAACAGTCGGCTTCTTTGCAACAACACAATACGTGTGGTGGTGCACGCTATACAGGAAAAGGGGGAAATAATCTTAAAGGGACACTGAGGAGAAATTCAAGTTGGCTTGTATCGATAGAATAGCAGCTCCTGATCACAAAAACGCCACTGTTACTGAAAACAAAGCTCTTGTAATGTAGAAAATAGCAAGAACCAAAATACAGGTATCGCCGCCACAGGCCAATCTCGCAAGTACAAGCGTGATGACTTCCTAGGACAAGAGGCGCCACCTTGGAGGAATTTTGTTTACTTCATGGACGTCGCGAATCTCTGAGGCTGGCAAAGGAAGGTTGCCCACCGCACCGCTAGCCGTCAGAAATCACGGAGTCTGCGTTTACGTCACGTGTTACGTCACTCCGTTCTGAGACGTCATAAGAGTTGCCTTGGCGTCATAAGAGTTCCCTGAGTTTGAATCAGAGCGGCAGGAAAAACTGTTTCAAATCCGAGTCCAAATTTCTTTGAAATAAATGCATCTTTCGCGCCCGGATAAGCGGCAACGAAGCCATGAAATGCCGAACTATCAGATTTTGCTAACAAAAAAAAAATGATAGAGTTCTCCTCAGTGTCCTTTTATGGACCTAGCACCATCTTTTCTTATCGTAAGTGTTTTATTATGAATAAACGAAAACTAATAATGTTACTCCCAGTGCCTAAAGCCTAGTTAATTACTATGAGTTGAAGGTGGTTCTGCCATTAGTATTGGTATTACTGATAGTAGCAAAAGCAGTAACGTTTCTCCTGATAATTTCCGCGGCCTCGTGATCTAAACTCAGCGTAATTTAAGCGACCTGTAATTCGTTGCTATCAGAATTTTGATTGTTACGTTTATACTAAACATCCTTACTGGACTTGCAGCCGCATCCAAGCGTCACCGCACGTCTTGGCCCAATAACCTGCTTCCTTCATAAGACAGCTGGGCCGCTGTCCCTTTGTATATTAACCCCGATTCCTGGCCTCGCCTCGTGTTAGAACCTTAAAGCTTAGACACAGCCGCCACCGAGGCCTCTGCGGCGCCAATATACGTAATTTATTCATCTCAAACTGGATGTGGTTTGCCATATTATTGTTCATTCACTCATTCCTAGTGAACATCGTAGTGCTTAACACATCACGTGAGACGTCCTCATAACAGCAGCCGAGAGTGCGTTGGGGGTAGCACAAAATCTTTTATTATCAGTATTTCTAAATTTGACAAAAATAAGGAAAAAGCGCAAAATGCGAAATTATATATACTAAGCCAGAAATTCGCACAGCGGTGAAAACGACAAAGCTTCAGTGATTACTACGAAAACGTATGCTCATGGTTACGAAAAGGGCACCGACAGGAGCATTGGCAATGACTAATGGGTCATTTGGGCCCGAAGCAGGGGCGCCAATTTCTTGACATTTTTGATTTGATTGAAACAGAATCATACAAGCTTGTACAAACCCAAAATCAAGAATAAGGGCGTGCTTATGAGGATGCTTTTTTTTTCTTGAAATACCATGCTCCTAAGGGTAAGCAGCTTTCTTAATCTTGGTATTTTTAGAGCATTATTGTAAAATAACTTTTGCTTACAGCAGTATTGACCTCGGCGCTTAAACACATATTGACATGCTCTGTAGCGCCTCAAACGGCACGCGGCAAACTACGGTATATTGTTACAAAATAAAAGCGCCATTGTCGAGAAAATTTTAGATTAAAGAATTTTTAAATGTGAAGTTGGGATGTAGCTTAAGAAGGAGAATTGCTTCCTCAATGTGGTTGTTTTTGTATTTTGCAGAAGTCAAGATATTTGCATATAAATTAAGAAACAGCGCCAGCGCTCTCATCAACTTGACAGTTAACGATACTTTCACAAGATTTTAGACAACAGTGGAACAATGCTCGGCTCCAAAATGTACCTATCAATTAACATTTATAAATGTTGCATATTATAACCAGCAGGGGGCCACGGTCACGTGTGCCTCAGCGCCACCACAACGGTATAAATTGCCAGCCCTTGCAGGAGGGCGTGTACTTCATGTTCTGTGTGTACCGACAAGCCTTCGGCAATAAACCGGTTCCCACCGGCCGTCTCGACTGTAACAATAGCGGCGAGGAAACCACGAAATTGCCAGCCCTGAGTCAAGCATCAAATCGCAGCAGCCATCATGAACGACGCCCAAGAGTCAGCATCGTCCACTGGCCACCAGCCGTTCATCGGGTGCCTGTCGGAATTCTGTACCACGACAGGTAACGTGGCTATCTACCTTGAGCGGTTCGAGGCTTTCGCGAGAGTGAATACGCTGGACGAGCAAAGCAAAACGGACGTGCTTATCACTATACTGGGGGACGGCGCATATAACATTTTGCGGAACTTGATGTTCCCACAGGTTCCCGACCAGAAGACCTATCTCGTGATGAAACCGGCGCTTCTGAGCGATTACGCGCCGAAGCGGCCCGTAGTCACAGCGTGTTATAACTTTCATAAACGCACACAGGGACCAGGGAGACAGTTGACGACTTAATCGTAGACTTGAAGCGATTGGCGACGAACTGCTCGTTTGGAACGTTTTTGTCTGAGGCACTCAGAGACAAGCTTGTCGTGGGCGTGCGCAGTGTGGTTATTCTGTGCAAGCTTCTGGCCGCTGAAGACAAGGGCCTAACGTGGGATAAAGCGTGCATTATCGCCACGTTAATGGAAGCCGCTGAGAGCCACGCGAGAGAGATGCTACCACGACCCAGCGCGACACGAAAACCGGAGGAGGACGTCAGGTGGCAACGTGGCGACAGTGCAGGGACTAGGCGGTTGACCACCCACAATCGGCGACGGGGGAAGGCGGGTGAAAGGAAATTGTCCGCTGACAAGGACAGGGTACCGTCGCGCTTTCGTTGTGGGGGTCACCATCACCAGCAGGACTACCGGCACTTCAAGGCAAGGTGCTACAATTATTCTCGGACAGGACATTTAACTAGCATGTGTGCCACAAGGCAAATCAATTTCTCTGACAAGAAGTGTCTAGTATAGAATTGTACGCGCTAGGAGAAAGGATTCATCCGTACAAAGTCGACATGAACGTAAACGGGCGAACCATTGCTATGGAAATAGACACAGGCTCTGCGGTATCTATTATTCCTGAAGACGATTTTGTGAAACATTTTGGACATCTGCCATATCAGCGTGTGCCATTTCGCTTACGGACATACAATGACTCAAGTGAGCAGTTGAAGGGCTGTGTCACTGTAACTGTAACTCATGAATGCGCTTCTGTTACCCTGCCGCTAGTGGTAGCCGCGAATGAACAAGGGCTCACAGTACCGGACTTGCTAGGCTGAGACTGGCTGAAGCACATTCGCCTAAACTAGTCACAGGTCTTCAGACTGAATGCAATCACTAAACAGGATGGGCTGCTAGCTAAGTACAAGGACGTATTCGCGGGCCTAAGTGGAACTATAAAGAGGTTCGAGGGTTCTATTGCTTTCAAGCAGGGAGCACTGCCTTTCTTTTGTAAAGCCAGGCCAGTGCCGTACGACCTGATATATAATGTTGAAAAAGAGTTGAAGGAATTTGAAGCTGGCGGTGTGTTGTACCCGGTACGCGAAGGCCAATGGGCAACGCCTGTTGTAACAGTTCTGAAGAGTGCCGTGGAAACCGTCAGACTATGTGGCGACTACCATGTGTCCCTAAACCTCTGTATAACGGTAGCCTATTACCCGCTGCCATTGCCCGAAGATGTGTTTGCCTCATTGGCAAGGGGGACTTGTTTCAGTGTACTTGTTTTATCGAAGGCGTACTTGCAACTTATAATGGATAGCCATTCGCAAGAGTTGCTAACGATAAACACGCACCTCAGCCTTTTTCGCTTCTCGCGTTTACCGTTTGTGTCGCGAGTGCCCCTGCCATTTTCCAATCGGTAATGGATCGGATATTGGTTGACTTGGTGGGCACAATGAGCTATCTCGATGATGTTCTAATCACAGGAAAGAGCGAACACGAGTGCCTGAGACGTACTGAACAGGTGCTAGAGAGACTACGGAAGCATGGCATACGTGCCAACGCCGAGAAATCTTAATTTCTGAAACACCGCGTCCGCTACATAGGTCACGAAATTGACGCAGGCGGCATTTATCCCACGAAAGATAAAGACATATTGAGGGCTCCAACCCCGACTAGCGTCTCTGAACTGAAGGCGTTCCTAGGACTGGTGAATTTATACTCTAGGTTCCTTTCCCAGACACCAACAACCTTAGAACCACTCTACAGGCTGCTCGGAAAAGGTTGTCCGTGGGAGTGGAAAAAAGAGAGCGAGAGCAGCTTTCAGAAATACAAGTTGCTTCTAAGTGAGGACTCAGTGCTGGCTTTGTACGACGGAAACAAACCGCTCCACCTGACGTGTGACGCATCCGCGTATGGCCTCAGAGCGGTGCTCGCACATACTGGGGGTCACAACGAGAGACCCATCGCTTTCGCGTCCCGCACGCTTACAGCGGCCGAAAGAAACTATGCCCTAATTGAGCGCGAAGCTCTAGCCATTCAGCGGCTGACGCAGTTGTTCGATTACAATAGACATGGCAGTCAAGTAGCGATTGCAAAAGTGCAGCGAAGGAAAAATTTCTTGGCCTCTTATCAGTATGTCATCAAGCACAAGAAGGGTGAACAAGTAGGCCACGCAGACGGTTGATCAAGGCTCACGCTGGAGACAACTCTAACATAAATTTTTTTCGTCCCTATCGGAGGTTACCGTCACAGCAGAGAAAGTAGCTGAAGATACAAGCACACGTGATGTTTTGAGAGCAGTAGTCAACATGACGTGGCGAGGTTGGCCACAAGAAACAGGAGAGCAATACCGCCCGTATTTCAATCGTCGTCATGAGCTGTCGATAGAGCAGGGTTGTTTGTTGTGCAACAATCGTGTTGTTATTCCGACAGCCCTCAGGTCAAGTGTTCTGTCCTTAATGCGTAAGAGCCACCCAGGAATGACGAAAATCAAAATGCTAGCCTGAATTTGGATTTGGTGGCCAAATCTGGACACAGATCCAGAGAACAAAGTACGAAGATGTGAGGTCTGTCAAAATGTGCGGAATTCTCAGTCAATACCGATTCCACCTTGGCCAATAGCAGCAAACCCGTGGAAAAGGGTTCATTTGGATTTTGCGGAAGTGGAAGGAAAATCATTGCTGCTGCTGGTAGACGCCTACTGAAAATGGCTCGAAATAAAAGTAACACATGGCACATCAACCTTCGCCATGATGGAGGCGGTAAGGAGCAGTTTTGCGGCGTATGGCCTACCCATTGTTGTGGTGACAGACAACGGCCCACAATTCAGATCCAGTGAATTTCAACACTTCTTGGAGCAAAATGGTGTTAAGCCAATTTTCACGCCACCATATTACCCTCAGTCCAACGGGGCCGTAGAAAGACTTGGGCAGACCACGATGAGAGGTATCTTGAAATTGCATCTCGAAGATGAGACAGCCGGTCGAAGGCGGTCCTTACAGCACCCCATCGATAATTTTCTGTTTTCATGCAGGACGATGGTTCATTCATTCACAGAATCAGCACCCTGTGAAGTGTTTCTCGGACGTAAAATTCGGACCAGACTTTCCAAGCTGAAACCATGCAGAATGAGCGTGTGGAAAACAGAAGTGAGAAAAATGAGCTCACGGAAAATGCGAGAAGGGGAAACAGCCGCGAGTTTACGCCAAGCGAAGAGGCATACGTCGGCACCTTTCGCAACGAAAGTGTGAAATAGTGACTTGGAGAAATTGTTAAGAAGGTGTCAAAAATTGCGCTCCTTGTATGTGTAAGGGGGGGGGGGGGGGTCTTCGGTTTTGTCATGCAGATAACATAAGATGTAAAGTGGAATCGCCGAGGGTTCACTGGTCCGAAATGGCCCTGTCGGATAATACAGAGCATCAAAGCGAGGCGTTACCCGAAATTTCACCGAGTAAAGGTACATTAGACATCGGCACGTCCGTGCAGGCGTCGGGGCCCTTGGGGGAGGGGTCAGTAAGCGAGCAGATTTCCACACAACAGCCAGCAGGACCAGTGCCCCTGCGGCGATCTACTAGGACCCGGCGAGTGCCCGAAATATATGGGTACTAAGGATCGCTTGGTAGCGATCCAAAATTAGGGAGGGGAAAAGTGTTGCATATTATAGCCAGCGGGGGGCCACGACCGTCTGTTAATCAGCATCACCACAATGGTATAAACAGTCTGCCCTGGCATGGGAGCCTGTTCTTCTTGTTCTGTGTATGTACCGACAAGCCATCGGCAATAAACCTATTTCCACCGGCCTTCTCGAGTCTAAAAATAAATAAGTGAATCTTGAAAATTTTCTGCTTCTAAGCGCTTCAAATTAAAAAAAAGTATGCGTCATCTACCGTGTATATTCTGAGGTACGACAGGGCATTTCTATACATGTTGAACTGCAGAGATAAACACCTGTGGTAAGGAACACTTCTTTGTCAATTATTTTTTAAATACCTTAATTAAAGTAATACCTTACCCCTATTATCTTAGACCATGATTTCTGCAGAAATGGAACTGGTTTGTTCGCAAGAAGGACCCTGTGGTTCAATTTGTTTTCGTCTTAACCATATTAATTTTTTATTCAAAATCTAAAATATTAAAACTTTGGCTCGTCTCCTTTTGTGTGGAACACCCCTAGAGATCTATAATGAAATGCCATAATTCTCGAAAAGGAGGCGGAAAAACTTTCATTCTAAAAAAACAAAAGCCGAACTTGAGGTCGATGATAGGCGATCGGAAGACGGTGTTTCGTGATAACCTCGACAGCTCGCTCAAATTCCCGGCGCTAGATAGCCAGGTCCGAACTGAGGAGCGCAGCCTCCAACAAATGTAAAAAAAATAAAAAGTGTAATCTAAAAGAACTTAGCCATTCATGAAATTTTGCGGTCGGTAAAAGCGTACGCTTCAGGAAGAACACGAGCTCTTTTTTATCATCACAGCGCAAAATGTGACCTTGCTGCTCTGTATAGTTATTGCGAATAGCGTTTTATCATGAACTCTTTATGAAAATAACAATGAGCTGGCACAACATAGCAATAAAAACAAAAGATTTTTGCCGGTCATTCCCTCACCAGAAACCGAATAAATGAACTAAGCAAAGGTTCTTAAGAGATATTCGTGATGAATGCACAGCTGCCGAAGCACGTGCATAAAAAGCGCATGAACTTTCGTCACTGCTCAACGCCAGCCTCAGAGTTGGCAACGGGGATAAGTTACCACCACCTGCAATGCGTGCGAACGAAAGCCTACATCTTCCCAAACAAGGATTCAGTTCAAATGAAGGAGACGAACAGCCACTGAAGGCGACAAGCATAGAGTAATATGATCAGAACCGTCTGTGAAGCACAGGACGCGAAATTAGGAGGTTGCGGATTTCTGATGCCACCGATGGCATGCGGTTGTTTTGTAGCAATAGCTACATTAGGGTAGCATTTCGAGCCTTCAGCGTGGCGGCGCTGCACATGCACCTCCATGGGCGCGGAAAGCATCCTGGGGCGATGCGCTACTTGGTGCAGGACAGTAGTTTTTTTTTCAGGAACACAGAGTGGCGGTTCTAAGTTGTTTCATTCCGAATCCACGGCGTGCTCAGTGCGCAAACAACTTCGGCGGAAAAGTAGTGTGCAAAAGCCATAGTAGCTAAAACGCAAAAGCGCACGACGCCAATAAAAGGTTTTTGTTTTCCGAAATGCTGTAAAAAAACCTTTTAAAATGTTGAAGCGACAAGTTTTTTTAAAAACATAATTCGTTTTAAAGGTGCGCTTGTTAAGCACGAATTATTGGCTTTTGTGGCCTGCAATGCTTGGCCAATAGGAGAGCAAGCCATCGCTTATTTTGAGCAAACTTTGCATTTACATGCTTTTCTTCTCCTTTATTGCAATTTATACACAGGATATTGAGTGACTGAACATTCTTGATGATTGAACAACGTTTGTTTTTTTGTTAATTTTTGGTCAAAAGTTGGAGTTCTGCAGTCGGTAGCTCTCCGCCCCATGATGCTTAGAGCGCCCATGGTGGTACAGGTGGTTTCGAGGAAGCTCTATGCAAACTCCTATAGGCGGGGCGCCAGCTTTCCCTCTAGTTAATAGTAAGAAACTCTATGGGAAAGGGGGATATCGCCATCCAGCCACATAGTGGAGATCAGTGGTCCGAACGAATGCGTTTATGCGAAAAGGATTGGTTTCATCGGATACAGCATAATGAAATATCTTACGGGAGAACGAGTGGTTGATGTGGCTTAATTAGAACAAAAAATATCCAGAAAAAGCGACGGAATCGAAGCAAAACTGGCGCCAAGTTTGAGAACACCGCAACTGCGCGGAGCCAAGCATGGCGCGCAATTTGAAAACAAAAGCGTGGCGCCATGTTTGAAAACTCAAAATGGGCAATTGATACAAGAGGGACGAGAAGGCGTCATTGCTTCCGCATTCCTCCAGTGCGAATTACCGCTGTGGAATCGAACGTTTTTAAGTCATCGCTCTGATGAAGCAACACTGGTAATTAAAAGTTCTCCTATGGTACGGCGATTGGTAAGTGTCAACAAAAAGATCCAGCACTGATGCACAGGCCAGTGTGAAGTGCATTCTTGCTTTTCATCTCATTGTTCTCAAATGATGCCACAAGACAAAAAATAAACTTCAACATCATAACTCCTTCAACATTAAACAAAAAGCACTTAACTGATAGAAATATGAGACGTGGTACCTCGCTGAGAAATTTAAAATGAGCTGAAACAAGCGATATTGCGAGTATTTCGGAGAATCTAAGAAATAACGAAAAGCAAATCGCTACTCCCGGTCTGTGACCCTTTCAATCTTTTCATCGTGGGCCAGTCGTATTGCGCCTACGGCTAGAAATGAAAGTGGTTGTACAAATTTAGGAGAAACCATCTTTGGCGTTCGGGAGAAAACCAAAAAGAGGAAATGTGCCGAGGATACGGATTTTATATATATTTTTAATCGTCAAATAAACTGCATTCGACAAAATAGACTTCAGCAGATTAGTAATAAAGCATCTCAGAACAACGTACACTGCTTGAAATGGCAACAGAAAGATCGCCCTCATTAAACATTTTTTCAGCTGGACGTCTCGTTGTTAGTATATGCTTGTGGCTTACGCAGGAGTAAATGAAGTTATATCCCAGGCGTTAACATTGTGGACTTCATTTAGAAGAGAGAGAAAAACCTTCTTATCCGTTCACAAGTTCTGCAAGGACCTTTGAGGGAAACTGGATTACGCTCTGTATGGATGCAAGTTGACTCGTTTGAAAGTTCTCCTAATGAGAGGGTTAGAAATTATTATAAATCAACCGAACAGTTTTTTTCTGCACCCATTCTAGCTTTTAGATATTGGTTTGCGTAACGGTATATCAGATAACGGCTGCATTGTATGCCACTGGTTTTATGATTGTTATCTGCTAGTAAGCGATCGTATCATGTGGAGGACGGGTAAAATACCCGTCAATAGTAATGGAACATTTGTTTACATGTGTTTTAAGCTGCAACGCTTAAGCGCAATAGGTCGAGCCAGCAGTTGGTCCCTAAAGCTCGTATAGTGGTGTTTCAAAAATACACGAATTTCAAATTACGTTTCCTATTCGAATATTTTGCTCTAAAGTGTGCATTAGCTTTTCTTCATTCAAGGAGAATTCGACAGTTGCAATGGGAAACAAGAAAATTCCTTTGAAAAACATTGTTTACAAGCAATCCCCAGCCGGCGGCAGTAGCACCACCTCATCTTGCTTACGATGGTGATTAGTTTTTTTCCATAGCCTAAAGTTATTGTAGGTGGTATTTCTGCATATGGCACTAGTTGTAGAACATATATTTTTCTGCAAGAAATTCACTTGACCAGGTGCAGTAGGAGGAATTCTAGGGGAACCTTTCGCTCTACGCGATCGTCCGCGTTGCCTAAAAAACCGCGTTCTTCGAGAAGCTACGCATTTGTAGCCTTGAATCACTGCTTTCAATATCGCTGGGCTTTTCATTCACTATTTTTTTTATTCCCACAAAGGTCGTAATGAGAGGAAGAAGAAATTATAGATTCCAAGGTGTGCAGGAGTTGTGCATATTTTTGTTCTTGCATACATTACGTTATGCATAAAACGAAATGAGAACCTCTTTGTAGGACCTTACATTGAGGCCAGGACTCGAGCTATCACATCTGCACATCACATTTGGATAGCAGGAGCACTTCGGGTCGGAGAACTTGTGAATTCTCTATCTGTGGTCCTCTAATTGCATTAAAGACAAGATGAAATGACTTTTTGGCATTATGTGCGCCATTATCACTCAGAACTCGTACGGAGCTCGAAGGCATTTGCTGTTGAATTCTGCATTGTTGGTCTCGTTTGTGGTGTCTTTTCTCATATAATTTTCCCCGTCGTATTGTAGGCTCCTCTGCGTTATAAGAAGGCATCTGAAGATTTTCTTCCTCCAGATTGCGCATGCGTAAAGAACCGAGTTGTGACATACTTTGTAGTACTCGCAGTGTTTACCCTTTGTAGCTTTTGTGCTGCAGCTTCCGACAGTACCTTGTACTAACGGAATTCACTGGTAGCGATGGTTGCAGTGGCGGGAGTGTTTAATATCTCTGTGCTCCGGCTTCTGCTGCTTATCCCTGTACAGGTGCGCGTCGTGGATGAGCGCCGCATAAGGCTGCTGTGGGAAGTAGCTCTGTATGTTGCGGTGGAGCATAAGGAGCCCACGGAGGAATTGCGCTACCGCTCCTACCTCGCACCAACTCAAGGCATGGGAATGAGCAAAAAGGAAGAACTGTGCGCCATGGAAGAGGAAATTTACCGGGCTGTCGGTTCGTCCCTGGACCTGGCGTCGCCCATGGATTTTCTTCGTCGTAACTGCAATGCTGCTAAGGTATGTGCATGTGGTGCTTCGATTGCTTTCCCTCCTTATTGATATCAGTGGAGAGTGTTGCGCATTATCTTCAATCCGAAGCAGAGAATATAGAAGCCTTCAGTGTATTAGAGCGGCGACCTCATTCATTTGTCGACGATAACAAAAAGCTTGTGATGTTTCTCGCCATCTACGACGAGGCTTCATTGGTTATAAGTTCTATAGGTGCTTGATACAAGCGACCTATCAGAAGAGGGACTAAGCTGTCGTATTGTTGGCACCACTGTATTAACGCTGTTTTCAGATTCAAACGGGAGCATTGATGTTGCAAGACTTTATGTAGAGTACACAAAGGAATGCAGATGAAGTACAGACGCTTTCATCGGGTGCTTGTCGTGGTGATTTTTGTTAATATATTTATGTTCATGTTAAGTTGTTACTATTGCGGTGTCGGTCTATCATCGTCGGTTTCTATGCCCACGCGATAACGTTACACATTGTAGAAGCATGCAGTACTCTATCCAAGAGCTAGTCATGACTTGTTATGGCGAATCTGTCTCTTAATTAATGTAGCAGAGACACGTAACTTCGGCTGAATATTTTTTTTTTGTTATAAAGCGTACGACAATCTTCTGAATGAACCAGCAGATTGTAATCCCCTAGGACCCATAATTATTTTTATCGATGTTCCTTTCTTGTCAAAAGCGGAGCAATGGCTGTGACGTCTCAAGTCCGTAGATGTCACATGAAGCTAGGAAAAACGTGGGATATAATCACTGCTTCCTCGTCTCAGTTAACGTTGATGAAAATGCCCGCCGGCCTCAAGAGGCGGAACACAAGGGCATTAGTAGTGATTATATTGCAGTTTGTCTCCTGTTTCACGTCACTGTAGGGGCCTTTGATGTCATTGCGATATGTAGGCTTTTAAAGCCAAAGAGTAAGAGGCGAGATATATTGCGATTTTAAATTGCTTAGCGGTCGCAGTCGAATACCACGTTGTGATTCACGTATACTAATGTTTTTACGCCCAGTTATAAAGCGGAAAACATGCGCAGAAAGGTTAGACGCGTACTTTCGTTTAAACTGACATTGAGGACAACTCTGTCGACATTTTGTGCTTTTACTTTATATTTTGTTATTCTACAAGCATTTCCGGGCATACTGTTGCTTTTTTCAGCAGCCTAATCGGCTGCATAGTATCGGTAATATTGAGTATAAAGCTTTATCTGTCATTTTTCTTCACTTTCGTCTAGTTTGAAATGAAGCACGGTGCAGAATTGATTGTGGCGTTTGCGCATGAAAACTTTTTGCACTCTGAATTTTAATAGACAATTCGGGGTGTTATGACAAACGATGTGGTTTACTGTTTAGATTGCGGTAATGTACCTGGCCAACATCAATTTATCATCAGACCCCATTGAAAACCGAATTTTCTCCTATAACAATTAAACTTTGTGTGATCGAAGTTTGTAAGCCGGTGTATAGGGTAAAATTCCAGCCGCACCCGGATAGTTTGTTTGAATCGTCACTATGTGCAATCAGCAGCCAAATATCAAATTGGATAATATTTTGATGCGCATGATTGTGTAATAAAAGTCACTAATTTTGCTTGGCTGGAAGGGGGAGTTTACAAGGCGGAATGTTAGTCCGGAAGGTAGGGAAAGGAAAGGTATATTTTGAAGCGCCGTTAAGAAACCAACATATTCAAAGGTAATAGTAGCGTCTCACCAACCTACGTGCTAAAGTTTTGATAAAACTCCTTTTTCTTTTGCTAAAAATGTTGTCGCAAAGATTTTTCGCCGAGTTCAAGGCAAACAAATTTTTTTCAGAATTATCCAACGCTGTTGAGTGCCGCGTCTAGCAGGTTTCTAAAGGAGTAATTTATTTGTTTTTCTTCTGACCAGTTCTTTGGGACAAAAAACAGCAAGGCACGAGATCTCGCTTCCACAGATATGCTTAGTGGAGTTGTTGGCTTTCTAACTGACCGGCTGCCGCATGTTTCTTCCCCTCAACAGGCAAGCGAGCAGGAACATCTCACGGCTTTGAACATCCTCGAGTTATGCCTTGTCGACTTCACCATGGCTTGGATGAAGCCCTCCAAGAAGGCCGCATCTGCTCTGTACTACGCCATGCGCTTGCACGGAAAGCAAAACCTGTGGTATGCCATTGAGTCCTCACTATCTTTCCTGTGAACAATTAAAAGATTGAACTAAATTCGGCAATGATTTCATTAAAGTTTTATACATGAATCATCGTTGGACTGAATTCACGAGATGGAAAATAACGCATCTTGTCTTTCCCGGCCAGAGATGGGTTTGCTGTTTTTAAACAGATTTATAGTTATTAAGCACAACTTATCCAAATTCATTTTAAAAAAAATTGCAGGACTCTTCAGCTTCGCATTCAAGAGTAGAACACGACAGCGTGCTGCACCATTGCCATGTAGTCCGTGGAACACCATCGCCCGTTCGGCGCGATGCCTTGCCCGTTAGACAAATCGCTCTGATACGTGCGGTGAAACGGACGCGCGGAGCGGCAGACCACGTAAAGCGCTGCCAGGCGCCTTGTCGAAACGCGCGGGACTGAAGTTGCACTCGTAGTTCGTCGGCACATCGTTCTCGACAAACTCGATGCTACGAACGCCAGCAGAGATTCCGCGCCGAACGAATGGGCAGTAAGTCGCAATCTTCGTGGCGAACTCGCTTTGGATGTGTGCTGCGTTGTTCGCCGCTCACCGCTTGATTCCTGAGTGCCCGCACAACCCCACTGCGCCCGAAAGCGCGGAGCGGGAACTGCAAGTGTTCCTGTATAAGCTCCCTGGGGAAGCATAAACAGGAGGCGCTGCCGTCGCGGGCCATCTGTTGGGGCAGTGGCGTACACTGCGAGGAGAAGGATAAATTTTTCGCTCACGGCCAACGCTGACGACACCGGCTTTTCTGCGACACGAGCTCCTTAACGCTCGCGCGTTAAAATACGCTACTTTTCAAAGGTTGCATTACTTTAGTGTTGCCTTACAGTCCGCATAACCTCTTTCGCGCTCCTCTGAGATTCGTTCTCCTGAACTTTTAATGTGATCGCAATTTGTCTAATTGGAATTGGCGGCATAAGTGCGCGGAATTAACTAAGCTTCTAATCGAATATCTTTAAGACAAAGAAATTTTAACTCTGATTGGTGCAAGGTTGTATTTTTTGCTAATTTTCCGAAGTACGACCTAAAACAGATGTGCATTTCGTGAAAGCGTAATTTGTTTGTGAATAAAACAATCGCATCTGATGTTTCACTCGGCTGAATGGTATTCACTTCATGAGAGGCTATCTGTATTCAGCGCTGCATTAAAAAAATGCGTATAACCCCCCCGCTCACTGCTAAACGGGATGTTTTCGGCAACGCTAGTAGTACCACTCAAATAGCCTCTTCAGCGCGTATATTTTCTCTTCTGGAGTCGCTGCGACTACTGATCACACTGCTATTTATTTCCGGCTGGGGCCCCGAGATGCAGTTGTACAGTGGTCAAGACATAGGCGTCCTGCACCCTATAGTGACACGAATGCAACTGTTGATGATAGCCACCTGCGAAAGCGAAAATAGGGTCGGTATCAATTTTGCATATTCTCAACGTATAAATCTTGAGATAGCTCGTTTATTGGCACAGACCGTACATGTCGCAAGCGGCTAATTTAAATGAGAGGCGTTTTGCTTTATCTGTGAAGTATAATACAATGAACAAGAGTGAGCAACAGTGGTGACTAAAATAGTCTCATATCCAGCTATTCTGCACGAAAACATTTTTCAACAGGAAAGAGTTTATGACCGCAATTTTTCACACATTGTTAGAATCAGTGTGCCCGCCGTTTTCCTATGGCCAGCTTCAATTTTCTTTGCGTATACGCTTTTGCTAGTGTCTAAAATGTTCCTAGTTGGTTTTTTATGGCAGGTTAACTATTAGACGCGAGTGGCGAAGGATTTTATAAATAGGTTATAAAGGCCTCCGGAGAATCAACCATTGCCTAAAATATTTCCATAACAAAACCTTACAGGTTTCAAGCTGTTTTCTATTAATGGATACGAATGACAGAGCTGTTTCGCAGTGCCATTAGAAAAACATTGCAACACCTTTTTTGCCGCATCTGCTTGTCTTTTGCAGCAACACATTAAATATTTTGCGTATTCTATTGCAGGCCTAATGCAGATCTACGAGAAGGAATAGTCTATTCCGATTGATCACCGAACACCAAATCGCACCAGCTTCGCCTGATTTGAAAGGAACATTTCTGATGTTCAAGCTATGCCCTCCAATGGCTGTCTTCTACTGCATTTTAGGGGGCTCTACATATTTCGGCAATTGCAGTCATTCTCTGTTCTTATTATTTCTCATGCATTGCTCGTATTAAAGTATATTATTTAAGTGACCGCAGCGTCATGTGTACCTGTGCAGCACAGCTTCCTGCGTGAAGTGGCGCTGATATAAAGTGCTACAGCTTTATCTTGAACAATGGTGAGTTGGGCGAGTTGGATTTAGTTCATTTTGGCGGTAAAATTCAGCGCGAAAAGACAAAGGACGCAGAAAGGGGGCAAAACAGCGCTTGTTTTGTCCCCTTTTGGTGTCCTTCGTCCTTTCGCGTTCAATTTTACCGCCAAAATGTATCTTGAATGTTGAAGTCAAAGAGGGTTAACTGTAATTTGGCGCTGAGCAGTCTTCCTCTTGCATTATTGGTCTTGGTTTAATCTGGTGTCTCCTGTCACGCTACAGGTTTTGAAGAATGATCCACTAAACAGTCAGAAACCCGCGATTCCCTGCTTCGCGTGATCATTTCACTAGCTTTCGGAAGGTAAATGAAGACGTGTCTTGCGGATATATACGTATACAGAGGTTCAGCATTCTGTTAATATACTTTGTGTATAGTGATGTGATGGAGGAGAGGCTCCCTAAACAATATAAAGAGCCGTTTCGTTAAGGGAATTCGGAGTTCGCCACAGGGAAATATATAATACTGTGGTTAGCCGGGAGCTTATGCGAGGGTGATCTACAAAATGCTCTTCAGTCGGTAATCAAAAGCGTTATTTGGCCAGTAGCCTGCCATTTCCTTTTTTGCTGGCAGTAAACTCGTCTTGACAAGTTGTTCAGTTCAACTTCGTTTCAGGCATGTGCAGTTGCAAGCGGAATCAACTGTTGCGAACCGTCACGCACCGGTGTTGCTATCTCAGTGTCACGAAAAGGTGTACACTCGATTTACACTTGTATAATTCGGACACCGAGTTCTATGATCGTAAACGCAATGAACAATATAAGGCACGCTTCCATCCACATTATATTCGATGCAGAGCACATGCATTGCCCTAAAATGTTCTGGCGTTCAGCTGTAAGAGAGTGCTTCGACGAATGACCTCTGCAGGAAAGAAGTGGTCGGAAATAATGCTCTCGAAGTGGCGAAGATTGAGGTTGCAGTTTAATGCGCAGGATTTCGCACAGATGGAGGAAAGGAGTGGGAAAAATTTTGTGCGAGTCGTTTCTCTCTGTTGTAAGCAAACTGAGCATGGTACAAATGCAGATGTGATATCCATGTTCGAAACGAGAATATGCGGTCGACGGACGCAACAAGGTGACTTAAATATCAGTGGAACGCTTCGCAGTGCCTATGTTTCCCACACATTGTAAGTACTGTGAAATAATTGCTGTGAAAGGCAAAGCAATTGTGTTATATCAGCTCAAGGATTAAATTCTGCGGCAGTTCGTTCGAGCCTTCCGTGTGTGCAAATAACCAGATATAACAGTGGAGCAAGCTTCTATAGCGCTGACTGCGCTCGAAATAAGCATCTTACAGCAAGGTGAAAGCTTGTATCACAATGGGCGTGCTTCTTTCAATATGTATTGATATATTTTTTTTTCAAAGTGATAACTCATGCGTTGCCTGCGTGGGGAGAGCTGGCGAATAAGAACACCATTTGCCAGTTGAGCGAAAGTCTGTTGACTTCTTTGAAATTAAAACCAACTTGAGCACTTTACTCAGTATTCTCGTGCTTAAAGGCAAGAAAGTAAAGGGCCTGGATTCTTTCTGAGAGCAAATATCTGAAATGTGGGCGTTGGAGCTAGAGAGTGTTCCAGGAGGTGTCAACGGAAAGGCTGTGTCTAATACTAAAGAGAAGAATCTGCTTTTTCTAAATTAGCCACGCACAAAAGGGCTTCATCGTCGTTTAACGTTGGAACGCTGTGAGGACGATACCGTTACTCGGTTGTAGGCGGATGTTTTTCCTGTTGAACGTAGTAACATATGACGACTGTGCACATGTGCGCGATGGCTGAGGACCCCACAACTCCCGCATGGTCGGCAATCTTTACCGCTTCGGTACCAACACAAAGACATGGAGCTCGACTGAGGTGTGTATTGATCAGACACGTTTCTCTGCTACTCTGCCTGCGTGGTAGGACACCATATGTATGGTCTTTGAGAAAAGTTTAGAGCCCGGTGGTTCTGCTTCTAAGCCTTGCTCTGGGACAGCTGTATCATTCATGGAAATCCTACCTATTGGAGGAGGCAGGACCGGAAATCTTATCTTCAGGAAATTTGGATTACTCGACATCACATTACGAACCGCACAGTGTTCTTCAGAAGTGAACCGCCTGGGCTCTGAAATTTTATCACAGGTTGTACATTATTAGTCACCAACCATAGGTTCACTTTCTTGACCTGGATGCTTGCAAGTCATCTACTTTAAAACAGTGTAGAAGGGGCAATATGCTATCCTGGTGGCTCGGCCTGTGCCATCGTTAGCCGGATTACCTCTGGCGCAGCGCAGCCTGGAACAACTGTGTGTTTTACCTGGACACAGTTAACTCGACCTTGGTGCTCCCGGAGTTACGCCTCAGCCATACCCTCATCGTGCCTAAGCAAGACATGTGTACATATTCGATTTTTACAACACGCAGATACGTATCGGGTTTGCTGAGGTGCACATAAAGTACCACCCAGAGAGGTCACGATGAACACAAGTGAAGCCAAAGCATTTGGACCCATGTGCTAGAGTGCTCCATGCATTGTGCGTGACTGGGCGTTTGCTTTTCGCAGCCACACTGAAATTATTGCTGGGACTGTCTGGATCGCGGCATCGTTGGGCTTCGGCAAAAAAAAAAAAACAAAGAAGGAAAGCCTACAAAAGTGGTGAGAGAAAAATGGCAAAACGAAGAAGCCTCTTAAAGTTAGAAACTAATATGTTTTAGTGCTGACAGTTACCGGGTCGCTGGCACTCAGGGTAGTTCGTTGAGTTTCATTACGAAACGCTTGATTACGTCAGCGCTATGCTTGATCACGCGGAATGATCCACTACTGAGCTGGTATAATCACTCTACGTAATGGGACCGCACTAGTTGCAGTACAGTGCCTGGAAAAGACGGTTTACAGAAACTAGAACCGAGAGATATTGCAGGCTTACTGAACACCCAGCAGAAAATATTAACCCTTTATTTTTTTGGACTGTCCAGCTTTGAGCAGAACGAGTCGACCGTTCTATAGCCAGCGCTATCCATGTAGCGGTAACCCTCATGCCAGCCATTAAAGAACAACATCCTATAAAAAGTTAAATAAATGACGTAAAGTTTCACCGGGAACAAAAATAAAGCTTCTTGAACATACTCGGACGCATCTGTTCCCGCCAAAATATGAACTTCTCGTTCCATCGTAGGCTGCGCAGTACACGAAGAAACGACAATGCGGGCGCTATCTTTCAGAGCCTGCTGAGTGGAAATTGCTGCTCCAGCAAAATTACACGTGGGGCGGAATAACAAGTGTTGAACTTAAGTTTAAAAAATGAATACAGGACCAGAATACACAGATACAGTATATGCCCAGGGACTTCGCTCTTCAACCCAACGACAAAAGTCACCGTTGACCGCCTCTTCACAGTGCGACAAATTGACTCACAAACTTAATCTCCCCCACTCCCTTCTTCCTCCCCCTCTTCAACGCCTTTTGCATCAGAGCTTTCGTTCCTTTGGCCTCCTCTTTACTTAAAGACGCTAGCACTGCCCTCAGTCACGCCTAATGAAGGAGCCAAGTCGTCTTCGAAACGTTGGTTTAAAATTAATGTTTTGGTTAGAGATGGGCAGATTAGTATAAGTCTTCAAACCCAACCAGACAGGCAAATCGGTCGAAATGCTTAGATTTTTGTCGCTTGTGATCCGTATTAATTCTAACGCTGCGTGCGTTTGAGGCAAGCGCATCCATACAGCAGGCGCTGTGAAAATTTATATTCCAAGAAGCATATATGCCCATCGCAGTGCACATCAGGATCAAGGATATCAATAGCACTTCCTGAAAGCCGACAAGAAGCTTCAGTACACTTTGTGATGCTGTCCTTTAATGTCGTTTCCTATTTATGTACAGGATAAATATAACACCATAGGCGGTCCAGATTAGCAATCGCTTTCATTCAATAAAACTACTGTAGTTCTGTGGTAGCCGTGATGTGTTTCATCCTCCGGCTTTGAAGCAGGTGTGTTGAGGGATGGATAGTTTGTCCTACCCAAAATCATTGACCACGACTGGCAGCTTGTTTTGATGAATTTGCTTCCTAGCCGGTTACCGTTGCGTTCCTCTAGACCAAACTGTATTGCAAATTCCTAAAACTGAACCTTTCTGAGCTACTTTTACATTAATCGTATTCTTCCAACTTTTCACAGACTTCGCATTAAAAATGTATCTTCTTTAGTGCTCAATCTCCTCTCTGTCCTTTTTAATGGAGAATTTTGTTGTTTATCCTTCTCGCTTTTCTGGAAACTCGTACCCGACTGGTTGCAATGTACAACACCTGAAATTGGCAGGAAATGCAAAACCAATTTTACAGTACTTGATCGAGAAATTGCACTCCGGCAGCCCCTCTGCCTTGACCGATCTACCAGACGAGCAATGGTTGCAATCTGCGAATAGTTTCTGAATTTAAATTCCGTGTTTTCTTAGAAGCCGCACATGTTTATAATGTGGGAAGACGGAGAGCCGCATAGACTGGTACTGCGAAAAAAGAAAAAAAATGTCCTAATGCAGTCATCCTCCTCTTTTTCTTGCTTTCAAGCCAAATCGCACTGATTTTGCGGGGCAGTCCGAGAACTGATCTCTTAGCTAATTTTAGGCAATGGTTGCTTTTTAAAGATAACGCTGGCATTTTGATGGTGAATGAAAATATGAATAGCCGCAAGAAATGAATATCTGCTCGCCTTTGAATACGCTGACTGCGTGCAAGCAGTGCCACAATGAATGCCTGGAGTTTCATGTCAGGCCAACAACCAGGCAGACCTCTTCTGTTTCATTAAAGTCTCTCCTCCTCCGCCTCCTCCTCCTCCACAAAGAATGCTTAGAGAAATACTTAGGATCCCTGCTGTGAACAACAAAGTTTTAGACACACTGTGAACCCGTGGGGTAGCTCGGCAAATTCATAGAGGCCGCGAAAAGCACACATTCAAGGCCACTATTGCCACCTGTTGGCGGCTCATGGAAGCTGGTTTTGCCAGTGGCTCACTGGTTGCTCACGCCACACCCAATAAAATTTGAAGGTGGCCCACTGGTGTGCTATGAGGCACATGGGCTAAGTGGCTGCGGGGGAGGTTATATATGCGCATCGGGTGAACGTTGAAGGAAAAACGCCTATGACAGCTGTCATCTAGATGCGATATGACAGATTAAGAAATGTGTCAAAAAGCACATCCAGTTTTAGCTGAGGAGTGGTGCACAAAAGAACCGGGCGTCAGAAACCCCGCGTCGAATGTCCCACGCGGAATGACTCGTTGCGCTTGCCGCGTTGTGAAAAACTGAATTTAGAAACGGAAACGCTTGGTAAAAAGATTTAATACCTTGTTTCATAAACGACACTTATTTCCTAATTTAACTCAGGAATAAGAAAACTCACATATTTGCACCGCAACAAAGATTCTTCAGTGACATTTCTGGAAAAGATGGCGGATACACTGCATGCAATACAACCAACGAAAAGCATTCCATCAGACTGAGTCTTGAATCCAGGGTGGGCAAATGCTTTTCCCAAGATCGGGTTGGAGTGCACGGACGCAACGTTTATTACGCGCGCTCTCGCCAGACTGTCGCGCAGCTTCGCATGCATATTACCGAACTGCGAGTATCGTCTCTCACAAGAAACTAATCACTTGAAAATCCGGCGTTCGTGAAATGTTCCTGCCGTGTGCATTTCGTGTCTACGAAGACATTCCGAACATTCTTGCCACTGTTGGCTACTTTTCGACAAGTCTGCGAACTTTTCGACAAGGTAAACTGCTACGTAAGAAATTAACAACATGCTTATTCTGTGGTTTGGTGTACGTTATAGCCGCCCACAATTAAACGAAAATGCTCCCGTGTGCTGTGCCATGTCAGTGCACGTTAATGATCCCCAGGAGGTCGAAATTTTACTGTTGACCTTCATTACGGCACATCTTTCTCTCCTCTGTTCTTTCACTCCCACCTTCTTTAACGGAGAGGTACGGGTGTCTACCGAGATGTTTGAGACAGTTACTGCGCCATTTTCTTTCGTCAAGAACTAATATTATCATTTTTTCCTGCCGTTTTAAAACCAAAGAGTAAAACACAGCATTCACCCGATTTTATTATATTCGAAAAGAAGTGCCTCGGCATAGATACGTAAGGTTGAAGGCGGCAGTCTGGTGCGAGCGTATTCGCTCAACCCATTGCGAGGGCAGTTTTAGCGAAGGCACGAAGCAAAGAAATGCTTCGTATTTTAGACCTATACTTTGCGCACGTGCGAAATATTAGGGCGGCATCAAAACCGCACACAGGTTCGGGCTAGTAGATTCCTTCGCTGTTGTGTCTAGTGACCTGTGATTACGCATTTTCTTGTGTTCGATTTTTGGTTCTCTGCTTCCCTGGAAATCGTAGTGTTCAAAATTCTTATTATTGCTTTTGCTTATAACAACCCAAGACCACATATTTTTATTTTTTTCTCTCAGACATTGCCTCTATTGAAGAGGAGCATCGGAATAAATTAAAAATGGCAATTCAACACGTTATTTTCGTATTTGATTCGGGAAAATTCCAATACAACAGGTCGGAATGGCTCGACTTCAGGCTAGTGCGTCGCGATTTGCTCAGCTCCGGTTCAGGCCAACTTGCCCACCTTGTTGTGAAAAAAAAAATTGCAGCACTCTTCGCTCCATCACTGAATAAAGCTACCTTCAGCGCTGTTAGTTGGACGTGTGTTAGCCCAGCTTGTTTGCCACTTGAATCATATATGAAAGAAACCATGAAAGACCACGCACTCTCGGTGCATATATTATTTCTTCTCTTATAATATTGTTAATTTTATGACAATTTTTTCATGCCATCTTGAACCAACAGAAGCCACGTCACAGAGTCTCACACATTACCCAAGTATTTGGAGCCTTTTTCGCGAAATCGACGGCCGCGCTCCACGCTTCTCGCTTCAAATGTATTGGGCGCCGAACATATATGTCTGGCATATACCTCTTGCTATTCCCCTTTCATTGAGATAAACCTTTGACGCTTGGCCTTTCTCATTTCCTGGTCCATTAATGGCATTGTCTTCTGAACTGCTCATGACTTATACTCCAAGAATTGCAGACCCTTTTCAATGGCCTCGCCTTCCCTCCTTTTCAAGTCCTTTATCTCCCCGCCTTTGCTTCCGGCCGCACCATTTTTCTGTGAAGAGAGCAAGCTAGCACACAAGGGGCACAATTTTCTTGGCGTGTAATATGCATTCGCTTTACCCAACATGTTTTTCAATCGCCCTCAGTTATGTTCATCGCTGGTCATGGGCTCTTCCTCGATTTCTCTTTATTCAGTTTTCAGCTGCAAACTTTCCTTTGGTTTAACAAAAAGATCGGGGAAAGATAATGGAACTACAACCCCTTCTACCCAATTATCTTCTTTCAGTCTCCTTGTCGCTTGTGGGTACAGCGACGGGTCACCATGCCACAGCCTTGAGTCTAACAAAGCAAGAAGGATGATAGTTGATGCGTCATAGTGGAGACATGGGGCAAACGTTTTTAAGGAAACACATAAAAAACGGGACCAGAAGCGCATCTGTTGCCGTTTTTTCGACGGGTCTTGGCCGTGAATAGCACGGTTCCTTTCGCGACTATTTCTTCCGCGCGTGGAAGATGTAGTCTATGGCAAAAAGAATGCAGAGTGCTGCAGTTTTCCTCCTGTCTTGAGATATTCGGTACTGAAGAGCTGGGAAAAGGTTTTTCTATTATATTGGACTTTCCTGCCGAGAGAATACGCGTTTCGTCCTCTGGTTTGCCCCTACTCTTTGTCAATGTCCAGCTCTCTCGGGCAAAAATTCTGAAAATTGCACAATTGTTAGACACTGTTATGGAAATATTCAAGGTAATGGTCCATTTTAGTGGTCCCAGGTAATGCTCTCTTTTTAAGGGTTTCCATGGATTGCAGCGAACTGTTAAGACTGCAGTAAAAAAACCACCGGGGAACGCTTTTGACTATAGTAAAACCTTAATAGAAAAAAAAATACAAGACCGCCATCGGGAGATCTGGGCGCATATTGATTGTTTGAGTGAAATCTGACATTATATGAGAAATTGCGTTCATAAACAGTTTCCCGCTCAAAAATGCTTTCGTCCAAAATTGTTGGGTATGCAAACGTTAGTGGTTCGGGACTCTGGAAGACCTTCATTGACCGAAAATAAATGTGCATTTCAGGATTGGATGTCTGCTCCTTTTAATTTGTTTTTGCAGGCAATTTTCGTAGCAATTGTCATATTATACGATGCCATTTATGATGCTCAGAGAAGTATATTTACCTTTAAGAGCAAGCCTACTTGCAATGCACTACTTCAATGAGAGCCTTATTTTACAGCTCTGTGCTCCAGATTAAATCCTTCGATGAAATCTAAGCGACTGGTTACGAAGAACACCTTTATTCGATACAAAACGTTTTTTTTTTTTTTGCCGGCGGTTTCTTTCGGGGTATTAAATTCGGAACAACTAAATGAATGAAAATAGAGAAGCCACCTTTGCAAACAAGTAGGGCGCTTTGAAATGCTTTGATATCAACATATACGCAGTTCTTGTTATCGCTGTTTACAGGGCACGACATGAAAGGAGGCTCCTTTTTTGTAAAGATTAGAACAAAATAGGGAATAAAAGAAGCGAGCACAACTGTGTCGCACCACCGCCGGGCGGTCGCTCCTAAAATGGGCATCAACGGCGGTCCAACACTCCTATTTAGGGAAAGCGCTACTATTTTGACACATTGGCCTGACTTTCTATCCATTATCGCGGCAGCATTTGGGCGAACGAGAGGCCGACGCTCGATCGTCTATCAGACCGGCATTCAAGCGCTTGCATCCTGCTTTCGAATATCGCCAGCGATTCTTGGAATAACGGCACAATTAGCACAAGTGTCCACATGATCGGTGTCGTGGATGTGCAATTCTACCTAGTAAAATTTCTTAAAACAAGACTGCTAAAGTATTATAAGACAATTTTATTGCACTGAGTTACAAGGGGCGTGAGGCTAGCGCATGCACGATGCCTTGAACACAGAGCCATCCTGTGGTCGAAGGGAAAGAGTGGCTCAAGAACAAGGTTGCAGGAAAAATCATTCACTTTCAAGATTGTTGCTTTGATGATGATTCAGGTTGGGCAACGCAGCTTTACGAGTTGCGCTGGCACGACTAAGGCAGCCATAAACTGCTTAACGTAGCTGCCCTCCAGCAGACTTATGAGTCACATCTCTAATTGTAGTAATCATCTGGCAACAAGACCGTTGCGCTGGATTCAAACAAATTCCTCGTCCAGCTCTTGCACGGTGACCTCCCGATACGTCGAACCTAAGAGAGATTCATGATATCGTGATCATCAGCCTAAATACTGCCATCGCGGGGCATCGCCAAAACAATCAAATAGCTGGCGGACAAGTTTGTGAAACACACTGTTTTTGAAGATGGTTGCAACAGATTTTGCAGGAAAATTTGTAATTTGCGCTTAAGAACTATTGCCTCAATACTTTCGAAAAGTAGATTGGAATTTACTAAATGGGCCATTTACCAAAAGTTTGTTATCTAGTTTTAATGCGTCGTACTACGAGCCGTAATAAACTGATTCACTGTGACAAAAACAAATTAACTTGGTAATTCAAGCAAAGCAATATTGATTTTGGATTTATTATCATAATTACATATCTATAATTAGGGAGTTCCTTTTTTTACATTTTTATTTAGTAATGTTAATGCACAGGTTGTAGCATCTCCTTCACATGGGCTTCAACTTCTGAGCATTTTTTCTGCATGACGTGAAAAAGATGACATGCCCTCTATCGAAAACGCTGAACGCAGGGAACTGAGGGCAACTTAGTTGTGGAAAAAAAATAAACAGCTTACTTCCTTCCCTTTGCATGAATGTAATATAGAGAAAAAATCGCTGATTTCAACGCATGTCATATATTTTAGAGTTTTCTTTTTTTATTGAGAGATAACATCGGCAAGCTGGAACAAGAAATTTCCCATTATCTAATGCACCTGCAGGTGTGCAAGTCATAAAGGAAAAGTAGCAATGTATTCACGAATCCTTGCTGACGAGGCGTGCATTGGAAATTGGAAAAACAAGCGGTTCTGACCTCTGTTGCGTATAATCAGTAGAATACAAACGTCTTCCCGGACGCATCAGATTACAGATTACATGAAATTTCAATCCGCGGATTGTTGTGGCGAAGAACGTTTGGTGAATTCATCTCCCCAAGGACAAAACAAAAGACTTCTTACCAAAGATTACTACGCCGCCGCGGTGGCTCAGTGGTTATGGTACACCTCTATTGACCCGAACGACGCGGATTCGATCCTTGCCGCGGCTGTCGAATTTTGATGGAGACGAAATTCTAGAGGCCCGTGTTCAGTGCGATGCCCGTGAACTTTAAAGAACCCCAGATGGTCGGAATTTCCGGAGACCTGCACTACGGCGTCCCTCATAGCCTGAGTCGCGTTGGCACGTTCAATCCGCAGAAACCCAACCAATGATCTTTACATTGCGCGCGACGCAAAGCCAGACAATTCGCAATGAAAGCAGGTACACAAAGTGGTAATCGTGTTTCGCCTCTCTTTTTGCCTGCCGAAAAAAAAAAAAATCCTTCGGAGCCCAATAAAACAATTACTCCCAAAACTATTGTCATTTCTGAAGGTATCTCGAGACAGGCTAGTACCTACGAACAAAATCTATTATGGCAGGATAATGAACTATGTCGTAGCTCTCTCAATTAATCACGTGTGGCTTTTCGCTTGCACCTATTGCTGAAGGCACCCGATGGAGCACGTATGCTTTTTGGCGCCACCATAACAACCACAGGCAATACCCGGCAGCTCATGGGAACTTTCTAACTTTGTCTGTTCAGTGTATTCTCTAATAGCGCCACATTTCCCCTTACAGAGCCCCCGCTATTGCCTTGCTAGACTCAAGGCTGTTGCATGAAGACCTTCCGTGCTATACCAAGCCGACAAGCGGAGTGAGAAGAGATAAAACCACGGGGAGCAGAGAGGGGAATGTAGGGTCATTATCTTTGCAGCAGCTTTTGTTGCCCCAGAAGAAAGTTTGTAGCTGAAGAGTGGATAAAGGGAAATGGAGGGGGAGGGGGTGAAATGAGCTGATTTGCGGGTAACTGTGGGCCAGGAAAAAATAGTGCTTCACGAGGAGGGGCTTGCAGCCTTCTTAGAAAAAGGGAGCGGCTCGTGATGAAAGGTGGGGAATATGGGAACTGAAAGACAGGGAAGGTGCAGCCTGTGAAACGAGTTTGGAATTCTTTGAGAATTCGTCATGAGCAGGTAAAGAGATAATACCAATAATAGACAAGGAACCAAGAGTCGCGCCGGACTCAATGTATTATCGCAGTGGAGGAGGAAAGCCAAGTGTTATGTGCGAACCTCAACATGTTCGGCGCCCGAAACATTTGAAGAGAACAAATTGGCGGTGGTTTAGCACTGGTTAAACCTGGAGTGACGCGATAGCTACACCTGGCCGAGTAGAGCTTGGTCACGTGACCAACCACGCGCTGAACCACGTGATCATCCACGGCGCCGCGCCGCCGGCAGCTGCTCCGCACCACGTGACCAAGTGACAGCGTTGTGGCGCAGCCACAGGGTGACACGCCGCCTTACTGAAGGCTCGAATTGCTACCGTAATGTATCTGTCGCTACAAAACGGGGAGCATCGGCATTGTTTTCTCCAAATTGGCTCAAATACTCCTGCAATATGAGGGAAGTGTGATGTGGTTTTTTCTGGTCGGAAATGTCACAATAATGTTAAAATAAAGATGAGAAAGGTATAAAACGATAACTTATTATGCGTCCACAATAAATGCTTTTTCCGGGTTTCGTATTTACTTCGTGTGTTAAACAAGCTGGAATAATCAAAGTCCAGCTATGACGTGCCGTGAGTAATTTCCCTAGCTGGTAGAACAAATAATGCTGTACCTTTTTTTTACATAACTAGGTAGACAAGTCGGCCTGTGCCAAGAGGGTGAATTCCGTCTGCGCGTTACAAAGCTAGCTGAAAAGAAGGCACCAGTCTGAAATGCATTGATTCTGACCTATTGGCTTAGAACTGTCGCGTACAGAAATAAAAATCGACTACAATGTTTTTAATTCCGTACTTACTTGGGATGCGTTTCTTCAATAAAGACATTTTTTGAAAGCGAAAAAAAAATACTGGTATGCAAATATCTTAAGACGTAAGCAAGACTCAAGAAGAAAAATTAAGCAAGAGCGAAAATATACACAAAAACGATAATTTGGAACATTAAGGTTTACAGAAAAGGACGGAAACCAAAATAGTAGAACCCAAGAAAATGCGTAATCACAGGTTAGGACGTACATTAGCGCAGGAATATCTTTGCACGTGGCCGCGTGCCTTTACGATGCCGGACCAAGATTTCGCACGACTGCAAGGTAGAAGTCTAAAACACGAAGCCATTGCTAAAACTGCGCACGAAGTCGGTTGAGCGATTACGCTCGCACCAATCTATTACGGTCAAGCCGAGGTACTCCCGTTTGGAAAACTAGTGAAATCATGTAAACGCTCTATTTTAGTTCTTGATTTCGGGACTGCAGAAATTAAAGAGGATTGCCTCGTTTTCTTTTATTACTGCTGGTCGCAGTATTTTATGATAAGATTTGTTTAAGGGTTATGCAGGTTTAAAATCTCAAAGCGACCAAGGGTTTGGAATATTTCATATTTACAGACTACTGAACGCAAGCATCGCACACATTGAACGACGAAGGAAACATCGCGTTAGCACGCAGTGCACCTGCTGCACTCGTCGTTGACCCGCATGCAGGCGTGCAGCACTATAGAATCAGATGCCGATGCTTAATGACTTCCAAGTGTTAATTGCTCGTCAAAAGTTTTTATACGTATTGCCTCGTCAGGGAGATCAGGGAGCCTTGCTGAAGAAAGGCATGCGATAAACAGGCTGGTGCGAGAAGTATGACATTTAGCGCAGCAATAAGCAATTGTTGAAAAATGTTACTCTGATAGATAAAAAAATCTAACCAGGCTCGGCGTTGGCTCAATGATGCACGTCTACTCCGTAGCGGATTGCCAAATAGTTCATCTGGCTCAACATCAGGTGCGCAAAAGGTTTTATGCATTCCTGTTAAACTTTGTTACCTCACCGCATGTGGTACACAATAAATATACAGGATAGACTGCAGCGGACGCTTGAATAACAGCGATCGAAATCCAGATTCCATCAAAGAATCCTAGAAGTTGCTAGGACGTCCTTGGGACGGGAAAGGAATATACAGAATGTTAAACTGTAAATGCGAAGCACTGTTGTAAATGGATGTAGTTCAGCTCGAGAATGTTGTGGCATCTTTAGTGCGACACGTAAAGGGGACGCAACGGATTTGCCTTCTACCTTCGGCTTCTAAAAGGACGGCTATGAAGAAAGATGTGGTGGCACCCCTGCCTTCGTTTTTGGCTGGGATGAACTTTCATCCTTTGCGAGAGGTTGCACTCTGAACCAATGAAAGAGCTTACGCTAAATGACCATGGTATTCGCAGTCTGCACATTATTGGTACCAACTCTGGCCAATATGGACACTGGCTGCCTTTTCTGAAAACAAAAACGAAGCACCTGATGCGCTGCGTCTACGGCTAAGAAATTATAAATTAATAATACATCAATGGCTCGAACCTACAAAGCTCT
This sequence comes from Amblyomma americanum, assembly GCF_052857255.1. NCBI lineage: Eukaryota > Metazoa > Arthropoda > Arachnida > Ixodida > Ixodidae > Amblyomma > Amblyomma americanum. The sequence continues at coordinate 98,731,088 of NC_135499.1, read as the reverse complement.
TGCTTCCAATGTCTCGTAGTAAGAAATTTGCACAAAAATGTCAGATGTAAACCGTACATATCACCTAATACGTCTCACGTGTCAACAAAGAATGGATAATTATTTCTGTGAAGAGGCATATGCGACTGTTCAGCGTCATCATCACGCGCACGTGTTTACGAAGAATTCACTTACAGTGTCAGCAGATGTCCTGTTTGAGACTCTCAGTGCTTGATCACACGAATTAACATAGAGTACAATGAAAGCCCTCAGGTCGGGGATGTCTAAGCATGTGACTGTATAAAGTCTCCTTACGAGCCGCCGAATAAGAACACACTTCACATTTGTGGGGCCTTTCGCCTGTGTGCGTACGCCTTGGCCGAGCTAGTGTGCCCCTTGTAGCCGCTGCATAAAGGCACTTGTTACACATGTTGGGTTTTTAGCCCGTGTGGGTACGCTTGTGCCTAACAAAGTCGTCATTTCTAACAGATGCAAAAGGGCAGTTTTCGCACTTGTAGGGTTTTTTCCTCGCTGGGAGGACATATGCCTGTTAAGGCGGAAACACTTATCAAACGCCTTTGAGCACAGGAGGCATTTAAATTTCTCTCCTGGGGCCTGCGATTCGATGTGTCTCTTAACATCGGCATATTTTCTAGAAGTGTACGGGCAGGGGGGGGGGGGGCACCTCAGCGGCTCTCTTGTTATGTCATGGTTCTGATGCGGAACAAAATTTTCTGCATCAGTAGCCACCGAAGGCCCCTGGTGCTGGCAGGTTTCTATGGAGCACACATCCGGGCCGAGAGGTAGACGGCGATTGTAGAACAGAAGTCGTAGGTGGAGGGTATTCGGGACTGAATACTATATCTGGAATCAACGTTGAAAAAAAGTAAATTTTAGGGAATATCAGTTATGTTCGTACCTCCAGATTCGACAACGTTTTCGAGCAATGGTTGAAAAAACCCACACCATTTGGCACATTGCACTAAAATAAACTGGTGCTGAAAAACAAACTGTATGTAGACACACTGAGAAAATGCGCCACATCGACAAGAACTCCAACTATCAGAAGAATTTTCAAGCGAGGACATTGAATCTTATGCCGTGCCACGCGCACAATCGGTAAAGCGCTTTAGGCTGCCCAGCTTTCAAATGCAACTCTGATAGCCATCGGAAGTGGCCAGCTTTTTCCGTGTCCCATTGTGCATAAAGTGACCACGATTACTGCGCCGGCGTCTTATATTTGCACACTCTATGTAGACCTAGGCTGCGTATAGGCCCATTAAAACGCTCTAAGTATTTTCTGGCCCCCCTTTAAATTTAGACCATACACTGGTTGCGTCACATGGAAGGTCAGCAGTTTCCTTTGGTTTCATCGGGTTCACATGCAGATGCCACTTGGGTTATGAGGGACGGCGAGTGGGGGGTCCGAATAAGTTCGGTCACCTGGGGCTCATTAACGTTGCCTGCCATCACACAGTCCAAGGGCCTATACCGTTCGCCTCCATCGAAATGCGACCAGCGCCGCTGTGATCGAAGCAACAGCCGAGCTCCGCAAGTACTGCCAAACCGCGGTGGCGAACACACATGAGAACATTGAACTTCGTTCTAATTAAACACCACTTATTTCAGATTACCACTTTCCAAACCACTATTTTATCTGAGCAGATCAATATGCCTAGACACTTGACACAAAACCTAGAGACCTCAGAAATTTTATGAAATGCTGTAATATACGATCTCAGAAAAAAAAGATGACAGCCAAGGCATTCATCAACGCAAATCTCTACACTGTAAATATAAGTGACAGCCAAAAATACAGTGTACTAGTGGTTATAATAAGTATGCAAATTATCACCTATTATGCAAAAAAAATAAGGACAAAACCGTATACGCAAACAATGCACGTGATTTATCTCATTTTGAAATCACAAGCGTTTCAGCGAACACTTTCAAAAATTTTCAGAAACCGGCTTTTTCAGGTAAAATATGGCTTTTCGGGCATATTATTACCAGTTTTGGCAGACACGGGAAAACTGGTCAGTCGCCTTAACTACTAAGCTGGTTAAGTAATTGTTAATAAAAAACCTTTTAACTAGCAGAGTTAGGCACTGAGTTCAATTAGAGATTTGTTGCCTGTCGTTTCTAGTAGTCATATAAGTTTTTAGAATTTTGAATACGCAGCTACCTTCGCCGCTGTGGCTGGACAAAATTTGGCTGCATCGAGCCAGAATACATGTGCTTTCGAAAGAATGCAGGCAAAGCAACCCCTCCAGAGCGAGAAACTATTCTAAAAAGCCGATGTTTTTCTTCATGAAACTTCATGGAAGTCCCATGAAGACAAAAAGCACAGCGCCGAGGGTAATCGAGTTTTCTAAAATCTAAAAACTGATAACGCTGTAACTTGCTGCCGGCTACAAATCTCGAATTTTAAGTAGGCGATAGACTCTGCTAGTGAAAAAGCTAATTACTAAAAATCTGTGCTCCACCTTACAGCCTAAAACGGTTGTCCAGTTTTCTGGCCTCCGCCAACTCTGGTAATACTATGCCGAAAAATCCATATTTTTGCGCAGAAGAGTCTATTTTTGAAAATTTTTGAAAGTGTTCGCGGAAGCACACGCTATACATCCACATCATTTAAGGGTCAACGAGCGAATGAAGTGCAAGCTTCAGAGAAAGTATATGTTTTCTGCCTAAACAGGAACACTGCTTATAAAAGTATTTGCACAGCAGCATCTCACGAAACAACTGCTCTCAAATTTGCATTTTATCAACAAATGCAGCCCTCTGCTTCTTCTACATATGCACGAATCGACGTTGTCAGGGTGGATGGATTGGCTGATTGGACTAAACTGGATAGACGGATACATACCCGATCTTTATTCTTCGAAAAGTACGGTATAGCCAGACAAGCTATATTATCCATGGTCGTAATTTCTCGTGAGGTTCTGAACATTCTTAAGACTTTTATATAATGCACTGAAGGCACCGCACGAAGGCACATTCAATGGTGACGAATTAAGAGGGAACATTTTGTATAATATTACAGAACAGTATCCATGGCTCAGAAGATTGAATGTGGCAAGAAACCTGCTTTATATCCATAAATGAAAGCACGGCGCAACTTTCCCAAATGTGATCAGAACAAACGTTTCCAAGCTAGATGTCCCTGCGATCTTCCTGTGACAGTGCTAAATATTATACCTCTAAGAAAAATCTCTATATAGACATAAACTCTGTATACACGTAGTTGAGGTGTTAGCAAGAAAGCTCTACCGCACGAATTCTGCAGCGACAACGCTTCCCGCGAGCCACGAATGATCTAGGGAACACAAGCTAGTCTACGGGACGGCCACTTCCGCGAAATTTCGGTCGTTAGAATGTCGAGAGCGCGGTTACAAATTTTTGTTTTTCTTCTTCGCCCCTCTGATTTAGTGGTGCACTGTTGGAATATCTATTTGTACGCTAGTTTTTCTGAAGTACAGTGTTGAGTGCGTCGCCATGTCTTGAAGAAATATGAGCGATTTGTAATATCTCTGAATCGCGTTCCTTTTGTAAGAAGTGCGGCTCAGCGAACTTTTCATTCACTGCGACCCATTCTCAAGGCCGGAAGCGGCGAAAGCGACTTCGCACCAAATTTAACCTCAACAGTTTGCCAATTGAGGTTAGTTTCAGGCTGATAGTCCATCCTTGTTCCTGTTAGGGCTTATGGGGGCTAATGGGAGCCCAAGGGTTGCTGGTTAATTACACCACCCGTGCGTATGATGAAACTCAGCGATGGTTCCTTGACTTCAGGTTGCGACCCGTGAATAACTGCAAAGAATAAAAATGGAATATTCTGAAAGATGCAATTTTTGCGAAGTACATTTGGCGCAAAATGTTTAGGCTACACATGAGTGGGTGAAAAGCATTTTCTCGCATTGCCTGCGAGGCAGCTTGAAAGACAGCTGGTCGCGTTCCCCCGTTTATGTCTGAGAAAGCGGTTTCGTTTCATGCTTACACGCCATAGAAGAGGTAAAATTATCTTTTTGAGTTCAGGAGCACCCGTAAATTTGCGACACTTGGAGTACTTAGTCACAAGAAAACACAACTCCGTTTTCAAGTCAGCAACTTTGTCTATTCTTAACACTCAAACATGGGTCCAGCGCAACCGTAGCAGTGCAGTTGTCCTTAAACTGTTCATCTATGGAAAGGCTTTAAAGAGAGCGCGCCTTTGTTCAAAAGGAAAGCCCACCATTGTAGGCAAAATATAAACGCTCTTTTAAGAACTGCAAGTGGCACCGCTTTGCAGGGGCACCCTTGCCAAGACCGCGCTAGCTCTTGAACGTATCCAAAAGATGTAAACGCCATGAGCCTCTTACAAGTATCCTCCACATTCTCCAGTTCTACACAGTTGCGTAGGTGAAGAATTGCGTAATTACTATTTTCAGAGGATGGAAAAGAGCGTTATCACTTATAGAGCAGCAGTGGGAAGAAACAAATAGTCAAGCACTCGCATAGCGAATTACGGCATGCTAAACTGGAACTGATTACGTTTGAGGTTACCACTGCTGTCGTTCTCCTTGAGAACTGTAAAAAGCTTAAACATTAGTTTAGAGCCAGGTTTTTTCCTTGCGAATTTCTTGCAGTGGCCATTTTCAGAAAAATCTACTTCAGGAGGTGGAAATTATTTCCCAGGTGGTCGAAATCCCAGGGGGTCAAAATCATTCAAGAGCCTTCCACTGCGGCACCGATTTCTTCCTTTCTTCTTTCGTACCCTCCTTTATACCTTCCCTTACGGTGCGGTTCAGGTGTCCAACGATATATGAAACAGATACTGCGCCATTTATTTTCCCCAAAATCTAATTCGTGTTAATATTGTCTACTTCAGCCATGTTAGGCATTGCCCACTCCAAGGCACATTTGCAAGCCACTCCATAAACATCCAATAAAAATCCTGTCTTTTTGCATATAGTTAGCTATGACGGTTTTCTCGGGACAACAGTACTTCCGTGATGGATTAGGGAGGCGACAACGGGGGATAAACAATGGTAGCAGGAGATTATTTTAGCCGGCTCACCTTGATGGTAGCCTTCATAAAACTACAGTCGTGGTTTCGGAGCTTCTTCAGCCAGGTCAGTTGCTTTCCCTTGATATGAAATCGGATGTAATAATTCACCTCTATTTCAACAACTGCCGCGTTTTTTTACACATTTTTTATATAAGAGCGTTTTTTTCCACATTTTTTATATATGATTCATTTCTCTTCAACGGCGCACAACACTTTCAATCAAATTTAAACTTGGGAAATGACCAGAAACGTGTGCTCTTCCGCTGAAACTTTAGGTTGAAGACGTTAGTGCTGAAGGATATATCGCTGATAATATCAGGAGGAACAAGTTATCTTGCCCCGAAGCGCTGCGCCACATTCAATTCTCTATAATGCGCCCAGCTACAATATAAGCATGCAAGAGGTATACCTTGCGTGTGGTGTTCTGGGAGCTAAAGAAGATAGCTGATAACGCAGTCCCTCAAAAGATCACGCATAATTCATCTAGGTTCCAATGGCAAAGGAATCAAAATCTGCAATCACGAATCCCATAAATAGGGTAGGAGCTTGAGAAGGCATGTGCTGGCGTTACCCCCGTTTTATCTAATCCCGCACTCTTAAACAAAGAGGGCGCTTCTGGAGGAATTATATGAAGGTGGTCATACAGTGACAATTCTGCAATGCTGAGAAGTGCCCACTGCAAAGTGCTAACACGTCGTTCGAAATAAACTTCTATTCACATGAGCGCACCTCGCGAGATTCGTTGGCGGACACAAAATGGGATGCTATCGGCGCAGCCTACGTTACACTCAATAGACTATCTTGTACAGGAAGCGTAGGACCTGCAATCATGAAATTGTGCTGAAAACGAAGCGTCAGAAAATGTAGGGTCGAAATAGCAAAAAACGAGTTAACTATGAAGTGTTATTTCATCGCCTTCCGCACTTTCAAAGATACAGACACGAAATGCGTTTTCCAGAGAAAGCGTGAGGATGGATTTCTGCGTGTAGAAACATGCATGCTAGTCGTAAGAAAGATAAGCTCAAGAAAAATCCTACCAAGCTTACGTTTTATTTAGCAGTGCTGCGGTAGGCCTTGACTTGCTTAAGAAGCTAGCTCGAGTGGCGTAATTTTGACGCCGAACAGGATAATCTTTTGCCAAATCTTTTGGCCTCACGGAAATGTTTTTGTGCTCTCCTATGCTCGACGCCTTAGGCTATCTGTAGGCGAGGGCGACTGTAAGAATTCCGTCTTGGATAGAAGTGGCATCTACGTGGTCGTGTATTTTGTTTTATTGGCTAAGTGGTCTTGTACATGTGGCATTTTCGTGTGAGCAGTTCATCGCTGTTACATTTTCTTTCTACTTGAAAGTACCACGTTCTTGATATGCGTCACTGCTCATACCGACGATATTCGAGGCAGATCGGCTAGGCAGCCATTGAATTCCTCGCAAGGTGTCTCATCAAAAGGAGCAGGCCAGTTACTGATGCTTCTGAAATCCAAAAAGTGAGCTTCGATAAGAAATTAGCATATCTAAATATCGGATATGAAAATACTTTTGTAGACATCGTCGTGTTACAGAAGCGGAGAGGGGTGTGTTTGTGCGTGGTAAAATGTTTACATCTGGAGTTAACCTGGAATGTACAGATTTCAGATTGCACGGCCACCAAGCCCAAGATATATGGCAGAATTTCCCGTGACATGAACCAAGATTTCTTTGTAAGTTCTTGGACGTTGTACATATTGTTTTTCAATTTCAGGAAATTATTTACTAGCTAAGAATAATCATGCACATATTGTATCACTTATTTTTGTGCCACGCGTGTTTAGTAAGTTCTAAAGGGTTAGTTAAGTATACTTAGTTTAATGGCGCAAAAGAAACTAAGGCTATGATGTGCCAAATACAAGGTTAGAGATTTCTGTCAAACGTGAAGGTTTTTTTTATACCTAGAGTTTGTTTAAAGGGACACTGAGGAGAACTCTATCAAATTTTTTTGGTTAGCAAAATCCGATAGTCGGCATTTCATGGCTTTGCTGCCGCTTGTCCGGCAGCGAAAGATGCATTTATTTCAAAAAAATTTGGATTCAAAGTTCAAAATGTTTTTCCCGCCGCTCCGATTCAAACTCGAGAACTCTTATGACGACACGGAGAACTCTTATGACGTCACAGGACGGAGTGACGTGAAATGTGACGTAAACGGAGACTCCGTGATTTCTGGCGGCTAGCGGTGCGGTCTAGCCGCTGCCGAAATGAAAGCTACCGCCGCCGCACGTTGAAAGCTTCTCTCGGGGGTCTCTACCGTCGCTCTGTTTACGTTTGCACCGGCGTCTTGCCAGCTTTGCGATGGATCCCGTTCCCGAATCCGACGATGTAGTTCTCGCAAAATCTCCGCCCTGGATTTCAGCGACCTCCCCTCTAGAGAGCGTGCGATGCTTTTGAGGGAGAACGGTTAGGTTAGGCGCCGGCGGGTCGTTTCTCCCTTCCTCAGTGAGCAGCCGTTGCAAACTAAATATCATAGTCCAAGTGCGGAGAGTCGCGAGGCGCCAGGACAAGGTCGGCGCGTTGCGCCCATCGGAGGCTGGCCGGGGCTTTGGGGCCAACGGATTGGGATTCCTTGAACGGCGCGGTTGCACGGGGCAGCAGGCGGCTTCGAGTTCTCCCAAGATTGTAAGGGTCAAGTTATTTATTTATTTTATTGGCACAAAAAACGGATAGGGGCTCAAGGGCGGTCGCGTTTAAAGTGGGCGCCTTGAAACTAAAGCCGACGCACGACTCTTCAACGGCTTCCGCTAGATCCAACGGGTCCACTGGATTGGGCTCGCTCGTCCACTTGCATGTACCTTCAGATGTGTACCGTGAATGGATCAAATTAGCCGAGAGCTCGAAAAGCACAGCTCCGCCCAACTGCCGAAGTTATTGAATTTCGTCACTACGCGCACCTCGCCGCGGAGCCGAATCAGTCTGACCGGGCCGGCGGCGGCTGGCGCACTCGGCGCAAAATAGAGACAGCTCCAAGTCTCCACGCCAGTGCGGTCAGAGTGCCCCGTAGCCGCCGAACGCGTCGGCGGTCAAGCGCAGTATAGAGGGTCTCGCTTTGGCCGACGTGACGTCGCCGTGCAGCGCGCGCGCGCGTGTTACGCCGGAGCATAAACGCGCCTTAACAGAGCCTGCGCTTAACCGCTAACCAACGTATTCGGTGGCGGCATCTATGGGAGCCACTGAAACCCCCCTCCCACTCACTGAATAAAAAAAAAAAGCCGAGGTTCGGAATCGAACCATGGTCTTTGGCGTTTGAGGCGGAGACGCTACCACTCCGCCACGACGACTCAAGTAGCCTCGGCGGCACTGCGACGGCCAGGTTCGCTGATATGCCTTACCTTTGCCTCGTGCAGCTGCTTATCCTGACATGCTCCTGGCCATCCGGATCCATCCCCAGTTATGCGGCGGCCCGTACCGCTGCGACTTCGTGGTCACGGAAACCAACCACCATTGTGGAAGAGCAGTGGCAGCTGCGCCGCCCACCATCAACCCAGGAATCAACAGCATCTGATCCGAATTCATGCCCTGCAGCGCCGCCACCGGAACCGCCAAACTGTCTACCGGAACCACCTACGCACCTTGCATCACCGACGTCACCGCATATAAGGCTCCCCGATATCAACACCCACTTCAGTGGACTCGGCGGCACTGCGACGGCCAGGTTCGCTGATATGCCTCACCTTTGCCTCGTGCAGCTGCTTATCTTGACATGCTCCTGGCCATCCGGATCCATCCCCAGTTATGCGGCGGCTTGTACCGCTGCGACTTCGTGGTCACGGAAACCAACCACCATTGTGGAAGAGCAGTGGAAGCTGCACCGCCCACCATCAACCCAGGAATCAACAGCATCTGATCCGAATTTATGCCCTGCAGCGCCGCCACCGGAACCGCCAAACTGTCTACCGGAACCACCTACGCACCTTGCATCACCGACGTCAGCGCATATAAGGCTCCCCGATATCAACACCCACTTCAGTGGACTCGGCGGCACTGCGACGGCCAGGTTCGTTAATATGCCTCACCTTTGCCTCGTGCAGGTAAAAAAAAAATTCTTACGATCTTTTCGCCAAGCGAACATGTTACGCTAGACTGATTGTGCTGCCGAGTCCACAGTGCCTTGCTACTCTTGTTGCTGACTGTACACATGTTTTACTAAATATATTACTGCTGTGTGGTGATGTCGAGCCAAATCCCGGGCTTTCCACCCACACTGGCGTCACCGTTAATACCAGTGATAGCAATAGTGAAATACTGCTGGCACTGAACGATATCAAAGCTGGACAGGCATCTTTTCTAAGCGAAATGAAAACAATTCGTACCAAATTGGCGCATCAGGAGAAAACCTTTGACGAAATTAAAACACGACTTGCGAAAATTGAAGAAGACTGTGCTTCATTAGGCTTCCTTAAAGCAGAATTTGAGAACGTCCAGTGCCTTGCCGAAAATAATGCGAATCAGGTTGCTGATATAGTCCAACGACTGGATGACTCGGAAGACCGTGCTCGTCGTTGTAATTTGTTATTCTTTGGGCTCAAAGACACCTGCCAGGAAACGGGTGGAATCAGAAAAATTAATCACCGAACTCTGCAGTACTAACCTCAAGATTTCAATTCAACCAGTGGACATCGAACGGGAACACCGCCTCGGTCGTTTTGACGAAAATAAGAACCGACCCATAATAGAAAAATTCGCGCATTTTAAAGTAAAATAGCAAGTCATCACTAACGCAAAGAAATTACAAGGGACGAACTACAGCATCTCTGAAGATTATTCTCCCAACACTCGTATGGTCCGCAAGAACCTCATCCAATTTGCAAAGAGCCAGAAAAAAAATTCACTCTCCGTCACAAAAAGATGACCATCGGAAATGCCACATATACTTTTGATCACGCGTCACAGCAGATAGTGTCCCGTAGCTGTCGGCTTGTCACCATCATTAAGAGACTTCCAACCCAATTTCAATTCTGTACACTAACATCAGAAGCCTCCTACCGAAACGCGATGTATTGGCTAGTATCATTGACACACCTGAACTGAAACCTGGCTAAATGAATCCATTCATAACAACGACGTACAGGCCATATTTCCTAACTACGATGTTTTTCGCCGTGACCGCATAGGCAAACGAGGGGGCGGCGTCTTGATAGCCACTCATCGCCACCTACAATGCTACAGCATAAAAGTAGAGTCACCTTTAGAAATATTATTCATCTGCTGTAGCGACTCATTCCCTCTCTCCGTAATCTGTGCTTGTTACCGTCCCCCCGATAGCGACACTTCCTTCATCCCTCTATTTCACAGCGCCTTTCACAAGGTAACCACGAAGCTTCCACATGCTACTATTTTCGTACTGGGTGACTTTAACTTCCCCGCAATAGATTGGTCTAACCCGTCTGAGACGTCATCAAATTCCCCTTAGTGCGATTTCATCAACACCTGTCAAACCTTCGCTTTAACCCAGCTGATATCCTCTCCAACAAGAGAAACTGTTCAATCATCTAGCATACTTGATCTAATTCTAACGTCGCACCCAGAAACCCTACCTTCACTTTCTTCTTTGTCAAGACTTAGTGATCATTCAATAATCTATGCCACATTTTTCAGTCACCTGCCCAAATCAAAGAAAGTAACCAATATATACACACTTTACGATAAAGGCGACTACACTAGCATAACTAAGAACTCGAAGCTTTCTGTAGTTGATTCCTAATCCACGTTGAACAAGGCACTCCTGAGACTAACTGGGCACTCTTCAAAAACAAAATGCACAGCCTCAATAAAATATACATTCCTACAATTACCCTAACTGAGCGCCTTACATCACCTTGGTTTAATGATTCACTAAAGCGACTTAACAACAAGAAAAAAAGGTTTTTTCGATGCGCTACACGTCCTAAGAACCCGAACACATGGAATAAATATTATGAAGCTGAAAAATCTTATACCTCAGAAGTTCTCAAAGCCAAGCATTCATTTTTTTCATCTACACTGCGCAATATGCTACGCACCAACCCCCGTCAGTTCTGGAAGTACATCAATCCTAAGTCGAGCGATACGATAACCCTTTGAGACGATCATAATAATCCAATAGCGGAGCAAGACGTTGCAGAAATCTTAAATTCAATCTTTAGCTCTGTTTTCACTCGCGAACCAGATGGTGACCTTCCTGTTTTCCCTTCCTTTGAATTCCTGTCCATGCCTGATATTACTTTTGACCCTAATGGTACTGTAAAAATTATAGACTCTTTGAAACTAACGTCATCTGCAGGTATCGACGGCATTAACGCAAAAATACTCAAAAGCACAAAGCATACTACTAGCGTAATACTGTCCTATATTTTTTGCCAGTGTCTTTCATCAGGTGTCATACCACATGACTGGAAAGTGGGCAAAGTCATTCCAGTCCCAAAAAAGGGCCCATCGTCTTCTCGTCATAATTACTGACCGATATCCATCACTAGCATTCCTTCAAAGTTAATGGAGCATGTAATATACTCGCATATTATGAAATTCCGAGTTTCAGTTAATTTTTATCAGCCTGCTCAACATGGCTTTCTAAAAGGTTTATCGTGCGACACTCAACTAGCATTGTTTGTTAACGACTTAAGCTCTAACCTCAACCTTAACATTCCAGTTGACGCTGTTCCTTGATTTTGAAAAGGCCTTCGGCAAAGTTCCTCATAAGCGGCTCTTTCTAAAACTTTCACGACTAAATCTTAATTGCTTTGTTTTGGAATGGATTCGGAACTTCCTTACTAACCGACAGCAGTTTGTTTTAGCTGATAAGCGCACATCTTCTTATGCTTCTGTTTTGTCTGGGGTGCCGCAAGGCATCGTCCTGCGGCCCCTTCTCTTCATTATTTATATTAATGATTTACCAGCTAACTTGTGCTCTAACGTGCGCATGTTTGCAGACGACTGCGTTATTTACCGCCCAATAACGTATGGCTGACCTCTTTGAACGCGAAGAAGACATCTCTCCTATCCTTTCATCGACGTCGCTCCCAACCTTCCTCAAGCTGCTCAATCTCCAATTCCGAAATCACTGCTGTAATGGAGTATAAATTCTTGGGTGTTCATTTAACCCGCGATCTCAATTGGTCACATCACGTAACGCAGATTATTAACAATGCTAATCGTGTTCTCGGTTATTTTCGCCGAACCCTTCGCCTAGCTCCTCCATCAGTAAAGTTGTTAGCTTATTTAACACTCATTCGTCCCAAACTTGAATACGCATGCGCGGTTTGTGACTTTATCAAAGTAACCTTTCTAACTTACTGGAAGCAACACAAAACCGCGCAGCAAGATTCATCCACTCGGCCTATTTTTATCATGTAAGTGTCACTGAACTAAAACGTAATGCTCATCTTACTAACTTGGCAGACCGCCGTACTATTGCAAGACAATGCCTTTTTCATAAATTTTACTATCACCCCATGACCAAGTCTATTATCAGCCCTGTCACCGCCTCTCCAGCCGCACGATCAACCAGAAGGCCGTTTACCCTCCCCTGCCCGGACTAGTGCTCACATGTCATCATTTTTTGTCCGCACTGCAAAGGACTGGAATGACTTGCCCAACACCGTCGTATTTCACTCCGACCCATCATCATTCAAAAAATCCATCGAATCAACCATGTGCCCTCAATTCCACTCCACTCTTCCGATGCCGAAATCTCCGCGCTTTCGCTACGTATATCCTGGCCTAACAGAGCTAGGCCATCAGCAATTTTTCTGAACTGCCTTGTACCTTGTCTCCCCTCCCTAATAAACGATTTCCGCGGCGGCTGCGTTTTTATGGAGGAAAAACGCTAAGGTGCCCATGTGCTGTGCGATGTCAGTGCACGTTAAAGATCCCCAGGTGGTCGAAATTATTCCGGAGCCCTCCACTACGGCACCTATTTCTCTCTTTCTTCTTTCGCTCCCTCCTTTATCCCTTCTCTTACGGCGCGGTTCAGGTGTCCAATGATATATGAGACAGATACTACGCCATTTCCTTTCCAGCAAAAACCAATTATTATTATTATAACGTAGTTTGAAGTCGACCGGCACAGCCGCGAATGCTTCGCCGGGCGAGCGTGCGAAGACACAAGTGCAGACTCTTACGATTACCGACCATCGTGCCATCATAGTTTTTCATCGACTGTGGCGATCATCTGACGCGCCCTAACAGGCTCCTTCAAAGGTTAACTAGCACTTGAAGCGGCACTTGGAGTTCCTCTGCTGTTCGGCGCTTGTAAATCGAGGCGCGTCAAAAACAAAACCACGGGGGACGCAAAGCTCATAGACGCGAAGCTCCTTAATAAATCGAAACTCTCCTGGCCGCCTGTGGTGCCGCCCAGCATCGGTTATCTTTGCTTCCAACATTCAGGTTGCCTTTTATCTGCCTTCTTTGAGTGATAAAAGTGCACTATCGGTTTTAAAACAAAACTTACTTCAATATTGAGTCGCGCAATCTTCCTTTGTCAGCCTCAGAGATTCGCGCCGCATATAGAAAGGAAAATTCCTCCAAGGTGGCGTCTCTTGTCCTACGACGTCACCACGCTTATACTTGCGAGTTTGGCCTGTGTCGGCGATACCTGTATTTTGGTTCGTGCTATTTTCTACCTTACAAGAGCTTTGTTATCAGTAAGAGCGGCGTTTTTGTGATCAGGAGCTGGTATTCTTTCGATACAAGCCAACTTCAATTTCTCCTCAGTGTCCATTTAAAACATGGCGTTCTCGAGATACTGAAAATTTGTGACAAATCAACAAGTGCTAGATCACCGAAAAAGGAACTTGGGATGTTTACTTAAGTTCTAGGCGGGATCCTCTCAGTATTTTTGTTTTTACTGCAGTTAAATGAACCTTAAAAAATATTAAAAAAACATATATAGCGCTGTCAACAGTATCTTGGAAGCGCAAGCGGTACGCCGAAATGAGCAGCGGATATAATTAGCATAGCTATCAATGTGTTTCAGGACCTCCGTCACGAGCAACGACATTGTGTGCCGTCGCTTCTGATTAGTGATAAGTAGAAGACCTAAAATTTAAATCCAGAAAATGCAAGTTTCTGGAGGAAATGCAGCCGCTTTTTGTCGATGTTGTATTTCCTGTGATTATGTCCTTCACTCAGTTCAAATTTATGGCATGAACCAACTATCCCTACAGCAAGAAATACTGCGAGGCAATCTGAAGCCGGCTGAAATTAGATTTTGTTCGTTCATCACATATAAAAGAAAGAAACAACTTAAATGGGTGAAGTGAAGCTGTTCAAGGCAGCCTTAGTAATCATTTTTGTGTACACCACTGCGCAAATCTTCGAATTCGGTGGCGGGCTCTCACATCGACATGCTTAGCACACCAGCTTGGTTCTGTTAAAAAGTCAGTTGTCCTTGCTAGAATACTGAAACGCAGACAATACAAGGCTTCCTCCATATTTTGCAAGCTTTTGTTTAAATTCCTGCGAAAAGAACACACCAAGAGCGCTTTACCGAGAAAATAACGAAATGAACTGGTCCGCAACCAGTTCCACTATATTAGTAAACGCAGTCGGGCGTAAATAAAACAGTCGAACCTCTCTACAACCTAGTTGACGGGGCGCGGCGATGAATTCCTTAAATCTGCTGCGTCGTTATAGCCCGGGTAAGCCGAGCTTCTAAGGGGAATTCTCATTCCCTTTTATTTGCACTATTTTGCTGTAAGCTTTTTTATTATTGCATGGTTCGAATCTAGTGCAATTACCGTAGACGTATTGCCTAATGACACGACTTGGAGGAATTTATAATTACCTTGGATTGAGCAAGTGGAAGGAAATATATATCTAGATACTGCGTATCTCTTTTCTTATAACTTTGGTCCGAGCTTCGTGAAGCCACTCCCCATTTTAATCTGGGTTCCTACATTTCGCCGCATTTATTCGTACAATTTTTGCGTAAGCTGGCACGGTATTGCTGCATAATTTGATTTTGGATCTGCAAATGCTAACATCCCACCATGTGCTTATGTAGCGGATAAAAAACCAGAAAGGCGCTTGTGCTTTTAGTTTGATATAGTATATTATAAAAAAAGAGAAACGTCTTTGTAAACCCGTTACTCGTCAAAAAAGCGAAGGGCTCCTCTAGTAATGAATCGGTCGAGTACAATATAAATGCAAGGAAGGTCTGTATAGCGTGAAATTTTGTTCTGTTCAGCCTCAGCCACATGAAAACAGCACGCGCTTTTATGGAAAAAAAAAGAAATGTATCCTTTCATGCGGCTCACTGAACACCGGCGTCAGTTATTGTAATACATAAAATGCTTTTTTACCTTCACACCTTCAAACAATGCTGTTTTTGTGTGAACATTGATCGCATAGTTTCGAGTCCCTGGTGCACTGAAAAACTGTACGCGTTCTCCTCGATCCGTTTTTTGTAACGACATGATATTCGTCAAGATTTAATTTTGGTTGCACACTATTTTTGAAAGTCGAAATGATGCAGATAAGAAATTGCTTATGGCTTCAACTTGCGAATTGCGCGTTTCAAAACTTTATGAACGGTAAGATTTTACTCGCTCCGGCGTTGGTAAGCTGCCGCTTTACTTTCTAATGGTAGCGTGTGCACGAGAAATAGCGTTAAGACTTTTTTTCCACTAGCCACTGCAGGTTTATTGAAAGCAATGCTAGGTATCTACTTGTATGCATTGCGTTCGCGGTAGAATACTTGATACACGAGTCATAAAATAAAAAGATGCCGCATGTTTCGGGACGCTTCCTCCGTTTTGTGCAGCCTTTCGCAGTCAGAGCTGTTGGAAGGCAACCGTAATTTTGGATGCAATTACTTCGTACACCTGTGCGCAGAACCTCGAACCTACTCGACCGCAACCAAACAACAAACGAAGCCAAGCAGGTTAGCAGTGAAGAGCTGCGGTACTCACACGTGGTCTCCTCGGAATTTCGTCCTTGGGGTCCTGGTCCTGCATTGTCCTTCAAAGTGAAATGAGTGCTTCAAGAAGCGTAAAACCTGCGTGAGTGCAAAACGACTATGGAGCGGCTGGGCACTCCGACAAAAGCGAACCGTTCAAATGCCCCACCCGCATTTCAAATAATGACTTCATACCGCCACTCCCATGCTGCTTTGGATTCCATATATCGCCGCCAGGTGTGATACAGGCGAACCGAAAGGTGGCGGTGCATGTATGCCAACCTTGATCTCACCATTTCCGGAATTGATGAAAGGGCCCATTTCTGAAAATCCAGCACCCGGATTTGATCAAAACTGTCTCATATCTGTGCCCAAGTTTGCTATTATGCTCGGATGTGATTTCCGTCGAAGACAGTTGCCAGTGACATTAGCCTTGAAAATGCAAGCGAAGAGCAACTGGTAGTAAGGGGGCCCAAGATAAATGCTACAAATTTGTCGAACGAAAAAATCTGTTGCCTTGAACCTTTTACAAAGAGAGAAGCATTAAGAAAACATGCTTTTGTAAGCTGAAGGAAGAGGTTTATTGAATTTTATATTTTGATGTCTGTAACTTTATTGAAAATTAATTTTTTGGTTCCTATTAATAACTTTCTGTTGCTGCCGTCACTTTGCAGATCTTCTTTCATAGCGGCGGTATTCCTACGCTATATCATTTGTGTGGCTCGGAACAAGTGCAGAATATTTTCTCTGTTGATAAAATGCACTGCTTGGGATGATTTCATTCACCACACGCATTTCTTGAATGCAGAGATGTTCACGATACTGAATAAAAGAGGACTTCCTTCAAAACCGATAGCCGATCATTCAGGAATTGTATCTCGGATACAAGTAGTAGACAAAGCACCAAACTTGGTTTCTGTTTCACATGTCGATACAACATTATGGATTCTTTTATATATCATTGCGTCATCAGTACGCCTATGTGTGACAATTTGATTACCTTAGTTAGCCTTTTGTTGGAGAACGCGTGACTACATAATGATAAACTTCAAGTTGCTTTTCGTTTATTACTGCAGTAATTATTAGGTTGCCTCTGATTTGTCCTGCAATAAATGACACAAGGTCGATGCGCTTTGGAAATCGACTCATTGCACAATCACAGAGAATAACAGACGTTCGAAGCCCCACTTCCTCCGTTGGAACCTCGAAGAAACCCATTAAAAACAAAAGGAGCGTTAGTTTTCATTGCACTGCACATGACTTGTTGATCACTGTTCTTTCTATATTACCCGTTTTTTAACGGTATTAAGCAAGAGCATGTGCTGACACCGTCGTTCCGGAAGAGCCCCGCGGTGCACCCGTGTTATAAGCGAGGCAGATAAAAAGATCCTGCCTACAGGAGCAGGCGACCATTTTGATGTGTTGTATTTTATACCGGTGGCTTTTCATAAAGAATTAGAGCGTCTCATTTGATCGAAGCATCTTGCGGTTTATTATTAAAATTGAAGTTGCCCTAGGGCCTCTGGAGAAAGGGTTGTTGGAGCGCTTACTTCTCTAAACGAAAGGCATTCGTGGACTATGGCATTTGACGATGCCACCGAACATGGTCGCATACAAAGTAAACAACAAATGATCTCTAAGGTCATGAGCTTTAGGGCGGAAGTCTCATTACGGTTGGCAACTGCCGCAACGTGAAAGCGGGGTGATAAGGCGTTTTTTCTACCACAATGATGAGCCGTTGTCCTCGTCTCTTCTGTTAACGAGTGTGCTTAAGGACAATGCATGCCTCGTCTATCTACCTATCAACGAACACATACAAAAGGAATAAAGGCTGGCTAACAGCCTTCGCATCATGTGTTCTTAGTTGTATTCCACACCTTTTTTTCTGTGGACTACCGCTTGAGCGAGCACTGCCGTGCGAAAATGTGGCTCACAGCCGCCTGAAAATATGGGATACACTGTGCTTTGAGGGCTGAGTATCCTTAAAGTACAGCATACACTCTGGATGTGTTTTGGATAAGGATACTCCGACTCTTTCATTTTTGGCAAGCGATACATAAAACAATGAACATAATTAACCAAAATCTATTAACAAAGCTGCGGAAGCTTCGATACTGTCTATGCCCTGTTTTTTTTTGTCTGTCCTGCTGCGTACTTAACATACCAAGAGCCGGAAATATGTGCGCCGTTGTCTCGTCGATGTCTGTGTCTCGCTGCAGCTTGGCCATGTTGCTGTTCCGCGGTAAAGGGTTCCCAGTTATCGCCTGTCCGCTTAACACTTCCGGCAGCCTTTTTCGGGAAGGGGTGTTTCGACCTGCAGCCTGATTTGCTGCTGTTGAACGTGTGTGAGCATTAGCCTCTGCATTACCCTCCAGTATTGGCGTATCCTGGTGATAAGAAAAAGAATTGATTCAAAATTGTTGTCTCATCAGTTCGCGTTAAACGGATTAGGCAGTACTACGTTAGGTCCAACAAACTGCTGTGGAGATTTCTCCACAGGCCTATGGGGAACTTGCACTAGCCAGATAAGCAAGTAGTTTTGGGTAGTACTATTTGCACTTTTCCGCGTCACCTTCAGGCGCTTATTGGCGTGAGCCTCCGCGCTCTGTCGAAGGCGCACGTGCCGTGCGTCATCTAACTGGGCTACGCTGAGAGAAGCGAGGCAATGAATGCCGTCAGCCAAACGCAGGTATCTAATCGTGCAGAATGGGTTCTCGTGTTTACTGCGTTTACAAAAGCAGCTTTGAGTAACCGAATGGAACAATTGCATTGCTACTTACCCTAGCCTCACCAGCGGGTGCTTAGACACGAACGGTTTTTCGCTTCGCCGGCGTTCATCTCTCAGCGGACAGGCTGTCGAATCATTCCCGATAAGCTATTATTTCCTTTTCTATATTTCCATCAGTTAGGCCTACACATTAGAGCAGGCAATTCAAATACCTCAAATACCTTTTTTTTTATTACACTCTTGCGTAGACCGTAAATATATACACTTAAAATCAACAGACAAGAGCAACTACAACAGCAAATACAGAAGACGACAGTGTCAACGCAGAGAATAAAAACACATCACTGTTTTATATTCACCTTGTGTGGCTCTCTGATTATGAACATGTTGAAAATTACTGGGAGTCCGCGACAGTTGAATAATGCACCTTACCTTCCGGCTTGAATAGTATCTTTACGCAAATCATGAGGCACATGCCATTCGTCAGCAGCAGCTACAGCAGCCGAACTACGATCCAAATCGAGATTTCATCAAAGATACATAGAGGTTGCCAACCCATTCTTGGAATAAAAAAGGAATATACAAATTGTTTATTTGTAAATGCGAAGCACTTTTGTAACTCCATGATCTCAGAAGAACCAGCTCAAAAAGGACAACGGACAAGAAACATGGAGGCCGACACGGACAGAAGTGCTGAACTTTCAACTTTATTTCGCAAAAATAATTTAAAGGTATTTATGCAGTATCCTGTCAGAGGCAATGACGCACAAGCAGAGCAAAACAATCTTTTTATAAGACAATGGCTCAGGATCTAATTGAAGCGGAGGTGGCAACAAGGAAGCGAAAACCAACACAGCTCTTTAGTATGAAATATCAAGGAAAGAAATGAAATAAAGGAATAAAAAAGAATTTGAAGATAAATGGCCAACAAGGTAAACGCCATAAACAAGCGGAGATAAAAACATTGTCTTAGAAGCTAAAACCGAAAACAAACAACAGGCACAAAATTATAACGAGTGAAAAGGCTAAAAAGATACACGGCAAAAAGATAAAACCAACCTATGCATACATACCAACAATAAGAGGTGCTCAAAGGCGATGAAAGGGCTAAAAAACAGCACGCATGCTGGGAGGGTTGCAAAGCTAATGCTTCGAATTTCGTGTCAGATAATATATTTTCGAAACAAAGTTAAAAATTCAGCGCTTCTGTCCGTGTCGTCTTCCTTGTTTCTTGTCCGTTGTGCTTTTTGCGCTGGTTCTATTGAGATCATGGCTTACCAACAAGCCCAACAATAAGTTTTGGCTGTAATTCCATCTAGGTCACGTCGAAACTGCTGCGGCAGATTTAGTGCCACACTTAAAGCGAAAGCAACAGATGTGAAGTTTAGCATCGGCTTTTAAAAGGTCGTCTATAAAGGAACGGTTTGAGGCAACCCTGCCGGCGTTTTTGGCTGGGATGAACTTCCCGCTTGGTCAGAAGTCGCACTTTGAAGCAATGAAACAGCTTACGCTAAACGACCGTGGTATTCAGAGTCCCGAATTTATTGGTACCAACTTTGGCCACAGTGCACACTGTGGCTGTTGTGCAAAAAAAAACAAAACAAAAAACGAGGCACTTGATGCGATGTGTCTTCTGCTAAAATAACATGCAGTATTCATATGTTAATAGCTCGAACCTACAAAGCTCTTGCGTCCAACACTTTGTGGTAAGGATTTTATATAAAAATGCCGGGTGTAAAATGTAGGTATAACATAATACATCTCACGTGTCCGCAAAGAATGAGCAATTATTTCTGTGGAGGGGTATATGCCAGTGTTCAGCATCATCATCACGCGCACGTATGTATGAGGAATTCAGTTTGAGTGCTTGAACACACGAATGGACACAGCGTACAGTGAAAGCCCTCAGCTCTTGGATGCGTAAGCATGTGACGGGTGAAAGTCCCTTTCTGAGTCGCCGAATAAGAACACACTGCACATTTGTAGGGCTTTTCGTCTGTGTGCGTACGCCTGTGCACAACTAGGTGGCTACTCGTAGCCGCTGCAAAAGGGCAATTGTCGCACTTGTAGGGTTTTTTGCCTGTGTGCGTACGCTTGTGCTGAACTAGGTGGCTACTTGTAGCCGCTGCAAACGGGCAGTTGTCGCACTTGTAGGGTTTTCCGCCTGTGTGCGTACGCTTGTGCTCAACTGGGTGGCTACTTGCAGCCGCTCCAAACGGGCAGTTGCCGCACTTGGAGGGTTTTTCGCTTATGTGCGTACGCTTGTGCATAACAAAGTGGCTAGATGAAACAGTTGCAAAAAGGCACTGGTCGCACTTGTATGGTTTTTCCCCAGTGTGGGAGGACATATGCCTGTTAAGGTTGGAGGACGCAACAAATGACTTTGAGCAGAGGAAGCATTTAAATTTCTCTCCTTGGGAATGCGATTGGATGTGTCTCATAACATCGGCATATTTTGTAGAAGTGTGCGGGCAGTGGTGGCACCACAACAGCTCCCGCGTTATGTCAGGGTTCTGATACCGAACAGAAATTTCTTCATTCGTAGCCGGCGATGGCCCCTGGTCCACCCAGTTTCTATGGATCAGACGTCCCAGCCTTGAGCTAGAAGTCAGTTGTTGAACAGAATTTACGGGAAGGTACTCGGGACTGAATACAGGCTCTGGAATCAAAGTTGGTAACAAGAGTGCGTTAGTGAAAATCGGAAATATTTTGTCCTGATTGCTTCATAGACGCTTTTGTGCAATTATTTAAGAATGCCATATCAATTATCTCATTGGCTAATTTGGCTCTGGGTCTGATCAACGTGCACGGACATTGCGCAGTCAAAGGGCCTCCAGCATTCCGCCTCGATTGAAATGCGACCGCCGCCGCCGTGATCGAAGCCACAGCTCAGCACTCCAGCTACCTAGCCGAACACCGCAACTGTGGCGGCGCATTCATAAAGAGAGGCAGTGGCTACTGATTCTATGTAAACACCTCACAATCATATTGCGACTTTACAAATCAGTATTGTTCATGAACGGATGTCTAGGTACTTAGCTTAAAACCAAGAGACGGCCGAAGTTCGTATGGAATGCGACTTACGGTCGACCACGGAAATGAAAAAAATTGATAGCCAAGGCACCCAAAGCATCGAATGTGCACACTGTCAATTGTCAATATAAGTACAGGGCAGAAAGTACGGAGTACATATAAATACTGCAAATCATCACCATTAACGCGAGACAAAAAAAAACAGAGCCACAAGCAAAAATTTCACGTGATTTATCTCAGTTCCAGATATGCATGCACTTCATTTGTGTCGACCAGCGAACAGTGGGCTGCAAACTGCGAAAGGGATCACCCCCCGAAACTCCTCACCGTCTGTCACTTGGTAGTCGCAGTCCGGCTGAAAGTCCATGGCGTTTCCTGTTAAGGCATGTGGGTATAGCTATCTGGTGTAGGGACGGCTGGTTAGGTACAGCACCGGTAGGTATGGTGAAAATCCACGATATTCTCTTGTGTTCCGGTTACCTAGTGTGCACACCTCCGAAGAATCAAAAAAGCAATATTGGGAAAGTAGAATTTTTGTGAGGTACACCTAGCGTGAAAGGTTTATTTGTTGTATGGGGTTTTATGGCGCATAAGCAACTATGGCTATCATGCGCCAAACACAAGGTTAGATGATGCTATGTCAAGTGTACAGAGGTTACATTATAATAGATTTAAAACACTGGCTTTCTTTATAAACTTACAAACAAGTGAAAATTTGACGAGTGTTTGCTCGCCTAAAAGCAATGCGGGATGAAATGGAATGTGTTCATTGTAAAATACCGTAAAAACTTTTTGTCTAAGTTCTTCGAGATGCGAACAAGAAATTACAATGTGATTTACTGTGAGCTCTTCACCACACATTTCACACACAGGTTTGTCTTTTTTTGTTAATAAGAAGTTATGGGTGATGTGTGTGTGACCTATGCGTAAACGACATAAAATTACTTCGATAAAACGCTCTTTATGGTGGCATGATTTCCATTCTTTTATAATGGGCTTTATGGTATGCAGCTTGTTGTGTCCTTCATTTTCCCAAGAAGCTTGCCACTTGTCTCTTAGTCTGCTATGGAGTGTAATTTCTGTATTTTTCTTGTAGTGCTAGATATTCTTGTATTATCTGGTCGTGTGGTGTACAAGTTTTCCTGAGGCGTGTTAGTGTGACGTCACAAACTGTGGGAAGAGTGTACCACGGTGGTAGCGCTTCGCATCTTGGGGCAATATTTTTAATTTCATTTTAGTATGTTTAGTGCTTGGCATTTTTCTTCGAAGCGCAAGAGCAACGACTTAATTGCGTGAGGCTTGTTGTTGAAGAGTATTCTGGATGGGCATTTCGTGACGATTGAGTAACAGAGATGTTTGGGGTGAGAAAGGATTTTGAGGATGTATGTACAAGTTAGTGCAGTTCTTCGATCTTCTAAGGAAGGTTCATTCGTTTCCACATACAGACTTGCTATTGGTGAAGTTCTGTAAGCACCAGAAGACAACCTTAAACCAAGATTGTGGATAGGATCTAGTCGTTTTATGTAGGACGGTCTTGCTGAGCCATATACTATGCACCCATAGTCTAACTTAGAACAAACCAGAGAACGATATATATGTAATAGGCATGCCCTATCAGATCCCCAGCGTTTTCTTGACAGTAGTTTTAGCACATTGAGGGCTTGGGAAGCTTTTTTCTTTAAGGTGTTTATATGTGGCAAGAAAGTGAGCTTTTTATCGAAAGTTATCCCTAGAAATTTATGCTCTTGTTTGACAGGTAATTGGGTTTGGTTTAGATATATTGTGGGGTTGGCCTGTAGGCCTCGTCTCAAAGAGAACAGAACCGCTACTGTTTTCTGAGGGGAAAATCTAAATCCGTTTCTATATGCCCAGGTAGCCAGTTTATTTATTGTTATTTGTATCTGTCGCTCACAGGTGGGTATGCTGGATGACGTGCATGCTATTTGGAGGTCGTCTACGAAAACAGAGTACATTATGGATTTTGGGATTACTTTTCCTATTGAGTTCATTTTGATGATGAATAAGGTCGTGCTGAGGATGCACCCCTGGGGTACGCCAGTTTCTTGTGTAAAAGTGTTGGAGAAGGTTGCACCTAGGCGGACTCGGAACGTGCGGTTGGTTAGGAAGTCATTCAAACAGCTCAGCATCCTGCCGCGGATACCTAGGTCCGCTAGGTCACGGAGGATACCGAACCTCCACGTGGTATCGTAAGCCTTCTCCATGTCGAAGAAGACCCCGATACAGTGCTGGTTGTGGATGAACGCTTCCCGAACTGTGTTCTCAAAGCGAACGATGTGATCGGTTGTGGAACATGTCTTTTTAAAACCGCACTGGTGTATATCTAAAAGTTGCTGGGACTGAAGTATGAAGGTTAGTCTGATGTTTAGAATGCTTTCGAATGATTTTGCTATACAGCTAGTGAGTGCTGTTGTGTTGTGTGTTGTGTGTTGGGTTTTATGGCACATAGGCAGCTAAGGCCATCATGCGCCAAACTCAAGGTGTAGAATTGGCTTTCTGTAGAATGTTTACGAATATCAAAAAATGCCGATGGCGTAGATGACCTAAAAACATTGTGCTGCCTAGTAAAAGAAGAGAAGAAATTTGGAAATCGCTAATGGTAAAAGCCTTAAAGAAGGTCAGGCAGCCTTAGCGGCTATCCTTGGCTAGGCAAGGATCCTGAGGCTCCCAACTAATCAAATAAAAAGCCTCAGCCTACTTCTCAGGAATGAGAAAGTGGCTGAGGTGTATCATGTAATAAAGGGAGCCAGTGGTTCAAAAATTACAGTTTTTCGAGGACGCCCGCTGCTTTTAAAAAGCTAAAAACGGAGGGTATGTTAACAATGGCATTATCAGCTAAGAGCAATGTTGGGTGAAAAGGAATGTATTCATGATAAAATTGAGTGAAGTACTTTTTTCTTAGTTTTTCTAGTTTCACACATGAGAATAAAATGTGGTTAACAGTAAGTTCTCCGCATTCCTCACAACCAGGTTTATCTTGTTTTGTTAGCAGGAAGTTGTGCGTGAGGTGCGTGTGGCCTATTTGCAGACGGCATA
Source organism: Amblyomma americanum (assembly GCF_052857255.1). Taxonomy (NCBI): domain Eukaryota; kingdom Metazoa; phylum Arthropoda; class Arachnida; order Ixodida; family Ixodidae; genus Amblyomma; species Amblyomma americanum. The sequence continues at coordinate 98,706,346 of NC_135499.1, read as the reverse complement.
AAACCACTTCTTTAAAACGTTCCTGGTGCACACATGACTTAAATTCACCCAAAACTGGTTTTACAAAGTGCAGTTTATTATTCACTTCGCTGTTCCAACGCGACTGCCATTTTTGTCTTAATTTCTGTTGAACTAATTTCATGCAGTCATTAAAGGGTATATCTACTTTTTTTATTTCCTTGCCCCGAGCTTGAGCGGCACACAAATCTGCTTTCTCATTTCCTTTTATTCCGACGTGGCTCGGGACCCAGCAGAGTTTAATGTTTTGTCCTCGAGCTGTTGCTGTTACAATGTTGTGTATGATGTCCCCAAGTATGGGAGTGGTTGCGTTTCTAGAGTGGAGGGCTGAAAGTACACTTAAAGAGTCTGTGTAAATAATAGTGTTTTTGAGGTTCTCGTTTAGTATTTTTTTTTGTTGCCACACATACTGCGTAACATTCTGCGCTGAAGATGGATGCGCACTGTGGAAGTCGCATTGTTGTCTCCGAATTTCCTCGCACCACTGCGCTTCCTACGTAAACATTTGTTTTTGAACCGTCAGTGTAAAAGTCCGTAAAACTACTGTATTTTTCTTCGAGTGCAAGGAATTCCTGTACTATATGTTGTTTTGGAGTTTGTTTTTTTTGGAACTGCGTAAGGGTAAAATCACAGATTGCCGGAAAATTGTGCCATGGAGGCAGTGGAGCTCGTCTTCGAGCAATGGCAGGTAATGTGACCAGTACTCCGAGGTTTTGACACATCTCTTCAAAACGCAGGAGGAGTGGCCTGATAGCTTGTGGTTTGTTGTTAAAAAGTGTTCTTGATGGGCACTTTGTGACTATGGGGTAACATAGGTGTTTGGGAAGCGAACGGATTTTTAAAACGTACGAGCACGTGAGCATGGTTCTTCGGTTCTCGAGTGACGGTTCGTTGGTTTCTACATAAAGACTGTTAATGGGTGATGTCCTGTAAGCACCAGTGGAGAGACGCAAACCCAAGTTATGCACTGTATCTAGTCGTTTAAGGTATGATGGTCTCGCTGACCCATACACTATACATCCATAATCAAGGGTAGAGCGTACTACAGAGCGGTAAATTTTTAGAAGGCATGTCCTGTCGGCACCCCAATGTTTTCGTGACAGTACTTTGAGTATGTTGAGGGATCGGGAGGCTTTCTTTTTCAGTGCATTTATATGAGGCAGGAAAGTGAGCTTTTTGTCAAAGGTTACGCCTAGGAATTTGTGCTCATTTTTCACCGGTAGCTGTGTTTTGTTCAGGTGTATAAATGGGTCAGCCTGTAAGCCTCGCTGAATAGAGAAAAGAATGGCCACGGTTTTCTGTGTGGAAAACCGGAAACCGTTCTCGTCTGCCCAGGTCACCAGTTTATCCATTGTCAGCTGTATTTGTCTCTCGCATGTTACCAGGTTTGAGGATGTGCAGGCTATTTGCAGATCGTCAACATAGACGGAATACATAATGGCCTTCGGTATTACTTTGGCTATGGAATTTACTTTAATAACAAACAATGTCGTGCTCAAAATACACCCCTGAGGAACCCCGTTCTCTTGAACGAAGCCCGTGGACACGGTTGATCCTAGGCGCACTTGAAATGAGCGGTCGGAAAGGAAGTCCTTCAGGCAGTTCAACATCCTGCCACGGATGCCAAGATCTGCTAAGTCACGAAGGATGCCGAACCTCCAGGTGGTGTCGTATGCTTTCTCGAGGTCAAAAAGGACGGCAAGACAGTGCTGTCTGTGTATAAAAGCCTCTCGGACAGTATTTTCCAGGCGAGTTAAGTGGTCTGTTGTTGAGCATGCTTTCTTAAAACCGCACTGATGGATGTCAATAAGCTCAAGAGATTCAATCAGAAAAGTTAGTCTTTTATTCAGCACACTTTCGAATGATTTGGCAAGGCAGCTGGTAAGGGCTATCGGCCTGTAACCAGTAGGGGATGTTGGTTGTTTTCCAGATTTCAGGAATGGTACAATAACTGCTTTCTTCCAGGCTTTCAGAAATCTTCCGAGCACCCACACTTGGTTAAAGAACTTCAAGAGCGCCTCCACCGATGGCTGGGAAAGATGTGCTAGCATTTCGTAATGTATATTGTCAGGGCCAGGTGCTGTCTTTTTTCCGGCCGAGAGAACTTCGTTTATTTCTTGGAGTGTTATTAAACCATTGTACGGTTCTTTTGTGCAGCCCGTTGTTGGAAGTCTATGTTTCTCCACTGCATGTTTATGCTTTAAAAATGTTTCTGTGTAGTGTGAAGAACTAGAAATGTTTGAGAAATGTTCTCCCAAGATGTTTGCCTGTTCCTCTATATTTGTCTGTGTACCTGGAGCTGTTAAGAAAGGAATTGTGTAAGGAGAAAAGCCTCTGTTAAACTTGTGGACTTGTTCCCACATTTTTTTGGACGTAACTGAACTATTTATGCATGATACGTAGCTTCTCCATGATGTTTTTTCGGCATTTCGGCGGATGTACCGAGCTTTTGCTCTCGTCTTTTTAAAGTTGATGAGGTTATCTTGAGTTGGGTATCTTCGAAAAACTCCCCAAGCTTTATTTTGCTTCTTTTTTGCTTCCCGGCATTCCTGCGTGTACCATACCTTGTTGTTTTGTCGTACTATTCCTGACGATTGCGGAATAGCTTGGCACGCAGCATCAATAATGCAGTTTGTAAAAATTTCATTCAGTTCGCCAACGTTAAGACTGTTTGAAAATAATTTCTCCAGGCTAGCCTTTTCTCTAAATAGTTGCCAGTCGGCTAGGTGTAGTTTCCAACGGCGTGGTTTACTAGGGATGACTGATGGTGGCGATGAAAAGTTAATCACTACCGGAAGATGATCGCTTCCGTACGGGTTATCGAGAACATCCCACTTAAAATCGGTAAAAACGGAAGAAGAGCTAAAAGATAAATCTATGCAACTCATTTTTCCTGAGGCTGGAGAGCAATATGTGGATTTGCCTGTATTGAGTAGGCAAACATTATTGCACAGAATAAAATCTTCTAATATACGGCCCCTAGTGTCTGTCTGTTCACTCCCCCAGAAAGGGGAGTGTGCATTAAAATCCCCAACAACCAGATATGGCTCTGGTAGCTGATTAAAAAGTGATTCTAGGTCATGAAGTGTTACTGTGAGGTGTGGCTGAAGGTATACTGAACATAAGGTAATTGTTTTAAAGCTAATGACGGTGACTGCAATGGCTTCATAATTCGTCTGCAGCTGGATTTCGCGTGTTGCAACACCGCTCTTAACAACGACAGCAACACCTCCAGAGAGCCTATCTGCCTGCTCACGGTCACGGCGAAAGACTTTATAATTCTTAAAAATATTTTTGTAAAGGTCCCAAATTGGTCTCCTGAAGGCACAGTGCTACAGGAGACATAGAGCGTAGGAGATCTGTTGCATCGCTGTAGCTATTTAAAATTCCACGGCAGTTCCAGTGGATAAGGAACGCCATGATTATTTTAAGGAGGAGTGTTTTGAGACCTCAGGTCCCTCCTTGTTGAGGGCCTGTTATCGTGGTTTTTTCTTTTTTCCGGTCAAGAGAGCCCCGTCGCCGTTGCGACCGAGGCGAGCTTTGACTTGTATCCATCGCCTCCATGGAGGCGCTGGAGTTCCGCGGGGAACCCGCGGGCAGGGGGGTGGTAGACTTCTCCCGAACGGGGGAAGCCTTGCGGGCTGCCGACTTGGAGGACGGCCGGCCCGTTGTTGGGGGTGGCATAGCAGCTCTCGCTGCATCTGCCAGGGGCGCGGATGGCCCTGCCTCAGCCTCACTAGGTGTGAACTGGGCAGGTGCCTGAGACCGGTGTGATGCGCCGCGCCCGCGCACCACATCGGCGAAGTTTGTGTGGGGTGTTAAGGAGAAAGTGCCTTGCGACATTGCATAACGCTTCCTTGCCTCTTTAAAAGTGATATTATCTTTTGTCTTTATTGTAATGATTTCCTTTTCTTTTTTCCAGGCAGGACAAGACCTTGAGTAAGCAGCGTGCTCGCCTTCGCAGTTTGCACAGCGTGGCGCGGCGTCGCAGCCGTCTGATTGGTGGTCATTGGAGGCACATTTAGCACAGGTGTTGCGGCCGCGGCAGCTCTGGGAGCCGTGACCGAACTTCTGGCATTTGAAACAGCGTCTAGGGTTGGGGATATAAGGGCGAACGGATATTTTTGCATAGCCTACCTCGATTGACTCGGGTAGGGTGCATGAGGCAAACGTCAGGACCAGGTGTTTTGTCGGAATCTCTTTGTTGTCTTTGCGGATTGTAATTCTGTGGACGTTGGTAACATTCTGAGGGTTCAGTCCTTCAAGCATCTCTTCCTCTGTTAGGTGCAGGAAATCATTATCTGAGATGACACCACGTACTGTGTTCAATGATCTGTGCGGTGTAACAGAGATAGGAATATCGCCAAAAGTTTCAATGTTTGCAAGCTTTGAAATCTGAGTTATGTCGAGCAGTTCGAGGAGGAGGTCACCACAAGCCAACTTTGTGACTTTGTACTGAGGGCCCAGGGATTCTGTAAGAACTCTTGAAACAAGGAACGGGGATATTTGTCTGGCTGGCTTTTCTGTTTCTTTACTGTGGACGATGTGGTACTTCGGAAAAGTTGTCTTCTTTTTGCTGAAAAACTGTGTTGTGACATCGGTCCGTCCTCTTTTCAGAGGGCGATCATTATTAAGCAGGGAGGAAGCCATAAAAAATTTTGTTCTTCGGCCTTGGTGCCAGCCGCCCACCATGGAGCCCAACTAGGGGACAGGACAGGAACTTGAAAACAAGTCCTGCCCACGCCAGCTGTACACCATTGCTATAACCGAATATGACGAAACCCAGGATAGTTCGCCACACAGGGTTAACCCTAGCCGCCAGGAAAAAGGAAAAAACCAAGGAAGGAGGAGGAGACAGGAGAGTTGTAAGAAAGATGATAGGAAAGTAAAAGATGGAGGGGAGGATAAGGAAAAGACGACTGCCGATTTCCCCTGGTCGGGTCAGGCCGGAGGTGCCGTCTACAGGAAGCTGGGGCCAAAGTGGTGTGTTGCCTCCGCCGAGGGGCCTTAAGGGTCCAAACGCTCGGCATCGGCTCAACCACCAGGATCCCCTTTTCCCCGGACACGGCGATGCCACGCACGGCGAGGCGCGGGTGCTCGGGTCCGTGGTGATGCACAGTTCACCATCATCCCCTTGCGGGGATGTCCCTGCGGATGCTCGGGAACCCGCGGTGTCGCCACTCACCGTCGCGACGCCTGCAAGCTGCAGGCGCCCCCCTGCGGGGAGCTAGTGAGTGCTATTGGCCTGTAACTGGTGGGAGTAGTTGGTGGCTTGCCAGGTTTTAGGAAGGGTACTATGATTGCTTCTTTCCATGCTTGGGGGATTTCTCCACTCATCCATATTTTATTGAAAAATTTTAGGAGAGCCTCTATAGCAGTCTCAGAGAGGTGAGCAAGCATGGCATAATGTATATTGTCTGAGCCTGGTGCTGTCATTTTACCGGATGTTAGTACTGTGTTTAGTTCCTGCATTGTAATAACCTGATTGTAGTCTTCGTGTATGCATGTTCCAAAGGGAAGTTTTTGTTTTTCTACTATTGTTTTGTGCTTTTGAAATGTTTGTGTATAGTTGGGTGAGCTTGAAACTGTGGAAAAATGCTCACCCAATATGTTGGCCTGTTCTTCTAATGTTGTTTGAGTACCGGGTGTTGTTAGCATTGGAAATGTGAATGGAGTAAAATTTCCAGTGAATTTCCGCACCTGCTCCCACATTTTCTTGGATGTTATTGAGCTGTTTATGGAGGATATGTACTGTTGCCATGATGCCCTTTCTGTGTTGCGTCTGATGTATCGTGCTTTGGCTCTAGCCCTTTTGAAGATGAGCAAGTTTCCTGCAGTGGGATATCTGCGAAGGTTGCCCCAAGCCTTGTTTTGCTGCTTTTTAGCCGATGAGCATTCGTTTGACCACCAAACTTTATGTGTTTTTCGTGCAATTTCAGACGTTTGTAGGATGGCTTCTATTGCTGCAGATATTAAGCATGTGACAAATTTTTCATTGAGTTCTTCTATAGTAAGGGTTTCGGCATATTCTTTTTCTAGTGTGGCCTTCGTTCTGAAAAGTGCCCAATCGGCGAGGTGAATTTTCCATCGCCGTGGCTTCGTAGGGATGATGGATGTAGCTGATGTTAGCTTTAAAACTGTAGGTAAGTGATCACTTCCCCGAGGGTCGTCTAAAACATCCCAAATAAAATCATTAAAAACCGATGGTGATGCAAACGCTAAATCTAGGCAGGTCATTTTTCCAGAGCTGGGGCAGCAGTACGTTGCTTTTCCAGTGTTCATTAAACATATGCTATTTGAAAGAATAAAATCCTCGATGAGCTGACCCCTGGAATCAGTATGCTCACTTCCCCAGAATGAGGAGTGTGCGTTAAAATCCCCAATTATGACATATGGCTCAGGAAACTGTCCCAGAAGTTCTTCTAGGTCATGCATAGTAATTGTGTTGTGTGGTGGTATGTACACAGAACATATTGTTATTGTTTTATGGCTAATGATGTTTACTGCGACCGCTTCTAAGTTCGTCTTTAATGATACCTCTCTTGCAGGGACATCGCTTTGCGTAATGATAGCGACGCCTCCTGAGAGTCGGCTAGCTTGTTCTCGGTCTTTCCGGAAAATATTATATTTTTTTAAGATGTTTGTGTGCTGTGGCCCAAGGTTCGTTTCTTGCAGGCACACAGCTGTAGGTGCCATTGTTTTGAGCATATCGGTTATGTCTGTGTAGTTTCTGTGTAGACCTCTACAGTTCCATTGTATTAGATATGCCATTGTGATAAGTTGGGGATTGGGGAAAGTCACTTATTTTCAGGAGCAGTGATTCGTGGTTTCCCTTTTTTCTCTAGGGAGTCTCGCCGCCGCTGCAGCGGTGGCGAACTAGGAGTTGTATCCATCGCCACTTTCGTGGCGCCGGATTTCTGCGGAGATTCCGCGGATGCGTGTATTTTAGATGTCCGCGGACTTTCGCTGACATCCATCTCCTCCACGGTGGACGTGGAGGATGCTTCTTGGTTGCGATGGCCCGTGGCCTTCGCATTCGTCTTTTTTGCTGGCACCGCTGAACCAGGCCCTGCTCCAGCGGCAGAGTCTTTTAGGCCAGTAGTTGCCTTCTTAAAGGGGTGGGGCGACAGGTCCAGTTCAGCATAGCTGTTCTGGGTGTCTATCGCCGAGGATGCCACTGCTGAAAGTAGGGCCTGAGGGCCTCCGGCGAGGATCGCGTGGTCTTCCCGCGAAATTTTCAGCCCTGTGGACTGTGTCATTGACTTCTGTGGTGGGGACTTGGTTGTCGACCCCAGGTCCTTCGGATCGACCTGTGTGCCGACAGAAACCGAAGGCGGCGGCGGTCCCCGCGTCACCGCTTCGGAGTATGTCCCTTTCTGTTGGAAAGAGACGCGTTTTTTTGCTTCAAAGTAGGACAGGTTTTCTGTGGTCTTCAAAGTTATGATTTGTTTTTCTGTTTTCCAAACTGGGCACGACCTGGAGTACGCGCCATGTGCGCCATTGCAGTTGATGCATTTTGGAGTGCGTTCGCATCTTTCTTCTGTATGTGCGTCTTCTGCGCATGTGACACACGTGGGTTTGCCCCGGCAAGCCAACATGCTGTGTCCAAAGCGCAGGCACTTGAAACATCGTCTCGGATTTGGTATGTATGGGCGGACTTTACAATGGAGGTATGCGGCGTGGATGGAATCAGGGAGAGTTGTACTATTGAAAGTTAGGACGATGTGTTTTGTCTTGATTTCAGCATTATTTCTCCGGATGGTTATTCGTCGGGCTGCTATTACTCCTTGTTCAGCTAGTTCTTCTTCCATTTCCGCATCCGTACTCTGTAGGAGTTCATATTCAGATATGACGCCCTTTGAGTGGTTCAGGGTGCGGTGCGGGGTTACCTGTACGCTCATTTCTCCAAGATTCTGTAAAGACATCAGTTTCGCGCTCTGTTCTTTTGTGTTTATTTCTACAAGAAGATCTCCGGTTCGCTGCTTTTTTGCTTTGTAGTTTTTGCCTACACAGCTTTTTAGGGTGTTGGCGATGACAAATGCAGACAGGTTGGCTACCGGTTCATCAGTGTTTGAGTGAACCATGAAAAACTTCGGAAACGTTTCTGGTTTCTGTGGCATCAATTGTTTCGCATCGGTGCGACTCCTTTTTGGCAGCCGATCAGATTTTTTTGAAAATTTTTCCATACGGCATGTACTCGCTAAGGGTTCCAAATACTTTGTCGCCTCTGATTCACCCTTATACACAGAGGAAGGCCCCGGGACTCCTCCCCTGGTAGACAGACGAGGAGCCCATCGGCCGAGGATTGACCACTTCCTCGACCGCCACCGTTCAAGGTTTCTTCCCTCCACCTTTCAACCTATCGCCACGGTACGGATGACAGCTTTGGTATGGGGGCTAAGGGTCCGTGGTGGCGCCAAGCACCAACACCTCGTTACACAAGGTGCCCTTGCGGGCGTGAAAGGTTTACGCGGAACACAAGCTGAAAACAATGTTCTCGTGTTGCCTCCGAGGCAGCCTGAAAAATAGCAGGTCGTGTTCGCGCGTGTATGTCTGAGTTAGCGGTTTCCACTCCCGCCTAAATGGAATAGTTGAGGGAAAATCATTTTCGGGTCTGCTCTTTTGTGGTACCTAGAATACTTAGCCCAATAATACACCACTCCGTTCTAACATAATTACTTTTCTCTTTTCTTAACGCACAATCACGTTTCCGCCGCAACTCTAAGAAAAGCAGCTTCCACTGTACTTCTCTGAGGGGAGGCTTTAAAGGGAAGCTGAAGCACGTTTCGAAAAAAATGAGTTCCATGCGGCATTTTATAGTTTTCACTCCGCTAAAAAAAAAAATATCGCATTCGAAAGAGGGGAAATAAACGCAAAAAGCTGGTTTTTGGAAGAAAACGGGCACCAGCGTCTCAGGGCGCCGAGCGAACGCCGCGAATGGCCGGGATCGTCGTGACGTCATCCACGGGTATCTCCGGCCAGCACCGACTGTGTTGCAGCGTAGCGCGTTGGTTCGGCTGGCTTGAGGACAACGTTTTGCAAACTATAGATCCGTCGTTCACCAAAGTGCGTGCCGAAAAGCAGCAAGCAAAGCAACACGACCGCAGGCTACCCGTGAATGGCGTCACTTCCGCCAGTTCCGTCCCTCTATTCGGCGCTTCCGGATGCGAAGAGGGCGTGTTCGGAGGCGGGTTTTTAACAAGTGATTGCGCCTCATTTTGCGAACAAAATCGAGAAAAAATTTACATACATGATTTTCAAAGTTCCTTCTTCCCAACCACAGCGTTTCATGCAATTTGGAAACCGTTTCAGCTCCTCTTTATAGATAGCGCGCCCTTGTCTAAACAGAAAGCGCACCGTTGTAAGAACAAAATAAACGCTGTTTCAAGAATTGGGAGTGGCGCCCTTTTGAAAGCATCCAAGGAGCATTCTTGCCAAGGGCGCGCTAGTCCGTTAACGTATCCAAAAAGTGTAAACACCTTCAGTCTCTCACATGTAGCATCTGCATTCTCCAGTTCTACACAGTTGCGCTGGTGGTGAATCGCATAAAAACTGTTTTCAGAGAACGAAAAGTGCCTTATTAAAGATATAGAAACAGCGGGAAGAAAGAAATAGTTTGGCGCTTGCATGGAGAATTACAACATGCTCTTCTGGAACTGATTCATGTCCTTCCTCCAGCCCATGGCAGTGCATAGGGAATGTGGTGGCGTTATGCTCTTTCAACACAGTATCCATCATCTGAATAAGGATGGTCCCGCTAGAGAAATAACTTAAAGGTGATCGTACACTGACAATTCCTGTCATGATGAGAAATGCCCACTCAAAACTGGAAGCATGTTGTTCGACATAAGCTTCTAGTGACATGAGCACCCCTCACCAGATTATCTGGTGGAAACGAAATGGAACGCTATCGGCGCAGCCTGTGTTCTGTTTAATAGACTATATTGCACTGGAGACATTGAAACTAGAAGAATGGAATAGCGCTGAAAGGAATGAACCAAGAAATGTACGTCCAAAAGACCATAGCGGCAACAAACGAAGAAGTGTTAACAAAACCTCTTGTGCAAAAGAATAGAGGCAAAATTTGTGGGGAATATAAAGTATGTGTTAGGATTACTGCATGAAGCAAGATGGAACCTGATAGTTTGAAAGATTATTTCAAGCGAAATAATACGAAGCTTGAGTTTTATTTTGCAGTGCGACGATATACTTTAATCCACTTGCAAACCTATCCCGAGTGCCACAATTTTAACTTCGGACGAGAGGTACAAAATATAGACCACCTCTCAATCTTTTGCCCTCGCAGAAATTCTCACGGCGCACTCCTGCTTTTTAAGCAAAGCCCTATCTGAAGACGGTGGTGAATCTACGACGCCCGTCATGGGCAGAACGGGCGCCTCTCAATTTGTGTATTTGTTTTTGGCACCGACGTGCACAGCTGAAGATGGCATTATTTTGTGAAGTGTTCATTTGCTAGTTTTCTTTTCTTTCTACTAAAAACCACCCGTTAATTTTATCGGTCATTACTCGTATCAGTGATATTAGAGGTGGATTTTCTAGGGAGCCTTCGAATGCCTGCCGAGGTTTGTTATCAGAAAGCAGGAGGTCTGAATTAAATGCGTAAGGTACGAAAATTAGGCTCCAATAAGAATGATCATTTATAATTATCGGAACTGAAAATTCATCCTCAGATTTCGTCATGTTACAGAAGCGCAGAAGGATGTGTTGATGTATGGGAAAATATTTGCCAACAGGAGATAAGCTGTACTATACGAATTCCAGATTTCGCTTACGTCACGCCTAAGATACACTCTGTATTTCGCGTGACATAAGCTAAGGGTTCTGAACTTATCTTTGGACGTAGTTGTGTTCGCAGAGCCTTTTTCAATTTCTGGTAAACACTTACTAGCTAGGTAAAATTATGCGCTGTTTTATTATTGGTATTTGCGCCACACGCGTTTAGTAAATTTCTAGCATGGCACCGTCAGTATAATTTATGCAATTAGCAGACGCCCTATAAATGTGTTAAAAAAACGACGCGCCTATATTTGTGTCTAGAACAGTTATAGGCTGGCTTCCGTATCTTGCAAGAAGCGTACGCGCGGACTGTCTAAATGAGCAGCCGGTACCAGAAGCATTGCCGACAAAGCGGTTCAGCACCTTCCTCAGGAACAATGATAACACTTGTCGGTGGATCTGATGTAAAAAGTAGGCAACCTGTAATTTGGAACGGCGCGAACCACACGATCACAGCAAAATGCAAGGCAGACAAAAAGAGGCGCGCTTTCATATAGTGCCTTGAGCAGCCCTAGAACGAGTACTTCTGCAAGACAACGTAAAGCTGGCTGAGATGTAGATTTTATTCGGTAATAGCATACACACACAAAAAAGAAGGTGGCAAATGGGTGAAGTAAAGATGTTCAATCCTGCCGTAATATCTTTTTTGTCTAATAGGACAGCGCAGATCGTCGAAGTGTGGCGGGCGCTGATATCGTGGCGGTTAGCACACCTGCTTCTTTCATTCAGAACTCAATTGCGCAGGCTACACAACATTAGAGCAGAGTAGCCGAGATTTATTTTGTATTTTGCAAGATTTTTAAATTGTTGTGGAAAATAAGCACAGAGAACGTTGCTGCAAAAAGCTGAATCGGCTAGTCTCGAACCAGTTCTGTTATTAAAGCAATCGCACATAAAGAAAGCAAAGTTAAACCTTGTTATAACGATGTTCTAGCTAACCGGTGATTCCGTCATTATAACCATTGCTTCCTTATAGCCAGTGTTGGGAGTGTTTCCAATCAAAATAGTTATTCTTTCGTTGTTTCCATAATTACATTATGAGCCGTTTCGTTATAACGAAGTTTGACTATACTACTATTCTCGCCTAGGCATTCTTGGCTGATAGAGGGCTAGGTGGGATAAAAAGTTTTCTTGCATTGCGCATGTGGAAGGACAACCATATCCGGATACCGCGTATCTCTTACTTTTTAAATTTGCTCCATGTTACGTGCTAACATCGCACATTTCAAAATGCGTTGCTACCTGTCACGACATTCATGCGTACAATTGTTGCGTAAGCTGGAAACGCTATGGCAGGATCATTTGTTTGGCATTGGCTTTTGTTATCACCCAATAGAGTGCTTCTGTGTCCTTCACCGAAACTGGAAGGCTCCTTTTGTCTTTGTTTGATGCAGTACAAAATAGATAAAGGAAAGGCCTGTTTAGCATTATGCTAGCTCCTGTCTACCGGAGCCAGAAGAAAAGACAGTGTGCGCGTTTAACAAAACAAAATTTCGTTCTTTGGTGCGACTCGCTGAACTCAGGCTTCAGTAATTGTAATACAACATAAATACGTTTGTGCTTTCACGCTTTTCGGCAATCCGTGTACTCATTTTTTCACTTACATCGTTACACTTGTGATGCAATAAACCATGAGCTGGAAGATTTTGTGCACGAGTTTCGGTCTGGACTACATTGTGATTCTGTTAATAAAGACTGGTTAATTCTTAGCAACAGGTTCACCGAGCTAACTAACCAATATATACTTCTGATGACCATCCGTGCCTGTCGCCAGAAGATGTGGTTCACAAACGGATCGATACGGTTGGAATGATAGAAAATGCGCCTTTTTCGAGCGGCAAAATTAAACCAAAGCTCCTGAACTTGGAACAGACAATATGTAGCCAAGTACGCCTACTATACTGCTATTTGAGACGCTAAACAATCATTCTTTATTCTTGAGGTGCCCCGAATTCTTAACAACGACCCCAAGAAATTCTGGAAAATAATAAACCCGTCGCACACCCATGCTGTTACCCTCACCGACACAGTGGGAGAGGAGGTCAGTGGTGCTCAATGTGCTGAAATTTTTAATGTTGCCTTTTCCTCTGTTTTTATTGATGAAATAGGCACCTTAGCACCTTCACGGCGTAATACCGTACTTCCCGCTTTACCCTGTATATCCTTCTCTTACGATGGTATTTTGTCCATAACAGAAAATGTGAAGCTCTCGTCATCAGCTGGCATTGAAGAAATCAATTTGGAACTGTTAAAAATCACTAATTGCGTCACTGTTGAATACCCGTCATTGTAGTTCACTTACTCCCTTGCTACAGGAAGCCCACCGGATGACTGCAAAGTGGGGAAGGTCGTTCCAGTGCAGAAATCAGGAGATAAGCAATATCCTATTAGTTATCACCCCGTTTATCTAACCAGTGTCCCTGGTAAAATCATAAAACATGTCACTTACTCCAAATTTTGAACCACCTTGATAGTAACAAGCTTTTTCTTCCTTCACAGCATGGCTTCTGCAAGGGCATTTCTTGCGATACCCAGCTTGCACTTTTCGTTCATTATCTGCATAATAATCTTGATCGTAATATCCAAAGTGATGCTATTTTCTTGAATTTTTCAAAAGCCCTTGACGCCGTACCTCACGCACGTTTGCTACTAAAGCTAGAGCAGCTAAATTTACATCCTAACATTCTTGCTTGGACCAAGGAATTTCTAAAAAACCGCTCCCAGTTTGTTTTCTTTAACAACCAAAATTCTACCTCCCTCGCAGTAACATCAGGCGTCCAACAATGTTCTCTCCTTTCTACAGGGCTGCTCCTACACTAAATTAACGATTTACCAGTGCATATAACATGTAACGGTTGCATGCTGGCCGACAAATGTGTCATCTATCGCACAATAACCAAAATATCCTATCAAACAGCTCTTTAAAATGTTATTAATCACATTCATCGCTGGTGTTACCAATTGGTCATCAAGCTAAATGCTAACAAATGTAAACTTGTCTCCTTCCATTACCGCCAAGAGCTTTCCTTTTTTAACTACGCTGTCCTCAGTTCTGAAATCGAACTTGTATAATGTTATAAATGAATTGGCGTAAGCTTTAGCAGTAATCTTTCCTGGCGCACTGATATTACTAACGTCACATCATCAGCAAACCGATCTCTTGGATTTGTGAAACGTCACATACGTCATGCTCCACCGCAAGTGAAACTACTGGCCTACAAGTCGCTCGTCCGGTCTAGGCTAGAATATGCATTTCCTATTTGGCATCCGCATCAAACTTATCTGGCTAACGCCCTTGAAGCTTTAAAAAACCGCGCTGTAAGATTCATTCACACCGATTACTCTTTCAATACCAGCGTAACAGCATTAAAACTTCAGTCCGAAGTTTTGAACCATAACACTCGTCATATAGCTAGCCTTTACCTGTTCCGTAAGATATTTCACAATTTGCTTAATCATCCGCCATACCTATAGCACCACATTCACGCATATTGCACCGCAATATGCATTTATTTTATGGTGCTCGTCCGCTCACTAGAACCGCTACGTTTGCTGGCTCAATGGTTCCCCGAAAAGCTATCATTGGGAAGGGCCTTCCACACATCATTGCTGCCATCACCTGGCCATCGACGTTTGCGATGAGTGTTCCTAATCCCATTCAATAGCTGTAATCTATTCCATGATATGAAACCACCCAATATTTAATACCCCGGAAGGGGTCTTTGAGGTAAGAAAACGAAACGAAACCCCCGATTCAGTGATACGCTACTACTCTGTAAGTGTTCCTCTCAGTCTTGTGTGGCGTCGATTTTGATAATTGATAGGTTTTAACTTCTGTCGAACACCATATCCGAAAAGGGAACTTATGCAGACAGTAAACTTGTAATGTGTCCTGCTTGCGAAAAACGCGTTTCACAACTGTACGAAGGGAAAGGTTTTGCTGGATTGGGCGTTGGTAGACTGCGGCTTTGTACTTTCTAAATATAGCGTGTGTACTCGCATTAACTGCCGCGGCACGTTTGGACAGAGCGCACCTAAGACTATGCTTTATGCATTGGGTAGGCGGTAGAGTACCTGGAGCACGAGTCATGTAATCTAACCAGCTGCATGTTTCTGGACGCTTAAACCGTTTTGTGCAGCCTCTCGCAGCAGGAGCATTTGCAAGGAAATTGCAACTGTGGACGAAATATCTTCGTAGAACAGTACGGAGCAACTCGTTGGCAGCCCTCCGCAAGTGGACCGCAAACGACGCGAGGAAATTAGCTGTGAATAGATGCAGTACTCACACGTGGTCTCCTTGGAATTTCGTCCTTGTGGTCCGAGTCTCGTTTGGTCGTTCAACGTGTAATGAGCGCTTCACGAAGTGTAAAAGGTATCGCGTGCAAAATGGCTATGTAGCGGCTGGGCACTCGGGCAAAAGCGAACCGTTCGAATGCACCACCCTCGTAGAATTTCAGATGGCCACGCCCACGCTTCTTTGCATTTCATGTGTCGTCCCCTAGTGGGATCCACATGAACCGAAGGGTTGCGCTGAATTTGTGCGCACATTAATCGCACTATTTCTGAAAATGACCAAATGGCCTTTCAAAATCCAGCACCCCGATTTGTTCAGAGTGTTTATATTAGTTGTTTTCATCCCGTTGCCAAAGTTGGCTTCAGTGTTTCACATGATACGTCAATTTCGTCGGCAAATACATGCCAAACACATTAGCCTTGAAAGTGCTATTGAAGCCCTACTAGAATCACTTCGCCAATGGGTAATGGTTTACATTCGTTACACGAAAAGCCTACTACCGAAAAAAAGAGAAAATATTAATGTGAACTGCTTTTATAAGCAGAAGTGATGTGGTTTATTGAAAACCATATTTTGATTTCTTCAATATAATGAAAACCGATTTTCGCGCCACTCTTAAACAACTAGCCGCACAGTGCTGGCGTGAGTTTCTCGGTCTTCTTTTCATAGCTGCGGTATTCCCACGCTGCTTTATATGCATGTCTCGGGACAAGTGCAGACTTAGTTCTTTGATAAAATGTGCTGCTTGCGATGCTTTATTCCAACACACTCATTCCTTGAGCGCATTTGTGGGCACGATACGTAAAAAACAAACTGCTTTCAATACCGTTAGCCGATTACATTAAGAATTATATTCCTGAGAAAGATATAAGTTACGAACCCGATATACTCGATACTATATCATGGATTCTATTCATGGATCATGAATTATTACCAAGTTGAGAAACCTGAGATAGAACTTGACTAGATAACATAAAGCTCAAAGCTGTTCTTAATTCTTTTCGTTCGTTGGTGCAGAATTTAGTCGGCTGCCTCTGCCTTTGTCCTGCACGGAATGGAACCAGCTCCATGAGCTTTGGAAAGCCAGTTATTTCCCAAGCACGGTGATTAACAGACGGTTGAAGCTGAACTTCCTGCGTTCAATGTTTGAAAAAAGCCAAGAAAAACAAAAGGGTTGTTTTATTGCACCGAAGAAACCTTGATGATCTTTAATTACACGTTATCTTTTCGTGATTATATTCGGCAACAGGTCGCGTTGGAACCGCTCCTTCCGAAGAGCCACGCGATGCGGCTGTGTATCAGCGAAGCTGATAAAAGAAGCCCACCGACAGGACTTGTTGAGCACGTTGACATGTTGCGTTTAATGACGGTGCATTTTTTAAAGGTTTAGAATGAAGCAATGCTGCGTCAGATCGAGGATGCTGCGAAGCAAATTTGCACTAGCGCCTCTTGAGAATGGCTCGCTCTTCTGCAGTATAGCAGTGGTGTTCCGCTTTTACATGTGGTTCAACACAAGAAACGCCACTATGCGCTGGGCGGATTTGAACAGCTCTTCTCTAGCGCGAGTTGGGCCATTCTTCGTAACGTTTGAAGAGGAGGCTGAGGAAAAGAGTTGCTGGGTTAGGACTGATGCTTGGGCGAGTTGGTATGCCATGTTCAAGAAGAACAGCGCGAAAAGACAAGGACCACAGGATGATACACAAAGACAGCGCTTGTCTTTGTGTATCATCCTGTGGTCCTTGTCTTTTCGCGCTGTTCTTCTTGAACATGAGTTGCTGCTCTAAAAGCAGCAGCTCCCGCGGTTTTCTGCTGGTGACGGTCAGTCTGATACTCCTCAGATGTTAACGTTGGCATTTGCTAGTTGTAATAAATGATCTGCCATGCCCGTTCTCTTCCGCCTTCTCCATTAAATGCAATGCTTCATGCATTCCAAATCAGAAGCCTTGGAGCAGGTGCCTGTCCAAGCATCGTCGATTCTGCTCCTTCCTTCCGTTAGCTCAACGCATACATTACCCGACAGATGCTCGGCACAGATCGCTCATGAATATGTTCCATGATCCGAGCCGGAGAAGCAAATATCGGTAAATGGTGAGACGATGCTGCTAAGATATTTTTGAGACTGAGAGTTAATCGACATGTCTTCACCCTGGTTGAATGCTGGACTGTAAATGAGCAGCGTAGTTGTAGTACAAGGTGACAAATTTCGATTGCAAAGCACATGCATCGTGGGCAAACTTCAGCTTGCTTGCGACGAGTATACAGGATGCAGGAAAGTTGCTCAACGCCGTCAACTTATATTAGAGAGTTTATGACTATACGTTGTGGAGAAACGTTGTGTCTTCATGGGTGCCATGTTGTTGTTTGCTTTGCGACACGTGGCACTCTGAGGCCAACAGGAACGTATGTTGAACGACCATGACACTCGCACTTTCCACATTATTGATGTAGACGTCATTAGCCATGCAATCGAGGCTCTTTGGAGAAAACCGAAGCATTTGATGCGGAGTGCAATCCTGAAATAACGGGTAATAATACATTATGAGATGGTAGCGATGCGCTTAAATGATAGAAAGCTGTAAATGTCTTCCACTGAGCTTTAGGCAGTAAGACGTTTGTTCTAAAACACAGACGTTGACTTAGACATAAAATTACTGCATGTTGAATAAGAGAGCACTGCTATTCGTGGCGCGTCTCAACCCACTTGTCAGTATCATCACCCTCCTCACATATCGTGTTAACCTATGAGGAATTCACTGCCAGTGTACGCAGATGTGCTGTTCGAGACCTTTGAGTACTTGAACCCACGAATGATCGCGCAAGGCACAGCAGGGGCCCTCTGCACTTGCATGTCTCGTCAATATTGGCTTTTGCAGACGCCTTCCGGCCAGTCGCAAGTGGACACACGTTACACATGAAGGGCCTTTCATCACTATGCGTAACCTTTTGACGAGTTGGTACCTCGGCTTAAGCGGTGCATAGGGGCACATGTCGCACCTATACGGTCTCTTTCGACTGTGGCGGCGCTTATGTTTGTCAATCACTTTTCGCCTAAAGTTACCATGTGCAGTCACGGAAATTCTGTTTTTCTTCGGGTTCGTGAAATTAAATGTGTCTCGTGACATCGGCACGATTCGGAGATATTATACTCTTTATTGGCATTGACTTTGGCCACAAAGTACACCATCTGATAGTACGGCATAAAAATGCGAACCACTTGATGCGCTGTGTCTACTGCTAAAATAACATGCATGAATGACTCGAACCTAGATATCGAACCGTCAATGACTCGAACCCTCAAAGCTCTTGCTTCCGCAGCGTCGTGTTAAGAAGACGGCACAAAAATGCCGGATGTAATGCGCACATATAACCTAATACGTCTCGTGTATACGCAATGAATGAATAATTAATTTGGTGGGGAAGCGTATGTCACGGTTCAGCGTCACGACCACATGCGCGTATTTATGAGGAATTCAATCCCATTGTCCGCAGATGTGCTCTTTAAAGCTCTCAGGGCTTCAACACACGAATGAACATAGAATACACTGAAAGCCCTCATCTCCTATGCGTGAGCATGTGACGGTCTAAAGTCCCTTTCAGAGTCGCGGAATAAGAACACACTTCACATTTGTAGGGCATTTCGCCTGTGTGCGTACGCCTGTGCTGGGCTAGGACTCTACTTGTAGCCGCTGCATAAAGGCACTTGTCGCACTTGTAGGGTTTTTCACCTGTGTGCGTACCCTTGTGCACAACTAGGTGGCTACTCGTAGCCGCTGCAAACGGGCAGTTGTCGCACTTGTAGGGTTTCTCACTTGTGTGCGTACGCTTGTGCTGGACTATGTTGCTAAGCGACAGTTGTAAAAAGGCACTGGTTGCACTTGTATGATTTTTCCTTATTGTTGGAGGACAGATGCGTGTTAAGGTTGGAGGCCGTTGCAAACGCATTTGAGCAGAGGGGGTATTTAAATTTATCTCCTGTTGCGTGCGATTCGACGTGTTTCTTAACATCAGAATCGTTCGTAGACGTGAACGGGCCGTGGGGGCACCACAACGGCTCTCGTGTTATGTCAGGGTTCTGATACGGAACAAACTTTTCTTCATCAGTAGCCAGCGAAGGCCCCTGGTCCACCCAGTCTCTATAGATCACACATCCCAGCCCTGAGGTCAACAGTGATTGTTGAACAGAATTCTTAGGAAGGTACTCGAAACTAGATACAGCCTCTGGAATGAAAGTTGATTACAAGATTACTTTAGTGCACTTCTGAAGTTTTTGTGCCTAAGGTTTGGCAACGCTTTCATGCAATGATTTAAGAATGCCGTACCATTTAGCTCATTGACTACACTGTATCTGGGGCTTATTAACGTGCACAGATATCAGGTGGTCCAAGTTCCTCATCATTCCGTCTCCATCGAAATGCGACAGGCGCCGAAGTGATCGAAGCCACAGCCGAGCACCAGCGCTACGTAGCCGAGCACCACAACCATAGCGGCGCACTTATAAGAAAGGCAGTTGCACCTGATTTTATTTAAACACCTCACAATTCATATATGATCTTTCCAAATCAGTGTTGTTCATGAACAGATCTATATGTGTACGTGCTTCGCATGAAACTATGGGACGTCCCAAAATTCGCATGAAATAGGAATAATATTCGAGCATAGAAATGAAAAAAAAATAACCAGGACCTTCAAAGAAAGAAATCTGCAGACTGCCAATATCAATAAACACGAGAAATTACAGAGTAGGAGCACATAAAAACTGCAAATCATCACCAGTAACGCAAGGCAAAATAAATGAAGAACCCTACGCAAGGAATACACGTGATTTATCTGAGTTCCAATTATGCATCCTCTTCATTCGTGTAAACCAGTGCACGGCCGGCTGCAAACTGCGAAAGGGAATGCACCCGAACTCCTCTTTACCGTCTGTCGTTTCGTTGTCGTATTCTGGCCGAATGTCCATGGCATTTCCTGTTCGGAGTTGTGAAGGTGGCTATTACGGTCTAATTGCGGCTGGTTAAACACAGCCCCCGTAGGTAGGGTGAAAATCCGCGATCAGCTCTGGTCTTCAGGCTTACGCCTTGTGTACACCTGCGAGTAATGAAAATGGGATCTGTTAAAAGTACAATTTTTGCGAAGTGCACATTTCGCGTAATGTTTACGTGGAGCACGAGTGCCTGAAAAACATTTTCTCACGTTGGCTGCGAGAATGCCTGAAGAGCACCTGGTCGTGTTGCCGCGCTTAGGTCTGAGCTAGCGGTTACCATTCCCTTCTAAATGAAATCGTTGAGGTAAAATAATCATTTCCGGGACAATAGTTTTCTGCCACCTGGAGTCTCATGAATACACCGCTCCGTTCTCACTTGACTACCTTTATCTTTTCTTGACGCATAATCTTGATCCCTTCGCAACCGTAAGAGAAGCAGCTGCCGTGGTACTTCTCTGTGGGGAGGCTTTAAAGAGAGTGCGCCTTTGTCCAAGCGGAATGTGTACCGCTGTAAGGGACAAAGAAACGCTACTTCAAGAACTGGGAGTCACGCCTTTTTGAAAGCATCCAAGGAGCATTATTGCCAAGAGCGCGCTAGTCTGTTAACGTATCCAAAAGAACTAAACACCATCAGTCTCTCACATGTCGCCTCTGCATTCTCCAGTTCAACACAGTTGCGCTGGTGGTGTATCGAATCAAAAACTAATTTCAGAGAACGGAAAAGAGCCTTATCAAAGATATAGGAGCAGTGGGAAGAAAGAAAAAGTTAGGTGCTTCCATAGCGAATTACAACCTGCTCTGGTGTAACTGATTCTGGTCTTTCCGGGAGCACGTGGCTGTGGAGAGAGCATGCGTTGTCGTGATGGCTTCTTTACAGAGTCTGGACTCACAGAATTAGGATCGCCCCGCTAGAGGAATTACCTAAAGGTTATCATGCACTGACAGTTAGTGTCATGGTGAGCAAAGCCCGCTTTAATCTGCAACCGGGTCCTTGGACATAAACTTCTAATGACATGAGCACCCCTCACCGGACTCGCTGAAGGACAAAATATTTTGGTTCAGCGCAGAGAGTGTTCCACTAAATAGACCATCTTGCCCAGGAAGCATAGGACCTGGAGGCATAGATTAGCGCTCAAAGCAATGCATAAACGAAGTAGGGTCGAAGGAGCATATAAAGGCTACGAACTACCAAGTGTAAGTTCATCGCTTTCCCCACTTTCAATGAGGTATAGAGGAAATTCATTTGACATAAATTTTTCGGAAGGAGTTCTGTAGGCAGGAAGCTGCATTCTAGTCATACGAAACATAAGCTCAGGCGTAATCATGCCAACCTTGCGTTTTATTTACAGTGGGATGGTAGACATTGGCCTGGTTGAGAACCGACCCCGATTGGCATAATTTTGACGCCGGACAGGAGTTATGAAATACCGACCAGATGCAGAATGTTTTGCCCATTTCAGAAACGTTCTTAACATGCTCCTACGCTCGACGCCTTAAGACTGTCTGTAGGCGTGGGCGTCCTTACAAAGCCCATCGTTTGCCGGACGGGCATCTTTGTTGACGTGTATTTTATTTTTACTGGTGAAGCGGTCTTCTACATGTGGCATTTTCGTGTGATCTGTCCATCGCCTATTACATTTTCTTTCTAGTTTAAAGTACCACCGTTTTTACATCCTTGAGTGCTCATATCTATGGTATTCGAGTCGGATAGGCCGAGTAGCCTTTAAATACCTAGCAAGGTGTCTCATCAAAAAGGAGCGGGCCAGTGACTGGTACCCATAAAGTAGGATACGTAAGCTTTCATAAAAAAATTGGCATAAATAAATATCGGATATCCGAATAAGTTTTTAAGCTTCGTCGTGTTACGAAAGCGAAGAAGAGTGTGTTGATACGTCGGTAAATTGTTGGCATCTGGAGATAAGCTGAAGTGTACGGATTTTAGATTCCAGGGGCTTCAAGCCTATGATATTGCAGCGAATCTCTGCAGTGTTTGTTTGTTCATTCCTCAAAGCGGCTTGCACATCGCTTTATCACTTTGCGATGCGAGACGCGACCAGATTTATCTTCATTGATCGCATCGAGGCAGAGCTTATTCTACGTTGTTCCAGAATGTTCTAGCAACCTTGCCCGTTTTATCTCGGATGTTCGCTATTAGCCTTAAATTGAGCACGGCTGAACGCGGCGGGCATTCCGTTCGGCGACCGAAAAGAAAAACGCCGCGCCGAGTGATTGTCCACTGTAGGCGCAAGTCAGCCAAAATAAAGAGTTGTGTTTAGAAGCTATTTTGCTGTAGTTCTGCTCCCAGGATTGCAGTCACCACTTTGTGACAATATATTGGGCATTTCCCGCAGCATGAACGAAGGATCCTTTATACCTGCAGGTCGTATTGCGCAATACATACTCATTTTCCATTCCAGGAAATTGATTACTAGGTATGAAAAATCAAGCATGCTTTGTATAATTTATTTCTTCGCCATGCGTGTTTACTCAATTTCTAGGGAGTGCCCGCTCAGTTTATTTTCCGGCAGTCAAATCTGGCCCTCAAAACTTGAAAAAAAAAACCGACGTGAATGCACGACTGTACAATGCTTTTAACCATATCTTGGAAGACGTGTACCCGCTTCTCCTTTGTACGATAGGAAACAAACTTCAAAATCCATTTCAAAATGAGCAAGCACCTTCGTCGGGGACAATGACACCGCGTGCCGTCGTCTCTGATAAGTGTTTAAGTGATGAGTCGGCAACTTCTAAATGTGAACGCCCGATACACGCGATCAAAGGAATGCGGAAGGGCAGAAAGACGTGCGGTTTGTGTCCTTGTATTTCTTGTGATCGAGCCCTTCGAGTCGTTCAATTTTATGGCATGAACCAACTATCCCTAAACCAATAATTACTGCAAGGCAATCAAAGCCGGATGAAGCGTACGTTTTAATCAGCCTTCACAACTACTAAAAATTAGGGTGAAGGCAAATGGGTGAAGTGAAGTTGTTCAGGTTTGCCGTAGCAACTTTTTTTTGTGTATACCACTGTGGCACCACTTGCAAATGTATAGCTGGGGCTCACATCGACGCGGTCAGCACACCCGTTCGCTCATTCAAAGCTCAGGTGCGCAGGCTAGGATACTGTAGCGCACAGTACCCGAGATTTCCCTCCTATTCTACAGTATTTTTCTAAACTTTGTTATAGGCAGCGTTAACCTAGTTTCCAAGAAGAATCCTCATTCTTAACTTATTTCTCTTATTTCGTTGCAATTCGTTACGTTATCATGAGGATGGACTGTGGTACTACCCTTGCATAGTATTCTTGGCTAATGATAAGACTCGGCGGGAGTTAAGACTGACTTCGATTGCGCAATTGCAATGAAAACCATAACCAGATACCACGCATCTCTTATTTTATCACATTGGTTCAAGTTACTTGTAAACACTCTGCATGTTACACTGGGTTTCTACGGGTTCCAACATCTATTCGTACAATTCTGGCGTTAGCTGGCACGCTATTGCTGGATTATTTGGCTTTGGAATTGCCAACGTTAACACCCCGCCCAAAGCTTACGTAGTCGTTGACAAAACCAAAAGGCTACTTTTATCTTCGTTTAATTAAGTACAATTTAGAAAAAAGAAAGGTCTGCATAGCATGAAATTTGCTCCTGTCCATCCTTTTGATGCGTATCACTGTACACCAGCGTCAGTTATTGTAATACAAAGAAATGCCTTTTTACTTTAACACCCTTAAGCAATACGGTTTTTATGTACACATTCATCGCCTAAGTTCAAGTCACTTTTGCCCTTTAATACTGTAGGTGTTCTCTTCAATTCTTTTTTGGTAAGACGACACGATAATTGTCAGTTTTTAATTTTGGTCTCGCGCTATTTCTGAAAAGTGAAATGATCCAAAAAGAAAATTCCTTGAGTCCTACTTGTGAACTACGAACATAACAATAGGGGGGCAAGCTTTTAATGGTTTGGACTTTGGTAGACGGCGGCATGGAATTTAACGCGAAATAGCGCTATTTTTTTTCTTACACTTGCCGCCACAGGTTTAGAGCATGGCCGCCTATCAATCTGCTTGCTTGCAAGGGTTGACGGTAGAATACTTTAAACATGAGTCATAAAATAAAATTATGCCACAAGTTTCAGGAATCTTCCTCCGTGTTGTGCAGCCTTTTCCACGAACTTCGTAACTGTGGATGCATTTCCTTCCTACACCAGTGCGGAGCAACTCGAAGGCACTCGGCAGCAAGTGGAACCCAAATGACGCGAAGGTATGTGAGCTGTGAATAGCTGCGGTACTCACTCGTGGTCTCCTCAGGATTTCCTCCTTGGTGTCCTGATCCCTTCTGGTCTTTAAACGTGCAATGAGCGCTCCAAGACACGTCAAACCCGCTCGAATGCGTAAAGGGTTTGGAGTGGCTGAGCACTCCTGCTAATGCGAACGGCTAGAATGCGCCACCCTCCTGGCATTGCCATATCACACCCAAGCTGCTTTGCATTTCATATCTCGCCGTTTAGTGGGGTCCACATGAACCGAAAGGTAGCGCTGTATGAATGCTAAACTTAATGGCAATATTTCTGAAACTGAGCAAAGGGCTTATCTGTGAAAATCCAGCCCCTCAGATTGTTCAAAACACTGATTAGTTTTGTTCATATCGTTACCAAACTTTGTTTCGATGGTGAGCCATGAATTTCGACGAAAACGGGTTGCCAAGAACCTTAGCCTTGAAAATGCTATTGAAGCGCTCCTAGATCTTGCTTCGCCAATGGGTCATGCTGTAAATTCGTTGAACGGAAAAACCTGTTGCCTTGCACCTTACACAGAAAAAAAATGTAACTTTAAAGTAAAATGCTTTATAAGCGAAACTGATGTCATTTATTGAAGCAAATGTTATCATTTCTTCAGTATTAATGAAGTCCAATTTTCGGGCCACTCTTAAACAACAAGCCGGCGATCGCTGGTTTGAGTTAGTAGGTCTTTTCATAGCAGTGGTGTTCCCGCGCTGTATTATCTGCATGCCTCGGGACAAGTGTACGTTAAGTTCTTTCTTGATAAGATATGTTTCTTGCGATGCTTTCTTCCGGCAAACGCATTCCTTGAGTGCAGTGCTGCGCACGATACGTAAAAAAACTGCTTTAAATACCGTTAGCCGATCCCATAAAGAACTGTATTCTTTTTAAATATATCATTTACAAACCCGCGATACACGATACTATATCATGGAATATTACCAAAGTGAGAAACCCGAGGGAGAACCTTACTAGATAACATTGAACTCAAAGCTGTTCCTAGTTGTTATCGTTTGTAGGTACAGAAATTAGTCGGTTGCCTCTGTCCTTGTCCTGTACTAAATGATGCAAGCTCCATGGGCTTTGGACAGCCAGATGTTTCCAAAGCCCAGTGATAACAGATGTTTGAAGCTGAACTTCCTGCGCTGAAAGCAAAAAGAAAACCTTTAAAGACAAAAGGGATGCTAGTCTTTATTGTACTGAAGCAACATGGATAATGTATGTTAATTTCAAGTTACCTTTTCATGACCACATTTGTAACAGCAAATATTAGAACCGCTGGTCCGAAAAAGCCAAACGATGCACCCGTGTATCAGCGTAGCTGATAAATAGAGCCTGCAAGCAGGAACTGTCGATAACGTTGACGTGTTGCATTTTAAGGCGGTGCAATTTCCCAGAGAATTAGAAGAAAGCATTGCTGCGTCCGATCGAAGATCCTTCGAAGGGAAGTTGCTCTAGTTTTTTTTTTTCGCATGCGCCATGGAAACATGGCCGCCTTGGTAAAAACCGAAGCGCCTGTTGCTGTGTCTAATCCTAAAATAACGAGTGCTAACTAATAACTAAGTAGGACTCGATGAATAATGAGTGAAGGAAGAAAGAGCGCAATGAAACATAGACCGACGAAGAAACGACACACACGAGCGCTGCCTCACAACTGAAATTTTATTCTGACACAAAGAGGCTAATATGAAAAGCATGAGAGGGTGTCTTTCCATCGAAATAAAATTTCAGCTGTGAGTCAGCGCTCGTGTTTGTCGTTTCCTCGTGTGTCCAGGCTTCACAGAGCTGTTGCCTCCTTTAAATACAATACCAGCTAGCCCAGAACCTTGCTCTTCTTAATGAGTGAAAGCTGCAAATTCCTACCACCGAGCATTAGTCGCTACGAATTTTTTTTAGAACAAAGATGTCCACCTAATTTCAGATTTAACACTACTGCCACATCGGCTTAGAGACTATGGTTATTCGTCAAGGGTCTCAAGCCACTTTACAGGATACATCATCTCATATCATTTGAACGTAAGCAGAATTCACTGCCAGTGACCGGACATGCGCTCTTGGAGCAGCTGAATACCTGATCCTCCTATGCCTAACAGCTGCATAAGAGCACATGTCGCATTTCTAAGGTATTATACAAGCGTGGGGGCGGATACGAATCTTATAGTCGCTCTTCTTACAAATATGTGCTGCGCACACGGACAGTTAAGCAGCGTCTCGGGCATGTGAAATTCCATATGTGTCGTAACATCGGTAACATTAGGAGAGCACTAGTGGCGGAGGAAGCAGCAGGAAACAAGGACGGCATACCTTTTGACGCCATTGGGATCCTGGCTCTGTAAAGCACCCGTAAGGGTTCACATGGCGCCGAGCCACGCGGAAATTAATGCTCGGCTGGCCCTGCGGTATTCCTAGGACAAGGCGAGTCCAGTCGTGAGACACAGCGACAATTAAGTCCCATACCACAGTTGCTACATCGCATGAAAAACTTACCGCTAATACTTTTGGTTGATTTGAGCTTCTGCTCGCTAGTTGGATCAGGACATTCTTTTTTCAGCCCCTTTATATTGTGTAAAGTATTTTCACTGTCTTATTGGCTGGTGTAACTATTATTTGTAGCGCATAACACTCGCATTAAAAAAAAATGAGACCGCCTTCGCAACCAATTATGCCTTCCCAAAACGCGGATCATAAACGTATAGAATAGTATTGCCAAATGTAGCACACTCCTGAATAACGCTTGTGTTTATTTTACGTGCGGTATAGAGCTCTTATTTTCTTATACTTCCCCAGGAGTTTCTGATGTTCCTTAAATATTAGGCGACGCGGTTATAAAAGGATTCTTCCCTCAAAGAATGTGAGTGAGGAGTAAGTGTACTGACCAGCTGTGCTTATCAGCCGATGCTGCCAAATCGCTCCTACATTCTTAAAGTCAATCGCTCCCGTCGCTATGTCGGCACTGTTTTCTTCCTTCGACATCACCATTGTCCCAAGGTTTCCCGTTTCCACTGAACATCTGGGTAGAATAACTCAGTGCGCCGTGCGCCGTGGATTGCACGATGCCACGACGATGATCGGTCGTCTCATCATCGGAGCATTACTTCGCTTCCATACAGAGAAAAATATATACTTACAACAAAGACAATGAAATTTCATTGATTATTTGCTCCCGGCATGCGTCTTGCCGTCTTACACGTTTCGAAAAAGCGTCCTGTACATATCGCCGCCTGCTCTCACTACTGAGCGCTCCGATGCTACTAAGCCTTCCTTTAAAGGGCACTTTTTTTGGCCTCTTCTTTGATAGCGACGGCGCTTGTAATCGTGAGCAACCTTGTCATGATTATTAGTTTCAGTGCTTTTGCACTCTTTCGAACTACGATTACAAATGACACAATGTCAGGAGCACCAAACATGGATCGAAGCTGATGGATTACCACTGAGGAGCGCAAAGCAGAGTGGACTAAACATAGTGTCGTCCGTTCCTCACTGCATTAATGGCTTAACGCTTAGTCCTTAAAACCTGCACAAAGCTGTCTCGTCTTGCCGATAATATTTTCGCTGGCAAAACGTCTTCTCTGGGGACTAGCGGCCGTCTTTGCTCCCAAAGTGACTAAAAACTGCTGAGTGTAGAGCGACAGCTCATGGCATGCCTCCATTTAGACCGAGAACGTTCACCTATCATTCTGACAATCCCGCTGCCAATAAGAACTGCATTTTTGCTTTGGTTGCAGCTGCAATAGTTTCAAGTTTTCAGCGAACAGATGAACAGTTCATATCCAATGATAAGAGATCGTAATGGATCTACCAATAAGTTGAAGTAACACGGTGGTTTAGGCTAGTTGGTTGCTATTCATAATGCAGAAAAATTTTGCAGCATGAATAAAACGCACACAGAAGACAAAGAACAAACAAGATAGGACTTTGCTCTACTAATATGGAATTGCTTTGAAAAGTGCTCCATCCATTCCGTAGTAATCTCATCTGTTTACACTATATGGCACGCCAGACTACGCGTCGACGATCGTCACATCGACGCAGTAGTTTGCACAAGAAAAGCTTAAAAACGGTGGATCTTATGACTACAGACGGCTTCTAAGTAGAGAGTTAGGTTCCTGAATAAGTAAAAAAAAACCGGCGTCCGGTCGAATTAGTTTTGTAATAATTCCAGCTTACGTTATGAAAGCAACACTTATCTATCGCTCGAAGATGTAACGGGAGACCGCAGGCTGAACAGATAAATATAAAGCAAGTGAACGCCAAGGCTCTACAGCAAGGCGGATTGGGAGTTTAAATGGGGAAAGATCGGATGACGATTGGGATGCGGGAAGGGTATATTAGCGGACGCTCTAGTATTTTCGACTGTATTTACTTAGCCCAACAGATTTCATTCGGATCGAACAGATAGAGGGGTATGGGGAAGGGAGAAAAGAGAGGCTGCTACTTGGCGCCTATCTGCAGTCATGCATATTCGCATTAAGCGTCGTGCTTTCTTTTTTCTGGTTTAAATTTTTTCTACTCTTTTGCTTCGACATTTCCACCTTGTTCTACAAGCCGGACCTACAGTGCTTTTATAGCGATCAGCTTGTTCGCTATTCACGCCTGTGCAAACTTTACACTTAGTGGTGTTGTAAAGGAATCATCTGGGCTTAATTGTGCCACGGATCCCTCCATTTATACTTCGCAACGTTGAGCTGTTGCTCTCCCCAGACATGATACTTTGTATCGCTTGTCCAGGCAGCCAAGTGCGATGTTGTGTGTTTATAAGTTAGTCTCTAAACAGAGGCTCTGGCTGCGAGCCCGCGGCATATACGTACCATGATCGTGAAAGCCCACTGAGATATCTATATATGATGACGGCCTTGATTACGAAAAAATCGGACATAGGTTGATAATTTCCAGGCATCCTGGTTTACTTTCTGCGTAATTTTCTACCATTTTTCCTTCGCCTTCCTTCGCTTGATTACAGTCGGGAAAGCACCGAATGGATCTGCTGCGCTCGACGAAGATACGCATGGAGCAATATGAAAAAAGATGGGCATGCTCTCTGTCCTTCAATTTTAAATTATTTGAACAAAAGATTTTTTATGTATTGCCTCGCCATGGAAGATCAGGTAGCCTAGCTGAAGAAAGGCATGCGATGAACAAGCCTGGTCCGAAAATAATGATATTTCGCGCCGCAACTCAGCTGCTCATAAACGGTGCAACTAATTGCCATACTATGTTTCTTCACATATGATGCAAAAATCTAACCAGCCTCGGTGTCGACTCGTCTACTCCGCAGCGGTCTGCCAAATGTTTCATCTGGTTCAACAGCAGGTACGCAAAATGTTTCATGCGTTGCTCTTACAATTCTTTACCTCACCGCATGTGGCACGCAACAAATACGCCGAATAGACGGCGGAGGACGCTTGAAGAACTGCGATTAAAATCCTAATTACATCAAATATCCAT
This sequence comes from Amblyomma americanum, assembly GCF_052857255.1. NCBI lineage: Eukaryota > Metazoa > Arthropoda > Arachnida > Ixodida > Ixodidae > Amblyomma > Amblyomma americanum. Next base: position 98,676,525 of record NC_135499.1, on the reverse strand, counting down.
AGAAGTCGATAAGACGTTCTTGTGATGGGAAAGAAATATACAAAATATTTAGCAGTAAATGCGAAGCACTGATGCAAATACAAGCAGCACAGGTCGTAAATGAGGCAGATTTGGTGCGACACGTAAAGAGGACGCAACGGATTTGCCTTTCAACTGCGGTTTATAAGACGTCTTCTTTGAAGATACGGTTTGAGGCACCATTGCTGGTGTAATTGGCTGGGATAAAATTTCATATTTTGCGACAAGTAGCACTCTTAAGGAATGAAAGAGCTTACGCTGAACGCCCATTGTATTCGCAGTCTCCATTTTATTGGTACTGAGTTTTGCCACAATACACGCCACCGGGCTGTTCGGCAAAAAAATCGTAGCACTTGGTGCGCTGTGTCTGCTGATAAAAAAACCCGCATTACTAACACTTCAGTGACTTGAACCTACACAGCTCTAGCTTCCGCTGTCTCATGTTAAGAAATTTGCTCAAAAATGACGATATAAACAGTACATAGGATCAATTACATGTCGCCTGTCTATGTAACCTAAAATGCCTCGTGTGTCCGCAAACAATAGATAATTATTTCTGTGGAGAGGCATATGCCATGTTCAGTGCCATTATCACACGCGTGTATTTAAGAAGAATTCAATTCCAGTGTCCGCAGATGTGCTGTTTGAGGCTCTCAGTGCTTGAACACACGAATGAACACAGAGTACAGTGAAAGCCCTCAGCTCTTCGATGCGTACGCATGTGACGGTCAAAACTCCCTTTCTGTATCGCCCGATAGGAACACACTTCACATTTGTAGGGTTTTTCTCCTGTGTGCCTACGCCTGTGCTCAGCTAGGGTTTGACGTGCAGCCGCTGCATAAAGGCACATGTCACACTTGTAGGGTCTTTCGCCTGTGTGCCTACGCTTGTGCATTTCTAGGTTGCCACGTGTAGCCGCTGCATAAAGGCACTTGTCGCATTCGTAGGGTTTTTCGCCTGTGTGCGTACGCTTGTGCATTTCTAGGTTGAAACGTGTAGCCGCTGCATGAAGGCACTCGTCGCACTTGTAGGGTCTTTCGCCTGTGTGCGTACGCTTGTGCACATCTAACTTGCTACGTGAAACAGCTGCAAAGGGGCACTGGTCGCACTCGTATGGTTTCTCCCGAGCGTGACATGACATATGGATTTGAAGGTCGTGGGACGTATCAAACACCATTGTGCACAGGGAGCATTCAAATTTCGCTATCGCGTCGTGCCATTCTATGTGTCTCACAAATTCTTCATATTTCGTAGAAGTGTAGGGACAGAGGTTGCAACTGAACGGCTTTGCTGTCAAGTCAGAACTCAGATGCCCAACAGAATTTTCTTCATTCAAAGCCAGCGATGGTCCCAGGTGCTCCCAATTTGTGTGGGTTACATTTCCGAGCTCAGTGGTCGACGGCGATTGTAGAACAGAAGTAACGAGAATGTCCTCTGGATTGAATACAGCCTCTGAAATCAAAGTTGATAACAATTGTACGTTAGGAAAAATCGCATATTATCGTTCCTCCGCGTTCGCTAACATATTTAGCAACGCTTCAAAAATTCCATACCATTTGGAACTTGCACTAAAGCAAACTGATGCTAAATAATCAACAGTACATGGACAAAGAGAAAAGTCACCACATCGACAACTACTCAAACTAACAGTAGACTTTTCAAGCGAGGTCATTGAACCTTAAGCCGTAGTGTGGGCAAAGTCAATGCTGCAATTTGTGCTGCCTTTCTTTCAAACAAAGGTCCGGCGGTACTCCGAAGTGCCCAACTTTTCTCGCCACCGTGTGCAAAAAGAAAACTACGATTCCTGCAGCGGTGTCTGATGTTTGCGCCCTCTTTGAAGCTCTATGCAGCAGATATGTCCAACACAACGCGCTAATTTTGTTTTGTGGCCACCCTTAGCTTTAGACCGCACATTTGCTACATTGTTTTGAAGCACATAAGTTTTGTTTTCCTTTATAGGGTTAACGTTTCGAACCAACTAGCGTAATGAGGAACGCCGTAGAGGAAGGCTCCGGATAATGCCAATCGCATGGGCTTCTTTACTCTTTATCGTGCACTTACATCGCGCAATCCAAGGGCCACCATCATTCTTTACCCGTCGAAAACAGACCGCTGCCGTCGAGACGGAAGCCGCAGCCGATCACCATAACTAATGTGCAAGCGAGGCGGCTTACTTAAGAGAAAGGCACTCGGACTTCGTTCTAATAAAACACTTCGTATTTCAGATCGACACTTCCTATTTAAATTTTGAAATCAGTATGGTATGTGAGCAGATCAATATGCATAAGTACATCATAAAATCTAATGGACGTCCGAAATTCGTACGAAATGCGACGAATATACAAAAGGACGAAATGGTTTTAAGCGGGGCATGTAATGGGAAGGAAAGATAACCGCTGCTCCTTGAGGGCAAGGAAATGAATTCTAAAAGAAGGCAAGCGGCAGATGGGGCGGCAGTAATTTAGGTGAACGGGTGAGATTGAAAATCTTTCACGCATAGGGTGGCCGCTATTACCCATAGGGTTGATTTGGCAAGCCCAAAAAAGGCGTTATCCTGCATTTGGCGTAGTCGGGCTAATTATGCTGGTAACCATACAAGCACAAAAAAAATTGGCAGTCAAGGCCCCCATAAAAGCAAACGTGCACACTGTCACTATGAGTGATATCCAGAAAAATGCAGTGTATGAGTAGATTTAAAAACTATGCAAATCATCAGCAATCATACAAGAAACAAAGACAATAGAGTACACAAAGAATACAGCTGATTTATCTCGGTTCGAAATAAACATCCACTTATTTAAGTGCCAACTAACAAAGGGTGTGCAAGCTAGAGGGCAAGCGTAAGTTTTCTGTGTAAATAGGACAGTTAAATAATTTATTCTTGCAGAGTAATCTCAAGAAACAACTTTTCTGAAGTGTGTGTTTTGTCGAAAAATGGAGCCCTCAATCGTTAACGTAAGTGAGAATGGCGTGGCTGGTTCAACTTAACTGGATGAACGTACATGTCTGAACTTTAATTTACGTAACACTGGGATATGACCACAGAAGATATATTATCAGTGGCCGTCATTTCGGATCATTGAAATTTTCTATTAATATTAGTTTTGAATAAAAATGGAGCCATAACTGTTTCAAATACCTTGGTGGATACCCGAACTACGCCATAAAGGAAGGCGATAAAGGAGAGAGTGAAAGAGAAGAAGAAAGAGGTGCCATAGTGGAGGCCTCTGGAATAATTACCACCACCTGGGGATCTTAACTTGCGCTGACATCGGTTGCACGTTGAGTACAACCGGTTCTCTAGGCTCGAGACTGTGAAAGAGATCTGCCTCCCCCCCTCCAAATTCTCCTCACCGTTTGTCACTTGGCGGTAGCAGTCGGGGTGATAGTCCATGGCGTTTTTCTTATTACACGTGGGGGTAACTATTCCGGTGAAGGGCGGTTGGTTACGTACGCCAGCAGTGCGTATATTGGAACTCGGCGATGATCCGCTGTCTCCAGGTTATGCCGTGTGGACTCCTGCATACAATTGAAATCACACCAGCAAGAAACACCATAAGGCTCTCACATGTATCTGCCACCCTCTCCGGTTTTTCACAGTAGTGCTGGTGGGGAATGCTGCCAAAAAAGTTTTTTTCAGATAACGAACACAGCCTTATGACGGATATACGAACAAAGAAAAAAAAACTAAGCACCTGCATAGGTAATTACAACCTGCTCTGCCGATCTGATTTTGTCTTTGGATACCATTACTGGCGTTCTATTTCTGAAAGCTCGAAAGCTTTAGCCTTAGTTTAGAGCCAGATTTTTTTTTCCCTGCGGACTTATTCCACAGGGTTTTTTTTCAAATCAGGTCTGCGCTGTGCAGCTAAGGATCAGCCCACTTTAATGCACCACCGGAACGCATTCCTGTTCCAGAGCCTTCCTCTACAAAAATGCAATCAGAATGTATATAGTTAGCACGAACGCTAATCTCGGGACAGGAGTACTTCCATAGAGACGTTAGGGATGAGACAACGGCGGATAAGAATAAGAAGGAGGCGCTTATAAAAGCCGGCTCTTCTCCCGAGTAGGCTTCACAAGACTGCTGCCGTCGTTTGGGTGTGTGTTCCAACCAGTTCAATTGCTGCTTCTTGATTTGAAAACAACTGCAATATTTCGCTTCCATTTCGCCATGAGCCGCTATTATTTTCGGTATATTATTATATACGATCTATTTGTGATGAACGGCGCACAAAACTTTCAATCAAATTGGAGATTTACAAAATTAAACGAAATATATTCTCTTTCGCTCCAACTTTAAGTAGCAAACAATAATTCCGCCAGAATAAATTGCTAAAGAACAACGAAGAAGAAATGAATCTGCTCCGAAGCGCTGCCCCACATAAAATTTCCTACAATGCGTTAAGCTATTGTTTGAGCTTGTAAACAGTTTGTTTGCAAACTAACTACATGGATGGAAACAATTTTGAAAATATTAATCATTTCTTACTGCACTAGCCTCAAATAAATGATCTCGTGCTCTCATGGCTTGCCGAAATAGGGCAGGCGGAGCAGAGGTCAAGTCCTGTTGTTACGCTATTTCTACAGAGTGCACACTCCGAGAATAAAAATGGCCCCGCTGGAAGAAATACTTAAAGGTGATGCTGATGGCGAATTTTTTGTGGCGTAAGGCATGTGTAGCCAATAACCGCCATAACACTCGGTTTTTTTCCTTGTACTCAAGGTGGGGTCAAAGGACTATTTCCCAAGCATTCTAAGCTAAAGAAGCCGGGCATCAGGCAGGCGAAAGCTTGTACCCGTTCTCTCAGCAATAGGTATCCTGCGCCATTGGGGACCCATTGGGGATCCCCGGCCAGCGCAAATTTATTATTATTAGCCATTTTCATGCGAGCTGCTCATCGCCAGTTATAAATGTTTTCTGCTAACAAGTACTTCATTTCTGATGTCCATCACTGCGCATATCACCGACTGTAGGTGCTGATTGGATGGGCAATGTTTCTAAATTTCGGCTAACAATTTATTAGAGAAGAGCAATTATGAATATTTTGTATTACTTATATATGGGCCACGCAGGTTTACTGAAGGTCTAGTGGGGCCGACTTAGATTTTTTTTGCAGCAGTTGGAAGAAGACTAAATAAAAAAAAAGGCATGACTGTACTCTTGTCAAGCCCCGGTATAGCGTTGCAAACGTGTCTTGGAATAAGTGTACGCACTGACTGAGTCGAAATGAGCAGCCGATATACCATAAGCATATGTAGCAAAGTGTTTGCGCACCTTCGTTAGGAACAATTAGAACGCGTGATATCGTCTCTGATAAGTGATAAATAGGCAACAGAAAAATTTATACCCAGGAAATTCAAGGTGGGAAGAAAGAGGCGCTCTTTCTGTCGTCCTTGTAATTCCTGCGATGGTGATTTACTCTGTTCAAATTTATAACTTGAAGAATCGACCTCTGCAGCAAGAATTATTTGAAGGCAACCTAAAGCCGGTTGAAACGTAGATTTTGTTCTGCCTTCCAAAATACAGAAAACGGAAAGGCGAAGGTAAATTAGTGAAGTGAAATTAATCAAGGCTGCCAT